>NC_079521.1:4007967-4607967 GCF_003711565.1 Takifugu flavidus
GTTTTGACCACCAGACAAAAGCACTTATCATATGTAGCAATTTAGCCTGGCTGGGCCTGCAGAGGAAATGGGAGAACAGGATTAATCAGACAGACATGAAAATCGGAAATGCTTCAGTAGGTCTGAGACATTTGCATTCTCTGCTACAGAGGTTAGCACCAGCTATATTTACCCCATCCCAGTATACTGTAAATCCAAATGTGGATTAACTATTTAAATGAGATGATGGGTCAAAAAACAGAGTTAATAAAAAATAAATCCCATCAGATCAAAGAAGAAAATCTTGAGTGAGTGTTAAAATAGAAACCTATCTTGATGGGGCACTTTAATTCAGCCTGGTGACAGCAAGACTGAAAGGTAACCTTGCTTTATCTAATTGCTAACAGTGGGTTGAACTCTCTGGGAGATTCTGGGCTTTAATAGGGGATCATATGCTCAAGAGAACGTATCGGACACCCCTTTCTCATTGCTGTCATCCCTGCTATTTCAAGACATTCCTCACCACGGAGGTGAGACAGACGAAACCACACTCGATGGTAAATCAATCATGAGACCAATTTACCAATTAGGCCCATTGCACACTATAAATAAACACATCACAGCTCTTTGTCATGCTCGGACCCTCAAGATATTGTCTCAACATTTCAGTCCGACAAGCAAAGCACACAGACAAGCATGGATTACATCAGGGCTCACGTGCTGTTGTGTCGTTTGATGCATAAAGGCTATTATCTCTCTGTCACAGTTCTGTTTGTGATCTGAACAGCAAACTTAAACATCGTTTTGCTTTTTTTTTCATTGTCATAATCTTTATATGTTAATTTTTTTAGTCAGGCCAAATTTTGTTTTCATAGATGTTAAGCACTGTGTTTGTCTGGTTTGTGGAACATTACAAAAGCAGAGAGGGAAATTATTTAAATATACTTTTACCTATAAGTATACATCAAGCCCTTGAATAAAATGCAACACTAAAAACAGAAACTGCCCATTAAAAACCTTGATAATATTATTGGTTCCCACTGGTGACAGAATTGGCAGCCAGAATGAGGGTCAAGATCATTAAAAGACCTTGACAAATGATTTGATTGAGGGGCCATCGACATAGAATACACACTGAGAGTGAAGGGGTAACATAGTTTTCAGTTGGACTGAATCCATGGCAACCAGGTACAGGTACTGGCGGCTGGTAATCTGTCACCAATAATCATGCCAGCACGCAGAAAAAAACATCTTATTCACCATGACAACACGTCTACATGTCACTTCTTTATACAGAACACAACATAAATGTGCAGAAACTGTCAAATTGTTGTGTGAAACATCTATGACATTTTTTCTGATATAGTTATTAATGTAGAGCGATCCAGTGAATGCCAGACACAGGATCAGTTCAAGAATGGCAACATTTGCAGGGCTTGTCCAAATGGTATATACTGCTAGAGAAGAGATGATGGAAGATGAAGAGAAATTCTAATAAATGCATTTAGTTAGAATGACAATGGTGAAGAGATCAACAGTTTTTTGGGGGAATTTTTTAAAAATCTACATGAATTAAAAGTCAGTTTTGAAGATGAGAGTCAAAACAAGATATTAGGAAAATCTTGTATAACACATACAAGGTGCAAAGTACCTGAGTGCTCTGAAGCTCATGCGAACCTTTCAACATCATGGCTTCAGTGGGTGACCTCCCAGCTACTGAGTGCCTTCCAAGAATAGAAAAAAAAGACCTGGTTATTGACTCGGCAGTACGCCCAAGTGGGCTTTTTTATTTAGTGCAGCGAGCCATCAACTCTCAGAGCAATGTGCAGCAAACAAAAAACATTTTATCAATATTCCATCAGGCAGGAGCCTCTCCCTGTTAATATAGTGCCCAGATGCATCTTAGCACCCCCAAAGAAGCAGTCAGGCAGGACCTCAGCCAATAAACTACAGCCTGTGGCTCATGGGACCCTGGTGCAGTAAACATAACGCCAGCGGGTATGTCGCCACGCTGACACTAATGTCATTTTTGTATTATTTCTCTCTTATAGTGACAAACTGCAATTTTCTTCATTTATCCTAGATATTTGAAAATAACTGAAACCATATTACCAAACAGTGAATGATTAAGTGAATAGACTTCTGATATAAATTTATGATATTTTAATGATATGCTATTATTATGAATGTAGTGTGTTAACTAGGGCTTTGCCTTTTGTTCTTTACATTTGAATTGTGTGAAATTCTGATCGTAATATGGTAAGATGGCAATTCAGTGTGCCTGTCATCTATCCAGTGTGTCAGCACCATTGAGCAGTGATCCATTTCTGTTCTCTGAATAAAATGATCTTATATACATGACAATACTGTCATATAGGCTGCAAATGTGTGGTGTAGTAACACTGTGCACCGAAAGGCGTAAGTTTAACAATAGATCGTACTGTTATGATGTTTAGAGGAGCAAAGTGTGTTTCAGCGTCTATCTGGCGATAAGTGCCACTTATCATTTTCAAGAGCGCATTGCTTTTCATGTTGAACTCCTTTGAACTTCACATTTGAATGGCACGGTTTGTGCAGGAACAAGACAATAAAAGGGTATATTAAGATGTAACTAATAACTCAAATTAAATGCATTACAACAAAGAGGAAAACTGCCCCACACAAGCATGTAGTTTGAGTTGTTATTAATATGCTACATTAAAAACATTTTCTCTGTGTAAGTACTTTGGAATTCACTCCATCTGCAACATTCATATCAGCTACTTAGCCTAATAGAGTGTCATAAAACAGTTGTACTGTCAGAAGGACTTAAATGTCAAAGTGCTGAGGAAAAAAAGGAAATAATTTTTGACGTTAACATGAATTAAGTTGTCATCTGCATGTTGGGTAACTTGGAAGAGTGATAAATAATGGATTCATTGAAGTGCTTTGAAGACTGAGGTAAAGAGGAAAATATTCCATGTTAAGGTTAACAGTCTTGCTTACCAAACAGGGAAAGACAAGTTAGCTCTCTTTTACAAAATCAACACATTTTATGATTAAGAGATGATCACCAATGGTTAAACTCAGAAACTTTTTTTTAAATTTATATTGATGTCATTGTTGCACTTTTTATACTACTTGGCTGTTTATGACCCCTCAAGTAAAAATGTGATTAGGGAAATTATTTGTATAAACTGAGATATACAGTAATTAGCATTGATTTCAATGGACTGTTAATGTCCTATTTGATTTGTCTGAGTACTTTTACTGATTATATGAAGACTTGATCACAATAATAAATACACCAGAAATTAGAAAATAGATTTTCAAACTTCAAAGCAATTTCTTAATTAAAAGTATCCTGTTAGAAAAGGCAGATATTAATAGATGTTCTCAACTTTCTACTAGATACAAATCTATAAAATATCCTTTATTTTACTTTTATTTTTACAGCAGCAGATGTTAGTGTGAGTGCAAGTAACTTGTTAGCAAAAACAAAAAAACTTAAAGGAAGATCAACAAAATCATACACCAAGTATATAAAGATTCAACAACCCTGCCAGACTTAGTAAAACAGGAGAAAACACAGAGCAATATAGCAGTATTACATATTATTATTTCACATCATTTGAGTATTGCAACATTGGTTTGTAATGAACCTGAGAAAATTTTGCTTAGAATGTTTTAGTATTAAGAACAACTGGCATCAACACAAAGATGACAGATGTGTGATTATAACTGAAAATATAACTTAATGAAATCAAAAATACAAAAGTGATGTTCTAGTGTAAAGTCTATTATCATGAAATATTGTGCTGGTTAGGTCTGTTCATGTTTTCTGTTTTCTTTTGGTCTTGTCTGCTGCCACTTCCTTGTCTAGACTGTGTCTTGTACCGTATTTTCACGACCATAAGGCGCACTTTATTAAAAGGTGCAGTCTCAGTTATGGGTGCTATTTCTGTATTTAAAACATACACAAGGCGTACCGTATTATTAGGCACATGCTGAAACATACAGTGAAAAATGACAACAGAAGTAAAACAGTGAGTTTCGACACATTTATTCAACAAAATATTCATTCTTCCACCACAAAACCATAAAAGTTTTCATCTTCTGTATCTTAATTAAACAGCTGCGCTATTTCAATGTCCAACATCCCAAAGTCCTCTTCTTTATCATCTGAATCAGACTCACGGACCGGTTCCGCTTCAGCGTTGATGCCGGCTTTTGTGAGAGCTCTTACAATACATGAAGACGGTATCATAGCCCATGCGTCTACAATCCACCCGCATATGGTGGCATAACTTGCCCACCGCTGCCTCACAGTCTTTGTGAAGGAGTGTTTGCCTTCCGTCATCCAGCGCTCTGTCCGTTTCCGTGGCAGCCGAGAACCACGTTGAACGACGACTTCTCGTGCCCCGTTGTGCGTATCACCACCATGCTGGTCCCTTTTTTCTCCACTGTGTGGGTCAAAGGGATGTCAAAAGTCAGAGGAATCTCATCCATGTTGGTAATGTGGCTGGGCGCGGTTATCTTGTTGCGGCAGTTGGTGCGGAAGATGGCCGCCCTCTCCTGGTGATCTGCAGGCAGCCGCTGCGCAACAGTTGTCCTTGCACGTATGGAGAGATGCCGCCTCCTCATAAAGCGAAAACACCAAGACGGACCTCATTGGATATGCTCAATGTCCATTTCTTCAGCAATCGCTTTGGCCTTTTGTCGAATGGTGACAGAAGAGACACCCCTTTCAGTTGTTCGCTGTTCCACAACCAACTGTTCGCATAGGTGTGCCGCTAATCGATGGGTGGAGCGTTTACCGTAGTGCACCCACCAAAGGCACACAGCAGATTTTGGAACTCAATCCACACACAAGGCGCACCATATTATAAGGCGCACTGTCGATTTTTGAGAAAATCTCAGTGTTTTAGGTGCGCCTTATAGTCGTGAAAATACGGTAATATATGCTATTTTTTAACTATATCATACACTATATTGCCAAAAGTATTCCCTGACCTGCCTAGATGTGCATATGAGCTCGACATCCCATTCTTAATCCATAGGGTTAATATTACATTGGTCCACCCTTTGCAGCTATAACAGCTTCAACACTTCTGGGAAGGCTGTCCACAAGGTTTAGGAGTGTGTGTATGGGAATTTTTGACCATTCTTCCAAAAGCACATTTGTGAGGTCACACACTGATGTTGGATGAGATGGACTGGCTCTTAGTCTTCACCCTAATTCATCCCAAAGGTGTTCTATCGGGTTGACGTCACGACTCTGTGCAGGCCAGTCAAGTTCAGCCACACCAGACTCTGTCATCTATGTCTTTATGGACCTTCCTTTGTGCACTGGTGCACAGCCATGTTGGAAGAGGAAGGGGCCAGTTCCAAACTGTTCCCACAAAGTTGGGAGCATGGAATTGTCCAAAATGTTTTTGTATGCTGAAGTATTCAGAGTTCCTTTCACTGGAAATAAGGGGCCATGCCCAGCTCCTGAAAAATAACCCAACACCATAATCCCCCCTCCACCAAACATGGCACAATGCAGCCCAACAAGTATTGTTCTACTGCAAAACAACAAATCCAGACTCATTCATCAGATGCCAGATGGAGAAGCACAATTTGTCACTCCAGAGAATGCATCCCCAGAGCTCTAGAGTCCAGTTGCGGTATGGTTTACACCACTGCATCTGATACTTTGCATTGTGCCTGGTGATGTACAGTATAGCTCAGATACAGCTGCTCGGCTATGGAAACCCATTCCATGGAGCTCTCTGCGCACTGTTCTTAAGCTAATCTAAAAGCTCCATTAAGTTTGGAGGTCTGTAGTGATTGACTCTGCAGAAAGTTGGCGACCTCTTCGCACTATGTGCTTCAGCATCCGCTGACCCCTCTCCGTCAGTTTACGTGGCCTACCACTTCGTGGCTGAGCTTATTTCGTTCCCAAACACTTCCACATTCTTATAAAACAGCTGACAGTTGATTGTGGAATAGGAGCGTGGAAATCTCACGGCTGAATTTGTTGCACAGGTGGCATCCTATCACACTTCTGCTGGAATTCCCTGAGCTCCTGCGAGTGACCCATTCTTTCAAAAATGTTTGTAAAAACAGTCTGTGTGCCTAGGTACTTCATCTTAAACACCTAAGGCCATGAAAGTAGTTGCAGCATTAAGAAAAAGAGCATGAGACAGTGACACAGGTGTGGTGGGATCCACTCGCAACACAGTTCCTGACAGTTTTATTAAATGGCTTTATTAAAAACTTGCAGGTAACAGCACTGAAGGAATCACAAACTTCTGTGGCATGCAAAAAACACAAGACTACAAGAGGGCAAGGGTCAAAACAGTAAATCCGGTTAAACGAAGTGCTGGAGAGTTAGGCATGGAGCAATAACAATCTGGCAAGGCATGAATGTACAGCAATTGCTTAAATAGACCTCAGAGTGAGCAACAGGTGAAAATGATTAAGGCCGATCAGATGGGTACGGAGTAGGAGCGTGGCAGAGTGAGTGGAATTTTCCACCTCAAGAAGAACGGGCAGTGACTCACAGGGTGTTATGGACTTCCTGACTTGTGTCTACCCATGTAGGAGTTAGAACACCATTTCTTGTGTATCCAGACTGCCTCTTTCTCTCTCCTCATGGAGACAGGTAGGGTGATGTTGACCCCATATTCCACATAGGTGTTGAGTTCTTTTAATTTTCCATTGGCTCAGAGGTAAAGACAGGACACTTGGTAATGCCATGAAACTCTTCCTTCCAGACAAAGCATAATTTTTTACTTAGAAGCAGAGAGCATTTCAGACATCTTGGATATAAATTTTTAGCTTTGGCATTGGTGCTGAGGGACTTTTCTTTTTTAAGGAACCTAGCATCTGATCTGGAGCAAAACAAGAAGGCATATATTTAGTCAAGCATTCAAAGCTTGGATACCCTCCAGATTCATCAAGTTCTTTGGCGACAACAGCTCATAATTTTCTTTACTGTCTCCCAGAATGGTCAATCCTTTAACATTAGGCATAGCCTCTGCACAGCTTTTGAAAAAGCCAGATAAATCTCTAAGTGCAAGAAAGTCATGTGGACCAATCTCAGGCCTTTTCATCAGCTTCTGGACATCACTGAAAGGCCTTCCGGAAAATATCTGGTTTGCCCTATCTTTCCTTTAAGACAGACCAGGTACCATCATAAGCATCTTCAGAGCTTCTATTGAAGAATCCATTTCCAGAGTTTCAAGTAAGGTTGCTTTTTGGTTACAGCATTTTCTCACTAGGAGGGATAAGTTAACAGTCAATCAGTTTGTGACTGACATCTTAAAGTCAACAAATTTCAAGGATCACCAGCTAATATGGTGGGCTCAGGAACAGGATAAAGTGAGGTCATAGTGGCTTCTGTTTGGCCTGCTGGGCCTTGAGAAGCAACATGGCATTGCAATGTAGCTGTTTAACCGAGTTGTCTGTTTAAATTCATTGCAGGAGATGTTCTAATAGGCACTATATTATTATACCCCCACAGCAACATCACCGTCAGTCTGATGTGATCGCAGGCTGCTGCAGGCTGCAGCAACATCCTTTTCTGCTTGCCAGTTTGCTTAGTTTGACTTCCTGCACCCATATCTCCTGCATAAACTTTGCTCACTCCAATTTAGAGGCATGTTCTGCTTCTGCATCTGCCAGCTTTCTGGAGGTTTCCGAGATGGCTGACAAGTTAACTATTTCCTCTGAAGAATGCATCTCTGCATTTGTGCTTCCAAAGACAGATATATGATACAAAATCATCAGCACATTTTACCTTTACATATTCAGGACTAAAAGACCTTTGACCAAGATCTGCATCCAGTCGTCTACTCACAAGTTCACAGGTTTCTGTAGTCGATGCCCAGAAATTTCCTTCCATTAGTAGTATTAAGATGATTTTGATTTTGTTGGAGTGGCTCATAATTCTTATGTACCTGATTGTATCCTCTTTGAATCTGCTTATTTATAGTTTCCAAATCTAGGTGCTGGGGGTAGCTCACTCTGTTGGGAATTGGGCTGAGAAGCGGAGGGTTCGAGGTTCTCGGTGTGAGCCCCAATGCAGACAAAACAAAGAAGTTGTTCTGGTAGCAGAGGAAAGTGCCAAAACACCTACTGAGTATTGCCAAGGTTCCCTTGACCAAGGTACCAAACCCACAAATGCTGGTGAAGTGGGGACTCATCCAGGGTTGAACCCTACCTGTGCCAATTTTGTACTATCCCTGTGACCCTGAAAGGGATAAAGCAGTTAAGAAGATGAATATAATGTTTCCAGATCCACCAGATAGCAAAATGAAGATGAACAGCAACTTTATTGATTAAATCCTTATGGCACCGTGAAAAGTGTATTGAGACACCCCCCACCCCCCAGTCCTGGCAAGCAGAATTGGCATCTGAATGCCTCTTGGTGTCAGACAGTCCAGTCCAAGGGGAAAATACCATATGGATGCATAATAACAATAATAACTAATAGTAGTAATTATACCATTATTATTACCCAACATGTTAATTGGATTGTGCAGCAGGTTATAAGAATTTGAGCTCTGCAAAAGGACAAAGAATAGTAGCAGTACTTGTGTTGTATTACAGTATTCATCATATGTGAACTTGCTATTAAACATGGTGTGGTAATCCAAACTACCCATGTGATAAGTAGATGGTGCTGCAGATGATTGCAGCTCTGAGGAGAGGAGCATGGAGCTACTGAACTGAAGTGCAGCTTAGTGCATGATAGGGCCACAGGCAGCGTTGAGATGAGAACTCTTCTCTGCCACTGGAGAAAAAAATGACTCTTTACTGAGAGTAGGGCGAAATGGATCCATGCTGTATGATGCACAATAATTCAACACTCAACACTTTGACCGGGATCTTTTTGACAATTAATGTTGCCCAAAATGAGGGAAGATCCTCTGAAATTTACAAATCTGTTAATTTTTATATTATAAGGAGTTATAGGAATACATAATGTTCTTCCATCATTTCTTTCATTGTCACTAAGGATGTTTTATTGATGTCGTATTATTTCCTGTTGGAAGGGCCAACAATTGCATGATGCACAAACGAATGGAAAGACCAATTGTTTGCTGTCATATTCACAACTGTGCAGTAATTTTGGGGAGATTATCAAGCATTTTCCTCTCTATTGAGTCATATTTAATGTTCATCAGAGCAGGTGTGACTTATTCACATTGGTTTTAGTTTTCTATATTGCTGTACTGCTGTGAAAGTCTCATTTTTGTACAGTCCCCACATTAATTTTTTTTATAGTACAATACAAATATTTGTGAATATTTCTAATAAAGCCCAATAAAACAATTCATGATTTATTTTTCTTATGAGACCAAAATCTGCAAAACATGACAAGAATTGGGAATTCTTAAAAAATGTCCTAAAACATGACACGTCATGAGACTTCAATCAACTGGCTGCATCAATGTTGTTTTGTGTTATGCTATAACACAAGCTGGATTTGAATGAACAGGTTCGACAGTGAGCTCATTGCAATTGCCTCTCAAAAACATGGCCTCACGCAAATAATTAAAGAAATTAAAAGGTCACCAGAGCAGAATAAGGATGTTCTATACCGTATATTGTGTTGGGTATTCTTCATTCTCAGCTCAATTGCAAATGAGGGATTTATTTCTCAAGCACTGACCTGACTGACAGGCTGTTGCTTAAGCCCTAGCTAGTTCTAATGAGCAGGTTTGATGTAGCGACCAGGTCTACTGGGCTCAGTAAAGTCCAGATGTCGCTTTTACACTCACTTGTTCCTTCCAGTCCAGCTTGCATTTTACCGTTCTGCCCATCTGCTGCTGCAAAGCACAGTCAATATTTAGCTACTGGGAAAAGGGCATGCACATGCTGCACCTGGATCATACAGTTCTTTTGATAAATTGGAAATATTTTTCTGTTACTCTAAGTGTGGAAAAAAAACACAGTATTAAACGGCAAAAAGTAAACCTTCAATCTTTAATCTCTGATGTTTCACATGCATTTTCCCTCTCCAAACATTCTAATGAGGAATGTATAACACATTCAGATGATATTTCACACCCATGAAGACTTGACTAAGCTTCACAGCTCATGTTTCATGACTAAGCAGTGAATCACAGACTGTCAAGACACCACTGAGCAAAAGTGCAATATACCAACTCTCGCTTGAAAATGACACATTATTACAGAGAAAACAAGAATTTCCTGCAGAAAAGCAGTTAAATATCTTTCAGCCACTTTTCTGAGCAGTCAGATAGCTACAGGCATGACGCTACCATTTTTTGCCCCTGTGGATAAAGGTCAGTTTGTATTTTACCTAAATCCAAATGAAAAATTGCAATTGACTCTAGTTTTCTACTAAATTCTAAAGTAAATAGTTAAAAAAAAATAATAATAATGTAAGCCCACATATGTAATATTGAGACAAATTTGATCTTTGTGCCTAAACAGGGAGTGCCAGTCCTCCCTGGCAATTCCTTCTTTATACATTATGGCAGCAAGGTTTTAGTCAGTGCATGCATACGCTAAAGGTTACTCTATGCATCTGGATGAGACACCTCTTGCAAAGCAGCATTGTCAACCAGGGATAGAAAAGTGATGGATCTTCTGTGTGCACTTTGCTGCATGGAATGGTGCAGAGGTGACCTTTTCCTGGATGCCCTGATACATGCTGAAGACTTTGTTGCATTCCCTTGTTATTACCGGTTAACATTTAAAACTTTAGTTCAAACAAAGCTCAGCTGTGCTCCTTCTGCTACTGCAAATCGTGTAAGAGAGTGGTGTAGTAGTAGGAGAGTAGTAATTTGAGGACAGTTTTCTAAAAAGATTAGGCGGTTGATTTCTGCAGCAGTGCAGTGTTTTACAGTGTTATCACTGTAAAAATTATACCGCATAAAACAGAAACATAGAATAAAAGCAAAATTAATGGAGATAGAGCTAAATATATGCATTGACTGTAGTGGCTGTTTGAAGGCCGTGGGCTCATTCAAACAAAATTGCAAAAAATGGAATATCATAACCTCTGCAAAGAGCAGAACTTACAGATGTTTTTTTTACCAATGTTTCAGACCAAGTTAGTCCATCGAAACAGTCTGCCTCCTCTGTGTAGGAGCGTGCTCACTTGCATGCACGCCTGCAACTGCAATCAAAAGTCTTCATGCCGAGACTTTTCTCTTCTTAGAGTTTGTTGTTTGTTTATTGAATCCTCTGGGGAAGATTTCTTTCCAGTCCGTAAAAGATTTTTTTTTTTTTTTTAATATCATCCCAACTCTGCTTACATGTGCAACTTGAAACGATGTGTTTGTTTCAGTTTTATGCCTCAGGATCCTGTCAAAAAGACAAAAGTGTGGTTTCACTGCTGTGTTACAAATTACCTTACCAAAAGGTGCTTTCATAGACATTCATCGGCCTTTCTAGAAAGTGCTCTCTTCAATATGAACTTTAAATATGTTTGCCCATAGTTAAATACATTTAATATTTAGTCCATCAGCAACATGCATCACTCTTCACATCATCAAGTCATTAGCCAACATTAGTTAACATGAGCGGTTTATCTTCTGTTCAACTTCATGCTGGGAAACAATGTAAAATGTTAAAAGTATCTTTATGTCTTCATTTTTTTTTTAGTCAGGCCAACATCCTTTGGTCACAGAGCTGAAAAACTGGTTCTGTTTTCATACTGTGGAGAAAATAAAATAAGTTTAAAGGACAGAGACCCACTTCCAAATGCTAAATTTGAAAGACAAATTTATGGAGTAAAAGTATAGTGTTAATGGATTTGTAAGTGTTTTTTTTTCTTTTTTTGAACACACTGTTCATGGCTTTAGTGTCTCACTCTAACTATGTTGTGATTGTTGGGCTGCATGTATTTGTGTGTTATCACATCAGGACATTTTGTCTATTAACTTTCTGCCATTTTTTTATGTCATCAGAGACACATCTAATGGGACTGTTATGAGGCCAATGCGCCTTAAGGGGCAAAATGCCCTTTTCATCGTGTGCTTCTGTAATTAGATTACCATCAGACTTATAAGGATTACCCATCACTTGTCAGTGAAAGTGCAAAAATGTACTGCTTCACTCACTTAACTCATCTGCCATAAAAACTAGAAAGGCCACAGGGATGTGAATTTCTTAGTGCATTTTGTATACCATCAGCGAATTGAATTAGGACCTGAACTAACAGAGAAAAGACCTTTAAATCTAAAAAGACCCTTAAATGTATATGTTTAGAACAACTGGCACCAAAATAGATGAGATAGGACAGTTCAGTGTTCCAAAAAATCTTTAACAGCTGTTATCGAGGATTTTCAATAGGTTCATGGAAAATGGTTGCCCATCAGTGAAGAACTGTTTAGTCTATCTGCTCCATCAGATGTTCTGCCCTTCAAAGGCCAGCACGCATCATAAGCTCCTCTCTCCTTGTAAACATAAAATGATAAGGATAGAGGCACTCAGAATCTCCTCTGATTCCCACACCGTACTGCTCCTCACATTATATACATGTTGAAAGACTCATTTCCATGCAACCCGGAGGTTGCAGCAAGTTCTGTCATTCCAGATTTGCCTTCAGCAGGAGCAGGTGCATCATCTATTTCCCTCTGAAGGAGCCACCATGGTATCGGCTTGGTATTTACTGACACAGACGTTGCGGATGTAATTGGTTAAAAGCGGTGTTTCGGAAGTTGCATTAAGATTGCACTGGAATAGCAGCTAAATGGTTAAATTGTTTTCCTTGACAAGTGCAGAGCTCAAAATGTCTTCAAAAAGTCAGTGGTTTCTCCCTTGTCTTGATTTATTTTCAGTACAGTGAGGAACTGGAAACATTGTTTCCCCTCCAATATTCTCCTGCTCTAGTACATATAAAAGAGGTGTCTGGATTACAAGCTCAGATGCATTTTTCATATTTTTTAATTGTTTTCTTTTTTCATCTGCTCCATTAATTTAAAGAGCTGTAAATCATAAAGCAATCAGCCTGTTGGTTTTCCGCTTGAGGTAAACAAACAGCAGCCCTGAAGCATTCATCATCCCACATTCTTTCGTCAGCAAACTCATACTTTGCCGTCTTTGTCTCCACCCTGCATCCTCATGAAACAGCCTCTGAGCCATCCTTATCTATAAACAGTGTTTGACCTTTAGGTGATGCTCCTAAAAGTGTATTTTAAAAATCCTTTTATAATACAACTTCCAAACTATAATCCAGCGTGGGATGATATACGACAAGAATTTACCCAATACCAACAAAATCTGCCAAAAATAAACCAAAGCTGCCAAGAACTGTGGATATGCACACTGTTAACTTGTTTCTTTGGGTTTTTTTATAATTACATCTAGGATTTTGTTGAAAGAATACAAGAAAAATATCAGATTCACAGATTTTAAATAGACACAGCTGCAGTTCTATTTCCATAATGTTTATGTGGCTTTGTCAGTTATTTTACCTTTAGCTATTTAATTAATGTTGTGTCAAGGAGCATTTATAACATAAAAAAGTCATCCAGTCAACCACATTGCCACACAAAGAAAGAGTCAGTGTCTAGAAAAGGTGTTTTTTTCCCACTCTCAAGTAATTTCTTGGGATCAATAGAAGCAATCAGTGACCCACAAAGCTCAGAGTTCGACCAGAGTTCTATTTATGGTAGCTGACATGTTTCTCCCATGACTTTTCTCTGTTAACATTTTCAATGCTGTTCACAGAAATTAGCTAGTTGAGCCCTCAGTTCTGGGATGGCAGAGCAGGAGTTGGCTGTGCTGTCATTGGTAACTATGGCAGAAGTAGAATCCTTGTCTAGCAAAGTGAGTAAATGAGGTCAACACCACTTCCAATATACCATTCTCCAACAGTTTGATTGAGCCACAGCTGTAAGTTAATGCGAAGTGAATATGGGGTTTCACAGAGTGCACTGCAAAAGCCCAAACTGAAATATTAAACTCACATGGTGCGGAAGAGCAAGTAATCAATTACAAGCTAAGAAAATTGGATGGGAGGCACTGGAGGCATGGACAGCTGATGACATATTTATCAAGGCACAATCACCACAGAGGAATGTATCCAGCTCTGCGTGCACTGAATGACAGATGGGAGGCACTGCTTGTGTAACCACTTTCCTGAGAGACAGGTCAGAAAGAAATTGGGACCATGTAATAAATTTTAGCTAATAGAGGATAAGTGTTTTGTTTCAAAGGTATAAAATGTTTAACCTAAAATATTTTTAGGACAGGAAATTTAAAAATGTACACAAAGCAAATCTTTGAGCATCTTTGGAAATCCTAGACTATATAGAAAACACACCAAAGTAGCGTTAAAGAAAAAGACACAAGGATATCTGCTAGCTCAAAACACAAATACATTTTCTCAATGGTAACTGTGGCAAGGACACTTCAGTATGTTTTCTTTGTGAAGGAAACAAATGTTTATTTAAAGAGATAATTCCTCATACGGTGTATTATTAATCAGGTTTTTGAGCTAATCCTGGCTTATAATATAGCTTGTCATTTTCTCCAGCTGACTGAAGCATGCCTAAATTGTCCTGAATATTTCAGGAGGCTTGTAAATAAAACAGCAGATGGGGCTGGCGTTTGCCCTGGATGGAACTGACGGAAAGGCTCCTCAGTGTCCAGGTGAGAAATCCACTCCTCTTTCTAAGGGCTGAATGCAAAAGAAAGGGATACACATTATTTAAGCCTGGAAACGTCAGGCTTTCATCCAACACAGGAAGATTGGGCATAAAATGGAGAGAAGTGGGAGGAGCAGTTGGCAGATCATAGAGACAAACTGTACTAGTGAACAGAAGGCAGGACCTCAGAGGAGGCAATAGCTGGAGAGCACAGCATCAGAGCAAATAAAATCTGTTCTGGTGTATTAAACAAGCTGTTTAATACACCAGAACAGATTTTATTCCCCATTTCTGACATCTTTCTTTAGCACAATTTTGAGTAAACTAATTTCAAAGAAGTTTAACGTAAAAGAGAATAGGGTAAAGGTATTTGTGTGTTTTAGTTTGGATTATTTTATGGACATACCACATGGATGTGGTTCTGAACATAGACAAGGTTTTGTTTTGGTTTTTTTCGTTTTTGTGCATTTCTTGTAATTAGTGCAGTCCAGTAACTGGAATACATCCTCAATACGCGGTTTCCTGGGAAACAGGGACTGCATACGACCAATAGAAAAAGAGCAGAAATGGACTAAGACAATGACAGCATTTCCATGACATCTATCATAAAAAGAAATGAAAGATATTAAGGACTTTAGAAGAAGCCTGGGTCAGTTGGAAGTTCTTCTCCAACATATATGTTTTAATATTTCTATAGAAGAAGCTACTACATCAACACAGGATTTAATTCTGCACAACTGGGCTGTCCCACATGTGGCTCTGATCAACCCCTCTTTTAATCTTTAATTAAAATAAGATTATGAAATGCAGATAAATTAGCAGATGAATCACATAGTTGGTGCTGAGTAAGTAATCTTCCAAGTCCAACAACTACTTACACTGGTGAGTGTTGGGATTTGACATCAACCATGACGACCCATCCAGATTTTCTGAAGGCAGACACTCATTAGAAAGCCTAATTTCTGAACATGTTGTGCTCTGCCATTAAATGGAACCCCAGTTTTTGTCAGCAGCATCTATGTAAGTGACACATGGTTTGCTATAGTGAGCACTTTATTGGCTCTTTGGTGTAGAGAGCAGTTTACTGTTGTGATCTAATGAGACACCCTGCATGGCAGTTGGTTACATAAGGAAGCGGCTTCTTTTACTGCTGACATCAGTGTCACTGAGCAGATATGGAACAACAAAATAATCTGTTGGTCTTACACTTGCTCTGTCCTTTATCACTCTGTTTTTAGGTAATTTCATATTCATATTATTAATTCATAGCTCCAGTATTTCCTTGTGAAGGGCCGCTCTCATCAATGTTCACGTCTGGTCTGTCTGTCAATTTGGAGTATTTGCAATTGTGGGAGGGATGGGAGGGAGTTCTCATTCTCTTCTTTGAACTCTTTGCATCCTTGTAATTTGTTGTGTTTTATTACTGTAAAGCACTTTGAGCTGATGTAGTATGAAAAGTTCTACACAAGTAAAGTTAAGCATTTGATTGAGGTCCACTAAATAGTTTAATGGGGAATGTTGACATGTCTCTTACTTTGCATAAAAGTGAACTGGGACATGTCATGGACTGGAACTGTTGACCAATTAATTTACCTGAGAGCAATTAAATGTCGATTATATAAATTTTTGCAATAGGTACCAAATGCTTTTAAATAGTTTAACAAAACCTTCCCAATAAAGAAAAAAGCACATCCTGAAAATCCTCCTATCAGCACAATAGGTCCACAAGGCAGATACACAAGGTCGACAGACAGACAGACAGACAGTCAGTCAGTCAGTCAGTCAGTTGGCCAACCCTACTTTTCATTTCTGGCAACAATCTTTAAGCAAGTCGCTGCATGTCAATAATTGAAACACTAAATATTTTTGCCAAACATGTCTTAATAAGGCCCCCTGCAGTGATGCTTTGACAAAAGCAATGCATCAGTATGTTTTCTGTAAAATCCTTGCATTTTAGATGAATTATTGTTGTACTCAATTTGCAACTGACCTATAATGTTTAAGAATGACCTAGAAACGATTTTCAGCTTCAAGGTAAGCAGGATAAGTTTCTGAAATTTTAAGCCATAGAAAACTTTCTAGAGGTATCAGTGAAATATTTATCACTAATACCTGAACTTCAGGGTTTTTTGCTGATTAATAAACATGTACATTATAAAACATGTAGTTGTATTAGCTGAGGAGAAATGTGCTACATGGATACAAATACAGTAGCATAACAGCCACAAGTGTGAAATATATTTCAGTTGCTAATAGGTGTGCGCTTTTTCAGTTCTTTCTATATTCATTTTTTATCTACAGTCCGTTCTGTACTGGGGCTTAAATATTACACTCATGAGGATCATTTCTGGCAGTTTATTTTAATTCAATAATGCAGTGATTGAACTATCCTTCAAGCACCCCTGAAAACTTCAACAGTTGTGACTATGTTGACAAGTTCTTTCTCTCTTCTTTAACTCAATACTACCTTGGCCAACCCAAAATTTAATGTATTTTGTAAACCAGGTGTAAATAACCTTGAATTGAAAGTCGCCTGTCATCAAATTAGTTCTTGCCCTGAGATAAGAGCTAAATAACAATATAGAAATACTTGTGACAAAATGTATTTACTCAATAATAACTGATTTTTTCAATTATTTTTAAGGAAGCTTGTTTCTTTATGAATATTATTTCTTGGCTCTTGCAACACAGCTCAAAGACATGACACTTTTACAACGAGCTGGAATTATTTAGGAAACCATTTGACTTCCATATGAAAGACATATTATTCTGTCTACTTCTATACTGTGCACATATTTTTATTTGAAATAAGGTCTAACAAGATCACAGGACATTTTCTGGATGAATTTTTTTGACAGATTGAGTTCTAAAATAATAACAGCAATAATAAGAAATAACTTGGACCAGCATGATGTACTGTAGTTCAGGAAGTTTTCTGTATTACTTTAATGTAGAACCGAGATTTGTTCAAGTTTGGGCAATAAAATCACTCTTTAGCTTTAAAGTATGCTGAGAAAACCTCAAGGACAGTTTGATATTGTTTATATATATCAAAGTAAAAGGACCACTAAGATAAATGATTGCACTATTGTGAATAAAGTCATATATTTCCAGCTTTGCTAAATAATTAAATCAGTATTAATGTTCCTTCATTAGCCTCACTAAAACATCAAACATCAGCAGCGGAAACAAATCTGTAATTATTCAGTTTTATAACATTGCAGCCTGTACTTTTCTAACCCTAATATTCGCAAAAAGAACTGAACATTTCAAAGCATTGATATTTGCATTGGTATTATATGTACAGAAAAATTAAAAAATGTGTGAGAAACTTTAGCAACATGATAGCTAAATATGTGATTCATATTGACTCGTATTGGTTCTTGAGACCTTTGGCAGTTCCCACCAAGTTGGTTTTGTAGCTCTCTATAATCTCTGATCAGTATCAGTTGTAGTGCAGCACTTAGAAATGTAGACAGAAATCGTATCTGTTTTCTTTCTTTTGTTCTTTTTTCATTGACTAACTCTCACTTCCTTTGCCAGGCAAGGTAGCATACATTGATTGGTGAGTTGTGCACAGCCACATCATAATAGGTTTTCACAGATTCTGAGAGATCCAGGTTAGTCTTGGCAGGTCTGCAATGGGTGTGTGACTCAGGCTAAAAGTGGTTTCATTAGAATGAAGCCTTACTGCTCTCTCCCCACTGCCTCTTTTATAGTTGTTCATTCATTGGACTGATCGATGTCCCAATAACAAACCTAATATGGAAACGACAATGAATCTGGGAATAGTCTCATCAGACCTATAGTTGTGTCTGCACTAAAGTATTGGACTTCATCATGAGCAAAAGAGATACTTGAAAATCCAAAACCCAGGGACCCTCATTGACCAACTTTTGATGAGAGAAAGGTCAAATCAGTCAGATGAAGCTCAGCAGGAAGAAACCCAAAGTATGAGCACCTTATGGGAGGTGTGAGACATTTCAGGCACAAATAACTTTCCAAGACACAACCAAGCAAGAACATACAACAATATAGGCTGTTGGTGAAAAGGCCAAAATCTCACAGCAAGGAGTGGGAAATCATCAAAGCACTTGTTCTTGAGTGGCATTAAGGGATTAGCAGAAAATAATTTGGCAAAAATGGCCAAACTATTCTACAGCTATGGAAAGGGGAAATTTGGAATGAAGGACTAAGACAGTAGGAAAGGTATTGTATGTCTTTCCTGCCCAAATCCTGAATTTGTGAAAGTCATTTTTACAAAAGAGAAAAGCAGATTCCTGAATCTTTCAAAGGAAGGTTGAAGAACATCTCAGAACCCAGAACCCTACATATCACTGCCGACTTACCATCAATTTCACCCCCACAATGTAAATTTGTCACTGAACTTCCACACTGAGTGAGGTGTCACAGTCTTTAAAAAAGGCAAAATTGGCATCTGCACCAGGTCCTTGTGGTGTTCCATATTGTGTTTACAAGAATGCTCCAGATGTTCTGAAACTCCTTTGGAGAAACCTGAGGGTTGTTTGAGAAAAACGAGTTATACAGTTCCATCAAATAAACCTTCTAAATGCTAAAGGCATGATCTTTTACAGCATGTTGGCACAAAGATTTGCTAAGTATCCTGGACCAATCCACTTCATTAATACAACAATCAAAAAGGCTGGCAAGGCATGCCTCTCTGGAACAGAAAATGTATGTTTTTGAAGGCTAGCGCTAACCACTTGGGTGTTGCTGGGCAATGTCAGTGTAAGACTGTTATTGCTGCTTGTGAATTAGTCTATGGTAAATACATTTTACATTCTGGACTACTACTTGTTGTTAGTCTGTATATGTGTCAATAGGAAAAATGTACATCATTTGCAAATCAAGAATTACATTTTTCACCATTCAGTATACATTATCTAAATTATACCGAGTTGAAAATTCCAATATTTCTCCCAGTGGAAAGCCAGCCTATTTCAAATAATCATGATAATAAAATTATTATAAAAATATATAACATCTCATCAGGTCCAATGCTGCCAGCTCAATACCGTTTGTTCCTTCATCAGATGTAAGGGGCTTCAGTGGATGTAATACTTTGAGCAGTACCTGTGGTCAGAGACAGATATTCCCGAGGAGTTCACGCCATCCACTGAATATGCACATGATTGTGGTCATCCTCATCCTCAACCTCAGGTCAACGCTCCATAGCTGACATTCACTGATTCATCTATGAAAAAAATGTTATCTATTATATGATACTGAGTCATCATGAGAATTATTATGGTACATGGCAACCCTGAAATATACAGATGCTTTAAAAATGAACTTGCTATCTGGCACTGTACAATAATAATGTAAGCTATAATAATTGTCCAAAGGGAAATCTCATAAGCTTATTTCCTCATGAAAAAGAAAATGTGTCTAATTGCAATGAAATTCATTACATTTAATTAATTACTCATTAAGGATACTTAATTTGACTTCAAACGATTGGCAGTTTGGAGAGCTAAGACCATATATGAAGTTCCTCCAGCTGGTTAAGTGTTGAGCAATCTTCTCTGCTTCCTTCTACAGTGTTGTTATTTCTTTGAGCTCTAACTCAATAGACCTTTTTCAAGATATTACTAGGTTAACCTGACTTTCTTGGCCTGTCCAGTGGTGTGAGAAGATTGTTTTCTCAAGGTGTGGCCAACTCTGAAACATTTTCTGTGTTTGATGTTGGGTTCGACTTGGTCTGGTGTGATTAGCCAGAGCTCTTTTTTAAGCATATGATTATGAATGCAGTTTTTTGTTGTTCTACATGTTCTTCCCAGTACAGTAAAACTGATTCAACATTGGATTTGAGTTTAGTTTGTGTGGAGATGTGGTTTGTATTCCAAATGCTGTTCTTGGTTCCTTGACCTCAAATGGGGTAAAGTGAAGCCCTCTGGCACCAAGCCTGCGATGCAGAGACTCACCTGGCAATTTCCAACAGTCCACCTCAATGGGTTCACAGCAGGCCCTCTCTGCAGCTCTCATCAAGCTCCTAGTACTTTGCTGGTACACTTGTGAACCTCTCCTAGATGGTCTTCACAGGGGACTGTGACTTACAAAAGCACTACTCGCTTGGAGTTAGATGTTAAAACAAAGTCTGGCCTGAGTGTTGTTGTGGCAGTGTGCTGTGGAGACTTTAACTGTCTCTCTAGGTCCAACTG
The DNA here is from genome assembly GCF_003711565.1 of Takifugu flavidus. Lineage (NCBI taxonomy): Eukaryota > Metazoa > Chordata > Actinopteri > Tetraodontiformes > Tetraodontidae > Takifugu > Takifugu flavidus. The sequence goes on from NC_079521.1 coordinate 4,028,726, forward strand.
CGGCTGCCATTCATGAGCCCAGGCTATTAAGCCTTGGAAGATTATCCTATGGGGGAAAAGTGCTTTCTGGCACTATCTCGAGATGAGCTTGGGCTCTGGCATGTAATCATGTACTCCTCCTTTACCTGTCCACACTTGCCTCCCTTCTATTATCACTTTTTTCTCGGCTCTCTTTCTTTGGGCGCCAAGCCACAAGTGGCAACAATCTCTGGCACTGCATTCGAAGTATACACACATGCACATAAATGCACACACAAAGAAGTGCACTTTCATGTTATCTCTTGTACATATGATATATCTCATCATCATGAGTAGCATCCTGATAGAAATTAAAATGGCACTGCAGTAGATTATATAATTAAGATTCAGATTCAGGTCCTTTATTGTCCCACACGGGGACATTTACAGCACAACAACAGCAAGAGCACGCAGAGACAATTAAGATAAAAATAAAATAGAATAGAATTCGGAATATACAAAGAGGATGTTTATTTACAGTAATCCAGATAAATGGATACTCGGCCCCTGTATACCTGTACATAGTACAGAGGGTGAATACAATATACATATCAGAATATATAATATTCAGATTGTGCTAGCGGGCATTATGTTTATTGTGCAGTCTGACAGCAGCCGGCAGGAAAGATCTGCGATACCTCTCCTTCACACAGTGAGGGTGGAGCAGCCACTCACTGAAGGAGCTGCCCAGTGCTGTCAGGGTGTCCTGTAGGGGGTGGGACGTGTTGTTCAACATGGATTACAGATTAGCCATCATCCTCCCGTTTCCCACCACCTCCACCGAGTCCAGGGGACATCCCAGGAGAGAGTTGGCCCTCCTTACCAGTCTGTCCATCTTCCTCCTGTCCCTATCCGTGACGCAACTGGACGAACAGACAATCCCATAGAAGATGGCTGATCCCACCACAGTCATAGAAAGTCCTCAGGAGTGGTCCATGCTCCCAAATACACTGTATCACTCCCAAATACACTGCAATGAAACTAAACTTCATATTTATAATTTGATCCTCTTAAAAAATGAAAAACTCCATGAGGATGTGCATCAAGTACTAGAGATTTCTAAAAGAGTCAATTTATTTGGATTTGCTGATGGATAAATTCGTATGATAGATTATAAAACCTGTCTAACCTTCAACCGGTCACACAGTTTTCAATTTACACTCGCTTTTCTCAGCTCTAAATTTATCTCTAGCTGTGAGTCATGTGCTTCCTGTGATCATTTTGCAGCAAGCAGCAAATTAAACAGGAGTTTGATATACTGAAGATTCAAAGTGCCTACAATACTGTAATTAATGCTCAGGAATTGAATCGTATTTAGTTTTAAGAATCAACAACCTTTCTTTTTTTTTAAATAACCTCTACTTTGAGTGCAATTTTGCTATTTCCCTCTGTATTGTGCCCAGTCTGACCTATTATTTTCTTGTGGGGAGGGATATTTTTATTCTCAAAATCAGTTCTTTCCTTTTAATAAGATTTTCTTTGATTCTCTCTATTACATACAATTTCCTTTAGATTTAACTTTTTTCCCTTGGTTTACTAGATTCATTGCATATGATGGTGGCATTTTGTTTTGTTAATGGAGGTGATTTTCTTCCCTGTGAATCCATCTCTGGCTCACAGTCAGTTGAAGATTAATTGTGCACATATGAAGTTAACAAACTAGAGCTGAGAGCAGATAGCAAGATGGAATGAGATAGAGCATTCAGATTAGCCGCAGTGTCGGACAAATTGCATGCTACTAAGGCAAGATTTATCAAACTGTATCCTCAGGAAGAAATGGGATATTACTTGGCTTTTGTCCACATCAGACCTTTATCATGTCTAGTCTGTTACAGTGGAAACTTCACCTGCAAACCAGCATCCAAACATATTTAGAGTATATTTTTTCAGTGTACACATTTTATGGCTCTATCAGAACCATATGCTACTCAACAGACTGTTCAAGCATCTAAAAATGTCTACTTTTACTACTATTGAAGAGAAGGATGTTTTTTAGAAAACACTCTGTTATCTATAAACAACCATCATCACCCCCACTACCCCACTTTTACTTTTTCTTTCTTTTTTGTTACTTTTCCTTACAGCTATTAGGCCTGTTGCTCTCATTGCATTTGAAGAAAGACAGTGGCAGCTTTCTTCATTGATGGGAATGTTAGTGAATATGTAGATGACCTTTCAACATGTCATAAGATAAGATAATATAAGGAAACATCAGCCTTTGTGAGTGGCATTTATCCCATGGCAGCGCAATCTACTCCTCCTTAAAAGCCTTTCCTCTGAAGAAAATATCAGCATCACCCAAAGGCCTCCCCACTACACCTATGACAGTAGTGTAATTCACTTTACCCGCCCTGTATTCTGAGTTTCTGTTCTATGAGTTCACCTTCATGTGCTTGTATGTATGAATTAGCAGTACAATAGAAGAAACTATCAGAAAGGAAAACAAAAAAAAGAACAATATCGACAATGACACAGGCAACGGTGCCCACAAGGAGATTTGGCCAAATTAGTGTCATTTTTCTGTCTGCGCCTCTTAGTCTGGAGTTATTCATCATTTGCCACCTAGAAAAAAAAACTGATCTGACCTTTTCAGGCACACAGTGTTGTCAAGTATATGTTCTCATCTGATATCATACCAGCTTCCCCTATTCTGATACAGTGGTGTCAGTCTTTGGCCGGACTATCCAAAAAGCCTGTCCTGCTTCACAAATGTACTGGTGTTTCTGCTCAGCTTCTCCTGCCTACTTTTGTAAAACCAGCAGCAGTCACTAAAGGCTATGAAACTGTTGAAACTCGTTTCCTTGCAATATCAATTGCACCTGCACCAAGAGCACTGGCATCTACCTCTAGCTTGAATGGATCCACAAAGTTTGAGGTCACATTTTAGCCGGTTGTTAAATATGCTTCACCATTTTCTGGTGATGATTAGGCTTTATTGCGCATTCTGTTGGAACTTTTCAGAACTGTTGATGCTTTAACTAATGCAACAGAATTCTGTTCCAACAGAATGCGCAATAAAGCCTAATCATCACCAGAAAATGGTGAAGCATATTTAACAACCGGCTAAAATGTGACCTCAACACTGAAGTGCTGTGCGAGAAGGGTTAGCAGCATCTATTGCTTGTCTGGGGTCAGGCCCTGGGATTCTGGAAAGCGCCTTGAAACAATTTTGATTGTATAAGACGCTATATAAATAAAGATTGATTGATTGATTGATTGATTGATTGATTGATTGATTGATTGATCTATACTGCCTGACAAAGCTGGCCAGATTTCATTTTATTGTGCCCACATTGGGTCTGTCATCACTTTTAGGAGAACAGGCTCCTTCAATCTGACGTGTGCATTCCTCTAATATTACACTAACAGATATTGACTTTCCTTTGTGCCTGTTTCTATTGGAGCATTGAACGTCTCAATATAAGTCTGGTTTTATCTTGTAACATTATTCGAATTATTGGTCACTTTCCCAAAGTTAAAATTTTTTACTTACTTACTTTCTTACTTACTTACTTACTAACTCGCACCTCATTTATTCTTTCCAGATTATTTGTCTTAGACAGCACCGTATTTTTTTAGATGTATTTTTTAGATAAAACTCATTCAAGGTTTTCACATTATCAGCCTAAGTTGACAAATACACCATAATATCGTCTACTTGAATTTCACAATTACGAATTTCAACCAAATCTGTATTCCTGAGTCGCTGAAATGTGACATGGGTGCTTCTCATTCTGAATGGGTCTATGCTACTCTATACTGCAAAAATGATGAGTAGTGACAAAAGCACTTATCTCAGAGGCACGCTACATTAATGGAACTTGCCAGTACTGCTTTAACGGGTTCAATTTTGTCACAGCCTTGACCTTAAAAGAATCAGAATAGAAATGAGGAATCTCGTCTGCTTTGGGGACAGAGGCAGAGAGCTCCATGAGCTATTGCTGGGAATAGCTAAACAGTGGTCTATGAGATATTTGACCTCCTGTGGCATGATTGCATATTTATGCGGATGACCACAGTCTGCATGCTGGTTAATGGGTTTGTCTCCCACGTTAATGTTTTAGCTCTACACATTTGTTTGAAAGAGAACATCACCAAAAAGTACTACTACTGTCTGAGTTTGCAGAAGTGGGAGATGTGGAAAATAAGGATTAGACAGAATTTCGTGAATCTTAAAATGATTGCAGAGATTCTAATGGTTGAAATCATGCCGTAATCATCCTTCAGCTCATTACCCTTTAGTTTATATGGTAGCAGTGAAACAGCAATAGAGACAACTGTAGTCACAGCATGGGCTTCAGAGTCAATTTTATTGTAAATATACTTCTTAATTATGATGATGTGACAAACAAAAGGGGTTTTTTTATGATTTGGTGTCTGTCTGACATAATCTATGTGACTAAGGTTACAGTTAACAATTCAGAATCACAAAACTTTGCAAAAGAACCAAAACATTTAATGTGCAATTTACTGACTCTTTTTTTCATAATTTAGTTATGGCCCAAATCATATGCATCATGAAATTTCTCCCAGAAAGTACTAACAAAGTCCAAAATAACATTTGAATAGGATTCTTTCGAGAGCTACTTCTCTTTTGCTGCACACTATCCAAAAAACCAAGTCACCTGGCTTGAAACCTAAAGGCTCCTGTTATGTTCTTCTCACAGCAAACAGTAAGAGTGAAAATCTTTCATCCAAATCACAATTTGACCTAGAGTACTGTAGAAGTGGTGAAGAATGCTTTTTAAAGTTTTGAGAAATCTTTATGTACCTTGGCATAAACACTCTATGTAGTTATTTAGGGCTGCTAGTAGGGTCACACAATTTGTGTGTGCTTTTCTTTTTATTGTTATTTCAAAATATACTACAGTCGTATATCCCAACATCACAACATACCTATTTATATAGGTGTATTTGTACAGGAATGAAAAATAAATCATTAAAGCAAGTGACTTGCTGCTTGTTCATCCCAGCGTAACCATGGCAATATATCAGCAGTGGTGAACAACTGCATGTCAATGTTTATTTTACTGGTGTGGGAAATTGCAAACATTAGAAATAGTTCCTAAAAAAAAAAATTCGGAGTGGTGCAGAAGGATGAAAACCAGAAAAATTAAGATGGAAAGAAGCTAAGATAAAGGTACATTATAATGCACTGTTTAATCTGATTGAATAAAATTAATGCAAGCACTATTGTTGTATTCTATAAATGACATAATGGGAACACTTTCACATTGCATCAAACATGGCGGCAGTAGCGCCATCTGTATCAGCAGGTTATTAAACTTAGTAATAATCTGGCTGGTATGCTAGCTGTGCGCTCAAGCTCGACTCTGCAACCGGGAATTAATCAACTCTGGGGCAGGATAACAAGGGCTCCCTGACTGCTTGTCGGGTCAGACAAATGTGAAAAGTAGACAGCAAAAACAGCTTTTAATCAAGAATGAACTATGAGCAGACACAGGCAGTTTGAAAACAGCATGTTGCAAATAAACACAGATCATTTGTGACATTTTATAATCAATCAGTATATATATATCTATTTTCCTCAGAAATTCTCTTGTATGTATTTTATTTAGCCCTCCATATAGGCCTACTGAAAATGAGAAAACATTATCTATAACATTATTATAATATCTGTGTATAATGCACATTTTAATTTCATTCACTTTTTTAGTGTATAGATGCATTCAAACATTGTATTATTATTATTTTTTATTTTCTTTCTTCTTTCCAGAGGCCAATGAATAACATGACTTACATTACTAATGTAAGTCACACTTGTGTTTTGATTTATTATTTTAAAAGACTGTTTAACATGTCCAAATTGGCCCAAATTGTTTCAGGCTAGTGTGGTGGTAGCTCAGTCAGTAGGGAACTGGGCTGAGAAGTGAAGGGTTCAGACAAAACATGGAAGGTCTTCTGGTAGCAGGGGAAGGCACCAGAACACCTTCAGAGCACTGCCGAGGTACCTTGGAGCAAGGTACCAAATGTAAAAATGCTCAAATGTCTTGATACATATCTATACATTGTTCTAAAACCTATATGTTTTTAGCCGGTTGTGTGATTTGGTGGTTGCCCTTTGAGTGTTTTAGGGCCAAATCTTACTTAATGCTACCAAAAGATCACCCTGTGCCTTGCCTCCTTGGTTGATAAGCATCTGACGTCCAATGCTTTACGTTAAGCTCTGCCATGACCTGGGCAAGGATCTTGGACATAAGATCAGTTCCCTTGTCAATTTGAATTTTTTTTGATGTTGTAGAGAGCTTTGGGAATGAGTAGGCTTCCTGACAATTTGAAAAGTGTGACACAAACAATAATATTTTAACACATCAGATTTAATTTTAGGCCAGAAAAATTAACAAAGAACCCGATTATATATCTAATTGTAATTCCCAAGTTATCAGACATGCTCACATTGGCTGGCGGAGGCACAACAATTTGACACAAAGTATGGTGCATAAAACAAGATGGGGGAGACCAACACATCAAGAAGGTAGGACACAGGCTTTCCACATGATTAGTTTCCCACAAGAGACAGACAATGAGATGAGTATGATCCTTTAATTGTGCTTTTAACAGCTGTTAAGTAACCATAGGGCTGTCAGTGTCACATTGAAGCTTGACTGAAATGGGCAAAGTTTCTTAACAATCCATGTTTGTTGGTCGACTTGTTGCATCAGAGTAACCCATGGATGTACTGAGATCCACCACGGCACAGAGTTTACGTGCCTGAGCACGTTATGGGGTAAAAGGGAACCAGAGAGTCACAGTGTGGCAAAATGTATGTATCAACAATTAAATCATCAGCAACTTTGGGAGATCATGACCTTTTCTTCCACCAGCTAAATTATTTCTGGGGACCAGATCTATCCCCATTTTTGGCAGCTGTGGTCACAATGCAATTATATAGGTGACAGAAACAAATCAGGAGGTCAGAGTAACAATGTCACGATTCGTGGTTGTTTAGGACCCGAACGCAGGCAAGACGCAGTGATGAAAGGTCCAAAAATTGGTTTTATTAAATAAACACAAAAAGGACAGTCCTCCTGGACTGCTGGGAAGCAACAGTTCGTCCTCTGGATGCACACAAAGAGCTCCAGCGTGGAGCCACAAAAATCACAAGAACCTTCAAAAACCAACAAAGACCCCAGAAATACCAAGTTGCACAAAAATCCTCCGACCCTAGTAGGCCGGAGTCTTAGACCTTAAATAGGCGGCTGATCGCTGATGTCCTGCAGGTGCGCCAACAGGTGGCCGGAGCATGGCTCCACCACGCCCCCTGCAGGACAAACACAACTGGGAATCCTGGACCACGACAAACAAAGTATAAAGGCACCACTTTACTTCACCCTCCATGCTTCAGTGTCTATGCCACTTTTGGACGGATCTCAGATTAGACACAAATGAGAGCACAATATCACATAGGATAGTAACAGGAACTATTTTTATAACCATCAAATGGACAAACTGTGACCAGATGTCCTCATTCATGGCAGTAGAAGCATTCTCAGACCACAACTGCTCAGCAGTTTCCACGGGAACGTATTAATTTAATTATTTAACTATCTGGTAAGGAAAAACAACAGCAGAAAAGAAAACAGTTTTGTGGGTTAGTGTGAACTCATCAGCAAGCTCATGTGAATAAATAACAATTTTCTCCTATAACCAAACTTTAAACTCTTGCAGTAACATGAGTTATTGTGTCTGTTCAATGGTCTCCATTTCATTACTCTGGAACCATTTATCATAAAATGGAATAGTGTAAACTTAATTTGACAAAGATATACAACCTTCTTGGGCCTTTCCCAACAGCTTACACTGGAATAATAGAGGCAACACACTCATTGGCCAGGTCAACTTTGAAGCCATTCAATCAAAAGATACAGCTGTACCGGCTGGAAGCAGCCTACACAGATCCTTTCGCTCATCTTATTGGACTTAGCAATTTAGCTTATTATCTCACAATTTTATGAACCAAAAATTTCCTTAAAGAAAATGAGGCTCATTTTAAAAAAATTACCCCAAAATTCCAAGCTCAATTTTTCCAAACCAAAATAAGTTTCAAAATCAGTTCAAACAAGAGAATGAAAATCAAGGCTTCTCTTTTCATTATTCATGCTATTAGCAGTGATTTCTTATTTACTTATGTGGCTTATTTAAATACTCAAAACATACCTCTTCTATTAGACACTAAAAAAAATTACAGCCCATACTGCTGTCTTCTCAGAGATTATATGAATTTGTTCATCAACCTGATGACAGCTTGCCTGTCAAACTGTTAATTTCTTTTCTGTCCTCTGATAAAGCAAAAACAAAAGTGAAAGCAGGGTTGTATTTTCCACTTGTGCCATCCAAACAGTACAATATGGGCTGAAATGTGTGCCACCAGAAACTGAATTTGAATAATTTATATTTGAATTTGAATTGATAAACTTGAATCAGTGCATTTTTTTAAAAAAACTAAATCTCAAGCATATGTTTTTAATTTAATTTCTTATTTTGGAACATATATATATATTCTCATCCAGCTCTCACAATTCAAATTGACAAAATTCAATTTCACATCTGTATAGTTGAGGAAGAGCAATCGAGCGCCGATACACAGGACTCCTCTTTGGCCAATCAGCACCAACTCGAACTCTAGAGCAACCAATACCGGTGCTGTGCCATGAAATGCACAGCACCGGTATTGGTAACTCTTCGGTATTGGTATTGGTAACGGTATTGGTAACTCTTCTGATGTCCGGAAACTCTTCTGATGTTCTTCTCAACACAAAATCCTTGTAACACATAATTTGTGTGCCTGTAGCAGTGCCAAGTAAAGCTCTCGAGCTCTTAAGGGGAGGCCGGTCGGCACAGAGAGCTTGTGTGTGTGTGTGTGTGTGTGTGTGTGTGTGTGTGTGTGTGTGTGTGTGTGTGTGTGTGTGTGTGTGTGTGTGTGTGTGTGTGTGCGTGCGTGCGTGCGTGCGTGCGTGCGTGAGAGAGAGAGAGGAGTTGGGAGGCTGGGCTTAGCAGATCTGCACTGTACCGGACCACGGTTTTCCCAATTGCCGAGGAAAGTTTCATGCAGGAAGTGTGGTTGCAGCTGCCCCACCCAGACTTTAGCGGCGACACCACTCATCTTATTGACCATTTTTCTACCACTTTGAGTTTATTAAATTTACTGGTTATAGTTTAGATCTCAATGGAAGATAAAAATGAGTGTTCATTATTGCAATATCCAGCTGTATGTTTCTAAAATAAATCCAAATAAAAGCTCATTAAACTAGAAAGTCTTCTGAAACGTCTCACTATAACAGAACAGCAACTTCTTATTGCTTTTATCCCTTACCCCACAACCTTCTTTGCCTGTGCTGGAAAAGACAGGCTCTGGGGAGCAAACCCACTCTCTGAGGCAGCATTTGAGGAACAAAGGAAATTGCAAAGTAAGATTTTATAAGGCTGACAAATAAGTGAAGATTCTCCCTACTGTGCTGTTTATTGTTGGCTGCAGCATCCAAATGGAGCTCCAGAAAGTGAATGTGCTGCTGCAACACACACATTCTTTTGAATGCAGTGAGGTTAATAAGCTGATGTACAATTGGTTTTTCTTTCCAATAGTGCTGGATTATTGTGCCTCTGTCGGACTTAAAGGAACCCCATGGATTGGTAATCAAAGTACCATTTCCGGTGACTCATTATTATTTGTGAGGGTACTCTGCGCTGCAGATACCACAGGATCTGGTATCTACAGGAAATGTGTTGTAGGTGGATCTCTAATGTGCCATCAGCTCTGAGACATCGTCACACGTTCTGAAAGTGTCAGAACAAGGGGGTGTGTCACCCACCGCATTACAGCTCAGATGCTGCTGGATTCCTATCATATACCAAACAGCTTCCTTTAAAGACACTGTTTTCTATATTTCCTGCATAACTGTTTTAATACACTGTACCTTTTACATCACAATGGAACACACTGTCTTTTGCCCTTTCATAGTTTATAATTTTGCCTTAACTGCAAGAGTTTTGATCAGCTAAGACTACTGTGGCAGCATCTCTTCACTTACGTCCACTCAACAGGCAAATGTGATTATTTTCTCTTCGCACAGGCATTACTTGTAAGTGATCAAATTTGCAAGTCTTAATTGAACTCTGTGTGGTTGCCTTGGTAATCATGCAGTAGTAAACAATGGTGCAGTGTAAACTGAGGTGTATCATCTTCTGACAGGAGCCTCGAGCTGTGGTGCAGAGGAGCTGTGCAACACAATGCAACTGTGAAAATGTATATCTGTTCCCACACGACACTTTTCAAAATCCTACTTGGATGAAAGGTTGATTGTCTAAAAAATAATCCAATGTTTATTTTTTCCAAATATCCACATCTACTGATGTGTCAGTAGAATGTAGTTCATACTCTCTGCAATGTATCAGTATTTTTATGATACAGTACCTACATCTTCATTAAGATTTTGAGTTTGTTGTCATCTGTAATTTTTAAAAACTTAAAAGGCCACATGAGTATTGAAGTTGTAATTTTCTAAAGCTGGTGAATTCTAGTCTTCTCTTAATCTCTTTGAATTTATTTAATATTTTACCAGTTTAATGCGGTGGTAAAAGCTAAAAGTGACTCAGCTTACACGTCCTACAGCATACTCAGCTCACACGTACTACAAAATCATTTAAAAAAAAAAGAAGAAGCTGAAAACAGATCACCTTTCCTTGTCCTGGATACCTCTGTGTAAATGAACTGAATTGCTTCATTCTTCGTTCATCTTCGTGGATACTCTGCAATAGTAATAATGGCAGGTATTGAGTGGGTGTCATAGGTGCGTTTAAATGTAAAAGACTGAATGTAAAAGGCTTGCATTTCTATTCCCATGCTTTTGTTTCTGGCATTCATGTAGCACAATGTTGTTGGTTCACTGTATTCATTACCTGGCCAATCTCCACTAGGCTGAATCTCAGTGTCACCATATTCAGACTGCAATAAGATTTTAAGGGTGTTTCATTACTAATACTGTGCTGACACCATGATCAATCCTGGTATGTGTGTCTGTGCGTCCGGTATGTGCCTCCATCATTGCTCCTTTCTCTCTCTCCTCAGAGGGCATTTAACAATTTTCCTTTTTGCTTTCTGCTGCAGAAATCTGTCAAGCAACAGTAAGACAGAACTTCCTGTAGTTAATGTCATCTTCACTGTTGTTCACTAACAGCTGCTGTGGACAGCTGATTAGATTGATTGTGCAGCACAAATTAATGGCTTGAGTATCATGTGGAGCCTTCCTGATTTCTTAATTTGATGTTCAAATCCTAAAAAAATCACTCATATCCAATTTCATGGAGGAAAATCCCAATTTCTGCGCTTGCAAATCATAATGGCAGGTTATTCTAGTAAGAAAAGACATGTGATAGGTAGATCGACATAGATGCATATATGCAGCTATTGGTGATATATTTATCAATGATTCATCTATTATTGTTGAGTAATGACTGCCACATCTGAGCATAAAGAAATTATCTCGAAATTAAATAAGAAAGAAGCTAAAGTTTCTTCCATATTTTTAAGAACTGTTTTTGTCACTGCCTAATTATATTAATTATAATAAACTGCCGGTAGAATTGAGTGGGTCAGCGGGGTCGGAGGTCAGTAAGTCATCATACAGCTATGAAGGCGGCAATATACAGGTATGGATACAGAGAGGTGGGGGGGGGGGGTATGGGGACACAGAAAAACTACACAAGAAATTACATCACTGATCTATTAGAAAAAAAAGCATGAACCAAGACGGACAAAAGTCTGAAATAAAAGACATACAACCAGAAGAAGAGAGATGAATATTGAAGTAAAGTATAAAAGTAAAGCTGAGCACAGATCACTGTGTATGATGAACTGTCACTCCATGATATGAATGACCGATCATATCTCATGAATAATTACAGTTTGTGATTGTTAACAGGTAACGCTGTTGAATGGGCCTGCACTCTGTTGTCCTGCCTGTTGATGTTGTACAAAGTGAATATACTGTTGTTTTAACTCCATTGTCAGCATTTAGGAAGGCTGCAGCAGTTCAAATTGAGGCCAGTTCAATAAGACACATTTTATACAGTCAAACTTTCTGCTGCACATTATTATCATATATGTTCAACAATTGGTCAATCATTCCGCATAACATTTATCCACAATTTTGAGGTGTCAGCCAATAATAAGGACTTAAACTTGTGTCAATAGTCATGTTTCCATTGCAGGAACTTTGGGGTTCTACTGCAGAAACCTCCCCTGAAAGGCCATTTTCATAAACACATCATCTAACCATGTGCCTGCTCCAGTGTAGGTACTTAGATCAGCCTCCTGGGTGGAGCTTGTGGTTAATTTGCCTCCATTTAGTTAAACATAGAGGAAGATATGATGCAGAACCCAGCAGAAGAGCCAGATTAGCCTAGCAGACAGCACTTTCCCTCTCATGTGCTGTTCACTTAATATTTATTAACACACTGATGCGTATGCAAATAGTTAATGACAATTGATTGGAACAAAGAAAGTCACTTGGGCCAAACCCCGTAACTGCAGAGTTCAAGGAGCTGTAGGAAGTCATATTCTCTGATAATATTACACCTTTAGCTTTTTTCATGTGTACCTCTTTCCTTGTTGCTGTTTTCTTTGATATTATTTTTGCTTTTGCCAGATCACCCAGGTGAGGTTAAGGTCGAAACATAACCAGGGCCTCTGATACCATCATCCGTGCCTTAGTCCTTTCCTTTTCAATAAAAAAGCTAACTATTTTGCTGTTAAAGCCACACAATTTGGGACTCAGAAAGCGGACATGTTGAAACTATTCCAAAAGCATCTCAGGTGAGTGACACATCAGCTCATCCTGATGCAGTCCTAGATTGGGTTTATGCATCTGCTCAATGTGGACCCACATCTGGCAAATAGGGACACGTGGCATTTACTATATCAACATGTTCTTATAGTCCACGTGCACACAAACACGCTACTGGTAATATCTGCATTTGTGCAAAATAGCTTCTGATAATGAACATTACATTAACAACAGCTATTAATTAGGTAGAGCAGAGAGAGAGAGAGATTACCTGCAATGTTGAGAGAACATAGCACAATATCATCGCTTATTGTTTATGAATTATAACTGCTTAGTGTTTTGAACAATACTAATTGAAAAATATTTCTTACACTAACCACATGGACCAGGTTCAAACATGTCGCTAATGCTAGCCAGTGCACTTTCTGCAGCATGGAATTATAATTAATTACTTCTACTTGTGAAAATATGGCAGGTTGTAGCCTCTCCAATTTAGCGTAGGTCAATGCTTCTGGGAAACATTTCAATTTCAAAAGCTAATAAAATGTACCTCCAGGTAGCTTAGAACAAGGGAAATATGTGAGTATCCTGGTCAAACCCACCAATAGAAACTCTTCTCTTAACCATCAGCAAAGCCCATAAAGTGCAGCTAAATTCTAAAGGAAATCTTTTCAAGTTGCAAACAGAGGACTTGGAGGACAAGCAAACATAGAGGAGCTGTGTGGATTTGCAGAAAGAGTATCTCAAAAATACGTCATTGAGCAAAGCGATAAATATTTGGGGATCCACAAATGCTGAATCACACTTCACAAACAAAATTTGCAGTTTTACAAATGCCTTTTGTAGCCACCAATGCAAATTGATTTGTGTTTGTGGCTAGCTGTGCATTTACAGGTAGATACCTTTAACCCCATAATAACAAAAACCCTCCATTTTCCTCTGCATAGTCTCACAGTACACTTCCAAACAACAATAGACAGCCGCGGATGTGGCCAAGACATAATTGCTTTCACTTTTGTTCATTGTGGGCCTTCCACTGATGCTGCGGGTGCACTGATAAAATAAGCTTAAAGTTTTAGGTCAGCAGCATCAAACAGCCTGCAGCACAATAGCAGTGTTAGGAAGGCTGCATAGTTTTAAGCTGAGATGATGGATCATGCAGCTGAAGTGTACACTTTTTGTCCTGCAACACACACCGATACAGGCTGAAGCTCAGCTCCCAGCCTGCCTTCCTGTGATTGGCTGCAAATAAACTTCTCTGGCTTTTGCATAATGTGTGTGTGTGTGTGTGTGTGTGTGTGTGTGTGTGTGTGTGTGTGTGTGTGTGTGTGTGGTGCATGGGTGGGTGGGTGTGGGTGTGATCACACTGTAATATTTGACATGCTGCAAATGTCAGGAGGGATTGATGGCTGCCTTTCTTTGCCAAATTGTAATCTGCTCAGGGCAAGTCAAACGTGCAGACAGTGATAATAAAATAATATATAACAGAATTTGTCAGACTGTAGTTTTCTGTAAAAATGAAGTTGCAGCATTATTCTCCTACTTTGACTCAGCATAATCTATTTTTTTATTACTGATTTCTCTACACATTCAAAGATATCAAGCTTTCACACTCTGATATAGCGTATTCAGTGTAGTATATCATGTCAACAGTCGGCTAGTGTAAAAGAGACAAGAAATGATCATTCGTTTTTTCATGAATGTGCCTAATCGAACTAAACGAACAGAATTCATAAAAATGTACTCTTCTCTACACTTCTACTCTTCTCTACTCTACACTTCCGCATCCTTGGTGTTATCAGTATGTCTTACAGACTATGAAAAGGTTCCACAGTGTCTGAAACTGTCTTTATTTACTTATTTTTTTATATATTTATTTGTTTCTTTGCCTGATACATGACACCAACACTATTTCCTTTTCACTACCGCTTACTCCTAATTAGGGTCAAAGGTGGTTCTGTCAGAACACACCCTGGAAAGGTCACCAGTCAATGTAATGTATGATTTTGGGCTGTGGAGGACACAGAAACCCAACGCAGGAGGAAGCAGAAACGCGACAGAGGAAGCCCAAAATCCTCGGAACCTTCTTCCGATTAACTGAGTGCGCTGACCGCCCTGAACACTTGCTTCTGACAGATTACACCACAGTGACTTCAGTTTCTCCTCAGGATCTGTTTCCTGAAACATTCCTTTAAATCACAGAAGCTGGCCCCTGACTGTTGCCACCATATTAAACTTCAGAATATCAGTTTTGAATACTCTTCTGCTTTGGATTTGATCCTCTTCATATTCAAAAATAAATGTTTACATTAATTTTCATCTTAAACTCTCTTTCTTGCACTTTAAATAGATCCCCTCTTCTTCTATTCCACCTACACAAAAGTCTTAGCTATATGTTGAATGCTAATGAGCAAATCATGCCTACAGCATGTTACAGAAACACTGCTGTAACAACTTCTGCTTATAAACCCAGCTGGACCAAATTGTCTCCCTTGTAACAATTAAATCTTACTGCAATTTGCTATTTGCCAAGCTGGGGTTAATATTTTCATTCTTTCAGTAATGCTCACATAAGCGAACTGCCAATTATGTTTTCATCTAAAGGTAAAATTATCTACATTTTCAACCTGTTTAACAGTATGCGGATATTATAAAGATGCAAATGCAACTCATCCAAAAACTAATTTTTAAATGTTTGTTGCCTTTGTGTGTCCTGACCTTCAACAACCAGCTTAGCCCCCTACATATCCTGCAGTCCAGCAGAATGATTTTACTACAGCGATTCTTTTTTACCTATTTTCTCTGTTCATTGGTGTTTAGGGTGGGCTGAGATTAAGTACTACAGATGGCCAAAGATGAGTTTTCCCCTCAGGTGAATGCAGCCGACAGAAGGCCTGAAACAATGCTGTACTGGAATGAAACTCGATCACTTCATTTGTGGTCATTCTCCCATTTATTTCCCTTTCAAACAGTGTTTCAGTTGCTGGTCCCATATTTAGTGATTATTAAATGAGACCCCTGTTTTCTTAAACTGATATTTTCACTCTTCATACAATGAAAATTATGATTTTTCTTTCTTCAATTGCTTTGCTCTTTTGTCACATGTCAGACTCATGCACATTCATGCACACATGCCTTCTCTCAGTCTATTGTATCTGGATCTGCTCCAGCCCCAAAGTTCTCGCCAGCTGCCTGTCCTCCTTGTGAGAACACTACTGAGCAGAGAGGAAAATGGAGCAACACATAAGCCCACCCTCTTCTCTCACACACATGCATCCATAAACTTTGATGGATTCACTCAAGAAAGGAGCTAAGGGTTCCTTGCAACTGGAATTTGTTAGGATTTTTGAATTATGGGTCTGTTAAAAAAAACAAACTTGAAAAGCAAGTTTCAGATCAAATTGAATAAGCAAATATTTCATAAAAACTAACCTTGCAAGAAAGTTCAAGGTGTTTTTGGACTGGTTGAAGAAATAATTTATGTGCTGGAGCCCTCTTACCATCTCAACTGTGGCACAGTTACTGAAATGTGCTTTGTAGGACTTCTGCATACAAATTCGGAGCAACCTTGACTTTTGCAGGCTGACAGGGAGGCATCTTGAAGAGGTGAAGAGAAGCTTAGAATGTGTCAATCAATATATTTATTCCTGACAGAGTCTGTCATTGGTTGATGCTTTCTTTGTTTCCTTGTTTTGTTTGAATTGATTTTAAAAGGAGTGATGCATTCAAGCTGAAACACAAGACCGTTTTCACCATCAGCCTTTTTTGGTTGTTTTTTCAGGGACCAGCCTCAATCTCCCTGTGATTAGCTCTCCACTTTACATGTAACATTAATTTTATCTTAGTTTAATTAGATGGCCATCATCTTTTTTTTTAACCAGTGTTTATTTGACGTCTAAAGATGTCTAAAATAACAAAGGAGCACAGATTTTGATTTGGAGTGAGATGATGCATATCACACAGGGACTGATAACAAAGGGAACATGTTCTTGAAATTATGACCCATTTTTTATTTTTAGATAATGTTTTAGCATGTACAATGAGTACTCATCTGTATGATGAGACTGAAATGACAAATCATAATTTGGAAATTAAATATAATTTATTTAATTAAATATATTTATTTATTTATAAAAAAAAATATAGCACCTTCAATTTAAAACTGTTGTCTTATTTTAAAGGACCAAATTGTAATTTGGCACATTCATGGAAGAATTACAAGATTATTTACTTCTATGTGTATGTTTTATTTCCTCATATATGTTTGCAGTGACCAAGTGGGAGTATTATTTTCTGTCAAAAACAAAAATAGATCCAAGGTCAGTCCTTCCATTCCAGAAATATTTCCTATAACCTGTCCTCGTTGCGCATGTTAAGCAAGACATTATGAAAAGAAAAAAAAATTCTCTGTTTAAATGCTTTCAGCTGAGGTATTTTTAGTGTTGATCGTAACGGAAATATTTAGTAAGACATTTCCATGAGTACGATGCTCACCGCGCAACACCTTCCTGCTTTTAACAATCCAAAGGGACAGAAATAACCTTTCAATGTGTGTGCAACATGCACATCTACCTGTTTGTAAAGTGTGTGTGCACGCTCACACACACACACACACACACACCACACACACACACACACACACACGTCATTGGCAGCAGTGGGTGGTCCCCAGTGAGGTAGAAATATACTAATGGATAATGACAGGTTTTGACAGCAGGAGAGTGAGCTGAGTCACTCTGGGTGCCCATGAAATGAATAAAAGAATGTGAGTGCTGTCCCTCACTGAGTGAATTTCCTTTGATACCACACTATTCTTGCCAGTTTCCCTTGGTAATCCTGCTCATTAGAATCTGTCCCTCTATTGTGAGACTGACATCTGCACCTTTACAGAATCCCAGAATCCTTTCTGGTTAGGAGCTCGTGTTTCTTCGTCCATATTTCATTGATCACTTCCACATTTGCTTTTGAACTCTCTTTACTGTGACTCACTCACAAGCTGTGATAGGCTTACTATGTCTCAAATAGACCAACATGACTCTTTCTTTATGAAAATGATCCTCTTTTGCTCCTATATGATTGTCATAAAAGCATAATTTTTGCTTTTCATATAGAAATGTCCACTGTTCATAGATAAAACCAATTCAAGTTTTATGTCCCTGATACTCACCTAGTTTTCTTTTTCTTTTAAGGCAATATATATATATTGCTTTGTGGCGACTTGCTTCAGGCAATTGGGAGTCTGAAAAGATCACATAGAAGCTGCCAGTCACATCATTCTACTGTGGTGCATCTGCCCCACTGAGTTGGGTCCAATTAAAACCATGATCAAGTTCCAGTTTTATCCAGCTACCTCTCGTTCAAAAGACCATAGTATGGACAGAATCATTGTTTGCGTTGCTCCAATCTGTTCTGAATACTGACAGATGTCTTGTTTCTTTGATTTACTCTCTACATATCTACCTACTCAGCTTATGAAATCTGTTCCAAACCCACTAACTTGTATTTTTGTTCTTTTTTAGTTGGCTTTTGGGGGTCCAGTCAGTCTTGTTCAATTGTGTGCTCTCGTCTTCAATGTCACATCGATGCACAAATGCTATTCCAATTATTCTGCTTCCACTCTGTTTCTGTCAAATTACTGGCACTCGCTGCACCTCTCTGGCATTTTCCATGAGAGAGAGGAGAAAGATGCCCGAGACGGCACAATGAGAGAGAGCTCAGAACTCAATGAGCACTATCAATGTTGAGACCAGACAGAGTCATCAGACAGAGTCAGTGGGACCAGCAGAGAACTGTTTGAATGAGAGCATTTTTATGTCAATAGTTTCTGAAGCACGAGTGTAGTTTAGATTTACCACTATAAGATGGTGCTTAACAGGCACACGATTAAAAAGAAAACATGCCAAACTGAAACTGAATTTCTGCTTCTTACCACTTTTTTATCTAGGATGAAATAAACAGGGGTGAAAAGCGTGTTAACCAAATGTTTCGGGTGCTTTTTAACAAATGTTTTTCTCAATATTTAAAACTTTATGTTCTTAAGTGCATTTACAAGTTATTTCTCAATTAAAGCTTTAAATTATTTTGATTGAATTGTATAATTATATGTATTTGTATAAGTAGCAAATTATTTCATTTGTAAAAAATCAGATTTTTACTGACAACCAGATGAATCCTCATTCTGGACAAGGCCGGATCAGCCAATGGGCATTATGGGCACAGGCCCAGGGGCACACACCCACATGGGGCCCACATCCACCTGTCAGAAGTAAAGCAAAAACAAACATTTTCTCCTAACTCAACTCCCTTTAAAGCCTCTTCATTTTTTAAAATTACACCCTGAACAAATAATAGAAATCAAGCAATTTTTTTTTCTTTTTTTCACCAAAAGAAGATAATTTCATTGGTCAAGCTAGTGTGGAAACATGGCAGAAACCAACAGCAGACGCCCTTATGCCAGTGTCTATCAATGTCACCACGCTGATCAAAGTGATCTGTGGGAAAGTAGTAATTAAATTTCAAAAAGAACAAAAAAAGAGTGTTTACAGAAAACAATAATGTAAAAAAAGAAAAGAAGGAGGGGGAGTCGGCTTTTTTGTGCCATCCATACACACAAAATATTGAAGAGGAACTAGCGTTTCTGTAGAAAACCCAGAGTCGGAGGAACACACAGGTGTAGCTAGCTGCTGTCAGATATCCGACCTGACTGGAGTCAGACCGAAGTCATTTGTACCGCACCACAAGCTGTAGCTAGCTGCAGTCAGAACACAGCTCTCCCAGAGCCGGAGGAAGATGCTGTAAGCAGCAAGTGGATGTACCAGAGGTTGGACCTGGTGTTGAGGGGAGAAATGAGCTAACATGCTCACGCTGTTCTTATTGACTGTATAAATGCTGCCTCTCATAATAGAAGGAACAAATATTCAGCCTTGATCCATGATGGTGGCTTGGGCAGTATAGTATGCTCCCTCACTAATGACCTGCCGAAGAAATCATCCAGTTCAGATGCCTTGTTCAGAGTGAACAGGACAACTCTCCCCAGAAACTGCTGCAGGGGCTCCTGAAACAAGTCTGAAATCAATTTTCCCCAATGTGTTTTTAGCCCTACTGCAAGAACTTGTGCCCAGGGGGCCTTGCCCTCTTAATCCGGGCCTTATTTTGGATCATAATCACATTAGTTCTTCAGGGTCGTCTAGTGAAAATAAACTTTTTTCAGTTAGCTGAATTTGTTACGTTAACATACCGTAACCCTATTGCTAATCCATGCTAATGGATTGCTAATTGCCTTTCAAGATGAAATGTATGTTCTTGGTCTCGGATTTTATCAAATAAATTTTCCCCCAAAATGCGACTTATAGTCCAGTGCGACTTATATATCTATTTTCTTCTTTATTATGCATTGTTTGGCTAGTGCGACTTAAACTCCGGAGCGACATATAGTCCAGAAAATACGGTACCCTCCAGTGGTAGGTAGCAGTAATGCAATGAACATGTTTCCCACAGAAAATAGAATATGGAAATGTCACCCAAAAGTGGTGAATACTCACGCAGACATGCACAACAATCAGTGTTCAGTATCTTTTCTGAAGAAATCTTTGTGTATATATGTGGCCAGATGTCTGAAAATTAAAATTGGTCTTAGAAAAAAAAAATGGTGAAATGCAGACTTCTCATTAGCCCAGAGCTGGGAGATATTTTTCAGATGTTCAGGCACACTATAGAACGTGTTAGAGCCCAGTGGTGTCTTTTAACAAAGGTGTCTAAGATAGAAACATCTACCATCTTTATTTACATTATTGTTATCACAGTGCAGAGAAATGCTAAATGAAAGACTGCATGCCGGAAGTATTGTGTTAGAGAAGAATAGAGGATAGACACATGAGGAAAGATGAAGTAAAATACCAGCAAGTAGAAGGAGAGAGGTGATAATGGAGTTAATGGAGAGGATAACACGTATGACCAGAGGGAGGAAGGGGAAAAAGCAGCAAAGATCTTAGAGCTAATCAGGAGTTTCTACCTGAAATGTTGGCTATTGAATGGCGCCCCGAGGTGAGCTGGTTGGAATGTTAACTGCCCCAGGCTGGAAGGCAACTGACAAACTGCCAAGAGAAGTTTTATAAGTCTAGGTTATTTACATTTCAGCAGCACTGGATGTTCACAAAAGCATTCATTTATTTTTTGGAACAGGGATGTTTAAATGGGAATATTTACATTTTATCCTTACTAGCAAATCAGGGAATCCTGAAGGTCAGATTATAGGATTTAGGAACCTTGGGATTATACTTTATCCACTGCTCCTTGGCCAAATTTACAATGAAGTAATCTGCTCTTTATCCCACAGTATATGTTCAGTCTCAGTATCTGCCAGTGAAAATGACCAAAGCCTAATCCCCCATACTTCACTGCTAAGCCACATCGGAGAATCTGCATCTGGAAATCAATAATTATCTTGAATAACTGTGGAAGTAAGAATGATAAGATAAAATAAAATTATATATATATATATATATATATATATATATATATATATATATATATATATATATATATGAAATACTATACTTGCAAATAATAATAATAGCAAATTACCATTGTTGGAATGCAATGTTGGAGGTAGAGTGATGTAGTTGTTAGCGACAGCCTCCAGAGGGTACTGGATGATTCAAATCTCCCTGAGGGTCAGGGGGTGCAGGCTGCTGTGAAGGGCCTTTCTGTGGAGTTAGCATGTTATTGTCGTGTCTGCATGGGCTCTCTGTGGGTTCTTCCAGTTTCCTCCCACAGCCCAAATGTCTTTGGATACTTCACAAACATTCGAGGAGAGATTAGTTGTTGACTGAATGATAACATAAGTGAGGTCAATTTAGCAATCTGTTTGGGATAAAATGGCAGTTTGTTCAGAAAAGGAGGTATTGTTTATTATTTTTAATACTGTTAAAAAAACATCTTCTTGACCACTCGTTCCCTTTCAGGGTCACGGGGAGGGTGCACATCACCAGTCACCAGTTCTTCGCAGGGCCCTATGTGCTCATTTGTTGGTTTGGAACCTTGCTCAAGGGTATCTCAGCAGTGCTCTGAACTGTACTACCAGATCACCTTCCATGTTTTGTTCCCATTGAGGCTCAAACTGAGAACCCTCCACTTCTCAGCTCAGTCCCCAACAGACCGAGCTACCACCACCCACTGTTCAAGTGTTACAACATATTTGTGATAAGTCTGAGTTTAGTGTGGGAGGAGGTAGAAAACAAACAGTTTTACAGGAATTTATTGCCCAATTTCACCAAACAAAAGTCCAAAATGGACAGACAAGTAGACAACAGTGAGGTGACTCTGCTGAGCACAGCAGAGTGACAAAGACAAAGACGGGATTGTTCTATGAGCTGTAACCAAGGAAAACAGGGAGATGAAAACAAAAAACATTTCCCAAGTTTGAAAATCACAGCAGATCTGCAAGTAAAAGTACAAACGACAAACAATACTGTTCTCTATGGATGCCACTTGAAATTTTCAGTGATTAATCACTAGATGTCCACTGATCCCATGGTAAAGGTACGTAATGATCTGGGGCTGAAGTGGTGAAGGCAACATGTCTTTTAAGCCTGGGTGATGACTGAATGGAAGCCAGGGGTGCCTCATTGCGGAAAATCCACACAGCTGCTTCCCCCTGCCATCATCCTACTCTACCAGGGAGAAAAAACAAATGGTGAAGGGAACAAAGCAAAATGAAAGCCACACAGAATATATAACCCTGACAGCTTTGAACATTTTTACTTTATAATGAGATTTGTAATTACTGGAGGGCCTGATTTACATATCTATTATATATTTGTATTTGTCCATGATGATGTATTTATTGATATTATACTGTGAACAATGGCAGATACTAATGGAACAGTAGGTAAATGTCATATCAGAAAGCTCTAATACAATTGATTTAATGGTAGTGGATAGAAGTGGTATTTTATGGACATTTTCTATTAGAAGTGGGAAATGGCAACATGACAGGACTGAGACTTTGTGTCTGCCTGCTGGTAACCTGACTAAAACCTTTGTGGAGGCCTTGTCCTTTGCTCAAATTATATCATATTCAGTGCAGTTATAGTGAGGGTGTTGGTGTATTGAACACCTTAGCTGTTAGCATGGTCTCAGTGTGTATGTGGGTGACAGGATGATTTGATCATCTAATAGCTGGAGGAGTTTGTGAGCTACGATGTGAAGCTGAAGTTGGCTTTATCAAACCATGTGGTGCAAAAGGAGTCAAGGTCAGTAAAGAAAGATACAAGACTGCTTCTGTCCAACATGATGTTGTGTAGGTGAAAATGATGTTTGCAGCAGCCATGTTTTGAGATTTCCCTTGGAGAATTTTTTTTTTATTGTGATATTTTATTTTTGTACTTCTGCATGACTGCTTTAATAGCATGCTTTATATATCTGCTGACCTCTTCTCAGAACCAGTAATGAAGGCCGTTTTCTTTTTGACAACAATTGCCTTGAGCCACGTGGTCGTCCAAGCTTTATTGTTGGGGTAGATTGTGACAGGTTTAGAGTGAACAATGCTGTCCAAACAGAGACACAAAAACAAGATAGCATTGAGCTGCTTGTAAATGTTTTTGGGCAGAAGCTGAACTCAAAGCATTACGGCAGGGCGCCAACACTGTATTTGGTAGACCGTTTGATGTGAGAACAACTTTTTCAGCCTTCCTTGAGAATGTGCATTATACTGGGGTGAGAAGGATAGTGTGATGGTCAGCAGACACTAGCTGGGGTCAGTACAATCTCTGTAACATCTCCCCCATTACTGCTGAATCACCCAGCATAAACTTTAGTGACTCCGGTGAGATACACTCAGATTTGCTTAGTGAATTCATGATATGTTCGGTACCGGTGGCGGCATTGGCTTTGAGATGGATTCCGTTATCTAGGTAGATTGTAAGGAAGCTGTGACACAGCGAAGAGTTAAATGTCTGTCGTCGATAGTTTCTCCCGACCAAGATCACTCATGATTAATTAAGTTTAAAAAATGAACGGTATTGCTTTATTTTCAACAAGGTGTCTGGTTTTAAAATAAAGACGTGTGTATGAGCATGGAGTTGGTTTGCACAGTCCGTCATTGGTTGGTTCCATTAGAACTAAAGTGTTGATCATTTTGGGTTTGGTAGAATGTCATGCATTTTTTATCCATGTCATTTTCTTCCACAAAATTGTGTTTGTATGAAAGGCAACCAGAAAAGGCCCAGAAAAGTGAAAAGTGTGCTCAGCCAAGAACCACGTTCTTTGATTTGGTTTTGTCAATGTGACAATGGTTCCCGAGACACAGCAGAACAGCAAAAATAGTCAGTTTAAATGTTGCCCAAACTTCAGATCTCAAAACTTCACCATACTTCTCAATAGAAATATGAAGAAAAAAAAAAGAGAGAATGTCTTAAAATCTGAGTCTGTAAACCCACCCCAGCATATCTGGAACTGTTTCCAAGGGCTGGAGATATTTCACACATATCATTTCAATTTTCCTTAAATTTTACTGCAGTACGTATGTGGTCTGTCAGAATGGGAAGTCATGTGACCTTGTGTGAGAATGTTTGCCCTAATGACCACTTTTTATAGTTAATATATTTTAACATAAAATACATAACATTCCTACATACTAAGTGGTGATATTGGCCACAACCAATCCCTGTGTTTCACTTGTGAAACTTGTGTTGCTGAGGTATGTGTTTGTAGAAGATTTGTTTTATTATAGACATAGTATTCAAAAGACTGAAGTTGACGGCAAGCTTCTGCGTTTTGCTGATGTTGAACCTCATTGTTTGAAGGCTGCAAGAGTGACGTGATCTTTAGGCAGCAGGTGAAGTTTGATTCAGCTGCCGGAGGTCATCATGCAGCTCCAAAGGCGGCAATACCTGTAAATGAATATGGGGGGGAGCAGAAAAACTACACAAGAATCAGGATAACTAGTCTACTTGAGGAGAGGAGAGGAGAGGAGAGGAGAGGAGAGGAGAGGAGAGGAGAGGAGAGGAGGAGAGGAGAGGAGGAGAGGAGAGGAGAGGAGAGGAGAGGAAACCATGACCCAGTGGTGTGACAGAGGCAGCCTTGGCCTATAACAGCATAGCTAAGATGTTAACCTAATGATTAGATGACCCCCTAAGTATGATAATTTGTCTGTCTATGATAGTAACTGGAACTACAGAATTAGTAACAATAAGCTTTTTCAAAAAGGTAGGTTTTAAGTCTGATCTTAAAAGTAGCGATGGAGTCAGCCTCCCGTACCTGGACAGGGAGCTGGTTCCATACCAGGGGGGCCTGGTAGCTAAATGCTTGGCCCCCCATTCTACTCCTAGAGACTCTGGGAACCACAAGTACACCAGCATTCTGAGAGCGGAGCGGTCTATTGTGATGGTAAGGTGTCACTAGCTCCTCCAGGTAGGATGGAGCTAGGCCTCTGAGGACCTTGTAGGTCAAAAGAAGGGTTTTAAAAATTATTCTAAATTTAACGGGCAGCCAATGAAGAGATACCAGTAAAGGAGTTATGTGATCTCTTTTGTCAATACCTGTCAGAACTCTGGCTGCAGCAAAGAGTTGTTTGAAAACCCTGATAATAAAGAATTACAATAGTCCAGCCTGGAAGTAACAAATGCATGGACTAACTTTTCAGCATCATGCCACATCAGTAGTTTCCTGATCTTTGTGATGTTCCTCAAGTGAAAAAAGGCACTTCTAGAGAATGTTTTAATGTATACGCTGAAGAAGAGGTTTTGGTCAAAAGCTACTCCTAGATTCCTCACAGAGAGACTAGATGCTAATGAGATGCCATCTAGAATGATCATGTGATCTAATCTATTCCTGAGAGGTTCAGGACCAAACACCATGACCTCAGATTTTCCTGAGTTAAGGAGGAGGAAATTTGAAGACATCCAGGACTTTATGTCTTTAAGACAGGTCTGAAGCTTCACTAACTTCTCTGTCTCCTCTGGTTTCATGGATAAATAAAGCTGAGTGTCATCAGCATAACAATGAAAATTTATGCCATGCTGCCGAATAATGTTCCCTAAGGGAAGCATGTACAAGGTGAAGAGGATTGGTCCAAGTACAGAACCTTGAGGAACTCCATGGCTAACCCTACTGTATGAAGATGGAATGCCATGGACATGGGAAAACTGGTATCTATCAGATAAATACAATCTAAACCAATCTAGTTCTGTCCCTTTAATCCCAATTTACATGTTCCAGTCTCTGTAACAGGATGCTGTGATCAACTGTATCAAAAGCAGCACTGAGGTCCAGCAGAACCAGCATAGAAACCAGTCCATGATCTGAAGCTATAAGAAGATCATTAGTAACTTTAAGAAGTGCTGTTTCTGTGCTGTGATGAGCTCTAAAGCCTGACTGAAACATCTCAAACAGGCTGTTTCTCTGCAGGTGCTCCAGTAACTCAGTCACCACCACCTTCTCAAGAATTTTAGAGATAAAAGGAAGGTTGGATATCAGCCTATAATTTGCTAAGACATCAGGATCCATTGATGTTTTTTTAAGCAACGGCTTAATCACTGCCACCTTGTAGGACCGGGGTATATAACCTGGCACTAAAGAACAATTGATCTGGTCCATGATATAGCTGCCTATCAATGGTAAAACATCCTTCAACAGGTGTGTTGGGATGGGATCTAAAAGACACGTGGTGGTCTTGGATTTCTGAATTAGCGATGACGCCTCAGAAAAATATATAGGGCTGAAGGAGTTTAAGGGCTCGTTGGACAACCTGTATGTTCCCACATACTGGTGATGGTCCAGTTGTTGGGATGGCCTGGTTAGCTTTCTCTCTGATAGCTAGAACTTTATCAGTGAAGAAGCTCATGAAGTCTTCACCACTAAGGGAAGAAGGGATACATGGATCTAAAACACTGTGACTCTTAGTTAAGTTGGCCACAGTGCTGAAAAGAAACCTGGGGTTGCTCTTATTTTCCTCAATTAAGGAATAAAAATAAGCTGTTCTAGCCTTGCGAAGGGCCTTTTTGTAAACTAATAGACAGTCTTTCCAGGCTACATGAAAGCTGTCTATTTTACAAGAATGCCACTTCCTTTCCAGTCTTCGCACTTTCTGCTTGAGGGTCCTGATATGTGAATTATACCAGGGGGCACACCACCTCTGATTTACTATTTTCTTTTTCAGGGGGGCAACAGAATCAAGCGTGATTCCTAGTGAGGTTGCTGCACCTTCCGCAATAGAGTCAACCTCAGCAGGGCTAAGATTATAATGATTTATCCCTGGGAAAACACACGGTGGTCCTGGGATTAGCACAGGGATCACTTCCTTAAACTTAGCTACAGCATTATCTGAAAGACATCTGCTATAGTAAGACTGTGCTCTGAGCATACGTAGAAGAATCCTTAATCATAAATGTGAAAGTGATCAAAGAATGGTCTGACAGGAGTGGGTTCTGAAGGAACGCTGACACATGTTCTACCTCAACACCATAAGTCAGAACTAGCTATAGGGTGTGGTTGAAGCTATGAGTTGGTTGGTTTATCTGCTGGAGGAAACCAACTGACTCAAGTAATGAAATGAAGCCATTTCTAAAGCTGTCATTTACAACGTCTACATGGATATTAAAGTCTCCAATGATAATGACTTTGTCCATTCTAAGGACCAAGTCAGATAAGAAATCAGAGAACTCAGACAGGAACTCTGAATGTGGCCCAGCAGGGGGCCGATATACAACTACAAATAGAAGTGGCTTTTCTGCTTTCCAGTTCAGATGGGTGATGCCAAGAGTCAGGCTTTCAAATGAACTGGAGCCATATTTTGGTCTAGGATTAACTAATAACTTGGAGTGATAGATTGCTGCCACTCCCCCTCCTTGACCAGTAACACGAGGAATATGATAATTAAGATGGGTAGGAGGAGTAGATTCGTTTAAGCTAACATATTCCTTCTCCTGAAGCCAGGTCTCAGTAAGACAAAAAAAATGTGAGGATCTGCTATCGGGTCGTGCACTAACAGGGATGTACACAATGTATTAATTTTAATAAGATTATGGTGATTGACCGCTCCCCTGCTCTGTGCTTGGTGAACATTTAATTGTGGAACAGAGACTACCTCTATAGTGTTAAATATATTATTGTTGGTGGATGATGGTTCTATGGAAGCAGCAGAGAGGTGTGTAAGACTACAACTCTGCATCCTGGTCTGGACCCTGGATTGTCAGGTCACTTTGGGTCTAATAAAATTAGCCAAGTTACTAGAAATGAGAGAGGCACCATCCTGTGTGGGATGGACACCGTCTCTCCTAATCAGACCAGGTTTTCCCCAAAAACTGCTCCAATTGTCTACAAAGGCCACCTGGTTTTCGGGGCACCACCGTGACAACCAGCAACAAAGCGACGACATGCGGCTAAACATTTCATCGCTGGCCAGATTGGGGAGGGGACCAGAGAATGATACAGAGTCCGACATCGTTTTTGCGTAGTTGCACACCGACTCTGTTAATTTTGGTGACCTCCGACTGATGAAGCCAGGGGTCGTTTGCTCCGACGTGAATAATAACTTTACCAAATTTACGTTTACTTCTCACCAGCAGCTTTAGATTGGCTTCTATGTCGCCCGCTCTGGCCCCCAGAATGCACTTAACTATGGTCGCTGGAGTCGGCTTCACGTAGCGCAAAACAGAGTCGCCAATTACCGGGGTCGGTTTCTCAGCAGGTGTGTCGCCGAGTGGGGAAAAAACGATTAGCCACGGGAAGTGGGTGGTGGTGCACCGTGGGCCATTGGTTTGGGCTACGCTTCCTGCGAACCGTCACCCAGCTGCCCTGGCTAGCCGGCTGCTGCCAGGGAACTGCTAGCTGCAGCTACGCTAGGCGGCTCCGCAGCAGCTAGCTTCTCCTGGCTACCTGACGCAACTCCAGCTAACTCCAAGCTGCGGAACCGCGTCTCAAGCTCGCTACGTCTAGCCTCCATAGCCGTAAATAAACTACACTTTCTGCACCTATTCCCTTCACTAAAGGAGGCAGAGGAGTAACTAAACATTTCACACGTTGAACAGACAAAGACACCGGGTGAAACAGATGGTGAGGCCATGCTAATGCTGATAATCGGCGGAGCCCTTTATTTGTTTCATATGGGTTATTTCTCACTGTTATCAGGTGACTAGAATGTCCCAAGTGTTCAATTTTAATTAAATTTAATTTTAAGTAAAGTGAATACAACACACCGTGCACAGAGCAAACAACGAACGATTGAGAAGACAGGAAGTGACACAATACGTTACATGTCCTTGCATTGAAAGAAGCATAACTATGTTAACATTTCAAGTATTTTATTTGTATGAGTGATGCTTTCATACTAAGATCTGTATTATCCAATAATAAATCTCAAGAATTCAAGAAGAAAATTAATGTACATGCATGGTGTTGCTGGAGAGCTGATGAGTATTCTTTTTGTTTCTGAGACCTTTAGGCTAATGCTGGAAAGTGCAGAACATTATTGATTTTCCTGATAGGTCAGAAAAGAATTAATGAGGATAGAATTAATCTACATTTGTGATTCTTTGCGACAGAAGGTGTGTTCCTCTGTGCACAATGTTAAAATGAGAACCCAGTCCTGAATGTGTCCCAGTCCTGAATGTGTATGTATTGGTAAGAATGTGTCAGTTTCCACTCCCCTATGCTTTTGTTGTTCAAACATATAATGCCTCTGACCAGGTTGAGTGAGTCTAAAGTATAATCTTGGGTGTTAACTTCTGGAATTTCCAAGAATAAATGGATTTCAGGTCATTTTGTTGCTCTGTATTATAGGTGCTAGATTGTGATAGCTTCACACAGAGGGCGTAGCAAAATCCTAAAATGAAAATAAAAGTGAAAAGAATTACCTCAAATGTAAACACGATATATAGAAGGCATTGTGTATCACTTTGAATTAATCAATATAATTTGTTTATGGAAGTAATCTAACTCGAAATGTCTAAAGTTTACATTTTCAGCAATTTATATAGACATGGAAAAGGTACTTGCTTTGAATATCTGAAATTGCATCTTCTTCAGGTTCACCAAGCCAGTGCTAAAACTGCTGTGGTTCCCCAAATCTTAAAAAATAATTAAAATTATTTTTAACTGTGGCATGGCGATTTCCTAACTGAAGATGTTTTACAATAGAAGTTACAGGGCTTTTGTTAAGGTTGTCGGCTTTCAGACGCCTCAGCAGACTGGCTTTGCAGGGTGGAGCAGTCTGTGTGCAGCATGTCGTGCGCTATCTAGATTCTTCAATGTACAATCTTAACAGAAAGAAATATATGAAACTCACAAACTTTCAAAAAGAGTGAAAAAAAATCTTCAAATATGTTCTCTTGTTTAAGTAGTTCTGTGCAAAAAGGTTTTTTTGTGTAGGTTTATGTTAGTGAGCAGTTACCACGAGTCAGGAAGGTTTTTCCTTACTTGACATTGCTCAGGTTCAGAACTTTACACTAACTTTACAGGATATCAGTCTTCTTAGATATTAAAGATAATAAAGTATGTTTAGCAGAACTGTCTCAAGTTCATTTAGGCTGTAGAGAGATGATTCAACATCAATGTCATTTTCAGCTCTCAGGAACCCTCTTCTATGTTTATTTGGAAGTACCACACAACACTGTGTTTCAGCTTAACCAGAAAATATTAAAACACTTCACTGACTTTTCACAATTAACTTTAGTGGCATGACTGGCTCATCTGAGATGTTTACTCTGCATGTACCTCCAGAGTTTTGCAGCTTCTTAATAAGATATTTGCCAGCTAAACCCTCTTGCTTCTCATTTAGGCTGTGGTAATTTACTTAACCCCAGGCTTAACAAAGACAGGTGCCATTTGTTTGCACATAGCCTCCAGTGAAAGAGACAAGGCCTATGTCCTGTGTGTGGTATTACAATCCCAACACAGCCTTCACTCTGACTTCCTGTTTCTATGGGAATTTGCCATTGAACATCTGTGATTCTCCCAACCTTGAAAGTACCTCAAGCAGGCTCAACTGCAAGGCTATAATGTAATCAAATGCAATTGTCGAAGATAATCAGCCACATGTGATCTGCCCTCCTGTCCTTATTGTAGATTTATTCAGTCCCCTGCTGTGCTGAGAGCTCAATATTAACAGTGTGAAAGAAATATTTTGAAGAATAAAATAAAATTAGTTTGCCCCCAAGAGGCAGTTTCTCTTTCCCGATGTTCTTATATATGCGTTTTGTGTCAAAATATTGAATCACCTCGCTTTGATGAGTCATTTGTAAGGTAACTTTTATTTCCGTGAAACTTTCAATTGTTAAAGGATCAATATATCACTTAATCTTAAGTATTAAAATCTTATCTAAGCTAAAGCCTATGCTAATGTAATATTTATCAGTTGATAATGCAGCATCTTACACAGCAGTGATGTTGATGTCATCATAGTAATGATAATGCATCAGTTGCTGTTGCCTCAGGAAAATGACGTGCTGTGAAAATAAAAACTGCAAAGGTATTAATGCACTACCATAGCAACATAAATAGTCCTCCATTAAACTGAGATTTTATGTGACTCAATGCTGATGCTGTTTGCATATGCCTTTACTGTGTTCTTCAGCAAATGATAATGAGACAAGTTATGTGTTATTTATTTAGGACAGAGGATTTATTATTGCAGAACAGTGGCGTTGTCATCATTTTCATCTGAATAGCTACCAATGACAGGTTGATTTACACCTCTTTCCAACACTTGACCTTCATAAGGGATCAGAGGGAATCTAAAATGAGATTGTGAACACGGTCTTATTTAGAGATTTTTACTCACTAAAATACTGTATATTCCATCCTTGTGTTAGACGAATGGCAGTTGAGCAGTCAGAGGAATGTCATGCAGGTATTTTAGACTTGCATGAAAACATTCCACTATTTAAAAACCCAAAATAATGATCATTGCACTGAGTCTGCCATAGTTATTTAGCTCTCTGACGCACATACATGACCATTATCAACTACTGCGCATCAATAAAGACAAAGAGGACCAAAACAAAATATGAATCCAAAAATATGCAAACTACAAGCTGAAGTTGTATAACAAGTTAATACAGAAACCATAAATGTATATTTTCTAGTTTTAAATCTAATCAAAGATTATTTCTATGGTACTTTTCATACAAATGTGTAGCACAAAGTGCCTTACAGAGGTAATTAAAACAGAGAAAACCAGAAGAGCTGATCCTCCCACCCCAACATGCACACAGCAATACAAATACAATCCCACACAAACACGTGCACACATGCACAGGTACTCATACACGGAGCCAAACATTCAACCCCACGCACACAATAGTTGTCCCATAAGAGACGTGGCTGATAGACCAGAGACATATCCCAGTCTGGTGGGCCCTACTGAGGAGACACTGGAACTAATAAATGATGGTATAAAAAAGGAAAATAAGATAAAAGGTATAACAGAAGAATATTATAGAATAGGTTAAAAGGTAAGACAATAAGATAGGATAAAAGGTATAACAGTAACATAGAGCACAACATGTAAAGGCTTACAACTAAGGGCTTAAATAAGATCATAATACAAAACCCAGAAACTGAGAAACTAAAATGGCAGAATAAAATAAAAGCCCTTTAAAAAAAAAAAAAAAAAGCCTGTTAAAAGCCTGATTGAAAAGGTGGGTCTTGAGCCTTTTTTTAAAAAACAAAAACAAAACATCAACAGTCTCTATGGCCATGAGGTTCTCTGGCAGGCTGTTCCATAATCTTGGGGCCATAATAACTTAATGCCCCCTTGCCATGTGTTTTAGAACCACCCTGCATTGCTGTTAATGGTCCACAAGGGTTGATAAAAGAAAAGTCATATAACTAAGAAGGCCTAAGACCACTAAGCCATAATAAAAGATTATATTATAAATCCTGAAAGCTCCTGGTAAAATGGTAAAATGCGCTCCCACCCTCAGATCCTCATCAGAACTCATGCTGCTGAGTTTTGTAAAAAATTGTAAATTATATATTCTCTTTTTGAGATGACCAGAGAGCAGCACCAGCACCTCTGTGCTAACCTAAAAGATAAACAGGCTGATGGGAAAAATCTATTTTACCTGCTTTTAAATGTGTTTTTAAAACTGAGCTTCACAAAGAACAAACTCACAAAGAAGTCCAAACTTACAAAGAAGTTGCAATCAGTACAGTAAACACTTGTGAATGTGAGATATGGTTATGTATATTGTATCTGATGTCATTTACAATCTTTTAAAGGGCTGTCTTGTTACTTTGATTCATCCCAAAAGCTCACTAATGCCTCTCCAAGATGTTATTTTTGCATAAAAAAGCTCTGCAATTTTTTTTTTTTAATTTAGAGAGATAATTCCTTATGTATAACAGCTGTTTCGCAAAGATTCTTTAAAATGATTTGAAAAATGGTGTGGGAATTTAGTCTAGAAGGCTGGTTGTGGGTGTTACTGGGGAGAAAACTCGACCAAGTGTCCTTGTATCAACCGGCAAGATATTTCCCCGGGTAAAATCAATGATCCAGCTGTGTCAACATTTGTCGAGATAACAAACTCGATCTGATGTCATTGATTTTACATCAGAAGTGGTCTGTAAAGTCCTCGCACAGGGCGTCACTTGGTATCTTGGAGGACCTCTTTGAGTTTGTGCTCATTAATTGTTCGATTGTAGAGGGGAGGAATTTGGGTTTGTTTTTATTTTAGTATATTTTTTGTAAGTAGTAGATTCTAGCCCTTTTTAAAGAAGATTTTTTTATTGATTATACATTTTGAGGCGTTAACATACTGTAGTTTAAAGTGAACTGTTAGTTTTATTTCTTCCATGTCCTCTCAGCACTCTGCAGTTTCTTTTCATTTTTTTCAATTTTCTCATTTCTCCATGCGGGTTTTCTTGTTTTAATGGGTTTAGTTTAAATAAGAGCCATTGACTTGGGCATTGATTTATTTATTGCAGGAGCACTCTGTAAAATCTGCTTCAAATTTGGAGCCACAAAAGTTAGATAACGTTTCCTCACCGTTCTCAAAGTGATCAGACACAGCTAGATCCACAACAGACAGTGCGCCCATGGGCCATAGGTTATGACTAGGTCCAGGGTGCACCCCTTCTTGTGAGTCAGCTATGTGACATGCTCAAAATCTAAGCAGTGTAAAATGATTCAAAAGACTGAAGACACAGAAGTCTTCAGTCTACCTGCCAGCTTTGTGACATGGTGGTTACTCAGTAAGCTCAGCAGGAGTTGTAATCCTGGCTCCTCTAGAGTTTTACATCAGATGAAATAAAAATAACCACACAAAAAACAGAACAGAATTCTGTATTATAAAATAGGTCAAATATTCATCCAACATCCATATTTGTTACTGATCTGGTTCCTCAAAATGGCTCACTGGCCACTGTGAGAAGAAAAACAATCCACCTGGCCCTGCCTGAAGGGTTTTAGTCTCTCATTCATCAAAATCCATAAATACAAGTTTGAATGCTAATGCTGCTTCATATGTGCACAAATGTTGAAATACGGAGCTGACAGAGTATCCTTGCATGTGTGGGTAGGTGTAATTTTGTAATCCTCATCTTGATGCATGAAGCTATACAGCATGTTTTTAAATATCTCATATATATTTTATAGAAAATGTGCAAGTTTGTGACTGGAGTAAACAGTGCACTTTTTATTGCTTCAAAACTGGTTCATCCACTTCAATGATTAGCCTTCGTAGCATATGTGATGTCCCGTTATTACTCCTCTAATATCATAATAACACTGCGCTTAGTAGTTAATACCTCCTCGATATAAAGCCTGATAT
Source organism: Takifugu flavidus (assembly GCF_003711565.1). Lineage (NCBI taxonomy): Eukaryota > Metazoa > Chordata > Actinopteri > Tetraodontiformes > Tetraodontidae > Takifugu > Takifugu flavidus. The sequence continues at coordinate 4,063,317 of NC_079521.1, forward strand.
ACATCATTTTAAGGATCCCAATTCATCTTGTTCTGTTTAATTGTGGGCATTTTGGGTTGAGAGACTGTTTCATATTCATCATTATCTATTTTTCTCTTCAGTTGTCCTTTTGTTAATTGCTGTCCTGCTGCAACACAAACCCTAGGAGCCAGGAATGTTAGCCTAGGCATTGCAATAGGCATGATCCTGCACATTTACACAACATTAAAGCAGAACATTGAGTTTTTTAACTAGATAAACCTTGGCGTTCTCTTCACTAGTCAGGGTTTTTAACAGTGCTGCTATTGTTACATATAAACCTTTAATTCATCCAGTTAGATTTTCTGCAAAAGCTCTGATGGCACAAAGTCATACTGTCACCCTTTATACCAGTATTTGACAATGGCAAAACAGTGTCTCTGTGACCTTCAGAATCACAATGGTTTAACAAACTTATAGCCAATTGAACTAATAAATTGACAGAATTTTTTTTATTTGTTCAAGTCTAAGTCTAAGTTTAAATAAACATATGTTCTGATTTTCTAATTCTCTGTCCTTGAATGTATATTTTAAAGTAGTATTACCATTTAAATTCAAACTTAATAGTAATAATTACCTCCGCCAAGGAGGTTATGTGACAGCTGGCATCTATCCATCTGTCACTCTGTCTGTTTGTGTGGCTGGCTGGCTGGCTGGCTACTATGTAGCCTACTATGTTTTGTATATACTGTATATACTATTCTATGGGTGCAAGTCAGAATATGTGTGAAATTACCTGCTTGAGTTTTTTCTAGCGATATGTGGAGCAAATAGTTCAAATGTGTACTTTATGACTCCTCCTAAGCCCGACAATGGATCTGGAAAAATATGGAGGCTTTTCAATAACAAATACAAATTTAACTTTTTATAAGCACAAAAGACTATGTTTAAATCTCAAAAACCTCTTTATTGTAGACATTGCACTTAGCAAGTTCTCCAGAGATACTCTTACTCAGTAGAGAGAGTTGGTAGGTGGGTTGCTTTGGCCCCAAATGTGGAGGTTTGCCGGACTGGATAAGACAACGTAAACAGCTTGGACAAGAAGCCCAAAAGGATGGAAACCTGCATTCCATATGCTGGTCCAGGTGATTTTCATCGGCAGAACATCCTCCAGTCCAATCATTCTGCTTGCTTGCTTGTACTTCCCCCATGCCTACTGGCACTTCCTCTTGAACGAGTCACTGATACATTGGTACGATCTTATCTAATCTTACTACTAGGAGGTAGCCAATGCCCTGTTGTGATATGTCCCACCAGCACCTTCTGTCTCAGCTAGGTTCTAGCCACTTCAAGGATTGCTCCATTTCCTGCCCGTTCTTACCTGGATGCCAGCTACTACCACTCTAGGTTCCTTGGACCCTTTATACTACAGAGCTTTCCGTGTTCTTGACACTATGAACCTGAGCCACTGATGGGTCGTCACAAGATGTTGCTGTCTGCCTGCCTTTCTGTTAGTATTAATATTTAGCATTTAATATTTTTTTCCCATCTGGGTTCCTATTTGTTAATATGTGGAAACAATCTACTCCATGAAATTCTGGTTGCACTTTTAGGTATGAACACCTTAAAAGAATAAGAAACACCTTTTTCACAGAACAAGCCTGTTGTCTGATTGATGAGAACCACAGAACCACATTGCTCCCCGTGGATACTCCAGTCCAGAATTACAGATCGCTCACCCATCAACTGACCGGCCGCACCCTTGACAATTCAACATCAGAGGAAACATTGTTTTTTCTCTTAATACAGCAAGTGAAAAACATCAATGGAATAAAGATTAAATCCAAAGCCTCTGTTCTCCAGGATGTATTGCTTTCCTCCACCTGATATAATACACCCCCATGCCAGAGCCCTGTATTTCCACACATAGTAAAGTGGAGGAGCATGTGACTCAGGTGCAGGTGTGTGCAAGTTGTTGGGTAAGAAAGTGGAGTGAAAGCAGTTAGGGTCAGCCTGGCTCTGTGTGGTGAATGACTAATGAGAAGTTTACGGCGGCCTGGGCTGCTGAGTGGTCTGATGGGGAGTACGGCTTGTCTGCCTTATAGCACCCTTCTGTGCTGTCTGCACATGAAACCAGGCATCACACAAGTTGTCCGGGAATAGAGGGGAAGCAGTTCTTCACTTAACAAGCTCATTATTTTACACTGCTTTGCTCCTTTGTCCTTCTTCGGCAGTGGTGGTAGGAAAAAAGAGGTTTGATGTGTGTCTCTGTTAAAGAGATTGAGGAGGGTATTTGAGGGAAGAATAACAGATCCTCTAATGATGTGGCACTTGCTTATGGATCCTCACAGTAATGCCAGTTCTTCAGCATGAATATTCAACAGCTTTGCTGCTAAGGGATATGGATGTTGAAGGTTACTGTAGAGGGCAACGAAGGAGATTAATCAAAAGAAGATTCGGATATTAAATCAATTTACTTTGTACATTAAAAAATGAAACTACGGTCAATTAGGGCAAATTAGTAACAAATATTTTGGAAATCATCCGTAATTTGGGATACTGTTGTAGCTGTATGTGTTGAAGGACCAGGGTGAATCTTCAGCAGATGAAAACTTGGTTTCATCAGTTTTGCTGGGCATTAGATCAAAAGTAATTATTCAATCTGAGTGGAATTGGCTAAGCGTGAAATTTCAATCATACAGCAACTTTTATTATCCATCAACTACACGTTACGGAGACAAATTGTGTTTATAAATTACCCCGAGAAAGTTCAGTTAACATCGTTGTGTTACTTGTTTGTCCTTAAAAATGTTCCTCTCATTAAACATATCTGTTTTCAAACGCAGAATTTGGGCACAAATGTTGCAGGGGATTTAGAGTCTATCCATGTCTGATTTATTTCAAAAACAAGCTCTAATGAGAACAACAGAGTTGGACAACTCTTGCGTCATATGCTCAGTTTGACTTATTTTCTTTGACTAAAGTGCCACATTAAGAATTCTTTCGCAGTTAGGGAGGTGCCACAAAAGATGTGACAAGTATGGAGAAAACATGACAGGGTTGCCATTAGAGGCTGTAATAAACTTGTAAAATTGCTCAGTCTAAACACTGAAGAAACCAATTAAACCACTGAACATTTCAATTACCCCCTTGATGGCGCTCTCAAGATCGATAACCAAGCATGTATTTTGACAGGATGGAGGGCAACTAAAAAGGTCTGCTCCATTAGTTCAGGGCAGCAGATGGGAAGGATTGTTTCCATCAACCAGGTTTTCATCTGCATATTGCTAGGATGAATATTTATGTTCGCCACAGTAGACTGATATGAAAGACACACATGCTGCATCAAATGCCATTAGGGTCAGAAGATCACAACACCACAGTGTTCCCCAAGCAAGATTTTAAAAAATGCTATACATCATCTCCTCAGCCCGACCCACCCTCCCTTCACCTCCACTTCCTCCAGTGTGTCATTTAGAAAAATAAGGACAAGTAAAGATTTAGCACACAGAGCCAGACAGCAACAAAGCCGTCTCTATCGCATACTAATCAAAACAACATTCCACCTGGGTGAAACATTTTACACCCTCCTCAACCTCCCTGCCAAGGAATGCTTAAACACGAGCTAGGGATTTGCAGATCTCATCACTTAGGGAGGGTTGCAGCCTGCATCCCCTCTCCCCCCAAGTGCCACCATCACCTCCCCCTGTGCAGGTTCCTATCAATTCCCCCCTTAAATTGGAAGTGACAGGTTTCTCAGGCAGAAGTGTCATTGCTTCCCTCCATCAGCAGCCATGCAGCCCCGCTCAGACCTGTCAGCCTGATTATCTATCAGCTGGATTGGAGGCGGGTGGGTGTCCAGCTGGAGAGAGACCACTAAACATTACGTCTGGCTTGCTGCAGCATGTGTGCCAGTGCACACTCGTCCCCAAGGCTGCCACAAATCCAATCTGTGGCTCTATCACTCTCCTCCAGCCTCTAAACCATCCTCATCCTCCTTCTGTCATCTTGTTGTGTGATCACATACTGCACTTTAACTGCAACTCGTGTAATATGTCCCGTGTGATCATGACACGTGATTAGTTTAGATGTTGTCTTTTAAATTCCAATTTCTAATTTTTTCTCTCCAAATAAGCCTAATCATCTACAGAACATAGCCTGAATTTGAATTTCTCTTTTTTACACCCTAACTGTCCAGGACTGTGAACGTTTGATCTATAAAGATAGATAAATAAAGGATCACAACTCATTCACCAAATTCCCATGCTTGTGGTGGCAGCTCAATACATAGATTGAGAGTTACTTCTCTTCTGGACAAGTTGATCAGTGGTAGGTAGTTTTTGGACGTGCGAGGCGATGGGAAGCGCTGAATTAGCTGAACCTGTGACTCGTCAGGAGCCACTCTGCTTCATAAAAAAACAAAAAAAACAAAGGTTGTATATTTGAGTGATGATTTCCCCTTGTTTCTTCTTTTCTTTCTCCCTCAGGAATAAAGCTTGGAAGCACACCACGGCAGTCCAGAGAGGTACAGCTTTACTTGATTTCTCCCAAAACACTGGTACACAAGCTGCTCACGAGTATTATCTGTTGTACAGGAGTGATTGTCAGGCTTGTATCTGTCGGCGCATCTGATGTTATCTGTGTAAATACACTGTGCAGCCAGCCTACTACACTCTACCCACTTGACCCTGGTCAATAAATTCCTAATGGTGTAATTGAGAATTTCTATGATCATTGATTTGTTTAACAAAGTGTAGACAAACAGTGAGAGATGATTAATGAAGGATTTACGTGATTCTCATAGAAATAGACTTTGATTTTTATACAGCTCTTCCATGAGTGTGAACAGATGTCTTCTTTCCTAATTGCATGTTGTCACTCATCACTACATCAACCTTGTTCAAGTGCAACTTTATGCTTCTCACACCGCGGCTCTAGTTGTCCCAGTAGCATAATTTGTCAACCAGGCCTGTTTTATTCTAATTATGCACATGTCAATAATCTATACATTCACAGGCTAACCTATATAATTTACAGTTAGGGTTAAGGGTAGGGTTACATAATTAGAGAATCACATATAAGGGCAATGAGGCTCAGGGCACTCTACTGTAAAAATGAATACTGGTCTACTTTAATCACAGTGAATGCTTTTGGATGTTAAAAAGCAACCCTACCCTGGAAGCATCCTTGACTGATGTCCATTTTTTGGTTTGTTCGGGGGTTGAGAATTTTTGTATTTGAATACAGATCACAATGAATTAAATAATCAACTCCCTGGAGGAGTGGCTAGTTCATCACAGGACCCTATATGAGCATCTGTGGTTTCTGTAACTTGCTCAAGGGTACCTCAGCAGATCTGAAGGTGTTCTGACACCTTCCCCTGCTACCAAAACACCTTCCATGTTTTGTCTGCAGTGGGGCTCAAACTGAGAACCCTCCTCTTCTCAGCCTAGTCGCAAACAGACTGGTCCCACTAACGTTACATTTCTCTAGTTAACTTATGCGTGTACTACCGAAAATAAATAAAAATTTAACCTAAAATTAAAAATTCATGTTAGTTTGATTCCACTATCCCAACATGCATTCCAAAATTCTGAATTTTAAATGATCATCCATCATTTTTTGGTCTTACCAGTCCATAAGACCATTTAAACACCATTACCTTAACAGTTTAGACAGGAAAGAAACTGTTTCTGTTACACATGCAGCACTCTGTATACTCTGAGGACTATCTCGTCTAAGTTGACCTCTTCTCACCCTCCTCTGTGCTGTGATCATCAGCAACAGTGACAGTCATACATCAGTGAAAACCCTGAAGACCACCATGTCTGCTGTAAAAGGCCCTGCCCTGCACATTAAACAGAATGTAGGGAACAACTCCTTCCCTTTTTCCCCTTCAGATGTCCCTGCAAATGAGAGCATGTGAGCATTTAAGAAAAAATGGAAATGAGCAGGGATTCATGATGCTCTCATTACCATGTCTCTCGTAAAATTAAAATTATACATCCAATCCATTGCCTTTACAGTGCCATTATAGCGTTTAATTGAAATAAAATGTCAAAATGCATGAATGCCTCGGGCATCAAATGATGTTAATCAGGAAGTAGATTATTCTCATTTAGAATCACCGTTAACTGTTCATAAGACAGTTATATGATATTACAGGTACGTTTATTGATAGGTCAAAGCTGGTGTTAAATACGTAGTGTGACTGGATCAGGCTTTTGCTTAAGTTGTGGTGAAACATTACCACCAGGTGGCTCATTGGAGTACTGTCAGTATTTGTTTTTATTTCTTTATTTTGGTTTTGTTTTAATACACACACACACACGCACACACACACACACACACACAAACTGTTTCTGTTTAAGCTATTGGATAATTCACTATAACGTGTCTCCTTGTATTGTCTCTAGACTCTTTCTATGCTGGGCAAAGAGAGGGGCAAATCTCAGAAGCATCATCAGAAGCAGGAAGAAGCACTGAACATCCTGTCCAGCCAGATCCCTCCAATGCAGTTTCCACACTTTGAGAGAAAGAGACAGACAGCCACCTCGGTGTCCCGGGAGCAGGGCATGGACTCCATTCATGTGTCTAAAAGGCAGCGCAAACTGCTAAAAACAAGTCCACCAATCAATCACACCAACATTAATTTTTCTTTGTCCTCTTCCTCTCCTGCATCCTCCTCCTCCTACTCCTCCTCCTCCTCAGCTTCTTCCACCTCTTCCAATTTGGCTTCAGATTATTTTTCCCCTGATATCATGTATGCACGCCGTAAACTGGTAAAGGAGATCTGTGCTAAATACAAAAGCAACATTTCCAAGACCATCACTCCTCATCATGTGAAGCACCTTTATGTGGAGGACAAGTACATGTTGTTGTACTGCCAGGTGCCCAAGGCAGGCTGTTCCAACTGGAAGAGGACCCTGATGGTGTTGGCAGGCCAGGCCCCCAATGCTCATAGTATTAAACATGACACAGTCCACTACGGCCACCACCTCAAGACACTTGACAGCTTCAACCATCAGGAAATCATGCACCGCCTGGAGACCTACACTAAAATTATGTTTGTCCGAGAGCCCCTGGAAAGAATGGTGTCGGCATACAGGGACAAATTTGAAAATCCCAATAACTACTACCATTCTCTATTTGGGAAGCCGATCATTTCCAAGTACAGAGCCAATCCCTCCTCGGAAGCTTTGAAGACAGGCAGTGGGGTCATATTCAAGGAGTTTGTCCAGTACCTACTGGATGTTCACCGTCCCGTAGGTATGGACATTCACTGGGAACAGATGAATCAGCTGTGCAATCCTTGTCTCATTGACTATGACTTCATTGGCAAATTTGAGAACATGAACGAAGAGTCAGACTTTGTCTTGCGACTGACCGGGGCGCCCCCCAATGTTACCCTCCCCAGTTTCAAAGATCGGAACCCGACTGACACGCGGACCTCTATGCAGCTCACACAAAAATACTTTTCACAGGTCGGCATGCTGGAGAAGCAACGAGTTTATGATTTTTACTACATGGACTATTTGATGTTTAACTATTCTAAACCTTTCAAAGATTTATATTGATTTCGTACATGCTTGATTCACTTCCACATTCCACTACATCCTTATCCCTGTCATCACATGACCCTAAAAATTGAAGTTCTGGCAATTATGAACTCTACATCCAAGCAGAATGCAGAGAACAAACCTCCTTCTAACTTTATAAAAGCTGCATTTTAAGAATCCATCAACCAGATGATGTGAGTTTTTATAGTTGTTGAAGCTGCTGATGTACAGTAATACAGGCAGACCTGACCTGCAACAAAAATCAAAGAATGATACAGGCCAGTTTTTAAGTCATAACACTTATGTGTGTTGTTATTCAATCAATTTTTAATCAGACCTTTTGTGAGTCTAACTGCATTTTCAAGTGTTTTCCTTTCATGCAATTAAAATTGTCCACTTGCACCTTTTGATATTGACATTGCTTTGATCCAGAGGCTGCACAATATTCATATATATTCATACATTTTTTTAAACTGTGCTAAACACACCATTTGTCCCACAGACCCAAAAAGGCACACTCATTCATGAAGGAGAAGTACTAACTAACCGCACCATGATGAATGGACAGAAACAAACATTAATATCAATGTACATTACAGTAAAATGCTTAAGCAGAAAGAGGTAATGATAATATATCACAACACTGATCACATATCACATCTTTTTGATATTGTGCAGCCCTGTGTGATTGCAACAGTGGTAAAAATACATTAAATAAGGTCATAAACTGCCGTGAATCTAGGGCTCCTAATTAGCTGTTAGCTATTAGCATGCAAAAACAGCAGTCCAAGGTGTAGATCACAGAACACACCTGTAACTGAACCAACTGGCACTGATACTGCCCATGAGGCTGTATATATATATAACTAAATAAAAACTTTAGTAAAATGACACTGATAAAATTTAAAGTCTAACTCCTTTTATGGCTCTCCAGAACTCAGAGGCAACGTTTATTTTTTGTTGGATTTTTGTACCTCATTGGTTTTTGTCCCCTTCAGCACTACAGGTATTTTAAGAGTGGCTGTACTCGTCTGTTTAAACAAAGGATGTTTAGATACATGCAGGGTACAAAGTGTTGCTACCAAGATATCTATATGTGTGTGTCAGTGTTATTTATAGCCAAATTATTGAAACTTGTTGATGAACAATGGCTGAGAAATGTTTTAAACGTAGGTTTGTGTCTAAAAGGTATAGGCATTATGCTCATGTGAGAAAAATTAAATGCCCCATAAGCACCAATCACCCCCCCACCCCCCAGATCTGCCACTCTCAGCTTTTCTGTCTCCTCTGTGTCTACCACACTTCTTCTACACATCTTATAGGCTTTTTACTGAGACTAATGTGTACAATTGTATTATGGGCATTCAGATAATTCTATATTTTTATATGTATTTCTAAAAATGATATATTCAGTGCTTCTTGGTGAAGATATGGCTCATTTCCTTCTAATGTCATGATAAAAGCGTAAAGTGTCGTGTAACAGAAGAATTTCTTCCCAATATGAGACAAAAGCGTCTACCTACTATTAAAAAAAGAAAAAATATTGTGATTAGTGAGCTGACAAGGGTACTGTGTCTATAAAGATTATTGAAAGATATGTTTAATGTGATAAAATCAACAATAGAATTAATGGCATTTTGGAAATGAACTTTCTATCAAACCCAATCTTGTTTAGTGTATAAGTATGATAGTGGACCCTGTACAGACAAGCTGCACTTCACCCTGTTTCCTATGATAATTACATTAATGGCGACACTCAATCTGCAATCTGCGTCTGTGTGTGTGTGTGTGTGTGTGTGTGTGTGTGTGTGGTGTGTGTGTGTGTGTGTGTGTGTGGTGTGTGTGTGTGTGTGTAAATGAACAACCTGCAATCAACACATGGGCACAGACCCCACACACGGACATCTTTCCAGATCCATTTGGAAACTTTGTAGGAGTAGAAAAGTCTAAAGGTGCCTTTCCACTAATTGTACAGTTTGGTTCGGTGGTGGTACATGTTTACCCAGCTTGCATCATCAGATAGGTGCACTGTGGTGTGCCATGAGATGGGCACTGCCTGCAGACTGACTGACAGACAATCGTTACCTTAGGGCTACTGTGCTGTCAACCTCTCTATGGATTAGATCAAAGAACTGTACATCTTTGTATTTTGAACAAATAATTTCAGTGTATGTCAGAACTTCATTGTGTTCTTTTTCCACTGAATTTATTAGAACTGGACTAAACTGTACTGGAATGTGGAAACCCAGCTTCAGATGATTGAAGGTTTCCAATGACTAAAACTTTAGGATTCTGCCAGTTAAACCTCCCTGTAAAGTCCTTTAATTTGTTGATACTGTTAGTGCAATGACAAACAAAATTATGACACCAAAACAGTGATGTTCAGGTTCCCTTTCTTTTTTTTACAAAGACATAGAAATCATGTAAATTATTAAACCTAAACAACCAAGTGTGGCAAGAACCAAAGCACCCAGGAAACACTTGAGCCACTCTTCATCTCTGTAGCTTACTGGAAATGTGTTCCATGTCACCAAACATATTTTTGAATACAAGTAAAGATAAAAGAATACTATTTACATTTGTACACACTATAATCCGCTTCTGAAGGCCTGTAGCAGTTGTGTTGGTATTACTCTTTCACAGTGATTGTGATCTTATGAATCTTTGTCCGTATAGTGTGTCAGCTTCCGCAATCCCCAATTTGAATCTTTATTTAGACTGTGATCAGATTCTACCCAAGCCAAGTTCTTCCCAAAAACAGCTACTGTATTACTGAAGGTTTTGTTCCTGAAAATACTATTCCATCCCCCCCCTTTGCTAATAATGACCTCTTGACATGTAGGAATATGGACAGAAGCGTAATTACAGTAAAAATTGAATGTATAATTATTCATTGCTGGTGCATAAAAGTGGATAAACTATGATCTAAAGCCCTTTGCCTTATTTTACACTGCCAAATAAATGGTGTGTTTCAGGAAGATGTTCTTCAGGTGGTTGTTATTTCTGGCTGATGAATGTCTACTAATAAACTGTCTTTGGCATTTTCATTGTGTGTTCTTTTTTCATTTGTGTTGAGTTTCAGGGTGTCAGATTCAGCGTGATTACTGAACTTCAGGGAGTCCAATGATGAGCAGCAGGGTGAGAATCAACAATGAAGTGTTGAAGTGGAACATCAAAAATATATTTTTTTTTAAAATTGCTCAGACAGCTTACTTCCAAACCTCTTAGTAAGACACCAGCTGTACACCAGCCCTACCATTCATCATTGATGCAAGTGTGGAGTGTTTTGCACTACTGAGACAGCATTCAAATCGGACACCAGGCATATGGTTGTCGTAAGGTTAAAGGCTGGTTAATGGATTTTTATGGAATAAGCCTTTTTTCAGCAGCTTTATGTCTACTGAGGTTGGCAGGGGGCAGCATTCATATCACATTCTTGTCTGAAAAAGAGACACATGGCTGCATCACAGCACTGTCACAAATTGCAAACAGGCCGTTTCAGGGACATTTCAAACATGGAAGATCCTGCACTGACACATCTCACTGAGAAAGAAATGAAAGTCTCAAATATCTGTTCACTAGTCACTGAGCACATCTCAAAAATAGGTTTTAATTTGGAACTACAAGTGGCTCCGGGACAGGTGGGGTTCATTATCTGTGAACAACAGATGTGTGACTGGATCAGCTGTCACAACCTCTCACTAAAGTCACGGTTTAAAATCAATGGACACCAGCCAACATTAGTCCTCAGACGTCTCTCTGAGGACATGTTTGGTGACAAGAAGAGTTTCAAACAAACCGTCTATTTTAGTTAATATACTATTATTACTTTTAATGATCATTTCAAACATCACTCTCAGTGAGGTGGAGCTTTTATCATGTAGTGAAAAGATGTTTCACTTGAAAGAGAAGTGAAAAGAAAGAAATAGAATTATTTCATTATTCTTTTTTTAGCAACAATGCAATCTTATTCAAAGCAAAAGGTCAGTCGTGAGTGTTGCACTGCCACTGTGGATCATCTTAACCTGTATGGGTGCTTCCAATTAACATTTTCCTTCTGCTCCAGGATCATTACTATGGTAAACATCTATGTCTCTACAACATTACAGTAGTTGTAAACACACTTAAATTTCACTCTGAGGCATGTGCATCACATCTGGAGGAACGGGCTATTAAGCAGCTGTACCTCAAAACAAAGAGGTATAAAAGCTAAGCTTGAGATATCCTCTAACAGAAGGATTTAACTTTAGTGCTTTTCCTAAATGAGCTTTAGATTGATCTTAAGCACAAACCATGCAAGACAAGCACAGGGTGACCTGCCTTTGTTGTAAGCCTTTTTATACACCATGACCTGAGATAGTAAGCCAAGCTGAATATGAGATTGCTTACAAGAATTTCAGTTTCACACCGGGCATTAAAGGGTTGGAAGTTAAAACGCAGCCCTTTAGGGAACTGCAATTATCCTCATATCTACCTTACAAAACCAAGTTTCCTTTCCAGGGGTAACAGGTTTCATGCTTCTGGCATGCTTTTTACTTGCTCTAATCATTCAGGAGTAAAAGATGTGCTCCACTTGCATTAAATAAGAGTAGGTCCTGTGTGGTGCCTGTAAAATAATGAATTACTCTCACAGTCTGAGTACATTTATAACACCAGGGAAAATCTGTCACTGCAGTTTCTGTCATACTAGCACTCTGCCTTCTGAAATGACATTGTTTTAATGAGAACAAATAGCAGTCTTACCTCAGAATGTGTGTGTTGTTTTTGTTTTGTTTGCAGACACAGGGTTCAGATGAGTATATTGCAGCACAAGTTGATCATTTTGTGGAGTCAGAAATTTGATTTTAATGTTCAGGGCTAATTTGCACAAACAATCTTGTATAAGTCAGGATGAGCACAATGGGGGAAGTTAAAGCTGAAGAAAACAAAAGCCATCCATTTACCTCATTAGTTTGCATGAAAAATCCTGACATGCTCTGAAGAGAATGTGCTCGTGTAGCTAAATCAGCTTAAGGGCCCTAAGCAGAGATACAAGGGAGGCAACCAGACATCTTCCCAAAGTGATAAACAACCTCGCTGTGGTTGGGAGAACTGTAAAGAGAGCGGCTTTGCTCTATTTTTCAAGTATTATTATGATGGTTTCTCTGTTAAGCCTCGTGTTTGGCTCCCAGCCAATATTACGTTGATGATGACAGGTTTTCCTGTGAATCCTCAGTACATTCGTGCACATTCATGCAAAAGAAATTCCACTTTTGCATGCTAACTCAGGAACACCTGCATTAGTGCCACTGCAAGATATCCCATTTATTATGAGCAAAAAAGCATTTTGTATGCAAAATCGAAGAGGCATAAAATATTTCCCCAAATGATAAACACAAAACAGAGTCTGCCATATTAATCATCCTCCTCCCTGCATGAGATCCTTGTTTATTTTGGCAACATGATGCTCCAGACACACCTCTCAGTGCTGTAAACCTCATTAAAATGATTTGCAAGAACTCTATTGTTAATCAAGCGCAGCAAAATGACAAGAGGGAAATCATTTCATGTAGGAAACCTCAAGACTCCAGCCCTGTCAAACTTACTGAGCACCTCATGTGGTTAACCAGCACTTCTGTCAACATGCTGCTTGGCCTGTATCATATTTTCCAAATTGTGTAGGGGTAATAAAATTTTCATTTCCCTATCATTTCTTCTTCTCCTAATGCACTTTTCAGGTCACGACCCACTTCCATTTGCATAAAATATTTTAGAATAACTTCCACCCTGGGTTTAAAATAAAATATTTATCATTATTTCTATTTCTATATTTATGATGTTCAGCATAACCACACGATGGCAGCACTGCATCTGAGACCTTAACAGGAAGGGTTGTCCTTTTCTAACAGCGACGCCCCTTCTGTGATTTAAATACACAAGCTGCGATCACTGAAGAGATGTGCACTTTGCTGCCTAATCTGCTGCCACCAGCTGTCGTGCTTGTGCTTGACAGTAAAACACCCATGAAAATCCTTTAATTAGCCAAAACACTGTCATTGACCTGAATTATGTAGCGGTTCTAATGAACTTGAATCAAGAGAAGAATCTAATGAACACCAGCAAGTATGTGACCATGGAGCTAAAAACAACAACAACAAAAAAACATTTGGCTAATTAAATAATTGTCCACATTGTACTTCCTAATTATTCCTAGATCTCCTTCACATTAAAAGTGTTACTAAGGTAAAAAGAGATCTGAAGCTGAGCGAAACATCTTGGTGATTACACTGATGGACAGAATGACTACAGAAATAAGAACTCTCTGACATTAATGCTGATGTGATCTATCTAAAAATAAAACCTTAAGGAAGACACCATAAGGAATAATTTGACATTTTCATAGCAATGATATTTGGTGAAACTTCAATCATCCTGGAGAGACATCAAAGCAGTGATTGGCAGGACTGATGGAAATTTATCTCCTTTTGCGGGAATGAGAATAAGGATTTTGAACATTTGCAGTAGGTTTGTGTTGCAACCTCAGTTCCTTCCAAAGCCTTCAAACATCGAGTCTTGGCCTAGCGCAAAGTCAGATGACATCACTGCCCCGTTAGTAGTTTGTTTAATATGTCAAAAAGTGATGATCAGACTTGTTTCTGTAAAAAGACCAAACCAGTAACATGAAGAAAAGCCAAATAATATTACTTCAAAAAATGTTTTATGTGTCCAAGGACTCAGAAATCTTTTGATCTGGCAATTGTGTCTGAAATGTAACCAGTGAAATTATCCATGGAATAAAACTGCCTCCTCCTGTCGAACAGGCCTCCAGTTACTTTGACCTACAGAAAATGTCTCTTTCATGAACACATCAATTGCACCACTCATTTCCATCAATAAAATGTAGCTTTTTTTCGTAAAAACATGCTGCAATCCCTTATCAGTCAAATAAATTGGTATCAGCAGATTTGCCGCACATGTCAAAAAATGTGTCAACCCCCCTATTTTTCTGAGAGGTGCACTCTCCATGAATTGCGCTGTGCTCCCACCCTGCTCTCAGCTACGTATTCCCTCTGCCAAGCAGTGTGAGTGATGAAGGTGACAGAGAAGACACCTGCCCTGAAACACCACTGACAGAGAGGCAGAGAGAAGGAGTTGGAGGGGGAGGCAGACACAATGCCTGATGGGAGAAATACACAAGGCAACAAACTTGCAGAAACTATCACTTACAGTGACCGGCCAGGAGGGTTGGCGCTATTGGCAGGCTGCAGGGGGGGCCCTGAGCACAGCCTGACCTACTGAAGATGGATGGGCCTCCCTCTTAGGACTAAATTAATACTGGAAGTCTAGTGAATTGCTTTTGGAACAATGTCTTCCTAAGGAGCTAATCAGACAAGAGTTATCTGGAAGTGCCTGTAGGCTGGTTGGCATGGTCACAGTGTTGTTGTGGTCAGGCAGACGGCAGGCGGACCGCGACGACTCACTGCAGCTTGTCCCTGATGAGCACACAGCAGTGACAGGATTCATTAGAAAGACTGGATGTTAATGATGAATCCACAAAGGATTTCATTTTTCAACTTGTACAGAAGGAGCCAACTATACAACAAATCCAAAAGAAGCAGTTGGAATGTCTGGAAATATAAACAAGAAAATAATCAGAAATTAAAGCTACAAGCAGTATTGGGTCATCACACCTTTTCACCCCTGCTTTTCCCTGTGACCTATGGTCCCAGAATGATATGCGTTAGAGTAAGAAGTGGTAATTATCTGCCACCAGGGGGTGTTGTGAGTGGGGTAGACTTAAGATATTGCTGCATTTGGGGGTGAGCATAAAATTGCAAGCCATCACGATAAAGTATATAGCAGAGTGGGCTGTTGTAATTATTTGGGTTGCGTCGCAGGGCCGACCCATGTGTTCTCATTTACTTGCACTCCCCATTTGTCCTCTGCAGTTCCTCAAAAAAAACAAAAAAAAGCAATGGCATGAAGGTAGTGTTCTTTTAATACCAGCTGGCATTCATAAAGTTGCAGTACTGCCAAATTCAGGTCCTCTTTCTAATTTATTTATCCTTACTTGCTTTAAAATAATCCAGAGGAGGTCATCCAAGGTAGTTTTCTTTGTCAACTGGACTGTATTTCTTCTCTTTGAAGACATTTTGCCTTCTATCCAGAAGGCTTCTTCAGTTCTGAACTCGCTGGGGACCGAGCTTGAAAATAAAGCCCTTGTGGACCATTGGCATGCTAATGATCTGGGTGATCATCTGAGAGTTGTTGGCAGGGTCGTTCACCTACCGTATTTTCACGACCATAAGGCGCACTGTATTAAAAGGACCAGTCTCAGTTATGGGTGCTATTTCCGTATTTAAAACATACAAGGCGCACCGTATTATTAGGCGCATGCTGAAACATACAGTAAAAAATGACAACGGAAGTAAAATAGTGAGTTTCGACACATTTATTGAACAAAATATTCATTCTTCCGCCCCAAAACCATCAAAGTTTTCATCTTCTGTATCTGAATTAAACAGCTGCACTATTTCAATGTCCAACATCCCGAATTCCTCTTCTTAATCATCTGAATCGGACTCACCGACCGGTTCCGGTTCAGCGTTGATTTTGTGAAAGCTCTTACAATACATGAAGACGGTATCATAGCCCATGCGTCTACAATCCACCCGCATATGGTCACATAACTTGCCTGCCGCTGCCTCATAGTCTTTGTGAAGGAGTGTTCGCCTTCCGTCATCCAGCGCTCTGTCCGTTTCCGTGGCAGCCGAGAACCACGGTGAACGACGACTTCTCATGCCCTGTTGTGTGTATCGCCACCGTGCTGGTCCCTTTTTCTCCACTTTGTGGGTCAAAGGGATGTTAAAAGTCAGAGGGATCTCATCCATGTTGGTAATGTGGCTGGGCGCGGTTATCTTGTCGCAGCAGTAGGTGCGGAAGATGGCCGCCCTCTCCTGGTAATCCGCAGGCAGCCGCTGCGCAACAGTTGTCCTCGTGCCGCCGCCTCATAAAGCGAAAACACTAAGATTGCTCGATTGCCATTTTCAGCCGCATATTCGATGGCCTGCAGTTTAAAGTAAGCCTCATTCATACGCGTCTCACTTGACCGGCGCCATTTTAGGGGATCCTTATTACGCGTAGGTGTGCCGCTAATCGACTGGTGGAGCGTTTGCCGTAGTGCACCCACCAAAGGCGCACAGCAGATTTTGGAACTCAGTCCACACACAAGGCGCACCATATTATAAGGCGCACCGTGTTCAGTGTTTTAGGTGTGCCTTATAGTCATGAAAATATGGTAGTTTCAGTTGAGGTGTCTCCCTTTTGTCTGCTGGCTCACAGGGTGGTGAGTTACCAGGTCTCCTGAAATGGTGTGAACAACAAACCAAACGTTCAGTCCAGCGAGTTCAGAACTGAAGAAGCCTTCTGAATAGAAGGCGAAATGTCTTCAAAGAGAAGAAATACAGTCCAGTTGACAAAGAAAACTGCCTGGATAACTATGACCTGGATGATTGAGAATCTACACAGACAGCCAGTGGAGGTCAGAAATTTAAAAAAGTTGTATGTTCCCCCACTATGTGTTCTGTTTAAGGTTCTGTGCCCTTTTTAACCTTGTCAATGTGGCTTGTAATTTTCTGTTTACTCCTCCTCTGTGACCCTTCCTTTCACTCACTCACTCACTCACTCACTCACTCACTCACTCACTCACTCAATTTATCAATCAGTCTTTATTCTTTTAGCATCTGTTACAATCAAAATTGTCTCTCTGGGTTTTACAGAATCCCAGGGCCTGACACCCAACAAGCAACAGTGGCAAGGAGAAACACCCCCTTTAACTTGGATGTACCTTGAGCAAGACCAGGTTTATATGGGGACCCTCCTGGTAATGGCTGGGTAGAGAAGTAGGAAAAAGAGGGGAGGACAGGTAGAAAAGCAAATAGGCACAGAGTACAGAGTTGAGTGGGTCAGTGGGGTCAAAAGGTAAACAAGTCAGCGCACAGCTATGAAGTCGGTGATACCTGTGGATGGATACAAAGAGAAGGGGAGGAGGGGGAGAGATCAGAAAAACTACACAAGAAAATGTGTTAATGACATCATCAATGACCTACTAGGTGAGGACAAGTGTAGAGGAGAGGAGAGGAGAGGAGAGGAGAGGAGAGGAGAGGAGAGGAGAGGAGAGGAGAGAGAGGAGAGGAGAGGAGAGGAGGAGAGGAGAGGAGAGGAGAGGAGAGGAGGAGAGGAGAGGAGAGGAGAGGAGAGGAAGTCATGAACCAGGGTGACAGAAGACTGTCAGGTGATCATGTTTATGGACCCCGGCAGCCTCAGCCTATAGTAGTATAACTAAGATCTTAACCTAGTAATTAGACAACCCTTTAAATACTAACGGGGACTACAAAATTACTGTACAATAAGATTTTTCAAAGAGGAAGATTTTAAGTCTAATCTTAAGCTGAGAGCGTGTCAGCCTCCTGCACCTGGACATGAAGCAGGTTCCACAGCAGTGGGGCCTGTTAGCTAAATGCTCAGCCACCATTTCTTCTTTTAGAGACTTTAGGGACCACAAGTATGCCAGCAGTCTGCAAACAGAGCGGGGTATTGGGATATTAAAGTGTCATTAGCTCCTCCAGGTAGGATGGAGCTAGGCCTCTGAGGACCTTGTAGTTCAAAAGAAGAATTTGTAAAATTATTCTTGATTTATGGGCTGCCAATGAGAGAAGTCAGTACAGGCGTTATGTGATTTTTTTTGTCAATACCTGTCAGAACTTTAAAAACTTTTCAGTTTGACTTCTCTCTCATTCCGTAAAAATTCCTAGGTGTGCTGGGGTCCACAAAAACACAACACAAAACACTTTGCCTACACATTACCCATATGCTGTTACTATATTTATCACTAGATCTTGGTGACATTTTGATGCTGCTTTTCTTTTTTGTATGTGTCAGACAGTTTTTTGGCCAGGATGGGCCCAATGGACCCATCCTGTACCATGATGTAAATAATTTACTTTATGAATAAATGTTGGACCCAGCTTCTGAGGAACCCACAAACCAATAGATATGGTGTCAACAACTGGTGTCAACAACCGTCAAGAATGTCTGCGTCTGATCATTTCATGCTTGCCAATGGTAAATAAGCATTCACAGACACTGCAACTTCACTGCTGTTGTTAAAATTAACCTTTGTGTTTTTCTCACCTTCTGAGGTCGCCAGCTCTCCACGATGAAGAGCACCATTCCTTGTTTTGTCGCACGATTCACGTTCAAGTCACAATTGCACATGTTGTAAATATTGGAAATCAACACTTTGGAATTCTTATGGAAGTTTTGAGCTCCTTCCAGGAACTCTCCGCAAAAGCAAGTCGTCTTTCCTTGGCTCGCTCTTCCACGTCGTCGGCCTCTGCGGCAGATGAGAGCTCGGCTTCTCGGAGGCAATCATTGTTTGCTTCCTGAGAGGGCTGAATGAGCAATTAAGGAATGAGCTGGCTGCCAGAGATTCCTACCCAGAACCTCGTCAATCATCTCGCTTTCAATCCATGTGGACAACCATCTGAGGGAGAGGCAGAGGTAGAGGGTCAGAGCAAGTCAGTCATCCCCTGGTTCCGAAAGTTCTTTCTAGGGGTTCCTGCGGTGGAGGACCCAGTTTCAAGCACTGAACCTGTACAGCACCATGCAGCAAGATACAATGAAGACTCTCCATGAGGGTAGGCTTGTATTGTGGAGAACCATCTCCTGCCCAAAAGAGTAAGCTCATCCGCTCCTGCAAGTGCTGATGAGCGCTGACTCCTCCTGCTCCTCTTCCCAAATGACGGACAATCCTGTGGCAACTTAACTCCCTCCATCTGAATTTCCTAGTGGATTCCAGTGCAGATGGCTGCTTCATTGACCGGGAGGTTAAGCAGGCAAACTACCTTGGACAAATCTTCTTGGGTTTTGCATGACTCACTACAGCACGTTTGTGTCACAATTGCATCATTGTAAATATTGTAAATAAACTCTTCACTTTGGGATTTTTTGCCTACTGTCTGCATTTTGGGTTCTGTCCTTGTCTAATTCGTTTGTAGCAAATATATGTCTGTGTAATGTATGTATGTTTAAGGCTGCCACTTGGTGTAAGAATTAGTAAGACTGGGACACCATAGTCCCACCATGCTGAACTAGACAATGGGCTGCCATCAGCACAGAAAGACAGGAAACCCAATAACCCCTGCTGGGCAGAACAGACCAGTCCGTGTAGAACCACATTCTCATCCCCACGACACAACAGGAAAGGACCACTGAAGAGGGCCCACACTGCAAAATGCACAAATACCAGGTGATGAGAGGCAGCACACCCCCAACTTCCCAGAAGCAAAAAACCCCAGGCACCATCTGATCCAGACCCCACAAGCCCAAGGACCCACGCCCCCCCCAACCCAGGGCCTGTCATACAGCAGAAAGCCCAAAGCACTCACAAACCACGGCCCTCAGGAAACCGCCAGGACCTGCCCCACATCCCACAAGACATAACACGTTTCAGTAGTAGAGATTCTACTCATCCACACTCATTAATGCACCCATACATACACACACACACACACACACACACACACAATTATCATGCACATGTATATGTGCATGATAATTGAGGGGGGGTGTGCTCCACTGTTGGCTGACAGTGAACCTCCACCCCCAAACCACCAAGAGCCCTAGGTGTCTAAAGTGCATTTAAAATTAGGGGGTAGATAAAGATGTTGGTTGACAGAAGGGAGGGTTGCCTTCAAGCACCCCTCTACATTCAATCCAGCCACATCGTACCCATGCCTAAGCCTTGTGTTTGTGCGTGTGGTGACTGGGGGGGCACCTTCCTGGCTATCTTTTTTATTGTTTATTTTTCATTTAATTCATTGAGTAAATGACTACTGTTACATCGGCTGTCTAGTACAGTGTTTTTCAATGAACCGAGGCACATTTTTTACACTGAAAAAAATCACAAGGCACACCACCAGCAGTAAACGCCTATATGTACACTATAAAGTTATTTTAATCAGAGTGTCTTGAACAGGATTTAAATAAAAACAAAACAGTTCAAAAGTATTTTACAATAAATTAAAAAAAATTTTAAGGATAAAATAAATTTTTTGATGAACAGAGAGCTAATATCCTAATATATAGCAGGAATCAAAGAAAGACATGCACAGAGCTCTTACTCAACATCTCTCAGTCTCTCTCTGTTTTTAGTTTTTATAGCAGTCAGGTTTGAAAAGCTTACCTCACAGATATTTTGTGGAAGCGCAATGTCAAAATAGCTTTGTTTACCAGATTGGCAGTAGCAGACCAAAAACTGTTCAAATGTAAATCTGCAAAGCATGGCTTTAAACCACAGTTAGCCTCAGTTCAGTTAGTTCCTCCAGCTTCTCTAAAGTCATGTCTCCACCAACTGACGCTGAGCTCTATGGGTCCCTAACCCAGTCAATGCATTCAGTGGAGGCAGAAGAGAAATAAAATAACATCTTCTCCTCAACAGTATTGCAGAAGTATTAACCCCCCCTTCCACAGTTTGTGACATTTTGACTTTGCTACAAGTTCAGCAATGTGATAGCTAGATTTAAGGGCTCTCTATACAGACAGGACTACTTTGCCACACCAGTTTCCTAGAAAAACCTGATCAATCGCCTCAATATCGGTAGCCTCTTCATCAACATTTCACCCAAAACTTCCCCACCTCTATCTGGGGTGACAGAAGTGAAATTTTGACAAGAACAGTCTTATCTATATCTAGTGGAGTTAATGCTGGCTGCTTCAGGTCCATATACTGTACAGCCATAATTAGATTTTTCATCAAACCCACAAATATACTGTATTTTATTGATGTGAAATCTACACCCCCACTGTTGTCCAACAAGACTCTCATTATGTTCACATTTTTTACTTTTACTTCCTGCTTAATGGATTCCCCTTAGCCTCTGAGCCAAGTAAATACCAAGAAAGGGGAAACTCTCAACCCTTTCTGATGTATTCACATACATTTTAAAATCTGATACGATCCTATTTTTTGTAAAAAAAAAAAAAAAAAAATTAAAAAAAACGTAATCTTTTCCAATAAAACCTTAAAATCCCATTAATTGACAAATCTGAAAGTTTCTACCACTTTTAAAAGGGCTTGTTCATCAGCAAACACTGGTCCCCATGCCATCTGGATAATTTGTCAATATATAATTTCTTATTACTGAGGGAGGCGTTGACCTTA
This sequence comes from Takifugu flavidus, assembly GCF_003711565.1. Classification (NCBI taxonomy): domain Eukaryota; kingdom Metazoa; phylum Chordata; class Actinopteri; order Tetraodontiformes; family Tetraodontidae; genus Takifugu; species Takifugu flavidus. The sequence goes on from NC_079521.1 coordinate 4,085,037, forward strand.
CCACAATCCCCTGTGGTGTACCATTTTCAACAGTGTATGAACCAATCAACCAATATTACAAGATGTGATATTCTTTTTTTCAGTCCAAAAATACTCCTCCCACAATGTCTTTGTTTACCTCAGCTTTCCATATCTCATCTTCAAAACATACTGTACTACTGAATCTTTAGTTTGTGTTCCATTTCTAAATCCATTTTTATTTGGGGAAATTATCTTGGGGAAATTATCTTTTTACTTTCTACTGAATAAAAAAGCCAATAGTCATTTATCATTGTTCCAACAACTTACAAATGTGTGATCTCAAAGCGATGGGTCAATAATTGCCTAAACTAGGCAATTATCGAGGTTTTCACATAAGAATACCTTGTGCTAGTTTTCCAGCTCTTTGGCATTTTGTTCTTCTTTTACCTTCTTGTGATTAATGGATCTCTGGGTTCAGTATTTTGCAAATTACATCTTTTAGAATTTCATGAGTGCTTATCCTATCACAGAATATGTAAATATCATGCTCAGTGTAAGAAATTCTAACTGATCATGTGGTCAACTACTCAATATTTGGTTGGCTTTGGCAACTGACCATGTCTGTTCACTTACAGTGCACAGGAGCCTGTTCGGTTTATTCAGAAGGTCTGAGAAAAATTTCATGGAAACTGAGAACACAAGCTGGACCCCGCTGATATACAACGCACTGTGTCTTGCCAGGGAGCCTTACTGGGGCAGCACCCAGGTGGCCAAGGCAATGACTGACCTGACGCAAGAGGTTGTGCTCCTGGCGGGCTCTGCTCCGCAACTTTCCGGTCCCACTGCCAGCACCATCACCACATCCCTGTGGATCCCCAGCACTCACATCTGTGAGCTGGAACGTTCCAGAGGCACCTGAACAAGTGAATTTCTCCTCCAGTGCTGGTTAGTGTTTCAACAGAACGCCCAGTTGTTCACTTATGCTTTTGCTAAGGGTCTTATCTAGTTGGTCTGTTATGAGGCAAGGCACCAGCCTGGGCACAGGCAGTCGGTTCCCATAGTCGCCTGGAAGCCATGTCCAATCAATCAATCAAGCAATCAATCAATCAATCAATCAATCAAGCAATCAATCAATCAATCATCAATCAATCATCAATCAATCAATCAATCAATCAATCAATCAATCAATCAATCTTTATATAGCGTCTGTTACAATCAGAATTGTTTCTAGGCACTTTACAGGATCCCAGGGCCTGACCCCAACAAGCAACAGTGGCAAGGAAAAACTCCCATTTAACAGGAAGAAACCTTGAGCAGGACCTTGCTCATATAGGGGGACCCTCCTGCTGATGGCCGGCTGGGTAGAGAGAGAGGAGAAGGGGAAGGACAGAATATTTAGGAGAGGAGAGAATAGTTAGAACATTGCATACATTATATTAATTAAAATAAGCTGCCGGTAGAGTCGGGTTTAGTGGGTCAGTGGTCAACTTTGCTGAGTTGGAGGGGAGCCTCGAATCGGTCTTCGACCAACCAGACCATTCTGGGGACGCGGCCACGTGCCTGCTATTCCTCTGCCAGGGAAACCACTCCGTAGCGGATTTCTTGGTGGAGTTCTGGACCTTGGCGGCGGACTGAGCCAACACTGAGGGGAGTATTCCTGTAAGGGCTGAGCGAGCGCCTGCAGCACGAACACCTTCTCTGGCAGAAATCCCTGGACCTGCGTGCCCTCGTCTCCCTGTCCATTTATTTGGACAACCGCGGCCCCAGTTCTGTTCCCCGCCCACCTGGGGCCTTCCAGGGTCAGGTTGCCCACACCGTGCCCTCAGATGCACCGACCACTGCGGAGCAGTCTATGCAGCTTGGACATGCCAGGCTAATACCAGAAGAGCACCACCGCAGGATTGGAGCGGGTGAGTGCCTGTACTGCGGCCAACCAGGTGTTCTTCCTCTCCAGGCCCTGGTCAATTTTGGAGCCCAGGACAGTCTGCTGAATTAGGAATTGGTGGTGCAAGCGGGCTGCGTGCTTGAACCCGTGCCATCACCATACACCGCTACAGCCTTGGATAGCGGGTCATCACCCGGGTCACTCACAAGACGGTTCCTGTCATGCTCATCACCTCGGAACCATTCGGAGCCAATCTCCTTCCTGGTGATCCCTGCTTCCAGGACGCCGATGGTCCTGGATTACTCCTGGTTGCGCCGCCATAACCCCAGATCCACTGGGTATGGGGCAAAGTGGTGAGTCGGAGTTCGCATTGTCACTCTCTCTGCCTCAAACTGGCACTGACTCCCAGAGTGAGTTCAGCCACTCCATGCTCCCTACCAGCACCCCCTGACCTTTGTGGGGTGCCTGAGCAATATCACAACCTCCGTGAGGTGTTTAGCAAGTAGAAGGCACTCTCCTTGCCCCCCACCGGCCCTATGACTGTGCTATCAAGCTATTGACCGGGGCATCCCTTCCTCCAAGTCGGCTATACAAACGAAATGCAGAATCAATAACAGGTAGTGGATATTTGTTCAGTGAACAATTATCAGTGATGCAATTTAAGCCTCAATCATAGATGCATGGAAGTGGCAGAGTCCAAGCAGTGACAGTGACTGAATGTGCTTTAATTGGTGACTGACACAGTTCTCCAATTGTCCAATATGAGAGGGTTGTCCAATTTTAACCTGAGAAGTTCAAGAATGAGAGCAGAAGATGAGGGAATGACATAAAGAGAAATGACTTCTAGGTGGTTATCCATCCAACACTTTCAGTTAATGGGAAGATTAGCCTAGGAGCACAGTTCTGAGACTATGAAATTGTCATCTGTTCCTGAATCGATTAGAACATAAAGTGGCAGTCCAATCTGAGAATACTTTACAATCCCTTGTAGTTTAATCCAATGGTAAGAAGTGGACGGGAAGCAATTAGCATGTAAGTCACGAAACAGGAACAACATAGGCAACACAAAGCTCAAGAGCTATTCAGTGGCAGCACAGAATGGGACAATCTTCCAGAAAATGGGAAAATGATAGATTATTCTCCTTGCGATTAATGTTTCCGATGTAAAGGTCATTGCTTGTGGCACTTGGACAAACACTGTGATGTTACATTGATCCAGAGTTGTTTTTAACTGCAAAAGACTGTCTGAAAACACATTAAGTGGTGTTCATATAAACCCAAGCCTTTATGCCACAATCAGTGTACATCTTCCACATTTGTCATATTCCAGAATAATCCAGGAAAAAATACGCACATCTCAATGAACACAAAAATATTTTTAATTTATGGTAGGTAGATGGTAAGGTAAGACAAGGAAATGAAACAGTAGAGGACAACAACGGATCAGGTCTTGGATTTATATTTCCAAACATAGGATTGAAATTAACTTCAGATTCACAACACTTTGCCAGTCAACTGTGCAGCAAAGGAAGAAAGCTGTATAGCAGAGGTCTAAACTGACAGGATGATTTCAGACACAAAGACAAAGTGAAGTAACGAGAGATCACACATAAATGTACGAGTCAACCGCAATAATGCACGGAAGAGCTGGCTTGCTGTTGCATCCATGATGGAGACCCATTGTTGCTTAAGGCCACTCAACACACAGTGTTGGTGAAATAAAGTAGCAATTGCTGCATGGTGCAGGCTTTTCATCAGTCCAGCCTCTGGTGAGCCTGGTCTCAACTCCACACGAAGGTAAACCTAAGCTATATACATCACAGGTTATAAAACTGCTTCTCATTTATCAGGTTATGCTTTTATGCATTATGGAACAGATTCTGCTTTTTGACTCACAGCCGATTTTAGAAGCAAAAAGTATATAATCCCTCCATACAAACCCCAGCTCGGGGTTCTGTGAAGAATTAAAACAAATGCAAAAGTGTGTCATTCTTTATACGGCTGTAACAACAACAACTATCCAATGCCATTCAGTGTTTGAAAACTGGATTTTCACCAGCTAAAGAGTTGGTAGGATTGCATGTTGTGACCATAAAATGTCATCAGCCAGCAGCCAGAGTCTCTGTCAGGCAGTCTGCTGCACAGAGTTCTCTCTCCTCCTGCCTTGGGCACTGGCTGGCCACATTAGCTGTCACCCTTCCCCCACAGTTTCCCCCTCTCTCCCTGTCTCTGTCTCTCTGTCTGTCTTTTCTCTGCATTGCTCTATAAAACAGGGTGCAGTGACCCGCCCTTCCTTGCAACCCTCCCTTTCCTCTCTGTCGCCCTCAGGCATTCAGCCTGCATGGTGCTGGTGCAGACTGGGGGCATAGCTGTTGACAAAGCAGCAGGCCTTCAGAAGACACATCAATTGATGTCGCTCCTCTGTACATTTAGAAAGATAAGTGCACAACCGAAGAACAAGGACTGTAGACCATGGCAAAGACCCTGGAGGACCCAAACAAGAACTAGATCAGCTCAAACCATTCAAGATGAGACCCGTGTTCTCTGACCGCTGCGATGACAGTGGTGTGATGGATGATTGCAAATACAAAACATAAGTCAAGGCTCTGAGTTGATGACGTAGTGACACATGCACTCTAATGAGGGCTGTTGCTCTACAGTGCCACTGACTTCCCTCGAGGCACGTCGAGTGGGGAGAATGCTATGTGATGCATAGCAGATGTGATTGGAGACATCACACTGCTCACGTTGTTGCTGCTTAAACAAATAGCAGCAGCCACAAACGCAAAAGGACCATTTTTCCTCTGCTCAGACATTTAAAGCTTGATGTTGGATATGTGTAAGAGTGCTTGCAGCCAGAGGCAAAGTCACACATTTCGGAGGCATTTTAAGGACTTCTAGAGAATGTTTCACTTGTTTAGAGAAGACTGTGGATGGAAAACAAAGCCTCAGCATCACCAAATTATCCGGAACTAAATACTTCATGACAACTCATAAATGTGTCTTTCTGCGTTTTGAGTGTTACGAAATAAATTAGGAATAAAGAGTTCAAAACACATACTTGAGAATCAATATTTTTTATAATAACTACTGGTCTACAACAAAAGGGATTGAAAAGTGTGATTGTGAAAAAAGTCATGATATTATCTTTAAAGAAGTGATGTATTTGTGTCATATAGAATATGCTGGAACCTATATGGGAAAACAATAGTAGTGTTTGCAAAAGATTATTTCTCTTTAAGAAAAGTAAATAATAATATTTTTCAGGGCATGTCTTTTATGGGAGGTAACCCTTCACCCACAAACACATGCTGTAGCTATCAATATACAATCAATGATGTCCTTCCTCTGTATTGATCAGCTGAGCTGTAGTTACAAGTTCCGACCATAGTGTGGCAGTAAAACCATGCTGTGTCGTCAAATCTCAGCAGGTGGTCCGGATTTGGTTGCGTGAGGTCAGAAAAGTGGTGAACTGTTGTGACGTTGCTCATTCTGATACTAAAATTACATTTTCTTCATTTATAGACGTTTTGTACCTCTAGGACAAAAACAAACCTGGATACATCTTATGAGTGGAGACCGAAAATCTTTCCTATGAATTCTATAGAGTTTTCGATTTTTCCACATGAAATTATGGTAATTTTACCTTTTGGTTTCGTAGTTTGTTTTTACCTTTAGTTTTTTACTCACGGTACATCTTAGAAATGAATAACACTCCATACAGCACAATATTGAAATGCTATTACTCATGCATGGAGCAGCATCTTATTTCAGTTGGAAATAAACTTATTAATGTAGTTTCTAGTCTTGTGTGAAGGTATTGATTGATTGTTTTTTTTCCCCCAAAACATGCTATCAATACAATCCTGCACAAACAAACCGACTCTCGACAAATACATTTCAGCTATGCTACAAATACAAACTGAGATAATCACATACAAATTTTAATGAAGGCCTTTAGGACATTTGCCCATGTGAGCCACAACGTGCAGGGATGCACATTTTTGCGCTTATACGGAGAGGTGCGGATGCAATACAGTGACATGCACCCACCTCAATGTGGGCATTTGCAAGATTCTCTTTCAAGCGCTCCACATCAGATTAACACCCCCCACCCCCCTTTCCCCCTCTGGCATATGGAGGAAGTTTGAAAAGAAGATTCAAAACTTGCTTTTAGTGATCAGCATGCCTGGTGGAGCCTGGCTGCTGTCAATCGCTCCATTCTTTCAGCCATTTGACATTCTGCTTGATGTTGTGTGTGTCAAGGTGCAGCCGCGACACATATTGTTCATTATTTCAGAGGGGAGGAAGAATGGTAAAGGGGGTGTCGGTTTATTAATAGAACGTGTGAGGTCGTGTTGCACACAAACACCTCACACGCGCTGCGCAGAATTCCCTCAAGTGCCTAATGCCAGCAATTACAGTAAGTTTCCAAAACAGCGGAGCGCAGAGGGGTTTTTCTGTTTCCGTCTGAGGACAATCGAAAGTCAGCCCCGCTTTTACTACTAAAATTAATATGACTCTGATCGTGCATCCTGATCGGGATTAGCTGAGGTATTTAGAACAACCTAACAGGAATAAAGAGTTCCACCCGTGTCGCTGAGCATCCATAGTCTCTCCAAGTGTGTGCGCGCTCTTGCTGCTGCTAACCAGCAGATGGTACTGTGTATCAACTGTGATCCTGCGGCACTGGGAGAGGCAACCAGCGCTGACACTGGTTGCACAAGCAAACAGTGAGGAAAAACACACGAACAGCAGACTTTAGAATGGAATAGAACGTTTCAGAAGTACAATCTGATGTCAACTGATGCGCCACATTGTGAGGCACTGTGGATGTATTCACATCATCGTTGCCCGGTGAAAAGAACCCCGATTAGAAAAAGACACAATGCTGTCGCCCGTGCACTTGTGTTACAGGTAACGGCACCTGCAGGCCGCGCTCTTGTTTTCAAAAAGGCCATGCATAATTGCATTCGCTTTAGTAGGAAACATTGTCTCAATGAGGCTAAATGCAAGCTTTTTGGACTTGTCCTTTACTATTACCAATATATCATGAGGAAAAGTTTTCAAGTATGGTGTGGTTCAGCCGAAGGGTCGTTTAGTAAAAACTATAATCGAGTCGTTTTCTCTGTCTGCTGGCGAGACCAATAATGAACGCTCTGTGCACCGGGGCCACGCATTAGAGAAGGCGTCGGTCACAAGTCACCTGTGTGTTTCGTAATGGAAGGGTCGAGGAGATCGTGGTCGCAGAGGGTCAGATTCGTGGATCTGTGGTGAAATGTTGGAGCAAATCACTATGCAAATTATCAAGATGACCTAGTTCCTCCTTTTCACATACACACGCCGCTAAAATCCATAAATTAAGGAAATTAACTGATGAGGCCCGGGGCCATTTTGTAAGCTATTTAAATCTTTAAATTTACAACACCCTCCATACTTCTTGTAATTGAACTAACTGCAGGCTTGTTTCTTTTAATGAGAGGAAAAAATGCCGTTTCCCCCTCCAGTTTGTACCTCTGGAAACAACAAATCTGAGCCAGGGGGGAGATGGGAGCGCTCTGAGCTCTGTCTAATTACAAAGACGGGATGATAGAGGCGCCGCACTGATCGCGCTGTCTGTCCATCAGCACGAACGTTACTTCAACCAGCTATGTCAGAAATTTACTATTAGCAGCAATATAAACGTGAGCACAGCAGAAGAAAAACTGTCCTTAAAAAACCCCAACAAGAAACCATATTTCTCTTTTTGATTTAATCGAATATTAAATTTATCTAAACAGATTCTCCAAGAAACCGAGGCGATTTTTCCATTGACCAATAATAACTTCTTACGCTGGTTGGCGCCAAATATCTAGAAACGAAGAGGCCTGTCGCACATCTCCGAGGATGTTGCCTTACAAACTCCTAATTACTGAGCTCAATCTTGCATCAATTATTCACAGTTATTTACCCACAAATAAACAAACACGCAAATAAATAATTGATCGTGGATCCGTGCGCACCTGCCCGACTCTCCTCTTCCTCGGCGCAAAAACAAACTGGCGCGCAAGTTGACGACTATCTTAAACAACGACGATCCAACAAAATCTCATTCCTCCAAAAGTCTGGAAGCTGTCTGCTTTCAGTGGTGTGTGTGTGTGGTGTGTGTGTGTGTGTGTGGTGTGTGTGTGTGTGTGTGTGTGTGTGTGTGTGTGTGTTGGGGGGTTCTGGGCAGATATCTCCATCTAAGCCCTGTACTATAATTGAAATGGCGCATTTGGCTGCAGGCAGGTTGTGAGGGCGCTCTCTGCAGCAGCATGCATGCATGTCCATAGACGTCATTTGGTTTTGAAGGCCTGCAGGAAATTTGGCGTTACAACTCCAGACATTAAGGCAAGAGAGAGAGAGAGTGAGAGAGAGGGGGGAGAGAAACACAGTGAGAGAGGGAGAGAACGGCGACGCGGGGGGAAAAGATCGCTGCATGAAAGATCGGTTCAAGGATATCTCATCATTTTCAGCATATTTTTCCTGCTCGGACTTTATCAACAAGTTACTCTGCCATAATTGCGCGTTGCGAGTGGAGCTATGGCAGCTCGCATGGCTTTAAACTTTAAATTTAGAATGGAGATGGAAATGAGTGCCCACTAGCTCTGCCTGGTGAACCGTTATGACAATGATTAAAACCTGCTTTTTGCTGCTCTGAATCTGTTCAGCGAAAACCCAGCTGCCTGTTAGGTGTCTTAAACCATCTAAATCACAACTTTACACCGTTAGACAGAACGATCTACTTTTGCAGGGGGTAAAGATAAGTTGTCCTTTCTGTGCAGGCATAGTTTCTGGAATAGGAGGTATCACATTTTCTTCCCTGAGAAAATTGCCTGGGCGAGAGAGTGGAGTTGAGCTAATTGTAGCCTAATCCCTGGCCCAGAGGCGCTTGGGCAGCCCGGAGCAAGAATCTTCTTTTATAGCTCTGCTCTGTTATTTGGAGAAGGATTATTGGCTTTCTTCTTTTCATAACAAAGAACAAGGGCAGTTTCATTTAGGCAAAAAAGCAGACAAGAAGCAGAAACACGAAGCAGGATTCGAACAAGAGCGCACCTTTTTTTTACGCGTATCCCAATAAGAGCAGAGAAGGGGAAGGAGATCATCATCTATGTACAAGGTAAGGACGCTTCCTGTGCGCTTTGCTACAAAGAAGCTCGGTGAGGACAGGTCGAGTCACTCTTCCAATATAAAGCATCAGAGATTCCTTGCAAGCAGTCCACGCCGGACACAGCCTTGTATCTTTTAGATAGCAGCTTTCTGTGCGTGTGTGTGGCATTCAGAGAAAAGACTGGGCTCTCCTGTGCGACAGACTAGGCTGCCGTTGGAGCTGGATGGCGGTGTAGTTGTTCTGGTAACTCGCGGCATTTGGAAAAACGAATTGAAAATATTTGGGTTTACGCGCGGACAGCGACTGGGACTGACCGCCAGCTCGGATCTCCTCTGGACTCCCTACATACAATGTTTGAAACGGTAGGGTGTTTTTTTTCCCCAAGAGAAGCAAATGTGTTTTTACGCGCACAGCAGTCTGTGGTTTAGTCAAACGGTGGCGGAAAGTAACGGAAAGGCTGCTGGACCTTAAAAGCTCCCACCCTCTTTTTTTTTTTTTTTTTTTTTTGCACAGATTGGACAGTTCTCCCATGTGGATTTTATTAAGCGAGTGATGAAATGTGCTTTTAATCGTGCAGCGGGAATAAGACGCCATGTTGAGAATTTTGTTAAGGGTAGAGCGCAGGCTATTCATGTAGATATGAGGTTGTACACGATTGTTTCTGTCGTTACGGATATTTTGTGTGTGTGTGTGTGTGTGTGTGTTGTGTGTGTGTGTGTGACAGAGAGAGAGAGAGATCAAAGTGAAATTGAGTAGAAATGATTAAAAAAAACAAAGTGAAACAGTGATTGGATGTAAAATTGGATGGACTTATGTGGTCGTTTTGTTTTTAATGTGATAAATGATTGGTGAGAAAAGCAGAGATAATGTCCGTTTCGAGGTGGGACAGTCCGCTACTCCCAAACTTCTCGATCCCTCCAAGTTTTTTTTTCTTTTTTTGTGTTCCCTGTTTTTCCCTTGGATTTGAAATGTAATCTCGTCTCCCTGTAATCGTATTAAACGAACACGGTATTGCTGTGCAGCGGGTTACACCCTTAGGAAGCAAATATCCAGTCTCCTTTTGTGGCCGGGAGCTCTTCCCTGAGAGCCGACGGGCTTGATCTGAACTTTCACGGCGGCCTTCGCTTCAGCAGGCGTGACAGTAAAACAGTCCATATGTGTAACAGCACACGGGTCATTCTGCTGATTTACTGGAGGATACAATGGCATTATCTCACTCTGTTTCAAGCAGAAAAGCATTATTCAAAGTTCTCTGGCTTTCTGCGTCGGGGCGGTTGTGTGACAATCAGGCCCGGGGCGACAGATGGCCAATGGGGAAACTGTGACCCCTTTTTCCAAGTGAAAATATATTTCAAATAATATAGTTATTTGCTATAGTTATATCAGATACTCGGTTAAATAGAATATTCCCATATTCAATATTATGCTGAAAAGATAGTAGCTCATTTGCCTTTTAAATGAAGTACTTTGGTTCGGCTCAGCGGTTTATATGAAGTATGGTGACATAAAAGGGCACCGGAATATCGACAGGGGCACTAGTTTGGCCAGGAAACATTAAGGAACCAACCAGTGGTACTTTCAGTTGAATTTTCTTATTATTCTATTGAATGTCGCCCCGAACGGACCTTTCTCCACATATGTGCGCCCACAGTCCGCATTCTTATTAGCCTATCACTGGTATTCTCATGAGCTATCAACTACGAGTTTTAAATAACTCCACCTCACATGCGGGATAGACGCATAGTTTGGACCTTTGCCGGCGATGCGTTAATGGAGTGGACTCGTTGCTGGCGCACCGACCCCAGCATGCCGACGTGTATCTCGTTACTTGCCAAACCATAGACTTGGGCTTTGTTGTGGATGTGCCTGTGCGCGCCCCCACCTTCTATTTGGTTCTGCTCTCAGATTGGTGGTTGGTGTGTCTGGACGCATCACATCTAACACATACAGCGACCTTTAATTAGAATATTGCAGCAGCAGTTTGTTTTATTCCCCCGGAGGCTGACACCTAACATTCCCTCTTTCTTTCCGTCAATCTCTCTCTCCCTCTCTCTCTCTTACCCCCCCCCCCCCCCTCTCTCTCTCTCTCTAATAAGCATCCTCCTATCCTCGCCTCCAGTGCTGCATGAAAAGATGCAAACATACTTAATTAGAGCGGTGGCAATACTTTCCAAGCTAAATATGCGACCAGACAGTCATGGAAGTGATCTGATAGAATTCAGAACGGAGACTACCTTCTTCCCTGTGTAGGATCACTGAGCTCTCGTTCCCCTAGTCGTCAATATTCCCATGGCTTTCCTGTACACTTGCTTTCAGGAGGGAAGAAGCATGTCACGGCTGTCTCTGACCCGGTCTCCGGTCTCTCCTCTGGCCGCTCAGGGGATTCCTCTGCCGGCTCAGCTGACCAAAGCCAACGCTCCGGTGCACATCGACGTCGGGGGACACATGTATACAAGCAGCCTGGCGACCCTCACCAAGTACCCAGACTCAAGGTAAGACACAACCTTTCGCTTTTCTTTTTATGAAGCAGTTTGGAATTCTTTTTGTCTGATTTGTCCACTTCGGTTTTGTGCAGTTTGATTCAGTTTTGCGCACTTTGATTGAACAAATGGTAATTATAGTGTCAGTGACAACTTGAATTATGACGATAGCAAATCAAGTGTTCAAGTTTCTTTTTTAGCAATTTTCATTCTTTTATTTTTATAAACCCTCGCTGATTATATATATTTTTCTTAACCCTGAAGATTCAAAGCAAATATCTAAAACTCTTTTAAACTATCTGTTCATTTCCCGTTTTGAGTTGAAGGCACAGTGTGTGCGTCCAGTTCAGTTCCTGACTTAAACACATTTATTATGGAAGTTTCCATGTTTATGCATCATATTCTGGTCATTCTTGCCTGGTGATCTATGTTAAAATATTACTCCTTCAAAACTGTCACTTATGGATGTTCCCATGAACAGATAAAAAAGTGATTTCTGATGTCTCAGGAGAATAATAGTCTTTTTCTTCAGCATCTAACCTCCCTCTTTCTTCACATTCTTAACTCCATCTCAAACAAGTAGCAGCTCTGGACGCAAACCCACAAACACATGTGATAACCTTTGTTCAGCTGATTGCAGACTTCACCTCTTCAAAATAAAGATAATCTGAGGACACCCACTTCTCCTCTCACCTCAGTTGTGTAACATTCAATATTTTGTACTCTTCATTTCTGCATAAATTCACAGATTCCCATGTGAGCCAGTGTTAACAATCACTAGGTTGTTGGAAAGGATGCCAAATTGGCTAAGAGAAAAGAAGAAATCCACATAATCCCTTGGTAATAAAGTCTTGATATTCATAGAGTCCACTGACAGGAAATCCCTGACAACTCTCATTTTGTTCCTCACTACAAGATGTCATGAGAAAAACAAAGCTCAGACAAGGACAGAAAATAGACAACTCACACTTTGTTTTTAAGCATGTGTTTTTATTCATACTTTTTTAATATTTCATGTGGCAGTCTGAGCACATGGCGTCTGGTCATATGTGCTCTCGTACATGTTAAAACAGTTTCTTTAATAAGCATGTTCGACCATACCTCAGATAGTTGTTTAACTACAGGGGTGGTTGTGTTTTGTGCCTCTGCACTTCACAAAGTGGTCTTTCTTTTGGTGGCATACACGCAGGCCACCATACAAATGAAGCACAGAATCATGTCAGAGCACCCAAACAGTGTTTTTCCAGTGAGGGTAAAGATCAGAAACCAGAGCTTTCTCTCTCTCTCTCTCTCTCTCCTCTCTCTCTCTCTCTACCCCTTTCTCTCTCATTCACATGCTCCTTTGCCCTCTCACTCTCTTTCTTTTTTGTCTTTCACACTCTGGATCTTTATCTCTCTCTCTCTCTCTCTCTCTCTCTCTCTCTCTCTCTCTCTCTCTCTCTGACACACACACACGTGCACACTCTCCATGTTTCTCCCTCAGTCTCCTCAGTGTACAGTTGCCCTCAGGGCTCCACTTTCCACTGGAGCCAGTGAAAAGGAGGGGCCCTTTTGTGTGAATTAGGATAATGGCTGACAGCAGAAAGCAAAATGCTGGCATAGCCGTACAAGCCATGCTCAGCCATGTCTGGGCCGTGCTGCGAAAGCAAAAGCATACACTCTTAAATAGCTGGATTAAAGAAATTTGATGATCACTTTTAATGGATTGGGCTCTAAATAATGTAACATGCAGAGAGAAAGTTAGTCTAGTAACTAATGTGCAGTTGTTAATCTTCTTCTGTGCGGCCCATATAAAGGGACAGAGGTCATGAAACATTGATGCGCCCTGTATAACTCTGGTAGAGGACAGGCGAAGCGACACTTCAGCAGAAGCTGGGAAAATTAGGGGAAGTGTTCTACATGCAAGGAAGCTATTTTGAAAGGACCCCTGGACATTTTTCCACTCTGCTGAAGAGACTACTGTGTCTCCAAGATTGAATGATCCCTGCTCTATCCATGACTTTGTTCTCCTCTTTATTCTACTAAAACCGCTAAATTTTGCTAAAATCATTTAAAAATATCTGGATCCATTTCCTTAAATGAGTTTAGAAGACAGATTCCTGAGTTTCATGTTTTTGCATTTTTTTTAGCACTAATTCGGCCGTGGCTTCAGACTCTCTCGAGTGGGGGAAATCTGTGCTTGAGTTTAAAGTTAGTATGTACTAGGCATTCTTCACATGCACATGAGCATCCCTTCTTGCATGTGTATCCACTGATACCTACATAGCCACTCTGTTGGCCCCCAGCTGGACACTCATAGTCACTGCAACATGAAGTGCCCACCCACTGCCCTGCTACCTGCCCTCACTCAACATTGCAGGGGTGGAATATCTGAGTTGTTCCTGTCCTGGGTGACCTCCCACACCCACCATCACTCCCTCTCCACAACTGTTTTTTTCTGTGCAGTTCAGGCACGCCGTCTCCTACTGAATATTGTTTTCACATTTATCATCTGTGGTTCTAGTCTAATTTTATATTTTTTCTTTTCCCTTGTCAATTTCTGCATGTTTTGAAGCTTATTTGGGCTCTGCTAATTTTCTCTTTGTTATCAACCCCCACCCACCCAACACACACACACACACACACACACACACACACACACACACACACCCTATTTCACAAAATCAACCCCTTCCAATTCAGGGACAGAAAGGAAAGAAATGGGGAGACCAACCAAGAGAAAGAGGGGAGAAAGAGAGAGTAGACGAGAGGGGAAAGAAAAAGAAAAACAGGCAGCTTTTTAATTGCTTTTTAAAAAAGTGGAGATGAAAAACAGAGTTAGCCTGGAGGGGTATGGTGAAATTCTAGCTGGAAGAATTGCAAGACCATATGAGAAAGGAACACCTCGGGCAAAACAGGGAGATGAGTATTGGGTTTTTTTTATAAAGCATTTTGCATCGATTTCCAGAGAAAGCGAGTCAGGGAGAAGGATGGAGACAGGGAGTGAAAGAAAGAAAGAGAGAGGGAGTTTGAAAGAGAGAAGGGATGGCATCAGAGGAGAGAGGCAAACCATCTTTGCTCTTGACACTGAATGTTACATGATGGCCTCAGCGTGTTGAGGTGACACATTCAGGTCAGATGATGCATGATACGGCCACTGGATCCAAGTAACACACACTGCTACAAAGTGGAGGATTGTAATTGTAAAATGGAATGTGTGAATTAAGGCGGTACTGCTGCTGGCTGTATTCCACTGTCTTGTAATAGAGTTTGCCGATGCCAGCGCCTGGGCAGAGCCATGAGGTTGCCTATTTGCCAGCAGGTGTGAATGAGTTTTGGTGGCACATAAGTTGGACAGTCATTTATCCACTGCTGGTTGCATCAAAATGGTGACACTGCTCTGTCATTGATATGCATTGTGCAGTGAAAGTGTTTAGCAGAAAAGAGAAATTAAATTATTTTTCTGCTTAAAAGATTCAGTGATACCTTGCTATTTACCACATAGAACAAACCGATCATTTGGGGAGGAGGGTCGTATGAGATTATTAAAAGAGTGAGAGGGGGAGCCAGTTGAGAGACAGAGAGACCACATAAAGGTGACTGGAAATGAATATGTGTCTCAGTGTATCTGCAGGCACGGCACCAACGCGGTGTGATGAAAGTTTAAAGATAACAGCTATTTCCAATCTTTGCCTTGATGAGCCCCCGTAGCCAAACCTCAGCTGCAGCCCTTTAATCTTGAAATACAGTGGAAGGGGTTAACTGTGGGAGCAAGAAGCGTAGTTCCATTTAGAGGCGTGTGGAAATGCACTTAATGAGGCAGCAACATGTGTGGGATTATTTCAGCAAAAGCTTTGCAGTTTTTAGTAAAAGCTGAACTGCATCACTATTTTAATAAAAAATAAGATATTGAATTTCACATATTGTTATTATCGTTATATTTTTACCATACATCTTCTGTAAGCTTTGCCTTTAACAAACTAACCTTTATAAATTTGTACAGATAAAAGAAAAATGCAAGAATCATTGCATATGTTATAACCAAAATAACATTTAAATAAATCAATAGATAGATAGATAGATAGATAGATAGATAGATAGATAGATAGATAGATAGATAGATAGATAGATAGATAGATAGATAGATAGATAGATAGATAGATAGATTGCATTTAGGTTGCATTTGTTGGATTGCATTCATAATAAAGGAAGTGGGGTTATTTTTCCCAGATGCTTTTCCCACATTAGTATGTAGGCCTCTACCATCTAGCCGTGTTTCATTTGCAGTCTTCTGACAGAAGCAATAATAGAGCTGTAATGCTGCATTCATGCCATTAATTTCTGTAAGTACAAGCAAGCAAGCATATGTGTTGTTATAATCTCTATGCAGAAGGGACACTTCAAACGAGTCTGGAATGGAGGTACTGTGCCTTGAGCCCCTTGTTTCAACCTGGGACGCTAATATATTTCAAGCTTAGTGCTAATAAAATTGAAAAATAAATGGAGGGTAATTGTTTCATGCATTTCACAGAAGCTGGCTCATTCTGTATGTGCGTGTGTGTGTGTGTGTGTGTGTGTGTGTGTGTGTGTGTGTGTACGCTGATTTCAATTTTCAGAATCAGTCGTCTGTTCAATGGCACCGAGCCCATCGTGTTGGACAGCTTGAAGCAGCACTACTTCATAGATCGGGACGGCGAGATATTCCGCTACATTCTCAGTTTCCTCAGGACCAGCAAATTGCTCCTTCCAGAAGACTTCAAGGTACAACTGTGCACCGCAACACTACAGCTGTATTGTGTCTACGGTAACATCAGCTCACGCTTGTAACAACATAACAGTACTTAAAGCTCAGGCACAATGATCCGTCTACCCCAACGTGCTGCAGCATGTGATTTTCTTCAGATTACACTCAAGTGTGAACTGTGCTTGTGTAATTAATGCTAACCGTTCAGGAGTTTTCAACTCACCCTTACACAGTCACCAGTGTACACTCATCATCATCCTCCCATCCGGCATAAGCAGTAATTAGGAAACGTTGTAGAGAGCTACAAAGGAAACATGGATCCAGTTCAACTGGAGCGTACAGTGGGTGATGAGGTAAAGTGCTAACAGACTAAGTGAGGCCTGTGTGCGCCAAAAGCCCTTAGCTGTTGTTTTTCCACTTAAAGTGGTTTCGGAAGAGGTGAGAGCAGGTGGAACAGCCTGCTGATCTGACTGACTTCCTCACAGGGGGGATCTCACTGACAGTCAGGACCTAGTTGAGAGAGCTGATGCAGCTGCATTCAGGACCATTTGTGCCATAGATGCATCCCTGTCATGTTGCTTTCTTTGCCTAGTATTAGAGGAGCAAGGCTGAACATACCCGGTGCCTGATGTGGGGCTGAAGGAGTCCATTTATGTTTAAGTTAACATAAACACTAATCATTGTGGACCTTAAGAATCCGACGTCATCGGTTTTTAATTAGGCTATAAGTAAAATAAAATGTATTTTTGATACTAATTCATAAAATAGCTACTTTCTGCTGACTGTAACCAGGACGTGCTTTGGTTGTAACTATTATACAGAGAGCTAAATGATGGGAAAATATTTGAAATATTTCCTCTCCATCACACTCATCAGTGCACTGGAGGACCCCCACAATATGATAATATGTGGATTCTACTTAGGGCCATCTAGTGGATGCAAAATTCTGTTCATATTTATTTTGGGGACAAACTAATTTTCCCATCTAATATGTTTTAATTATTTATAATGATCAATTTGCATGTTTCTGCATTATTATCATAATCCAGTTTTTATATTTATGACACCACCTTAATTATAAATAATTAATACAGAAAAGTAACAATAACATTAAGGTGCATCATTATTGCTCACTACATCTATTGCAACTAAAAATATTACTTAGAGCTGTTTGAAACCAGTGAGGAGTTACTCACACGTAATCTCGCTGTATCCACACGAACGCCTGCAACCTTCTTAGAGTATGTTCTGCCCACAGCTTCCTGTTCAAGGCTTTTTGTTCTGTGATACTATTTCCAGGGTGTATTCTCCACTTCTCCATCTCAATTTGTATGACCTCTCTGCCTTACTGGGGTTTGTTCGTCTGCTTCACTGTAAGGTCAAACTGCTCTTTAGTCTTCACAGGCTGAAAAGGGCATTGATCCTCAGACAAAATGAACATTTTCTGCATATGATGTCCTGACTTATTCCTGATTAGTTTTTACCCTTCGTATTCATGCTCTCCCCCTTCCAGTCTGTGAAGTCTTGACAGTCCAATCAGGCACCATGCTTGAAAAGACTGCATCCGACTCCGTTGTTTCAACTCATTACGGTCCCCTCACGTTAGCTGATGTTGATCTGCATACCTTTCAATTTGTGAGAAGGCGGGAAGTGAGAAAAAAATGCAAATAGTGCGAGGCGGAATTGAGTATGTCCTTATCTGAACATAATCAGGCTTGCCGTCGCCAGAGGGCCCAGTCTGTTCTGCTGCTGGCAGCCACGGTACTGTGTGTTTAGCTAAATCAATGTGAAAGTCTGAGCAGAATAGCAAAAGAAAAAAATCCAGCCTACAACATTGGAACAATATATTCACTATTAATCTTCTCCCCCATCTCATTTATTCAGAGTTCAATTAATCACAAGGGAGTAAGCAATGTCAAGTTGAAGTCACGGGTGTGACCCCTCAGTAGGTGTGTGTTGCTCTTTACTTTAATAAATCTTTAAGTGTTTTTTGGGTCTTGAACAGATAACGAAAGAAAAAAGAATGCTGATGTTTTGGTCCATTTAGTTCAGCCACGAGCCTCGACTTGAGCCGCTGTAGTCGCTTTCCATCCAAATACGGCACATGTGGTAGGTCTTCATCTGCTTTCTGTCGCAGTGGCTTTATCACTTACTTCTGCTCCTTTTTATCTGCCTCACCCGCTGCATCTCCTTCCTTCTGTCCTTCTCTGAGATGTTGCCTTGCCGGTGGGCACTGGGGTCAGATCATTATTCTGAAGCTCAAATGGGCTGTCTGGACACAGAATTGGGGGATGAATTGTCTCATTGAGCTGGCAGCTGTAGCGGCATTTCCAGCAGCCAGGACAGAGCTGTTTGCCTTGTCTTCCTCTCATCCTCACCTTGGTGCTTGGCTGCTTAGCATTACTCTGTTGTTTTCTGCACTCCTCAAGATGACTAAAGTGCCTTGCAGACAGACCCCTGTTAAAAACATATCCATCCATGGCTTCAGACCTGTGAAGGATGAGGAGCAACACTTTGATACAGGGAGCTGCCTGAAGGGGAGCATCTCTGTATGAGTTTTGTCAGCTGCAGCAAGAGGGCCAGGAGAGGGGGGAAAGAGAGCAAAAGAGAGAGGACTCACTCCTCCCCTTTTTTCACACTTTGAAATCTTGTGTATTGAGTGAGTGTTGTGTCAATGCTCATTCAGATGAAGCTTTATTTGGGTGTTGCTAACATTTCCTCACTGAAGGCTGTCCCAATGCTGGAGAGATGATAGAGGGGTTTTTCAAGGCTAAACAGTCAGAGAAGAGGAACAAGGTTAATGGTGGATACATTGTGTTGTTGTGCTCCGTTTTTTCACTGAGCAGTGAATCAGAGAAACATTTTCGATCAACACAGACAATAGGAACAATGTGCCGTTTCAAAATAATGCCTTTATAGCAAATTTTAGATCTGTGTGGGTATATTTCAAATATTCTTTTGTGCAGGAAACCAAGAAGAATGGTGCTGCCACTGGACATAAAGTGGGACCATTCAGATCTTCCTGAGGGCCACGAAATTCCTTGCTTAGAGCTCAAAAACCGCAAGCAGTATTTGCCTCAGAAGTTTTAAAAATACAAACACAAGTATATATTATAACTTTAAATTAAAGAAATTACGCTACATCAGTAGCAGGACAAAAACATCTTAATTTCCCATATGGTGATAAAGTCATCTACACACAATAAAAACATGAAAAAAAACCCATGAATAAACGCCGTATGATGTGATGCAAGTTCGTGAACTCTTAATTAATTAAGTTGTCATTTTTTTGTCACAGGAAAACACTAATCAAAACATTGATTCATCAATTACTAATTGTTTAGTCAAAAGATTTGCTGCATTTAGGTGCAGTCTAATTAAATATTTTTTCTAATCGGAGCTTAACATCGGGCCACAATGCTCATTAACATAAAACCCCTCCATATGAGGAATACATTAGAAGTCTCCTCAGCTGATGATTGTCCTTACTTGCACACATCTTCTCCTCCTCACCTCCTGTCTGCCTCCAATAGAAAACCTCCACCCTCACATACTTTTATGGTGGTGGGGAATTATTTTGCCATCTGGTCTTTTGGGAAATTAGAGGCAAGTGCACAGGGGCAAATGGCCCCTGGTAAGCCTAGCCCAGGAGGGAGAGGCAGACAATCTGCTGCGGACTGTCTGAACACCGGAATGTAGTATCCTACTTCACTGGAGTCCTATTGATGGCCTGATCTTGAGTCAACTCACTAAAACATGCTAAAGGCAAGCAAAGCTCTGCCAATAGCGAATGGGAGGTAGCACTGCAGTGTGCCTATGTTGTCTTTATTGAGAGTGCAGTCCTGCTGGTCAGAGGGCAAAGCCACTATTGCTTTGTCTATTGTTTTTTTCCTGACTTTGTTTCTTTGGGAGAAGTTTGGAATGTAACCAGAATACGTAAAATTTGACAAAGACATGTAAAGGCTGCTGTGCTTCAGAAACGTGAAAAGTGGTAACCTCTTTTTCCACCATGTATCTCAACTCTAGCTAATCCTGGAGTAATTAGAGGTTAAGCAGCTTGCTGATGAATGTTCGGCTGTGTGTTGTGTGGGTTATGAGGAAGCCAAGATAACCTGTAGATAATCTGTAGTTCAAATCAAATCAATATTTATTTATTAGCCTAGAAGTAACAAAAGCATAAATTAACTTTTCAGCATCATGCTGCGTCAGTAGTTTCCTGATCTTTGTGATATTCCTTAGGTGAAAAAAGGCACTTCTAGAGACTAATTTAATGTGTGAGTTGAAGGAGAGATTTTGATCAAAAGTTACTCCAAGATTCCTCACAGAGAGACTAGATGTTAATGAGATACCATCTAGAGTGATCATATGATCTAATCTATCCCTGAGAGATTTAGGACCAAACACCATGACCTCAGTTTTTCCTGAGTTAAGTAGGAGGACATTTGAAGATATCCAGGACTTTATGTCTTTAAGACAGGTCTGAAACTTCACTAACTTCTCTGTTTCATCTGGTTTCATGGATAAATAAAGCTGAGTGTCATCAGCATAACAATGAAAATTGATCCCATGCTACCGAATAATGTTCCCTAAGGGAAGCATGTACAAGGTGAAGAGGATTGGTCCAAGTACAGAACCTTGAGGAACTCCATGGCTAACCCTACTGTATGAGGAGGGAACACCATGGACCTGAGCAAACTGGTATCTGTCAGATAAATATGATCTAAACCAGTGCTGTCCCTTTAATCCCAATCACATGTTGCAGTCTATGTAACAGGATGCTGTGATAGTTCAGCCATACTAACTGTAGTAAAGGCTTTTCCCCTGATGACTGTGGTAATAAACAAAATTGAACTATTATCAAGACCATGAATACCAACTCACTGCACTAATCTCCATTTTCCAGGACTTTTACCTGCTGTATGAGGAAGCCCGCTATTACCAGCTGACACCAATGATCAAGGAACTGGAGCGCTGGAAGCAGGAGCGGGAACAACGACGACTGGCACAACCGTGTGACTGCCTGGTGGTCCGTGTCACCCCTGACCTGGGTGAAAGGATCGCTTTGAGTGGCGAGAAGGTGCTCATTGAGGAGATCTTTCCCGAGACCGGAGATGTTATGTGCAACTCAGTCAACGCGGGATGGAACCAGGACCCCACACACGTCATCCGCTTTCCACTCAATGGCTACTGCAGGCTCAATTCTGTACAGGTAACACACTGAGATGTATTGATGTTGGTAGTGTCGGGGTCACAGGAAGGGTACACAATGGGCAAAGGCAGGGTCCAGCCCTGGATGAGTCACCAGTTCATCACAGCTCCCTATGTGAGCATTTGTGGGTTCGGTACCTTGCTAAAGGGAACCGTGGCAGTGCTCTGATGGTGTTCTGACACCTCCCCCTGCTACCAGAAAACCTTCTATGTTTCGTCAACATTGGGGCTCAAACCAGGAACCCTCATCTTCTCATGCCTGTTTTTAAAAACCAAAACATATTTTTGTGTTTTGGAATGTGGAATCTTTTGAGAACAAATCCAATGTGGACAAACACATGAGATAAATTAGATAATCCAACAGTTTTCGACTTTTTTTTCTGACTGCAATATTGGCTTTGTTTTAAGTTGAAAAATAATACTATAATTTCTGTATTTGACACAGTACAAATATATAAAATACTTTAATTTACGGTTACAGCGCATCAACATCAGAAATTCAGTGGGATTCTACAAGTACATTTAATGATCATATTAATTAAGCAGGTTTCTGCTTTTCAAAATTCCTATTTCTCATTGCATCCATATTAAATTCATGATATAAGGTCTGAAAACTGCTTTGAGATTAATTGTAATTTTCACTTGTATCATGTTTACTGCATCAACATCTTTTTCCCCCCTCAGACAGCAGCAATAATATCATGTCCGCAGGATTCTCATGTTAATGAGAGTTAATTTTGTAATCCAGTCTGGAATCAGTTTACTGTATTGGGTGCAGTTTTCAGGTGAACCTGAAGACACATTTAACCCAGAATTGATTCCAGCACATCGAAAATCTGTAACGCACAGGCAGCACGAAGAGCATCACCGAGCGCCACCTCAACTGGAATATGTCTCATGTTCACCCTCTCAGCCCAAACAGAGGGTGTCAGTATAAAAGCTATGTGCTCTGGTTTTTGACTCTATAGAAGCACGCCTAAGAGCTTTGCTTTGAGGTTGCTGGTATGATTTGTGGCCCTTAAAACTCCTTTCTGTCACAGTTGAAAGTTAAAGCTTGTTTGTGCCTAACTGCGATAAAAGCAACTCAGATAGAGCTACAATCAGTTTGTCGAGAGATTACCAGGGGTATATAACAAGTGTACATGCTCTGGGGGATCTATTTTAGGTTTGGCGGCTGTGAAATGTGAACTTGGTTGCTCATTTGTGACATGCACCTGCTTTTTTTTTTTTAAGCTCCCGCCCTTAATGCAGTAAATAAGTATATTACTGATGCAGGTTTGCTTGATTTAAAGCAGCGTGTGTGAAGCAGATGTTTAAAAATTCAGAAAATGAGGTTTAAGCAGAGAGGACCATAAAAGCAAAACACTGAACATGATAACCTCGCACCACAGGATTGATATAATGCATTGTGGGGCCACAGCCACAAACAGGCAGACACAGAGAGAATCATCAGCGCCTAGAGCGAGCATCTCCCAGGCAGGCTAGTGCGTTCCGACACCTCCACCTTCCTGCTGCTAGTGTGTGAGATCACCTCCGGGGAGAAGAGCCGAGCAAGAAGGACAAAAGCGCGTGTGGACTGCGGCCATGTTTTCCTGCGAAATGATGAAGAAGAGAAATGGAGAAGAGGGTGAAAATGATATGCATAATTTACGCTTTACTCCTTTTTAAGACACAGCTCCTTTTAAAAAAAGACTCCAATATAACACCGCTCAGGGCAATTGAAATACACGTATTGCATTTTTTAATACCATACTTACAATTTCTCAAACAGCCTAAACCGGTTTATACTTCTTTTATAGATTTTTAAATGACTTGCAATATAATTAATTGGCCGTATCAACTAACACAACATTTTCCTACTCTGTTTACCAGTGAGACTGGTTATGGAATGTGAGCCTCTCTCACTAACATGGACTGAAAGGAGGTTTGGGGTTTTTTTTTCAGAGTTTAGCTTTTCCTGAAGGTGAGAAACGGTTTCCTGTAAGCGATGCTGTCTTTTGTCACAGCAAGGCCTCTCTCAGTGTCATCACGCGCCCCGAGGTTCCCTTTTCCGTCTTGCGCTTGTCCCTTTAAGACATGCAGATATCTAAATTTAAAAGTGAAAAATGTGCAAACGCCACACATTCACAGGAAGATGGCCTGGTTCATTAACCGTAGATAGATGATGACGGTAGGAGCAGATGACGGTGTTTTTCTTGCAAGGGGAGATTTTTTTTCTAAACAACTTACTCATTCTGTCCTCTCATTGTTCCATGAAGGTAAGAAAAGGTTCGAAAAATAATCCTCAACTAACGCTGCCAGACAATGAGTCTCTGATCTGCTTTCAGTCCCCAGCACAGGAGAATACACAACCGCACCCAAATGCTAGAGGGTGGGGAGGGTGAAGCCCTGGGCATTTATGACTGGACCCTTTCTAGAGGAGATTATGAAAACAGACTGCATATTTATAAGTATATGCACAGAAATAACTGATCTATGGGCTTTTTCGGAAGCCAAGCCACACTGCTCAAGCACAGAGATTTAGATTTATTTTTATAAAAGTTTACATCCCTAAGATCATTCATTAATGTCCCTCACTTATTTAAATTGCAATTAAAGAGTATCACACTCTTGGCATTATCATACACATCATCTATTTCTAAGATAACAATATTTATAGTAAGGAAAGTCTCAATATGGAAACACTATTATAAGTAGGACTCCAGCTTCTATCTTCCTTACTCACATATTGAATGTGAGAATGAGAATCAACAACTCCACAATGTCAAGTGATTGTCTATGAAGTCATGAATGGAATTTAGGAGAATAATCCAAGCCACATGTTGTGTTCCTTCACTAGAGAAACAAAAAGCAGCCATTGCACTTAAAGCAAGGAAAACATTTAGCCAAAGAACCACACACATACACACAGGTCCCAAAGCCTACCGCTCCATACATCACCATGATAAAACACTCAGATCAGACCAGAGCCAATCCGTCCTTCATCAATGTGACAGCAGACGTAGTCGCCAAGAAGGGACTCCCTGTCCCCCTGCTGCCCGGGCAGTGAATGCAACACCTCGCAACACTCTTACTTGTCACTGCCACTCTATCAATCAACCACTGGGTAGAAAGAGAAAGCACAGCCAGTCAGAGCAGACAAGGACACGCAAACACCTCAGGAACAGATCAAGATATCAATGCCACCATGGTTACAGGTCTCCGCGCTGCCTGTGCAGATCAGTGCGCAGCGCAGCATCAACAGGCAGCAAATTAATCTGCAGTTTGCAGTCAAGATCAAGACTGGACACTGTTTATTGTGTCAGCAATGTAGCTGCAGGAAAAAGTGAGCACAAAGAAAAGAACGTTATCAAACATAAAGACATGAAATTAACATATGTCAGGATTCTAATTGTAGTGTTGTGTAGAATTTCCGCTGTACAGATTAATCACTATTTCAGTACTACAGAGCCATGAGCCTCAAAGCTCACACAGATGAAAAAAAAAGGTTACTCAGCGAGTGTCAGATTTTTTATTTTAGATCTGAATTATATGATTTGTACTTGCAGTCCCATTGAGAACAAACCCAGCATTAGCTATCTCTGCTCTCCGTGTACCTCGGCCTCTCTTTACACAGCCGAGGTTAGAGGTTGTTTTGCCAGAAGGACCACTTCCTCTAAATTGCTGTGTGAAGTCACACTGTATCAGAATTAACCTTGTCACATCCGCAAAGACAATCATGCTGTGTTGTTTAAATCAAACACTGTAAGTTGTCTCTAGATTATGCTTAAAAAACAGGCTGATGACCTGGAGTTAGAAAAGTTGGAGTTTCTTGGCTGTTCTGAGCGAGCGACGAACAGATGATATGACACAGACTCATATTGAAGACGTGCATAGTTAAACACAAGCGACCCCCTGAGTGCAGTTACACTGTGTGTGTCAAATGTGTCAGTTAACTTTGAGCCCTGTGCTATAAAGACCAAGTGTCTTTCAGCACCTCCAGAGAGGTCGCATGAATGTGTGCACTCCAGTGGCCATCAATATTACATAAGCACTCTGAGTCCCAGCCCTGAGATGTTTCCACTTTGATTCCTGCATTATCATCACTACGGTGGAGATACACAGTGCTGGGAGGTTGGAAGAGCAAGGCTGATAAATTTTCCTTTCTTCCCTGTTTTGACCCCAGATTTGAATGGCAGCTCAGTGAGATGGATTATGCTCAGTGGTACAGGCGTATGTTTGGGGGGAAGATCCCTGTGCAGCCGAGTCAAACCTGTAACAGTGAGAATGTTTTATTATATTTCTGATGTAGAAGCATCACTGGGGGATGAAGAGGGTGAGCAGGGGCTATTTTTCTGCACTCTGTGTGGATCAAACAGCCCGCCAATGACAAGAAGAAGTGGTAAAGTTGAGGATAGAAGTAGCGAATTTTAATCAAGTGTTGTTGTGATATAGTCACAATAATGTTGTCAAATGACACATAGAAGAAGAGCAACATGCTAAAAAGCTCTAATTTTATTTTCCCTATATGCATCAGGTCTGGTGTGACACAATTAAATAACTCATGTCAAACTCCCCTTTGGGATATTTTGTTATGGTTTTACTTATGTCCAACAGGCGGTAAACTGGGAAGTGAAGGCCAGCAGTATTCTGCACTGATCTGAGCCACCATGACATGTGTTAGCGCTTTAAGAGGCTGGTTTCTTTCAACAGTCAGCTGGGACTGATTTCAGGCTAGTGTCCTGTGGACACTAAAACTTTTTGCTTGGATTAATCTTAATTATTCAATGCATTGTTTATTCCCCTGTGGCAGTAATTCACAGTGTCGAATAAAATATGAAGATATTTAAGGTCTCTTTCAGTCAGTTAAGCTAAAACTATCATTAATAATATCCCCAAGTCTTTTCAGCTGCTATACATTAATGATAAAAGTGAAACAAGGCTATCTTTATTGATCAGGCCATTCTCCTCCGTGACCAAATTCAAACTGCCAAACATGACAGTCCCACATGTGTTAAGAGATGATGGGGAAAATGCAATGTGATGCAATGATCAAAGAAGGCTATGTAATATCATTTCCATAAACGTACGGCTCCTCCATCGTCTGTCATGGATTTGGAAGTGTTTGATGCTTGGGCAGGTCTCTTAATTAGCCCTCCTCACTATCAGCTGGCTGCCTCCATTCTGTCTCACAAACTACAGAGTCTGCTGTCATTTGTAGAGCGAGAGGACAAAAAAACAGGAAGGTGAATGTTTCCAAGTCGTCCTCTCTACTGACAAGCAGCTCATTGCTTTGTATGCCAGTTGCTTACATGTGTATTATGTTATGTGCCTGTCTCTGTGTTGTTTAACTGATCTGCTTGTCTCATGTGACACGTGTCACCTGTGAGAGGAAGGTGTCCCCACCCCGGCTGAGCCCTGGAGCATGCCAGAGATTCATGCGTGTAGTTGGCAGTTTTGAACTGTTGGGATTTAGTTATGCCCTCTCCATCGCTCTCTCCAGCGTTTTGTCCTCACTCACCTCAGTCATTACTCCACATCCTCATTCCCCACACGTCACCGTCTCTCTCATCCACTCACGAACTTCACTTCTCTTCTCCTCTCACCTCAGCCTCATTACTCAAATTAGGAGCTCCAGTAATCACCATGCAGAGCCCCTTAACACTGGCTCACTAACTTACTCCCTCCCTGACTCCCTCACTCACTCACTTCCTCACTCACTCCCTCCCTCCCTGACTCCCTCACTCACTCACTTCCTCACTCACTCACTCACTCACTCACTCACTCACTCACATAACACTTCCTGCATCCCTTTGAGTTTGTGCCCTTGGCGTAGAAGCCAGCCCTGCAGAAACAGCATGAATATTGCAGAGGTGGTGTGATGTCAGGGTGCCTGCTGGTTTAATCCCTTCACTGCTTGTGAGCCAAGTAGAGGGAGGCTAATGACACCTGGTGATGATGGAAGGCTAATGGGGGAAGATGATACCAACCAACACATCGCTGGTGGTTATTTCTTGAAAAGACAACTTCAAATGTCTAGTATAATCAAATTAATTTCTAATTATTGTGCAATTGTCTGTATCATTGACATAAATCAAGATGAAAGATGTGTCACTACTTTCTTCCATTCTAAATAGAAGTAAATAGCCTATAAGCAGTAGAGAAAGACACTGAACTTTGGGATTTAGGCACTGCTATCGCGCCATGGTAATGATATCTGCATCCAGAGTTACTCCCGTATGGCAAAGCTGAAGTTTCATCTTGTAGCATCTAATAAGTAAATAAAACCTAACAAATGGGGAGAAGTGAATCCTGCAGCTGTTGTTAATGTCTTCTCTCTTTTTTTAAAATCAGGTTTTGGAGCGCCTTTTCCAGAAAGGGTTCAGCGTGGCAGCATCCTGTGGAGGAGGTGTGGACTCATCCCAGTTCAGCGAGTACGTGTTGTGTCGTGAGGATCGGCGGAGTCTCTCCATCAACACTCCCATCAGGATAAAACAAGAACCCCTGGACTAAAGCATCCTACCAACCCCTTTCAATGACCCCATGTAACCTTCTATCTTCCAAAACTGCCCCTCACTGCCTAAATCTACCCCCACCCAACCTCCTCAGCAACACCCGACCCCCCCCCCACCCCCCCACCCCCCCCCCAGCAACCCCAACATACTGTATCGAAGTATAAGCAGAGGCTTGTTTACTTCACTGGCTCTGCAGAACTTTAACGGGGAATGTAGAACCAAACAAAGAGAGAGAAAAAGCATCGGCAGCAAAGGTTTTTCATTATCTTTAATAACACCCAAAGAATCTGGAACATTGATGGAAGCAGCAACAACAACTGGACTTAACAGCAACAGCACAGCCTGGGTCCCCCCAGTTTATATAGAAGGTTTTCTTTATTCCACTTCACTCCCGGTTTCAGCACTGCATTGTCCACCTCTGCTTCTGTAAGAGGGCGTCTCTTAGGTTAATGGCCTCAACTCTGGTCTGCTCCGTTCCTGGGAATGTTTGGCAGATGGAACGCTGTTCATAAAGACAGGAAGATATTATCTCCCAAAAGACCATCAATCTCAAAACCCACCCCAGACCTCACTCTACAGGCATCTCTCCCCATGAAATGTGTTGTTTGGCAAAATTGATTGTTTCTGACAGTTTTAATTGAAGTTTAAAAAGTGTGATCTCCTTGCTCAGTTTCCTGTTCTTATCACGACATTGCATAAACAATTATTCAAAATAGGATTATTTCAGTTTTTCTATTTTCATTTTTCTAAAGTGAAGGATGTATGAACGTTGGGTTGATTAGACTTTGAGAGCTGTGAGAGAGCATCGCTTGGCAGTAGCTGCAGAAACGCTGATTTCTCCGGGCTATGTGGCTAAAGTGATCTGGCTGGCAGTGTGTTCAGAGCCAAGAAAAAAAGTCTCATTGTTCGAACAGGAATGGAAACAAACCTGGACGTTTCAACATTGTTTATAGTCAAATGTTTCGCACACATAAAATAGTGCTCCGCTTAGTAGTTCTAAAACATATCTCTGATCTGGCCCTTTGTTCGGTTTAACTAAAGTTTTCTAAACGCAAGATCTAGTTTGAAGTTGCAGAAGCTCTGATCTTATTACATTTGGGTTGCATAAGAATGTTGAAGACCAGAGGAACATTGTGGAGAGCTGATGTTTACCAGTGCATCTCACCATCAGCAAGAGATGTACTCTAAATACGTAAAAGATTATTTGCACTTAAGTATTTCCTGCCGGGTGGCCCTGGCCTATTCTCACAAAACCAGAAGAAACAGGGTGCACATTTTATTGATTGTACGGACAGAGACATCATCGCTTTTTAGTTTATAGCTGAAGATGATGTGTCAATCAAAATGTATGGATAGCAGCTTAAGTTCCTCCAGGCCTCCAGTCTTGACAGTTTGTGCAGAGTCTCGCTCCCACAACCTTCAGAGAAACTTAAAAGTTGTGGGCTTTTTGGGTTTTTTTTGTCTTTTCGTTCTAACATTGTCACTTCTAAGCCTTGTTTTAGTGGCTCCTCACATGTGTGTGAGGCAGAACCCAGAGTGAACTCCACTCCTAGCACTGGCGCATTACTCACAAAGAGGCGAGTGGGTGGCATTTACTCTGTCCTGCTCTTATTCTTTTACTGTTCTCAACATTTCTGGATCGAAAAGGAAAAAAAAAATGGGACGAGGCAAATTTTTATATGCTTCATATTTGTGTAACTTAAACATGCTGTTTCTTGTTCCATAAGTCCCACAGTTGGTTTTACTTCAATTCAGGTTTATTTTTATAACTTCATAGGTTAAATGTGCGATTCTTCCTCTGACCATGTGGCCCTGATATTAAACGAGTCAACTAAGTGGACACTGAAGACGAGGTCAATGTACAGTGTGTGTAGCTCCCAGTCCAGTGTGCTCTCTCTGGAGTATCTATCTTACCATATTTGTTGCAACCTGCCAGCAGCCCGTGTCTTTGCATCCAGTGGCCTCAAACGGAATGGTCAACCAGGTCTTTTTATGTGCCGAAGCATGTTGGGTTCACCCACACACCACCACTGCCGCCACCACTCCCTCTGGTTGCACACCTTGCTGCTGTGTCATTCCCATTCCCTGGTTTTCCAAACGTGACAGCTCGCTGGAACTGCATGGCAGCCAAGCAACAAACTGATGAGTAAAATCTGAGAACACTCAGAACATACTGTAGATCCAGGCAGCGTCACTCTGCTGCCAATTCAGACAACTTTGATTTCACTAGTATGATGTGGGAAGGCTCACGTGAGGACAAAAAAAGCAGAGCACATGGGGCACAACATGCTAAACTCTGTTGTGGCTGATGTAAATGTGATGCCACATCTCCAGGAGATAAACCCTTTTACATCATCGTGGTGTGATGCCATTAACCGTCAGAGAAACAACTGCGTCACTGGAGGCAAACCAATGACTGGTTACTAAATTTAACTGAATAGAAGGTCCTTAACCCACAGAAAATATCAGCATGCTGTGTTGTTAAGTGCCACCTTCAAAAAAGCAATGAGTTCATTTTATTTATGGTATTACCAGACTAGCTTCTACTGTTAAAAAACAAATGCAGTTTACACTTTTATACAACATATGTGCACGTAAACATTACTAGCTATGTTGACTTTCAATTTTCAGCACAGACAATGAGGAAAATATTTAAATTAATGTTGCACCTTTTGCTTTAGATCAAAAGATGGGCCCGGGATCTTTTTTTGTCTTTTTGAAAGTGTCAGTTACCATGTCCAGTGACTGCTTTGGCCTCCAGTTATGGCTCCACCCACAAGTAATTGTCACCATGTTCAGAAGCTGTAAAAGGGTCTATAAACTGGGTCTGCTAAACATTGGAATAATCAAATCTATAGTGTTTCCCTTGTTCATTGGAGCATCAGGGAAACAACAGAGCAAGACTGACTGTACATGACTGGAAGCTCCACTGATGTGTACACATGCTGCACTTGCACATGAAGTACTGCTCAGCATTTCAAAGGTGTCACGTGGCATTTACTTCACGTCTGGCGTGGGCCACTTGTATAGCTATTGTATATTGAATTATCAGGGTCTCACTGGGAGCCTTGACTTTTTAGGAGAATTCTCTGTCCTCTAAAGAAAGAGAAGAATTCAGAACATAACATTGTGTAAATATGGATTAAGACATTTCAAAGGGTATCAAAAGGTGCAAATGTATATTATTTAAAGTGTTTAAAACAATTGCAGTGTTGTATTAAAGGGCATGTGTTCATTTACAATGTCTCCATTTGACTTTTCTTGCATACTTGAGATAATAAAAGGATGTATTGTAGATCTGGTGTGTCTTGTTCTTCCTTCTCAGTCCCACTTTAAGAACTCATCAACTATGGTAGTTAAGAACTGTTAAACAGCTTCGTGTTTGTGTGCGACAGGGTGCACATCACTTCAGCACAGATGACAATCTCTGGCCTTTAACTGAACTGGTTAATTTCCCCAAGCTTTGATTCAAGGTGAAGTTTACAGCTCTAGAGGGACCGGAGACTGGGCTGAGATCTTGCAAAAACCAATATGCTCCTAAACCCCAATATTTTACACACAGTTAAATAGTTTGATCTTTAAAAAAAAATGCTGTTCCTTAATTAGCAGCAGAAACCTGGGGGTACTTTCCTTAGTTGAACAGCGACGCTCAACTAGCATGTGCAGTGTTAGAAATGGAAATGAAGCCAGCAGAATTATTGGTTGATTTTGGTAAAATTGTCTTGCAAAAAAAAACCCACAACAGCTTTTCAAGTGTGAAGAATCAGAGGAGAAAAATATATTTCTCAGATATGTACTTTAAGAGCCAAATAGAATTGTTTTAGCTCCCATTCTGCCTCCAACATTTGCCAAAGATCATGATCTTGAGCGTACATGAGTCCATTAAAACCATGTGCAAATCTATCAGTAGTGTCTGCTCTGTTTAGTAAACAGCTTATTTATTCCTTTACAAAATAGGTACAAATACATGAGTATTGTTCTTTTCACACAAACAGGAAAATTTAAAGATATGTACAAGAGTTTACCAAAAATAACGTGGTTCTAATAAACACATAGTTTTGTAAACAGTATTTACAAATCCTCTTGTCACTGAAATGTTCCTTTCTCGATTTCTTTTCAAGCTGGAATATTGTCCTAATATTTTAGCTAAAAAGCTGAAGTAGTTGTAGTCATATTTTAGCATTTTTTTGTCAAACAAGTAGAAACCATAAAAATCACCAATAAAAACTTCACAAATCCTCATTGTTGTGCTTGCCTTTACAATGTAATTTTTTGGAGATAAGAGCTATGAAAAACTGTTAAGCCTAAAAAAAAAGATAATTCTCCTTTGAAGGAAATACTGTATATGATGTAGAGAGTCCTTCCCTTGCTATAATACAGAGACAACTATAAGTTGTCGGGTAAAATTGAATAGAAAAAAGTGCTGTCAAAATGTAAAATGCACAACAATTGTTCAAAACTGATATTTAAATAAATGCCATTATGACAAGAAAATCTGCATAGAGGCCAAGATATTTAGTTAAATAGAAAAACAAAACAAAGAATCTTACATCAAACATCAGAGTTGATTAAAAAAAACATGAAAAGCAAGTGCATCATCCCATTAATCTCTTCGAGAATTAACACATGAGGAACAAAGACAAGATTAGACTGTTAGAATGAGATCAACTACCTTGTCTTACAATTTAAGCATTAACAGAGACATTTAGACAATTCAACATGCACATGCTGTTGCAACTGTTGCAACTGTGCACTCAATTGTGTTTTAGTCAATCATTGTGTTTTTGGGGGCTGATGGAAACATAATAATAACACTGGGGAACAATTTTTATGCTGATTAAAACTTAAATCAGCATGTTGAATCCAAAATTGCAGTCAGTCTTTTTTTCCTAGCACATCACATTTTTCTCCACATCTTCCCCTCCAGATTAGCCAAATCTCACTGATTAGCTATAGTGAGACTTTCCAGGCAAATACGAGTGGACTCATCTCCTGCTACTTGGCCACATGTTGGTTCATTCACAATTGAGACCGTGCAGTGAACTATAGGGGATCCTGTAGTTCAAAAACTTGACACGATAGAGAAAAACAGATCAATTCTGGAATAGGAAAAATGAGTTAAAAACAGCTGTCAGACCTAACTCAACAACGATGATGATGATGATGATGATGATAATGATAATGATAATGATAATAATAATAATAATAATAATAATAATAATAATAATAATAATAATAATAATTATAATAATAATAACACCACCCTCGTTCAACAGGTGAACAGAATAAACTGACGTCAAGCACATGGTTTTACTGATCACTAGTTAACATATACAGACACATGGGCATACTCTTTCTTGCAAAACGTACATGTAAAAAAAACATACATGCTTGCAAAATAACTCAAAAAGAACTATTTACACAGACTTAAAAGACACTGGATTATTTAGAATCTTAATGCTTTTAAATAGTGCACAGAAATCATTTTCTGGATTAATGGAGTTAGTTTTAACTGCATTCATTAAATAATGTTCATTGCTGGAGTAATCCTT
This sequence comes from Takifugu flavidus, assembly GCF_003711565.1. Taxonomy (NCBI): domain Eukaryota; kingdom Metazoa; phylum Chordata; class Actinopteri; order Tetraodontiformes; family Tetraodontidae; genus Takifugu; species Takifugu flavidus. Next base: position 4,118,472 of record NC_079521.1, read on the forward strand.
ACTTTTACTTTTGGATACACTAAAAAGCCAATGAATAATTTAATAGCATGCTGAGGGTCAAGCTCTGAATCAAATTGTTAAAACAAAGGCTGCTTTGTTGCTTAAACACACAAAGAATTCCTTAAACCACAAAGAATTCCATATGACCTTTAAAGCGAACATGTAAACACACACAGGGAACCTAAATGAAGTTTTAGTTGTATATGCTTTTCTCTCTCGTCAATAAAAGCTACATCAAACGTCACTACAGTACTTATGGAGACGCAGAGCTGAAACATTAAGACCTGATCTGAAGGCACGTGGCTGGGAATGAGGAGGAGGAGGTGTTTGAGGTGGGCGCTGAGCAGACCAGAGGCTACTTAAGCAGGGCACGGTAAAGGAGTAGGGAGTGGGCGGTTTCTCTCTCCTGCTCCATGTAGAAAATTAAGTCCCTGAGGTTGACGCGAGTGATGCGCTGCCGTGTGTACTGTCGAGACGATGTCGACAGGCTTGAGGAGCTGGCCAGGGTGGTGGCCATGCTACCCGAAACCTGAGAACACAGTAGAAGGCAAAAGGTCAGGTGATGAATATCATGTTAACATCTCACTATGTAACATTTAGCAATTATATTGCTCAGAGGTCATAGGCAGGCAGGTTGTTATTGTGCCGATTCAACCACCTGGTTAACTATTCAACAGGTTCCCTTTATTAACCGATTGAATTGTGCATAATTTTATTTATGTAATCAACCATACAGTTTCCTGCTAAATGTGCGATGCTATAAATGAAACTGTCACAATAAAAGGACTGCCTTCACCTCTGCCTAGTGCTCTAATGTGGTATTGTAAGTAAACTAGACATTTCACAACATTAAGAAGCCGGGTTTGCAGATTTCTGTGGTAGAAGAACAACTAATTGGAAAAATTATTATTTGGACTGAGTATAAGTCATCATTGCATGAATTTCTATCCAGTTCAGGTACTTTTTAGATATTAATTGCTTTTCTCATGTAAATTTCACTTTTGGGGTGGTGGACACAGTAGGGCCGATAAGCAGATGGACACCTTCAGAGCACCGTCAAGGTACCGAACCTTCAAATGCTCACATAGGGCCCTGGATGAGCTGGGCACTCATTCAGGAGTGGACCTGCCTTCGCTCATATGTAGCTAGGATAGACTCCAGCACCGTTCCTGTGACCCCGAAAGGGATAAAGGTTAAGAAAAAGAAAAAGAAAGAACAGAAATTTCCCTTTCAATATGTGAATGCACAATAGATAAGAGGTTGAGCTACAGGGAATCACATGGCAGCACATTCATGTACACTCGGGCATATATTACTGCAATTACTTAAATGTGGACTTACTGTATCACTTATCATTGGATAAGTGAAGGATTATTACATTTCTTGGTAAGTCCCTATTATTATTATTTGCAAACAATCTGTTTGGGAATAAATGCGATAAACCAAGAGAGAATAGTTCAGTGTTATTATTTTCATTTTTTTCATCAGCCACTGGTTTAGTGACCTTCAGAAACACATAGATGCTTCTGGAAAAAGTGCTCGATTAAATACACTAAAATATCTCAAAAAGAAACGACTGTAGCCTTAAATCCCTTCAAACATCTACGAGGTCAGAATCTAACATGTCAGCATTTTAAAAAGCAAAGGGTTTGGTGTCAAATGTACAGCATCTTTTAAACTCATGATTGATTCGTGGTGTAAAGTTGTGCATATCTTCAGCTATGATTTGTATTTTTTGTAGTCAGAGTGAGGGAAAAAAAATCCATAGGGTAAAACCAATGTTCTGACACTGCAGGAAATGCATAAGAGATCTTTACATCATTCTGGTTCCGAACAGTTTTTCCCTTCTAAACGAACAGTGCTGCTGGCATAGACGAGCGCTGACGTCTCACTGCGAAACGAAGCCACTTTTTGTATATATTTGCTAGAAAAAAGGATAACAATAATAATAACAGAAAAAAAACAGGAGTGTATACAGATGCTGATACAAATCAAGAGATGCATTTACAGTTGGAAATGGGAAACAATGTCCGTCAGAGAGAGGGAAGACAGACATCTTAGGCAGGAACACCCTCTCACAATTACATTGATTGCACCACTCTGTAAACACACAGTACAGACAGGACCTAATTGCAAACATATGATGGGTATGAATTTACAAGAACCAAACAAAAATCCCTTCACCTCCCACCCCCTCTTACTTGCCTTTGTGTACACTGTATGATGGGGCTTTGTCTCAGATTTCTCTCAGTACACTCTCTGACCCTGTGGAGGATGAATATGGGTAGCAGCGGCACACGTACCATCAATTTAATCTATCCACATTCACCATGTCACAGCGGATGATATTACACTGAATTACTGAGAAGCGTTTATAACCATCAGCATTAACATGGAAACCAGCTGCAAGATAAGTCAGTGTCACCAAAGCAGCTCGAACCAGTCAGGACGTGGGTTCTTTTGGGGTGGTGAAAATTCTTTTTTCATGCATGATGTATTGCATCCCATGAATGTTTGGTTAGATTGGAATCTTGAGAACTGAAAGCCAGATCAATGCCATGGGCATGCCATGTTCCTCAAGTCATCACTAATGTTGTGACCTATCTGGAAAAATTCCTTTCCCTGGAAAAGATGTTTTGGTGGGTGGTGAAGTAACATTCATGTAAATGTCAGTTTCTGAGCAAACTGCTGCACTTTAACAACCTTGTTAATGTTAGTCATTTTTCAGTGGTTTTAATGGTGTGGTTGAGCTGTTTTTTGACTTTTATAACTTTAGCAAGCTACAGTAAACCCTACCTAAAGCAATGCGGATAATAAAATGACATTTTGCATTTACAAATAAAACAGAAAATAGCAACAGTTCAAGATAACTTTCAAACGTCAGGAACCACTTGCTGTCTTTGACAGATTGATCACATAACTCTTCAAGTAGAATTGTAGGTTTTGAGTGGGTCTGTTAATATACTACTACATAATAATACTACAAGATCGTTACAAGTTTATGTAAATTGTTATCCACTTGAATAAAGTACTGCAGAGCAACACTAAATGCATCTTAGATGTATATTACAGCACAGGGTTGTGTGTTCACCTGAACACCTCACTCTAATCTACCATCGATTCAATTTCAGTTTAAAGAGTTTAAAAGAAGCACCAAAAAAAACCAACATTCACCATGATGAATAAAATTTAATGGTTTTCTTATTGAATTTTGAAGGGACTACAACATTAGCAACATCAGTAAAGAGGACAATCTGATGTCTGTTGTCTGACTCTGTCTGCTAGACACCTCTTGCCAGTCTGCTTTCTGATGATGTACTGACCAGTACATCAACATAATAGTGATCTCAGTCCTCTTTAGATCAATTGAGGCTGACCTCATGTGAAGGATGGACTCGCCTACTGCCAGCCCAATTACTGCCACTCTCCATAGGCCTGGTGACAGTGCCACAGATTTGACTAATCAAAGCCACCCATCCACCTGGATGGATGGACATGAGTGACCCACGGGCAGTTGGTGCCGCCGCAGCACCATAGCACAGGTGGTCTGTGATGAGCAAAAGGAAGACAGCAAAGACAGTCAAATATTACCCAGATTGCTTCATTCCCTACAGGGACAGGACAAGCTTAAAGGGACAATAAGCCAAAAATCCTTCATTGCTAGGTCCTCTTGGCCTGTAGACCAAAACAAAGTGCGTCAAGAGTTACACCTCCCTCTACCTCTGCCTTCCGTCCCCACCCCCTCAAGAACACAATTCCAACATTTTGTGGAACATGTCGAGTACTCAGTAAGTAACATATGACATTATTTTCTTTAGAGGCAATTTCAGCTCCCTATCATCTTCAGGCAAACATTTCTTTCTGCTATCTGCCGTTTCGCTTTGAAAATACTCAGAAGAATGTACATGAAGGTGAGGCCAGCCCGGCTTGTAAATAAAGAGCTGGAGATGAACACTACACCTTTAAATCTCCAAGTAGCAATTTTTTAAATTCCTTCTATCTAAAATGATGACTTTCACTTATTGCCCCTTTAAGTAATACAAATTGAGGATAAAAGTCATCATTTGTCAAGGAATTCACTCAAAGCAGCCTCTCCTCCCACCCCTGTTGTATGTGTGCCCCCTGTGCGCCAGCAGGCATGGTCCTGTTGTCATTGGTATCTATGGAGATTGAAAACTACTGCCAGTACATGCAGGAAAGACCCAACACAAAACAAAGCAGATGGTGGAGTGCCTCTTATAAAGGAAAGCGAGGCATCATTCACATGGTACTTGTCATTAGTAATTACACAGCAGTTGTGCATGTAAAACTGAATGAAAAACGAGGTGGGAAGGTCGCAGAAGGTGAATGGACAAATTGAGATGAGAAAAAAGATGCGAGTAGAGGTGGAAAAGCAGAAGAAGGTAAACTTAAATCCTCAAAATTACCCTGGTCAATAAAAGATCCACGATGCAAAAAACAACATCTGTCATTTTATCTGCAGTGGGCGCTTGAAGGCATTATGTCACACAACATATCCGTCGTTCAGAGTGCATGCAGATACTTCGATACATCTCTTTAGACATTTGACCTGTTTGGAGAGCAGGATGGAAGAGAAAATGGTGGGAAGCAGATGAGAAGGAAGGATAGCTGGCAATAAAGTCTTTTTTTGATTTCTCTGGTTTTTATCCACAGTGTTGACATACATGACAGTGTAATGGGCTGCAGCTATTGTTTTACACCATTTCACTCTTTTACAGTTTCGCGCACATGTTCATAGACACAAATTCAGAGGAAAAAGTCCAAGTGTGCAGGCAAGTAGTAAATGAATACAAGTACTAAAAAGGAGAGTCTTAAGGGGAAAACCATAGGAAAAGGAAAAAAGAAAATACTCCCTTTCTGACACAAAAACACATAGAATAATTCTGTGGAAATTTAAATACCAGTAGTATGAACCTTGGTTCACATGAGATGTACAAAAAATTAGAGACAGGCTTCAGCAGTACTGAATGCAACTTTGAAATGGATGGAAATAAATGGGATATAGAGACTATTAAAAAATGGAATTTGTTTGAGCGTTTACCAAAATATGCTTATTTGTGTTTATTTTAATAACGCATGTCATGGTTGTAAAAGGTGAATGGAGGCAGCAGAAGCACTCTGAATAGTCACAACTTTGTGCTGATGGAATGGCCCGACCTACTTTGTGTGGATTCCTCATTTAGTTCACCAAGAACCTGTCAGTATCATTAAAGTTAAAGAGTGCTAAAAATAATTCAAATTCCTAAATTTACTTTGGATGAAAAATATCTGTACATGGCAGCCTCTCTCAGTCTCATAATCCAGTTGTGCTATGTGCTAAGTTTCTGGAGGAATTTGCATTCAGTTCTTTATTGTCTCTGAAGGGGAATGGGTAAGGTTCTTGCTGATTTAGGGGGTTCGAACCATGTGCAGCAACTGGGTCTTGATACCAGCGCATATTGGATTTGGCCCAGGTCACACCTCGGGGTATTGGGTTAATAGCACACTTCGCCAGGCACACACAGCAACTCTGGCCCTGCACTGGCCAACCTGCTATCTCAGCATTCCACTTCCAGCAGGACACACACACACAGACACACAAGTATTGTTCATAGCAGTTTGTAATGGCCAACATGCTAACACGGTGCTGTGTTAACGAAAACTGGCAAGCAAACATTGCTCAGCATTCACGTCTTAGGATAAGATTAGCCCCATGTTGGTAGAGGAACAGATAAGCTTGTGTTGTTACTACTTTGATGCTGAAAGATCTCCAAAAGTCTGATGCTTATGCTTGAGGCAAGGATGACATATATAGCACAACAGAGACAGACTGTTGACAAGCTGAACAAAGAAATGGAGCAAAAGCTGATTGAGGTGGTGTTTTTTTTAATCCTGTGTGGAAATTAACACCATTGAGCCAAATATTATTGAAGATTGTGTGTGATACAGAGAGCAAGGCATTATTACACGATTCCTTTGGTTCCGTGCTGGAGAAATGAATATTTAAAACAGATCGCACATGCCCATTTACTCTTAATGGACGTCTGCTCTTCAGTGATGAGCTGAAAGGTGGACCAGCTAAAGAACTGGCTCGTGGTAACACTGACTCACTCGCTCAAGAAATGCCTGGCTGACTATGTGCTAGAAAGCAAAACTTTCCCACATGTTCTCCTCCACGCCACATTTCGACTGGGGAACGCTCTCTCATCCTCTCAAAATGTTTACAGTGTGGTGCCCAGCCGTGGGAGTACAACCCTGCTTCACTTCTACACTGGGCCAGAAACGCCTCTTCGACGGCCGCCATTAATCAGCGGCAGAGACTTTCTCTCTCGCTTTCTTTCCTCTCCTTTTTCTCGCTCTTCTACGCCCACAGACATGCTGGATGAGGCCATTCTGAAAGAGTTAACAGATGTCGGCTGATTCGCCCCAGGCTTTCTGACATCGCCCAACTGATGTATTTGATGTGGAGTTTATTCAGCTCTAATAAACGTATAAAGAATTAGAATAATAATACACAGATGTACGGAGCCAGATTATATGCTGGGGCCTCTCTTTGATGAAGACAAGACAGCCTAGATTAACAGAACCAGGAAAAGGATGAAAAGGATTTTAGATTTAGCGCTTGGATAATCAGAGCGGTCAGTATGGACTAGTAATACAGCTGTATCTTCAAGCACTAACACAGGTGGCCCTTGTTCTAATTTTCAAATGTACGAAATTTCTGTTCTACGAAAAGTATGAAGGATGAGCAGCCATTTTCACCTTTGCCTTTTGGGGAACACCCCCCCCCCAAACAAAACAACACATGTGCCACATCAACAAAACATAATACAACACATGTTGGCACATGAGGCATTTTCTTAAATCCTCTCTGATACATGGCCACCAGCATGGCCCTGCACAAGGTTTGATCCTGTTAAAAGTTTTTCCTTGCAACTGTTGCATAATGCGGGCCAGGTCCTGGTTTTCGGTGTGGACCCTAGGGACAAAAATAAAGATTAATTGAACTGAATTAAATTGAATTGAATTGAAATTAATTGAATCGCATTGAATTGAATACGGCACGTGCACTTTTGCTAATTTGCCATTTTGGGTGGAACAGAAAGGAAAAAGGTGAGACAGAAAGGGAAACAACTGAGGTCTAGCATTTTGATCATGCCACCCCCCCCCCACCCCCCACACACACACACACAAATGGACAGAATCACTCTGAAAACAAACAACTTCCATTTGCTTCACAACTAAAGAACAACAAATCTCAAAAATGGCCAGTTGCAGCGCATCTTAATGCCCACATAAACCATAAAAACAGCTCCACAGCTCCACGGCAATGCATTGCAACTGTGCAGAATTTCAGTCAAGGAGAAAGAAGGCAAAAAAACACCTTATTACTTCTAACTCCTGCAAGCCATTTTGGTCTCCAAAGGTTTTAGAGCGCCGCAGGCCATGTGTCTGCAGTGTTTCGGGAAATGACTTGCCTTCGCACGAACACTGCTATGTTCTGCAGCACTGCTGCCCCCAGCATCCCCGCTCAATTTCTGTTTAACCCCTTCCTGCCTTCCCTTGTTCTGACTCCCTGCAACTGAGAGCTTACACCCAGCACAATACTGTCACGTTGTTCAGTCTCCTACAGAGTAAAGCATATCAAACCTTTTTTTTCCTGCAAGTGACCACATTATATGCATGTCAAATTTGGAAACATATGCATATGACAGCTTTTAACAAATGTGGTGATAAACAATGGGAAAAGAAAGATACAGAAAAAAAACCCTCTTCACCATTCCACTTGGTCTAATACAATATGCGACACAGTTTGCACTTGAGTGTGTATCAACGGTGGATTAAATCTGCAAACTCGTTGACACAACACATAATTAAAACATCTTGCTCGAGGTCAGGAATTTTCTAATTAGTAGTGTACTGACAAAGCTGCAATTCCATCGCCCAGAGTTTTAAAGTCCACAGGTTACAGCTAAGATGAAAGCTGACCTTGGAGCACAATTCTGCAGGGCTGCTCATAAGATTCCTCTGAAGACAGTCACAGGGTCACCAAGCTAAACACTGTGCAGCACCCGGAACCATGCTTCCAAACAAAGAACTTCAAACTTTCCTGCCTGGAAACACAAGCAGCCCACCCCACCCCACCTCTACCAACCCACCCACCCTCTTGCTTTCTTTTCAATGTGAGTGAAACAAAAGATTGCGTAAATGCAACCAAATGTAGAAAACATAACATGTTTTAATCCATTTAATTAAAATGCACAGTCTGAAAAGCAATTTGTTAAATATTATTAAAGCTTTATGAGCTGAATTTTTGTAGCTTGACAGCATCATAAAGAGAGGTGTAGTAATTGAACTTAACATAAACTGCCCATTCCGATTCAATTCAACAAAGTGTTAAATTCATCGACCTTTTTTTCCTCACCAACTTTGTAGTGAGCAAAAGCCGCAGACAACACTAACAACTTCTAAAAGGATAACCTGGACAATTAATGCAGGCCAAGTATCTTTGGCTACATAAAGTATCTGAAGCAGAACTTTTACAACATTAAAAATTTAAGGCGTTTCATATATAAAATGAACCCAATTAGAGTTAAAACAGGAGAAGTGTAATGAGTCTCAAGTCAGAATGCTTGTCTTCAGAACTACTCACTAATGAGCCCTTGTTGGTTTTGCAGACTTTACTTTCAATGGTGTGGCACTGTCATTTCTGCTGGGTTTTAATTTTTAATTCAAGTTGAATGAGAGGGTGGTGACTGAGTTAATAATCAAGGCACTGGGGTGTTTTGCAGCCGATGGATAGCTGGGAGAAGTTGCCAAATGAGGCTTGTGGTCGACCCTTTGATGTCTATGTAAAATGATCCAAATAAGCTCCAGTTAACAAAAGTGCATCTGTTCAGAATGAGATTGAACGTAAATGACCACACTAAGGGGAACACATCCAGCAAATGGCCCTAGTGGGGGCAAAAGGGGGGCTGATTGAACAATAGCGTGGCATTGAATAATGAAGGTGACAACTGACTTGAGAATGAGATGGGAGTGCAAAAGGGAGCATGGCACTTCCTGCCACTTTACAGACACAAGCTGTATGCTGAGCTGTCAGTCTTTGCATAAATCCTCACATGAGCAGTAAGACATTTTACTTACAAGAAAAGAAACACACCAAGGGGCCACAGCAGATATGCAGATGGAAGAGATTAGAAGGCACATTTTCGGCAGAGGTTCAAACTATGAAATGGTCCTTGATCTCAAACTGACATAAATGGGGCCATTTTTGACATCATTTAGCCATTACAGGCAGTGTGGCTGTCACTGGTCCCCATGCACTTGATGTGATGGCTGCTAAGTGTGAGAGACAAGAACCAGGCTGTCTGAAGAGCAGGTCTGATTAAAATCCTGGCACTTGTGGGAAGCAGTTTCCTGTTTTATATGGATGGCCCAGAAAAACAAAGGAATTCTTAACAGATTTTCAAAACAGTGTCTCTGAATCCCTCTGACATTGTTACTTTCTCCCATCCAAGACACCAGGCTGAGAGGCACATTTTCAGAGCCGTACAGAGATGACAACAGCCTTTACCAGCCTTTACCAGTGTTACAATTTCTAATTGTCCCGATTAGCATGAGACAGAAATTTGACAATTTGTGGTTGGTTGTCAAGGTGGCCTGCGGGGTAACAATGAGAAGAAGCCCTCTAAAAATCTGACTCATTAAAGTTTTACTGTAACTCTCCTGAAGGCCTTGTTCATCCCATCAGGTTCATCTTCCATACACCCCGAAGGCTTCCTTCCTACCTGCACAGCATTTTGGCAACTGGCTTTGTTTGCTGCCTACAATGTCATCATTTCCAGGCAGCTGTGTGTATAACGCTTATCTACATATTGACTTGGTTTAAATCCACACACTTGTCAGACATAATAATTACACATCTTTTACAAGGAAAAACTCTATTCTTCCTGCACCTGAGGCGGGCAGCCACAGGAGTTGCCCATCGGCGCCCAGCAAACACACCTCCGGCGCCGCCTGGTATCCTAACAGATTCAGCACATAGTTACTGCCATTGCGTTCTGCAGTGCAATGGCAGCTTTCTGTTGGCGAATGGAAAGCGCCATCATAAGGACTCTTGCCTGTGTTTGTGGCATATTGTAGAAACAAAACCATTTAGATATAATTTGGGAACGTCAACACACGACAACACTCGGTCTGACAACAAAAGTCTTGTTTACCTTTGTAAGTCAGAACACACACACACACACACACACACACACTAATATGCTTTCATAGACAAATACACAAAAAAAGTATTGGCATGGTGATACAGACCAGCCTAGGAGGTATGTTTACATTTTGTGTCTCTTTGGACTTTACTGTACGTGTATGTATAAAAGATTTTCCAAAAGGCCATGCAGGTCTCTTTTCAAGCCAAACCTCTTCTGCTCAGGCAATCAGAAGTGACTTGGGTGACAGAAGCCATATGCAGCAATTTACAACTCTTCCAAAAGTTCTATCAGTGGAGGTTGTTCATTAGATGAGCACGTACATAATTTATGGAATCTAAAAAATACATGTGATCGTAAATCAAAAATGGAAATGAAAAGAGACTGAGGTTTTCTGGCATTGCCAAATCCTTGTTTTGGGAAAAGCTAACAGAATTCAGATGTTGTGAGAGTGGCCTTTCAAACACAGCCAACCACAGCTGCGTCTTTGAGGGCAGAAAGAGACAGACCTGGTGACACACAACAGTCATATCAAATGTAACCTACTGTATATTTTCTTTACAATAAAATCAGTATTATTTGGCATCTACACAGAGTGGCTCCATTACAAAAACTCAGGTATCCTGAAAAAAATTCTTCAGGTACGCTTCAGGTAGGTGCCAGAACACCTTCAGAGCACTGCCGAGGTTCCCTCGAGTAAGGTACCAAACCCAAAAATGCTCACATAAGGCCCGAACTGGCGACTCATTCAGGGGTGGACCCTGCCTTCCCCCTTATGTGCACACTCCCTGTGATCCCCGAAAGGAATAAAGGGGTCAAGAAGACAAAGGTAAGCTTCTGCTCTTTATTAGAGTGCCAGCACAAGGACAACAGCCAATTCAGTGAGTCATTTGGTGCCAGTGATATTCATGGGCACAGTGATGCCTGGATTCAAATGAGAATTACTATAAAAAAAATAAAAATCCAAAATTCACAGTTAATTGGCCTCCCTAATTAGCACAAGATGTTTAATTCCCATTGCTTTCAGCATACTAAATGTTAAAGTGTTAAAGTAAATGGAAAACATTCCCTTTACTTTGATGATAAAGGCTTCTTGTACAAGCCCAACTACACTGTACATTGCACAACCAATGATCGATTCTACATCTTAATTAGGAAAACTACAAACAAGCGTGTGGAGTTAATGAAGTGTGTACTTTGTCAAACAGCTGGCTGATCGTATTTATTGAGATATATTTTTAATGTAATGATCTGGGCAATTAACTGTAGACCTTTCTCTAACCTTCAAATGACAAGAACTGGAAGGGATGCAAGCAATAAGGCCAAAGGACCTAATGAAAAACAGTTGACATATATTTATCATGTCATAACTGATGGAAGAGGCAACACAGGGTCAGGAAGCTATGTCCATCAGGGACTGAGTTCATATCACATTTAACTCCTACATACACTCTAATCTCAGTCACTTATAGCTGCTGCATTACACTGTTCTGATGTTGTAATAGGACATGTTTCAGGGCCCCTCTGCTCATCTGGGATCCTCATTCCAGTTAATGATCTGAGATGTTCCACAAAAACAATACAGAAAAATAACAAACACGATCTAAAAGTGGGTGCAGTCTTTATTATCAGTGCCTTTTCCTGGCCATTTATTTCTAACTTTTTTTCCCCTAATTTGGTCAAATGGAAAGCAGCGAATAGCGAGAAAAAAAAATTAAGCCGAGCCGAAAAGTGCGACTTGGATTTAATATTTTATAATTGCCAAGGGACATTCTAAGATCAATGAATTTTTGCCCGGGACACACATCAGAAAGAGATGTACTTCAGTCTTTTTAGGGAACATTGGTCTATTTAATTCCAGTGTCTGATGCATGTGAAATATGCCTTCCATGGCCTCCTTTTTCATCCCCAGGCACTGCTGCAGGCAGACATTACCGCTTTTAATGGGCCGCCATGAGAAGAGGCAAGTCAGCCAATAACCCATCCTCATTAATGGATCTCTCTTGTTTATTCTCTTTTACCATTTTCTAAAGCTAATTTTAGATGTTCTGTTTTTCTCTGTTTAAAGACAAAATAGAGGACAGTGTATCACAGAAGTATTTTAGCGCAAGACAATAAAAAGAACCCTCAATTATTTAAGCTGTTTATCTGTTGAGCTACTATAAGTAGCTGGTAGATGGTCAAGGTTAGGAAAGGGAGGGCAAGTGTAATGGGAATGCTAAACACAGGCTCTATTGCGGTTCTTCTTTTAACCTAACAGTGATTTTTTTAAGTGTTTCCTGACCCAGTTGGAGGGTCTACGGAACCAGGGTGACAGATTGTACTACTATTGAAATGGGTCATTTAGCGAGACAGTAAGACAATATGTGTTTACTTCTTCCAACTCCTTTTTTAACATGTAGATCCACTTGCATAAAAAAAGTAAGTGGAACCATTTGATTTGTCTTTTAATGTATTGGTTATTTTTCAAAGTTCATTTTATTATGCAGCAGACTAATTAAAGAGCCCTACTGAACAGGTTTTTTTGGTGGTGAAAATCATAGAAAACTGGTCAACAGCTAGTGGTTATTGATCTCAACTGAGATTAGATCATGATTTGCTTTAATAATTTTAAATGTGATTTACACAAAAACACTATAAGAAGAGTCTGTAATTCTAAACAGCTGTAATTCTAAAAGTCTAAAAAAATTGACTTCTAAAAAGTGCAGTAACGATAAATAACAGTAACATCTTGTCAAAAATTTCACTGATATGACTCAAAAGATAAAAATGAAGGATTTAAGGAGGTGAATACATATTGCTGCCACAGTACAGTTAAATTCTCAGCTTTATGTTATATATATGCGTGTCTAGAGTCAGATTCATCTAATTGTTATAAACACAAGGACCATTTAATGTCAGTCCTCTTTAGTGTGCTCACACTTTGGTTTTTGAGTGATTTCTGGAATACCTTTTTGCTTTTGATTGTTTAAGGTTGGCAGGTAAAAAATTCTAGTGTGAATAGGTTCTACAGATATCAGAGTTCTTACGTTTATGGTGTTTTAGTTTTGGTAGTACTAAATGATCCATACTAATCCGGCTAATTTGGTGATTGTGAGTTGAACCTTCTATCCTGCTATGTCCAGTTAATTAAAGCTCATGTTCACTTATTGTTCCGTTCATCTTCTGATGTTCATGTTATCACAGGCGATGAAAGAAGTGGCCTAAACCACAGTTGCATGAAAACACACCTTAACACCTAGTAACCAACTGTCCATTATCACCAATTCCTGAAAGTTGTATTATTATTTGTTACAACAGAGTTATTTTGCTAACAGACAAACTCTGACTCTTGCATAAGCTCCATGGCGGAGGTAATAAAAAAAACACACACACAGACACATACACAAAAAGCAAGATACTCAAAGACATGAGAGTTGCTGAAGTGATGCTTAACAGACAGAACTCTCCAGGGCTCTACTGATCTGTATCACAGGCTCGGAGTTGACAACTTGATTAGCGGTGCCGCATAGTAAAACTCACAAGTCGTTCAAAATACAATCATATGTTCAGATTTGAATTTAGCAGCCTATAGTTTCCATCTCCTCCAGGATCAAGAAGCAACTTTAGAATGGCGATGCAGGGACTGAGGGATATTCTCTCAATCCATATGAGTAGTGAAGGCGTAGGATGAGGCGAGTGGGCGCGCACACTGCAATATCATGCAGCATGGGGCCCAGGAAGTTAGGCTGTCCCCATGTCCCTGGCCAGCAGGCTAGCTAGAGAGGCAGCCATTATCGCCTCGCCTCCATACAAGTGAGGCAATTATATCAAGATTAACAAGGGAGGTAATTAATTTCTTTCAGATGGGTATCTTCATGTGCCCGGGGCTTAACTTTGTTGTCAAAACTGTATATCTAACCATTATTTAAGGGCAAAGTTTTGGAGCCAATTTTTTTGGGGGAAAGGAGGCTGTGTTGGATTTCTTATCTAAATAGAAAGATTACACTGTTTGTGTGTTTATGTGCATAAATACTGTAAACATAATGTTTTTTCTTTTTTGTTCATGATGGTGATGATGAAGATGGTGATGACGACTGTCTGAGTTTTTTTTAATGAGTGATTTAGTAATGTGACAATGTTTTCTTTTTTCCAACACTAAAAATAACTAATAATCTCCGTCAGCTTGTAACTGAGAGTCCCTGTGCAGATATCAAGGTCATTTGAGTTATTAAGTCATAAAGCAATGCACAAATAAAAACATCACTTTCAGATTGGAATTCAGAGCGAGGAAGGGTGCTTGTGTTTTAGTTTTCAGTCAAATTCTGCATCTGGGAGCAGAGTGATGAAATTACAAGACAGACTAGAAATGATTCCATAAGCTACTCCTGAATGTCAAAATTGTAAAATAACACATTTATCTACATGAAAATAGGTTCAAATAACATCAAATGCAAACAAAAGCATCCAAGCTGTTTTGAAATGTTATTGACTTTAGCCTAGATGAGATGCAGAGAATTTTATACGGAAGAAAATAACCTTTCTATTACTGGTCTACATATGTTACTAGATCTTTATTTGTATTGCTAATGTTTGTGCAATGAAGTTGAAATTAAGGTAACTTTTAACTTTTTAGAACTGTTTTCTTTGTTGCAGAACTGCGCTTTGTTATCCTGCTTTAAGGCCATGTTACTTATGCAGCTGATGGCATGGAAATACATGATAGATAAACGTTTACTATTCCAATAGGAGGGCAGTAAACCAAGATGTGGCCTTTAATGAAAATGCAGGTAGTTAGTTGACCCAGGAGCTATTTGGTTTGCATCTAGATAGTTAAGTTTGCCATCACAAGGTGAGCTGATAGTGTAAGATTGGGTTTTTAAATACTTGATTGTGCATATTTTTATATATTGTCTATATTTTAGTGATGGAATAGTTGTCACAACAGCAGCATCCAGGTTTCTTCTATTTTTTTATGATCAACCATTAGGATCACCCCTCGGTTCTGTTAATTGTACATTAACTTTATTTACAGCTAGGCTACAATTTCACAGTAAATCTCACTTAGCATCGGTATATTGAAAAGCCACAGCTGTGAAAAAGAATGTGATAAAATTGCATTTTTCTATGTGATTAATTCACAAAAATGAACACAAAACTTCAACTTTAACTTCAACTTTATTTTTCAGCTGAGTTTGAGATTTTGATTTGAACGCACCAAAAGATATCTGATTTGCTAGGCTATTAGAAAGAATTTTAATGCACATCATTAAAAGAACAATGCCTTAAAAATTCTCTTATTATTTCATGGAGAACATCTGTTTATAGACACTATGAGCATGACTCAAAGGATGCCATTCTGTCGCATCTGGCTCTCCAGATGTTTTTTCTTGTTGCATGCAGGTCAATACTCTCATTGATCTTATGAATTACCTCCACATCAAGAAGGATTTACATCAGAGTTAAAGCAGGAATTCATGGGAGCCCAAGAATGAAACATTGTCCTCATGCTGGAGTGAAGACTTGCTTTGGTATTCAGTCCCAACTAAACCATGCTGAGTAAAATGTTGGTCTTGTGCAAAGCAAAAGCTAAAATGTTCATGCACAAGGAATGCGATCATAAACTTACTTAGCTGGAAGCTAAGCCTTTGAGAACTTGTTTGTGTCTTGTTTTTACTCCTTTTTTAAAGCACCAACAATTAAGTACTGATTAATCATTATAAATACTTCAATGTCTTCACAATTACAGTCGAATGAAACAACAGATTCTCTGAGCTTCACTGCAGCCCACCATTATTTCAGCAGCTCTGGCAAATGAATGATAACGAATATAAAGTAATGATTGGTAGCATTCTACAGCATTACATTAAGATGTATAGTAGACAAGTGTTTTGCATTTTGGGGTCTGCAATAGGCCTTCAACAAGTGTTAAAAACTGATACTAAATAATGTTTTACTCTTGTGTGATCATGTCATTTTCAGACATGTGTGGTGACCCTCTTTTTAAATTTAATCAATATAGCGCAACAGTAGATGGAATTGGATTATACGTTCCAGCTGGTATATTATATATTCGCATAACTAAAGAAAAACAGAAATGAATTGTGTTATGCTAATGATATAGCTGTATTTTAAATACTTTAACCCGTGGTCCATAGTGCAATAACAACTGGTGGGTAGGTCTGTGCTTCGAATTGTATTGGGGAAGGGAAAGTTGGCAAAGTGCAATGTGTTTAAGCTCTAAGAACACATGGCGCCCTGCCAAAGAGACCATGTAACCGTTCGGAAGACTTAACTCTGTCTCCTTTGTGTCTTTGCTGGAAGTATAGATTTGCCTTAAGATGAAGAGTCAAACTAATATTATAATCTTCTTGACATTATGAAACCTATAGCAGTTTATCTTTGCCCTCTTTAATCATATTTATGTAGTATGTAGAGATGAAAAACCCACATGGGAATTCCCGGGCTTCATTACAGTCTGATAAAAAAAAATGCTAATATCATTACTTCAAATAGTAATTCAACAGAAATAAATAAATATAAACAGTGGCTAATCGAGGGTTAATGTCAATGAACCCAGAGGATTTTAAGATGTCTTCACAAAAAGGAGCTGTGCATTTTAAGAAAGCTTAAATATCAAGGTCAGGTTAGCTGTCTTATCCACTAAAAATATTTATGCTTGGACAGGAACACTAGGGAATCAAGTAGTAGCCCTTGAACAAAAAAGAATGGTCAAGGCAAATTGTTAGAAAGAAGATGAAAGAAAATTGAGAAGAGATGGGGAGGAGGAGTATGTAGCTTACCCAGAATACTGCCCCTTCTCCAATTGGCCTGTCTCCTTAACCAAACAGCCTGGTGGGTCCTAGTCCTCTGGGTTCCTACGCCCCCACCTCCAGCTAGGGAAGCTTTATTCTCTGCAAGTTTCCTGTTTGTCTGACTGAAGACCTGGTCATTTTAGTCCCAGGCATAACTCAGGGTAGCAATGCAGGAGGCAGAGTAAAAGGAGAGGAAGAGAAGGACAGAGGGGAGGTTGTCGGGGAGAGGGCGAAGGGAGACACTGAACACTCCCGAGTTGGGATTGATTTACTTCATTAACCAAGATTACAAGTTTAACTTACAAACCAGAGGTCAAAATTTCTCATTAACAAGGGGACCGGGGAGAACCTCAGGGCTTGGAGACCACTCTTATTACTGACTACACATTTCAATCTGTCTTTGATGTTCCATGTCTGCCTTTCTACCCCCTCTCTCCCCCTACTATTTTTTTGGCAGTGAGGTTGATTTTAATTGTAGCTATAGAACAGAGCATAGTTTGCCTGTAAGCCAGCCTCCACATCTGTAGTGAGTGCAGCTTTAGTGATATTGGGTGCAGTCCATAGCTTGGGGCTAATTTTAATGGTCCCCCCCTCCCCTTCTTCATTGGAGACTCAGATTGTTTTCCACGTGATTCTTGTTAATTTAGCTGGAGGAAAGGGCATCAGTTTTCCTTGTGCTGTTCCCCCTCTCTCCCCATGCCTCTCACTCTATTGCCTCACTCCTTTCTGATCTACAGCCTCAAAGAAAGAAGGTGAAATGAATTCAAATGGAAAAATAGACTGTGCTCACTTTTAAATTTGCTCGCCTACCCCTTGTCCCTCACATTGCGCCTGGTAGAGTTAGATATGAACAAGGCAGTGTGGTTTGACAAACCGAGGCAATCTGGCTGCTATTGTCACGTTTTACGTCAAACAAACAAAGCTTTTCCTTTGATGTGATAAATGGCCTCAGCAGCAGGTTGATGGCCAGGAGCCTGCAAATGTTTTGGGCTTTTTATAAAGCTCTGAGCATGTTTGACACTGCAGGACATTGTGTATTGAGTCACACTGCAGAAGCATCAATGCTAAACTTGAAGGTGGATGAGTAGCGGTTTCAAAGGCTGGCAGCATAGAAGCAATATGGTGTTGTCAAGGCACCAGAGAGTGATAACGTCACGCTACGCAAAAATCAATCAGCAAAGTGTGAGAGGGTGCACGTCATTTGAAATGTCTAATTGGACCAAATCGATGTGATAAAAAAATGCATATAAAACTATTATGATATATTATTATTATATTTGTCAGCCATTTTACTCAGTTATTGTTTCATCCCCGCACATTTATGATGAATGCCTTGGTAATTTTTAAAAGCATCTAACTCATCGTTGCTTTGCAACTTTTATAACTGCCCATAATCCTCTGAGGTAACTCACCCTTGACTTTTGTCGCAAACTTCAAAAGACTTGAGTGAATTGATTGGAGGATTAGAGCTATGGGAAGGTTACTATTCTGCTTGGGGCGGGGCAGGGGCTCGCGGTGTGCACGCCTGCATAGCCTCTGCCTTTGCAGTGACCCACTGCTGGGCCACAGCAGGTCGTCTTCAAGAAAAGCAACCAGCAGCTCCGGCCATTGGTTCCTCGGAGCTAATCCACCCTGCGGAGCCCTGTAAGGGCCCCTTTGTTCCCTCCTGCAGACTAGATCAAGCTGGAGACAGACACTCCAGCCTTGACTGGCTATCAATTTCACAGCCCATGGCGATCCACATCCAGGCTCAAGCCCGATCCTGGCCAAGCCAGCATCAAATTAAAGCCGGGTGAAGAGGGCCAATGGGGATGGCGCTAGCAGGAATGGATCAGAATGTGCCACCTGAATTCCGTAACAGACAGATTGCAATGAAAAAGAAGGGGAATGAGCATCAGGAATATGGAAGACGTAGAGGATTATTTCAGGAGCCCTGTCTCTTGGTTAACAGAGCAGGACCTGAACAAGACCATTATCTGGCTCCTAATTTGAGCTCTGGCACAGTAGTGAAGGGCTGCCTTTGTCTAGGATTAATGCGGAAAACTCAGGATGCGATGTCAGAGGGAAATAATCAGCATGGGCCCTTCATAACGTTGGCTACTCACGCTCCTGGCCAGGGCCCCCCGGCTCATTTCTGTGGAGATGAAATCTATGACAAGCCCCTCAGTGAAGCTGAGAGCAGGCAACAGTCCAGTAACACCCACAGGCCTCCAGGCATCCTGTGACCCCCTTAGAAAAGTCACATTCACTTTGCTCTGGAGAAGGGAAAGAGAATGCTGCAGGCACTTCCAGCCCATGTGAAATGAAGAAATGTGAGAAGGTGAAAACGAAGTGAAAATAAGTTAAGATTCTTCCTCTGCCCCTTCGCAATTACTCCAGAAGCAGGGCATGCTGTGACTTCATTTTATCATGCCCCCTAATTTTGCAGAAATAGGACATTACAAAAAGCATAATGTATATTCATGTTTATGTTGTGTAACTACATTTGAGAATGCAGCTTCTTGAATGTAGCAGAAGGTCGTGAGCTAATACCCATCAGGGTAAAACATTCTGAAAGTGGTTGGCATTGCACTCAAGGACCAGAAGTAATGCTTTTATTTTGTTATTTATGCTTTTTCACTGGGTACATTACTATGCGCCTCTGCAGCATATTGCTGCTAAGCGAACAATGTGAAGATGCATCTCCACACGAATGTTATTAAAATGACCACTTGACATTCAAAATTCCGGCTTACTTTATATTCAATATATTTACAGAAAAATATGTAGAATTTAATGTTTCCTTGCTGCCTAAAGGAAAATGTGACTTGGTGCGGCAACTCTGCATGACTTCATGACAACCCTGTGCCAGAGAAACGTGATACCTAAACCAAGGAACCTCAAACTCAACAAGCATCTTTATAATAACAACGTTCAGCTTAATTAACGACAGACTAGGCAAGTATGTCACCATTATTCTGACAACAGATTTCCTATTCAATTTGTGTTCAACGTCAAATTGTAAATGATGGGTTTTGCTCTCCTACAGAATGTGTGGTTGAAATCTAAAGCTGTGGGGGATGTGAGTCCAACAGAAAAACCCTGTCCACCAAACAAGCTCAGAATCTGGTGCCTCCAGAAATGTACTGGCTCATAATTCCTTTTGGAGATTTCAAAATTTGTTCATCCTCGTCCAATTTTGTGCTGTAGTTGAACAAGAGAATAATGGTTCATAGGGCAGTGTGTTACATTCAGTGCATTTCCATGCGCATCTAAATCGGACTACACTTCTCGCTCAATTGCCGTGAATAATTTATGCAGCTGGACTTTCTGTCTACAAAGCAATTTGCAGCAGTGGGATTATGGGTCCTAGGTGGCGATTTGCGCTGTTTTACTTAGTCGTTCTTGGGCCACACCAGTTGACCTTTTACCTCACATCACAATAATCCATAAAAAGGTTAGCCAGCATGATAGCAGCCACAGCTAGATCAGCAGTACGGATGGACGAGAGCTTGAAATACTTTTTGTATCAGCATTACAACAGTAATGGTCCACTAGAATGCTACCACACACAACTCCATGGGATGCTTCTACTTATAGGTCAGCAAAATATAAGAAAAATATAGCGTATTTGCAGATCGCACAGGCTAGATAGCCGTCCACATGCTTTCATAAATGAACTCACAACCGTGCTATCTTAGTTCATCGTTATTCTGAGAACTCTGGTCTAATTTTAATCAAGTGAAGGCATCCACATGCATTTTACGTCCTGTTTTCTTGCATGGACAGTTTTTCTTGCATCATGACAACTTGGCAGCTCTGTAACTACACAAGTTTAGATATGGATCCATACAATTGCTTGGTTTCTGAAAAAGGATGCCAATGGTGGGTAAAAAAAAAAATCAGTCAGTGATTGTTTAAACATTCAACACAAATAACACAATAATATAAAAATAAAATGACTGAGCCACTGCTTCTAACTCTTTAGAAGCACCATAGCTGAGTCTAAAATCAGACACTTGTTCCCTGTTACCTATTCAACTTGAAAGCAGAATCATCATTTTAATATTTAGCATAATTGCTAGCTTCTCTTCAAAACTGCAAAAAAATGATGGGATATATAACCTGTTTAGGGAGCATTGGACACCACTTTTCACAATGCATTATGAGATACACTGAGGGAAGACAAAGAAACTTTATTTGTGTAGCACATTTGCTGTCAAAAACAACTCAATGTGGATTACAGCATAAATACACAAATAGAAGAATAAATAAATAAAGCAATGTGTAGTGTAGAGTTATTTAGAAACATAGACAGAAATATGAAATGGAGAATTGGCGGCTTAAAACTGGCCTATGAAAAAAAAATAACAAGAAGAGACATCTGGAGTCTAGATTTGATAGTAGATAGTGGGGGTTGGGGCTTTTCTGATATTGGGAGGAGGGAGTTTGATTTTGGGGGGCTTAATAACTAAATGCTGATTCACCTGTCTTTGTGTGGATCCGGCGGACGAAAAGGAGATCATTGCATGAAGATCTGAGATGTCTTCTTGGTGCATATGGAGGGATTAGGGCCATGATGTGGTTGGGAACATAGCCATTAAGTGCTTTAAAAACAGTTAGAAGGATTTAAAGTCAATTCTTCCCGGAAAAGGGGAGCCAGTAGAGAGTCTTAAGAATTGGGTAATATCGGTCAATCTTTGGACCTGGTCAGGATATGTGCATTCTAGATCAGTTGTAGATGTTTAATGGATTTTTGGGACATTCCGGTGAACAAACCATGGTAGTAGTCGAGTCGGCTTGTGACAAATGCACCAATTTCTCAGAGTCATTTTTTAATATTTCTAAAATGAAAGAAAGAGGATTTTTTAACACTGTTGATATGACAGTGGCAGTTGAGGCCAGCATCAATAGTGACACCAAGATTTGTGGCAAATTCTGTAGAACAGAGAGAGAAGGATTGTAGGTAGTCTGCAATTTTATGTGTTTTTGGTTTGAGCCTATTTAAGTCAATAATTTCAGTCTTTTGGAGTTGATGGAAGTTATGATTGTTGTACTATAAAGGTGGACTAGATAGGATACAATGATCCTGTGAACACCCTGTTGAGTCCACTATGTACTGTATAAAGGGTGATTTCGGATGCACGACAGGTAAATATTTCTATTTTGTACTCTTCAGCACAAGGAGAGTAACATTTGGTGCCCAAATCCAGTCTTTGAGGGCCAAAAGCCAGCGGACAATGCTTTCAGCTGGAATAACACGTTCCTTGGAGGAAGCTTTTTCTGCCTGGTAGGACAGAAAAACTGGCTGCATTAGGGCCCTTGAGGGCTGGATTTGGACACCCCTGATGTAAAGAATGTAGTTCTTACCTCTGTTCCTGATAACGTGGCCCCTGGTGAGTCTACTTTACGTTTTTTGCGAGGTCCAATGGCGGCTAGCGCTGTCAGGTTAGCATCTCGCTGCCTCATCTGGGCCAGTTCCTGTTGTTGCATCTGGAGAAATTAGAGTTAGAAATAGACAGAAAACTTAAACTACGGCAAATAAAATATATCAAAATTGTACACAGGTCTTGCAGACCTGGTATAAGAATTCAAGTTTATTCATTTTAGAATTTTATTAACATCTGCTTTCCAGAGTAATGGCTTTCCAAATAGCCTCCACACACTTGTACTCTCAACAACAGTTCCTCTCATGTTTCAGTACAGTAAAATAAATGTCAGGTTGAGAGTGAGAGTTGGTTTTTAAGCATCATTAATTATTTAATGAGTCACAAATTTGCTATTTCCAATGAAAACTCTAGCCAAATGTGAATTATTCTACAACCTTACTTTAATAACAGCCATATGAAGAATATGACAACTTAATTTAATGGCGAAAAAGCTCCACTCAACAGTAAATGATAACTAAACTGAATCAATTACTGTTGCATTAATGTTGTATAGGTGATCTGCCAATATACGAGTGTAATTGACAAACTGCTTGAAGTTGGCCAGTTCAATATATGTATGCCAGGTAAGAACCTAAAAATGTAAGGAAACAAAGGAATCATCATTGTGAGTAGTCCAGCAATAGCCAATCATATGCAACCTGCCTTTTGCTTTCAGCTTGCCTGTGTACTGGGAAGTAAATTGGGAAAAAGTCCTTTATCAACCAGCTAAACCCAGCTGCAAAAGAGGCATATCACCCCCTGCTACAATGAAGTCGAACATGGGTCCATCGATAAATTCTTCCCTGGTGCTTTTATAGTGGGACAAAGAGAGTTAAAGTGTCTAATCAACCTATAACTTGCCTTCTCTGTGCATGTAAACACACCATTCTCTTACTAGTTAGTACATAATACTAAAAGTTCATAATTCTCTTTAAAAAAGGAAGGCAGCAAGTACTGCAGTCCACCCACTTGAATCTAACATTCACCTACCAACGTCCGCGATATCATATTTTCTAGCTCTGCATATAATATTTATTTTATCCACCAGGACACAGAATCGAAGCACCTGTCTACATAGCGATGCAAAAGATTTTAAGACATCAAGTGAACACGGAGGGAAAAAATCACTCTTCATTCACGTGTTCTCTAACGTCTCCTGAGCCTGAACAAAATGGAAGCCTAATGTCAGCCATAAACAGAGCTACTGTAGTCACATGGCTTATGATTTTTTTTGTTGGTGATTTATAAGGGAAACTTGTGGAGAAGCATTGCCCAAGGTAATGTCATGTCTTGCCCCAGGGCAAAGGGGAAACCTAACATTGCTGCGAGCTGCCCTTTCTATTGCTTAGATGTGTGAATGCCTGGGGCCATGACACAGAGGGTGTCAGGGCTCCCTCTATATGCAAACACACACATGCACATACACACACGTACACGTGCCTATCAATCTTAACCACAGTGTTGTGAATGCCTACCCACCAGCTAGCCTGTGTGACTGCCCGCTGGGTTAGAAAGGCCGAGGTTGAAGCGAACAGGGACAATCAATGTGCGCTTTCATGTCTTACGAGCTCTTTCATGTTATCTCTCAGCATGCATCTGTTCAGCGCTCATGTTTGTGCGAGGCATGTGTGTTGTCTGATCAGGTGAAAATTCCATGTTACTTTCAGATGGTGCTCTTTAAAAGGTTGCTTTGGCGTATAAAGTCTGATCTAAAATGTGCATGCCGTTGCCTCTGATTTTCTCCTAAAGCCCCGATGGCAAGGTATGCCCTTTAGGGTGTAGCCACTTCACATTTAGCACGGTCGAACTGTACAAAGATTCAAACACTCTGACAACATGAATTTAAGGGAATAATACATGGTAGTAACATCTGGCCTCATTTTAAAAACTTTTATGATTGAGTTCCTGATGCATCATCAATACAAAATATCTCTGATATTATAGTTTTATACTGTGTTAAGAAGGTGCGGTGCCAATATGTGAGTATGTCTTGACAGTAGGGGTTTAACTTTAAGAATTAACTGACAGAGACAAAAATTACAAACCAAATCAGTTGCCAACCATTTCAGATGTTGATGCGTTAGTGGTATCATCATTTCTGTTTTTCAAACTGTTGTGCTGAACTAAATGTTGCTTCTTGTAATGGTACTATCGCTATTGCGTAACTCTGGGACCATTTCAATCTTAACGTTAACAAGACAAAATAAATACCATGTGCAGCCGACCTTGTTTGGCATAGCCACACACTGGTGATGCATAAACATTTAAAGCAGAAGCACAGTGAGCATATTACAATGCATGCATTCATGGCAAATTAGCCGCATGTAGACAAAGTTGTGTTGGCTTTTTGGATTTATTTTAGCATTTTTGCCAAAGTCCACTAGTTTAAAATCACAGTTCGAGGCACATTCAGCATGGAGCTGTACTTTCCTAATATTTTAGATCTAAAAGAATGACTCAAGATTTTTTAATTGGTCCTTTTATGTATTAGGTCTGTGTGCCTGCATCGCCGAGCAGATGGATCCTAGGTTGTTTAGACTATTTAAATCTCACATAACTGCCTCCCCCCCCCACAACTGGCATCAGATAATTACTCATACATTAACTGAGGGTTTTTTACATTTTTGTAAAAGTAGTTTTGATACAAATAAGAATAATAGTATTCTGCAGCATTTATTTAAAATTATACAATAAATAGTATTTAATTAAATATTCATATTTATATGTTTACTGCTACGTAGTTGAATTAAAAAGCTTATGGCCAAATAAAAGACAGCTTCATAATGATTAGTCGTTTCAATAATCAACAGACTAGTCGACTATCAAACTTAGTCGTTAGTTGCAGCCCTACTTGACAGCACTGTAAACAAGTGTAGACAGGGGTTATAATCATGTCACAAACTGAATGGCAGACCAAGGAAAAAGCTGGAGATGCCAATTGCCCTTGTCCACATAACACATGTAAATGAATGTTATCAATGCTAACCGTATTAGACTTTGCCACAGAGAACAGGCAAATCTCTCCTGGACTGACCTTCGAGAACCACCCCCCTACCCCCCTTCCTTCACTAGGAGACAGCAACAGAGCAGAAAAGAAAAGAATGCAAGACAGGGGGAGACAAGTCCACTCTCTCACTGATGGCACCAGGATGCCGGCATCACTGCCTGGCAGTTGGCACCAGGCACAGGCTCCCAGTGCCCACAGCAACTGCCTGCATTTTCAGATTTATGGCTGTATGATAAATGAAGTCTTCATTTTACCATCTGCAACCCTCCAGTCTGTGTTTCCCATCAATAAAGAGCCTGGAATGACACAGGGAGACTGATTTCTGATTTCAATCTGGTGCCACCATGCCGAGTCTACCTTCGTTTAATGGCTGCCAACTGACACAACCCAGAGCTTAGAAAAGCTTTAAAAGATTTGGATACCCTTAGGAGATGTTTGAACACACAGTGACATTAAATATGTTAATGCGGAGACACACAGATGTATAAAGGCTATCAAGTAAGACAAATCTAAAAAGTGATGTGGGTATTTTAGAAACTGTCAGTTAGTGTTCTGAACTTTCTCTTTGGTCACTATTGACTCTAAATCATTAAGTATTTAGTGCGTTATTCATGAAATATGTCATTTTGTTAATGTGCTTTCAAACTACCCTTTTTTTTAAAAAAGTGCAGAATTTACAAAGGAATCAAAACGATGGTACAAAAATCACCGTATGCCTTCTTCACCCTCCAATCAGCAATGGGAAACCATAAGTGCACTCACTCCCGAAAACTCAAAGGTCACAGAAGAAATTTAACCATGACTAACAGAACAACCAGCTGGGAGGATACATGCATTTGCCAAGTCCAATCAATTGTGTCGTACAAATATCTGCTGTTCCAAAGTCACGTAAATACCAGTGGTTCCAGTCTGCCTGTATGCCCTTTTAAAAAAGGGAACTGGAACTTGTAGAGTCAAATTATTAGCAAAGGTCAGGAGCTGTAGAACATTTTAAAGATACTCGAAAGAATCAATGTATGGCTGTGTTAGAAATGCTTTTGGTCTTGATGTACAAACCACAGAATAATGGTCTGTCAGGAAAAAAGGGTATCAAGCATCTAATGTGCATTCGGTCCACACCGAGTAATTCAGTCATCTAAATGACGTGCACAGGGACGCTGAAGTAGCTCTGCTCTGCTAGTTAGTAAATCACAGTCTCTATTCATTGAGGCTCAAGTTGTTAAGCTAAAATACGCAAGTAAATCGAGAGAAAGAAATAGTAACTTCTGTTAAATAATAAAGTAAATTAAATGGTAAATTACCTTAGCTGACAACAGTTTGGACAAAAATGACAGGCGGCAAAAATGACAACGAATCATTTCCGAGAAGACACTCCACAAATAACAACGACCTCTACGTTGAAAGCAGTGAATGACAACGGGTAGATGTGGGTTTCTCAGCTTAACGTGTACTGTGAGCTAGAAAACTAGAAGAGAAAGCTAGAAAACTAAACAATATGGAGGTAAACATATATGCCACAATACTAACATTTAATTTGCTTCTACAACCAATAAAAAGTAAAAAAAAAAGACATTTAATGTTTAAAAGCAGAAGAATTTATGTACCACAAATAATTCAATATGTTAAAAAAGGGTTTAACAGACTGAATGTGTGATATGAGCAATTTAATCAATTAAAATAATGATTAACATTAATAAAAAATATTGAGACTTGACTGAAATAATGCAAAAAGATCCAAATGACAGCGAAAGCCTCCAATCCTTCTGATATTTGACCAAAGAGAGAGGGTGGGGGTGAGCTGCTGGAGCCATGTTGGCCAACCTGCCATGCTCCATCTCTGCTGTTTTTTAACAAAGGTTTTTCACTTCATCCTCCCTCCCTCCTTCTCCTGGCTTGCGGGGCTGCTAGGGGCCCCCCAGACGCTTACAGACAGATGTCCTTGGTGGAGCAGAACACGCTCTGCTTGACGTCACATGAGGCTACAGGGCTGTTGAGGAAGCTAAAGGGCTGTCTGCCTTCCACAGACCACAGTTTGAAAGGCACACTAGTGTTTTTAGTCAGTTAGTTTCCTATTTTACAGAAATCTTTTGGAGCAACAAGACACAGTAGGGATCATTTTAGTATACAGACTTAATGCATGGCTATAAAAAGAAATGTGTGCCTATCCTTTAAAAAATTCTTGCTGGCATGCTTTCATTCTCCGCAAAAATGCAAAAGACCCAGATTCTGGATTGATTTAAGTTGGAGGCAGGTGTGGTAATAATCAGAATACACCAAGAGGAATGTAAAAAGTAGTTTAAAATCACAATATATGAGTGGTCAGAGGAAAAATTTAACCAATTTATTATTTGTGTATAGATAAACAGACAGATAGGCAGGCAGGCAGGCAGGCAGGCAGGCAGACAGACAGACAGACAGACAGACAGACAGACAGACAGACAGACAGACAGACAGACAGACAGACAAGCAAATAACACTGAAGCTACACCAGCAATATGTGAGAAGTTCACAAGATAAATTGGGTGAGTCAATTTGTGATAAGTAGCCAATTCTGAACAAACGTGTCTTCAAGATTTATGTGTTCCAACACATTCAAAGTCAATGAAATGTTAACACCATGCTACATATATGACATTTCAAATTTGATATTTTAGGGGAAGCTGAGCTTCTCTTGCAGTCTAAGAGAAATTACCACTGATTTATATGTAAATGAAATGGATCAGAATTGCATGAAAATAAATACTTTTCCTCCACATAAAAACCCAGCTAATCGTACTTCTATTGTTTTAAAAAGATGAAATGACAAAAAAGTTTCCTTAAAAATACGCAGACACACATTTGCACATTAGTCATCCATCGATATTCACATTTCAATACTTGGGGATCTAGATATTGTACTGATTTTATGGTATAATTTTATTATTCTATCATGGGAATTGTTTTTAGTTATATCGTATGTCAAACTACTTAACTATCCCTCTCCGCAAATATTTACTCTACCCATGTTTGATTAAATATTTGGCCAAAATTCATCCATTATGTATTTAAATAACCTTTTCTCATTTAAAAACAAAGAAGTTTTCTTTAGTTGCGCATCCAAGTGTGAATGCTGGCATTTTCTGTGCTTTGTGCAGGTCTGTAATTTAGTGATCTCTTTCACCTGACACCCACATGGCCGGCATTACATGAACATCTGCGAGCTGCATCTTGAGGCCTTTCTTCATGTGAAGTGCCTGGCAGTTAATTTGCTGCAGGGGAAAAGGCTATTTGCAGTAACCAATCACGATTCACTTCTCCATCTGCACCCAGACGCTACATAGTGATGCGTTCTGTCTCAAACTGCTAATGCAGGAGAGTCTTTGTGCTAGAGAAAATTAGACTGCATCACCAGCTTGTAATGATTACTTATGACAACATTTTTTTTTTAAATATTGTAATATTAAACTTGAATAGGAAATAAAAGTTTGCATAGGGTTATTGGCTGCCCTTTTTTGGAACACACACTTCAAAGCGAATCTGTTTGTGTTTCTATTATTTCACCTATGGAGATTCATTCAAAATGCATGCATGGACTAATAGTCTTGGCTCAGACTGTTCCATTTCCTCTGAAGCTGAGCATGTTAGAAGTGTTTCCAGGGCTAAGGACCAATTATTCACAGCCCTTAGGTGTCCCCAGAGCTAAGGTCATTATGTGAATGTCACTATCATGACCCTACCGTTCAGTCCTCATCTGCAACGCATTTGGTAGGGATGAAAACTGCAGATGAATTGAGGCAAACTGGCTTATTACCTTTTCTTTGCAGTATAAGTGTGATAAATAATAACATTTGAGCTGCATATTTTCCAGAGAAGTCTTTAACGAAGGCGCAAGAAATCGGTCCTAAGCAGAAACTGATGGTGCTACACTGAACGCATCAAGAGGAAAGTGGTGATCATTAAAAAATACTGCTTATCTAAGGGAAAATTTCCTACTTTAAATGTTCTCGTGCTTTGTCTTATTCTATACAGCTGTGCTTCGTCTAGCAGTCTTTTCTCTCTCTCGGTCTGTCATTCTTTCTAACATTTAGATTCGAAGCTCATCGCCTTCTATTGATCGCTTCTTATTTGCATCCAGAAAGAGATGAGAGCTCAGATATTCACACTCCGAGAGAGGACGATGTCAATGATTTATTCATTTCCAAATCAAAAAAAAACGAGTGAAAGGAAGGTAGATGAGAAGGGGAATCTTCATAGGCAGCAGGCGACTAGCGGGCTCAGAGGCTGGGCTCCTTTCCCCAACACCGCCCTGAGGCACATGGTGTGCAAGTCCTCCTAATTAACAAGGTGAATCATACTGCCGCTCTCTAATTAGCCAACATGACAATCTAATGGAAACATGCAAGCCGAGCTGGCACACTTAGCATCACCTAACAAAGACCTCTGGTTGTGTCCTTCCCGTATGAATTCCAAAAAAATGACACCTCTGATATTACAGGCAAAAGCAAAAAGAATGTGGGGCACATTGGTTCAGGGAAGTATGTTTTAGGGAGAGGTCAGAAGTGAGAAGTTAACTGGTGATGATGAGGTGCCCCCCCCCCCCCCCCCCCTTCTTTGTGCGGTGTTTGTCGACTAATTGAAACGTGTCCTGCCTCCCACCTCCCTCTCACTACATATCCCAGGCACAGGAGGCTGGCACCTCGCCACCAGCATAGCTAAGTATCCCCAATTCCCCTGTCGCTGGAGTCCCAAGGAGTGCTCTGGCGCACAAAGAGAAAAGTGAACCTACAGGCTTGTACAGCGAGAAGACGAGTTGCTATCTCCCTTTGAGGCAGAAAAAAAAATCTCCTTTTTTTTGTTGTTTTGCTTCTCATTACAGCACTTTGTAATATTCGAAAACACACAGGAACACCAAAGGTACTTTAAAAGCTTGCTTCTTTTTTCTTGTAATATGTCTTGAGGAAAAGAAAAAAATGAAGTTGAAACAACAAAGCAACAAATAAAAATAGGGTTTATGCATTATCTTTAGGACCTACAAAACAGACCTTGTGAGACGAACCTCCAAAATGCACACACTTGTGAATGCACTCACTCTCTTCCAGGGACTCCAAATTAATGCAAATAAAAGGACAGCTACTAAACTAATGATAATAATTTGTCAGACTGGTTAAAAAAAAATCTTTCTACGTTAAGTGAACATGGGAAAATGAACACCATACCCCGAGCTGACCATGAGTGCTGCTTGTCTGTTCATATTAAGGTATTACATGAGGCCAGAAGGTGAAAATACAACAATAATGAATTGGGATTACAAAAACCAGCAGGAATTTACTTTGAAATCTGACAAAAACAGAGAATTCAGGCGTTTGCCCTAGGGCCTGCCTGGTGGGGGAGAGCGCCTCTTTGAGCATAGCAGTTTTGTAGAGGGCCAGAGGACGATAGCCTATGAACTCACAGATATAACTGGCCTAATAAAAAGTAAGGGGCATTGACACACAAGAGCCTCTCCTCTCTGGAGAAGTGCGAGCTGCCTGCTGAAGGAGCTTTCAGTGTGGGTGGATTCTAGTCTCTGTGACCTGGCCACTTGTGGAGGATGCCAGGCCAATCAAGAAGCGTGCATGTGCACATTAAGGGCAAATGCACATCAGCAGAGCAAAGGGCTGAGGGTTAAATAAAACACATAGCCTTCACGTGGATGGTTCCTTATCAAATGATATGCAAAATCCAGCCATTTTGGCACAGTTTTAGATTTTAATTGGAGTCACACAAGGTTCAAAGTTGAGTGAGGGCAAAAATATGGAAGAGGTTGAAGATATGTCAAGCAATGCTCTACCCCGGCATGATAAACTATAGCTTTAAGTTCAAAAAAACAAAAAGGATAATTAAGTATAAATACCAAACAGAAAAATAAGCAAACAGGTGACTCAGTGCATTGTAACACTTTAAATCCTGCTAAAATGGCCATTACCCTCTATTGGTTGACAATATTTTGAACTCTGTGGAGAACATGTTCCATGTGTGTGGCCCATTTGGAACTGCGAGGAGTGATAATCTAATACAATTTATGAGCTTAAGCAGCAAAACAGGCCTCAAAAGGAGCTTTTGTCCAGATTTTGGACAGATACACAAGCCAATTTGTCTTTGCTCTCTTCCTTGGTCTCTCTCTCTCTACCTGCTCTCACTCCACTCCTCATCACCAGTTTCCTGTGTCCACTTGTGCCTCCAGATGCGACTACAATGATGAATATGTGGCCGCAGTATGTCTGCGTGTCTGACATTGTGATGTATCTCTACTGGCCTTAACCCCCTCTCTATCACTCTCTTTAGAGCCTCCTTTTCTTTCTCTGTGCCTCTCTCGCTATCACTTCCTTTCCTTTCTCTCAGTCTCTTACTTTCATTGATGAGATATCACCTAGCTTCTTGGATCAGTTATGGGGGATACACCAACACACAGACCCAGGACGATTGCCAGCAACAAAACAACAAACACTGAGATCAAAATTTCCAATTGATATTCCCTGGGGGAAGTTCTGAAGTAGTCCATCTGACCTTCTGGTCAAACGGTGGTGAATGCAGGACAGGAGGAGCTGCCTCAGTCATGCAAACCCTCTGTCAGTAAAATGACCACGCCCTGGTTCAATTGTAGGCGCAAGAGCAAAAAGGTTGACACAAAGAGAAATTCTGTAGCACTCATTTCTGTTGCATTCAATATTATGTTGTATCACTGTGACATTTTTAGGTGTCATGGTTACTGGAACAAAATTATTCCTTTTCTAAGGTAAATTGAACTTTGATGGTAAACAAAATATATAACAAGTCATTTACAGCTATACCTAATGTTTGTTAAGGGTGTCCTGGACAAGAGACAGCCGAGGAAACTGAGCATTCACATACTATAATTAAATACAGAGAAAAAATAATTCAACTATATATTTACATTAAACATATACATAATTTCTCTGATTTCTCTGACTGTAAGTGAAGCTCAGCTTCGCCTAAAATGTCAAAAAAATTAAATGGTTAAAATATATACTGTTGTTTTCAGATTCCCTTGTCTACAAATGTTTTGGAACACATTCAGATCAAAGATGACTTCATTCAGAATCAGATTAACTTGACTGACCAAGTTAATCTGGTTAATTTATCATAATTTCCCATAGCTTCACTGCATTTATCCATTCACTTCAATGGGACTGCATCCTTGATTCATTTTAACAGAATTTCAACATTTCCTTGTCCGAGTTACCACTTGCTCATTAGTTTGGTCAATCATTGACACTGTTGGCCGGAACTCCCAGCCTCCCCTGTTTCAGAGAATACCTGCCTCCCCTCATCTACATCCACCACAACTTCTTACCAGGTGTTTTGACAATGATTTAAGTGTTCCGAATGACCAGCTCTCAAACATACAGCTCATTCTGAAGGCGTTTCCAATCTAAAGGAGCAGAGAATCGAAAATACTTAATGCTTTTGCAGCCAGAAATTATGTAGAGATGCATAATAATGTAGCAAGTCTTTCTTTGTTTTCTTGTACAAAAATGACAATACCCTCTTCCCACTGGGGAAGAGCAACATTAGAGCAGCTACAAAAGAAATTTGGTCATATAATTTTTAAAAGCTCTGATGCCAACAACTTAAATATCTTATTCCATAATTGGTGTATCACATTTGAACATTTTTCCTCAAAAGAAAATGCAGATACAGATCAAATACAGATATGTGCCTTCGATGGAGGTTTTTGACCATGTATTGACATGATGTGAGCCTGACAGTTCTGTCTATTCATTCAAGATTTGTAGATTCATTACTTCTGGCTTAAGTGTGCAATAGCAGCTTCGTTGTGCATTACACACTGCTGTCTTCATAAAAGTAAAATCAAGCACAGTGACCAGCAGGAAGAGTATCTGAAGGTCATTATCTCGATCAACTTTGCTCAGATATGTGAGCTGGGGACCAATCCTGTTGCAACAACCACATGAGGCTATAAAAGCCACAATGACAAGGGAGTTTTGAAACCATGTCCATTATATGAAAAATAATCAAGTCGAAGGCAGCTGGAAACAGGTAGTGTGGGTTGTGATGTAGGGGTAAATCCAGGAGGGAACTGGGGGTGTCTTCCCCCTCTCTCTGGAGAAGGCATTACATAAAGTAACAATTTCCAAACCGCCTTCTTAAAATTCCAGAAGCAAATGAAAATGTGCCCCCATCTCCTCACGAGGCACTAATCTGGCCATATCCAGATGACGAGCGGACTGCCACTTAACAGGGAGGAGATCCACTTTGATCACATGGCCCCTGGGGCGAAACCTATCGTGCTGTCTATTACACAGCTTCATTTGCATATGTGGGGCTTATGGGCTGGCTGAGATCTAGAGTGAAGGTTTTAAACGGCAGCAGGGCTCAGTGTTGCTAGAAAGAAATGTCCGAGAGAGCTGCAGAGAAAAGACAGAGCGCTGCCAGTAGCCAGAGGTAAGAGAAGTCCACGTCTCACTTGAAGGTCACTCGTTCAAGACAGCGAAGTATAATATCCAGAGCAAGGATATTCTAAAAATTAAATACTTAGGCCAAACACCAATAGCAGGTTGCCCGAGGGGAGGCATTTGTTATTACCTCCAAACATAAATGATGGAGTGGCTGACAATAATGGGTGATTCTACTGGCAAAAAGTCTGGTGAAAAATTCTGAAGTGTGGAAATATAAATTCAGGAGTTGCTGAGAAAAAGTGCATACCTACTCAATAAACTTTGGAGGAACAAAAGACTTTTCCCAAACACGGCAAGTTACTTAGAAGAAACCACATTTGCTACTTAAGTTCTCTCTCACTGTCAACAACAACAGGTGAACGGTGTTTCATCCTGCTGCCTACCCAACCCACTCCGACCTATCTCCCCACCATCCTCTTGATGCTTGTTAGTGAGTCAAGGACTTGAAGCACCCACTGAAGTTTTCACGAGGTAAACAAAGTAGAAAAATAAAAAAATAAAAATAAATCAACGCAAACTTCCACTTGACAGAATGCCTTTGTTTTTTCCGTAAACAACATTAACCGAGCACTTGAAGAGTGGTCTACTTTCTGGGGTCCACTGGGAATTTTTTCATATATACAACCTGTGCTTGAAATGAGGAGGGTATGGCATCGTGCAGGCAACTGAAGTGCATTATAACGGCAAAACATTTATAATTTATTATCCTGCATGTCCTGTATTGTGCTATTACTTTATATGGGAAAAGATTTCTTTTTTCCTTTGTAGTAGTTAAAGTTAGCGTAGAGCATAAATTGGTACATTTAAAGCTTCTTCACTTGTTTTTCTTTTTTACACACTGCAATTTGGCTTTTTGAAAAAAGTAGAAAGGAAATATGTGCTTGCACTCTTAGGATGAAGAGAAAGAACGGGGTGGCGGAGGAAGACAATGGGGTCTGCAGCGCACAGAAAATCGTTTTTCACGCATGGCCTTCAATCAGTGCGAATCATTCCTTAAACTTTTTTCTTTTTTTAAATGGCAATACACATGTAGCGAGACATGAAAAATTAATACGCTGAAGTTGGGGAAATGTCAAGGGTAATGATCTCTGCAGCAGCTTACCTCCTTAGCTTTCTGTTTTAGTCGAGCCTGTTCTGGGTCCTCTTGCCTGGAGCGACTCTGCGGAGTAAAGAGATGGAAAAAACACAGGTTAACAGCTGGTTTAAGGACTCCACCCTCCCACCCACCACTCACTACTCATCTGTTGCTGCTGATGCAAAAATAGTGTAAAATGGGGATGGATACAGAGGTGTCAAGGACATCGCATTTGAATTCAGGGAAGTGCAATGGAGCAGCCCCCCGGGGGTTGGTGGCCTTTAAACCTGCGCCAAATCCAGCCCTAAATAAGCCACCTGAGGGAGATTCTAATCAAAAAAGGTTATTAAAAATTCTGCTCAAGCTAGCACACACAGAGCAAAGGATGTTGGCGAGTATCAGTGGCAGTGAGTGAGTGAGTGAGTGAGTGTGTGTGTGTGTGTGTGTGTGTGTGTGTGTGTGTGTGTGTGTGTGTGTGTGGTGTGTGTGTGTGTGTGTGTGTGTGTGTCACTGGCCTAACAACACAGCGCTTCTGTTTGAATCAGCAGCCAAGATCTGGGTAAATGTGCTTGTCCCTGAGAATTCTTCAACACAAAGCCAAATCTACATGAACGGCTGGCCACTGCAGGCAAATCAGACAAATTACAGTGCCACATGTGCTGAGCAATGTTGTGATGATGATCTGCATAAAATCTGGGCAGATTTATTTTTGCAGTACTAAATATGATGAGGTCACATCTATGGAAAAAACAGTCTTTTCACTTCTTGTCTGTTAGGGGTTTGTCAGAGCAAATTCAACATTGAACCATTGCAATTTTTTACAGGAATATTTCAAAACCAAAAGAGACCTTGAACATATTTTACAAGTTTTAAAATTCACATTTTCTATCAAATTCTAAATCAATCAGAGTGACAGACAGGCCTCGCTCTAATGTAGGATAATTTCAACTTCTGTCTTCTTTTCTCCCCTTCTTCTCCACATCTTCTCTGGCTTATGGATGGAGAACTGCCCCTTCTAGCCTTTCTACTAATTGGCTTTAAATATATCAGGCGGTTCGCATACTGGTCGGTATCTCAACTAAGACTAATGCTTTTGCCCTCCGGTTGGCCCAAGCGTCCCTTAAGATTTGAGTCATATTTTACGCAGGGAGGAGGGGGAGGGGAGCTTGTTGCACAGGAAGGAGGAATGAAGGTGCAGGAGTGGAGGGGATTTTTTTTTTTTAAATCATTATTTGCTATTATTGAAGAGGTCAAATTGTCTGGTACTCAAGGTTGGTAAGATGTACTGCGGCAGGGCAGCTGACATCTGATGTGTCCTGTGCCTGATTTTCTGACTTCCAGCAGTGTAGAAGGATAAAACACTGTCCAGTAGGCAAAGAGTTGTGAGGCGGAGAGTAAAGAACCTTTCTTAAAAAAAAACCTTCGCGTTTTAACAGAGTGACATGCTGCTGCTGCTGCTGCTGCTGCTGCTGCTGTGAATCGGCGTCAACTCTGGCTTGTTCTGGGTGTTTTAATAAGCCTTTACTACTTTTTTTCTACTTACTTTTTGAGTGCCCAGAGCGTCATACTTGTATTTATTTATGTAGCTGTGGGCTGTAAATGGAAGGAGGGAAGTTAACTTGATATTGAATTTTCTGTCAATATACTCTGCCCAATATAAAGTTAGTTAAAAATTATCGTTGTTTCTGCAGTAATCATTGATGCAAGTGTTTCATTAAAATGTGATGGTCTAATTTTAAAAATTACTGAGAGGGAAAGACAATGTCCTCCCGACAATAAATGATCAATATCCAACTCATGTAAAAACATTGTGTTTAGGGTTTAGGTGTTTGACAGTGGGTTTTGTCTGTAAAATAAGTAGGGATGGAAAAAATGATTGGCGTTTTTCTAATGTCAAAATGTAACATTTATGGTTCTATTTCTTCTATTTATTTCTATTTATCTAAGACAGTGCATGTCTACTCACAGGCAAATGTGTTTTTAACCCACACTTGAGCAAAGTTCTTATTTTTATTTTTTCAAGCTTTCAATTTCATGTTCAACGTCAAGTTCAACACTATACAACATAAAGAAACCTGTCCAAATTCCTACAGGCAGGATGGACGATTTCCTCTGTTCATCTGAATATTTTTATATACACAAAGGGAAATAAAAACTCCACTGCTGTCAATTCACATTACAGCTTAAGTCTTTAAATCAATGTAGAATCAATATGTATATATTTTCATTGAAATTCAGTTATTGATTTTTTTTCCCTATTAAACATTTTATACAAGAGTTTTGTTTGCATGTAATGTACTTGTGCATCTAGGGTTAAAATCCAGGTCCAACCCCTTTTTACTTAGAAGTTACGAGGTTTACATGTTCATCTAATTATTACAAAGACAACGGCAAAAAATAAATTAAAACAGCACAATGTTATCAGTAAGCTATTGAGAGCGGAAGTTCATGAGCCATGATGAACTTGCTACTTTCACTTCTAGACAGCAAGAAGTGGGTGATCATCCATGATTAGAGTAGATATTCATCACTCACCAAAAACATAAAATTCCAAGAATAAAAAGTACATTTTTGTGCTAGAGATACTATCACAATTGTATGATTTTACTTTATTATGACACCAGTGAAGCTCAACAGTGAAGACAACACTGCTCCTCCCAATAGTTTGGAATCCAATATGTCATCAAAGCAAAGATTCGCTTGAAAAGTTGAAAACACTATAGCAACACAAGCCAAAAGCTATAAACATGGCTCTGAGGTGAAGCCATCTACACAGTAATGCTCAGGCAATCCAAAACGCCCAAGGAGGACTTTTGTTTTAACAAGAACTTTGTTATACTTCTTTATTTCTTTTCCTTGACTGCTATATCTCTTTCAAGGGGAGGATGCTGGAGTCTATCCCAGTTGCATATTGCTAAGTCAGGGTCCACCCCTGAATGAGTCACCAGCTCATCCAGGACACTATGTGAGCAGTTGGGCGTTAGGTACCTTGCTCAAGGGTACCTTGATGCTCTGAAGGCATCCTGGAACCTTCTCTTACTACCAGAACACCTCCCAAGTTTAGTTCACACCAGGAATTGAACCCTAGAGCCTTCCGCTTCTCAGCCCTACAGACTGAACTTCCTCCGCCCCAACTTTTTTATTCTGGTGATAATGTTGAAAATAAGAAAAAGATTCTATAACACATTATTTAACAATTCAGAAAATAACACTGACAATGGTTATAAAATGTATAAGGCATGTCATTTATATTAAAATATTTATTGAGAAGACACTGACAGGTCATTGAGGATCCGTGGTAAGACTTTTTTATATGCTGCTTGGCCGGAC
This sequence comes from Takifugu flavidus, assembly GCF_003711565.1. Lineage (NCBI taxonomy): Eukaryota > Metazoa > Chordata > Actinopteri > Tetraodontiformes > Tetraodontidae > Takifugu > Takifugu flavidus. Next base: position 4,156,759 of record NC_079521.1, read on the forward strand.
CAAAACGTAATGATTCAATTAATCCTGAGTGAGCTACAATGACAATCTTAACTTTGGGACACTGACTCCATTTAAAATAATTATATTAACCTAGCTTTCTTCTAATGTGCCACCCTAAGGCATTTTCATGTGCATAATGTGCTCTTTCTTCTTTCAATTCTAGTCATCCTGACAAATTTGAAGCCGAATTCTTGATAAACCAATGTTGTTCACGAGGAGGGTGAAGACAGGAACAATACGACAACCCAGGGTGGGTGAAGCTCAAATGGTAGACAGATCGCTTCTGTGATGTGTTTGATACCGGACATGTCTGTGATCAAATACTTAACCTCAAACAGCTCCTGAAGCTGCGTCTTTGGTGTATGAATTTGCATAAATAGTTAATCCTAATTCCTGATTGGTTATTATGCCATTAGTGTATAACTGAATTTAAAAAGGGTGAATGCACACTGACATAAACAAGTAAGTGACTGGTCAAGGATGACTAGGAGAGTGCTACATACAGTTAATTTACCACAGGACATAATAGGAGAAAAGGACATTTACTCAGACCTTTTTTTCAACTTTTCTTGTTCCTGAATAACCTTGCTTGTAAAGCAGGGTATATTTCATGTGCCAAGTGGGAGTTAAACTTAAATCCCACCTTTGAGGAGTAAAAGGAAGTCTCTATGCAGCCACACATGAGCTGCCATTAAAGGCTGGAGATTTGTTTCGTGTCTGTGAATGAGAGCAAAGCCAGATCTCAGAAAAACCAGCAGACATGAAGAGATTATACATGCTTTACATGTCATCAGAGACTGAAATCCCACTATTAGTATCAGAATTAGTATTTAATCTTGATCAAATGCATTTCTTTGTAAAGATATATTATGATGATTGACGCCAGTTACACAGAACTAAAGGCCAGGTTATTGTTTCCACTAAAATCCACTCTTGCATCTATCAGAGTCATCAGTAGAATAATGAGTCTTTGCTCTTACAAGATTAAACATTCAGTTCCTGGAAAAGAAGGAAAAAACCCTCAATACTGTCAATACAACTGTGCAATTATCTTGTTGCTACTTGGGGGCGGATTTATAAATATTGTCAGAATACATTCAAGCTTAAATTTAGCCCAAAAATATTTAGCGTTGAATCTGAGCTTTCGGATTGGAGTGAGGAATCCAACAATATTTATATGAATATGTATATGATATTTTTCATATTAATAAAGAATCAGATTTCAATAAAGGGAGACCCACATTTCAAAAAACAACCCAAATATTTGGAAAGCCTCTTCATTCATTAGCCAATTAATGCACTGAATGTTCATATATTTTTTATGTACTTTCTCAGCTGCTGTTTATATTAAGACTTTAATATTTTCCTTAATCCTAAAATCTTTTCAGCTTTGAGCTCCAGCCAATTAAAATCTAATGACCTCTTAAAAACTGATTCAAGTCCATGAATTACTTTAGTTAAAACGTCTATATCATTTAAGATGACTTTGATTTCCACACCTTTGTGTCCAAATATAACAATCAGCAAGTCCTCTCACTGCTACTCTGGAGATGGCCCTTAACTGCTGTGTCACTGTCCAAATGAACTTTTTAGGTACATAACAAAAAGTTAATACAAAAAAAACTCTTAAGGTTCATGAACACAAACTCTGCAGTAGATCCTACCTGATCACTTCAAACATGGGAATTATTTAAACTGTGTACGCAGCAGGACCAGTGAACACACTGCTTGATGCAAAGGGGGTAACTGGGGCACCTCCAGCCATTGACCCCTTTCTCCATGTTTTCAGAGAGAAATAAGGAAAACAGGAGCACTCAGGCCCACAAGGACACCAGGAGGTCAATTCCATCTAGTGAACTCACACTGTGACTCCGACACAACAGTAATGTTCACACATCAACACACAGTTGCATGGAGACACAAGAACTCACACACACACACACACACACACACACACACACACACAAACACACGTGAGAGAATGTTGAGGTTGCAGTAACTTACTTTAGCGGCTTTCAACAGGATCTCTCTCTCCTGCTCGTCCTTCCTCTGTTTCTCGATTCTCTCCAGCTGCTCAAAGAAACGAAGCTGAGAGCGAACGTCTGCCGTCTGCTCATAGTACTCATCATCCTGGCATGGAGGCAGAAAGAAAATCACTGCAACAGCTTACAAAGCTACAAGTTTCATTCTGCCGCAGTTGCTCAGATTTTAGTCACAAATCTCAGAATGTCAGGGTGGCACTTCATTTATCTTTACATGCTAGAGCAAAAGGAGAAAAAAACATACAATATTTACTGAAAACATAACTGCCAGCAAAAAGTATTTAGTAACATAATGTTCTAGTAGATTCAGAGACTTAAGTATGATGTATTATGTGTATTGACTGTAATAACTCTGCTAGAAATGTTTTCCCAAATTTTGATGCACAGCTTTCCCTATTTAAACATCAAAGATTTCAGTAAAGCATAAAAACAGTAATCTCTAATAAATTTGTCACAGACCAGACAAGCAGAAAATACTGTATCTCACAGTAAAATTCAATGTTCATATTGATAATTGGAGATGAAAAATGCCCAAATTAGTTTTATTATGCAGGTTGGTGTGTACAAAATTATGTATGGAAAAATGTAACGAAGATACATACAGATTTTCACTCTTTTGCTCTTTGTAACGGAATCAGATTTGTTATGTTATACATTTTCTATTTGTATATGTATTTATAATAAAACCCTGAAATGCCTGTTGGATGATTATAAGAAGTAGCAGGATAATATAAAATAGAAAGAAATTAACCTAAATATTAAAAACTGCACTGGTTAAACCTAAAAAGTTCATCAGATTGATAACAACAGATTTGAACACACAAACTTTTCCTATTTACTGACAATGTGCATGTTTACGTGCAGCCACTTCCTGCTTGGAATCCAGAAAACACAGATATAAAAAAAAAAAAAAAAGGGAAGTCATCAAAAGTAATAAGATAATTGCTTAGTTTACGTGTGTGTGTGTGTGTGTGGTGTGTGTGTGTGTGTCTCCTTTACATTTCTGTTCTCACTTTATGTTAGTCATATTTCTGTGAGTGTGTGTTTGTGCGCGTATGGGGGGGGGGGGGGGGGGTTGGATGAGAGAAGCCGGGTGGCAGAGAGCACAAAGGCACATCAGAGGGGGCTCATCGCCAGCACCCCTATCCACCCCTCCTCTTCCATCCTCCCCCCTCTTTGTTGCAGAGCTGAGCCTGCACTCTTGCCGTAGCTCCTGCTGCCTCTGCCGAAGCCCGGTTGCTCTTTAAGGCCGCTTTGTCTTTTGGTCTTTTCTCTTTTTTGTACCCCCCCCCCCCTTTTTTTTCCGCTGATGTCAACAGAGTGGCTTCACAGAGCTCGCTGCATCTCGCACACCTCATTTACAAAACCACAAAAGAGGGAGCGAATGAACGAAAAGAGGAAGAGGAATCACAAAACAAGATGGGGACAGTTTTAGCGCAACTCTTCCTCGCTCTTCCTCCTCCTCTCATGACGTTCGTGGTGTCAGTGCGGGGAAAAAAGACACATTTTCAAAGTTCCCCCAGTTTTTCCCAACAACGCCCAGATTCCAGCTGAAGTTGAGATGGTTTGAATATAGACCGTGGTTGTATAGTCAAAGTATTCAGGAACTAAAAGAGATATCGGCAATTAAAAAAAGTCTGCAGGTGTGTGCAGATGAGGTTTTAATTTCTTTCATGCCTCAAAACTTGAGGCATGAAGAGTGACTGAGAAGGTTGAGTTTTCTATTGTCTCATATTAGCGTTTATGTATTTGTTTCTGCAGTAAAATTCTGTTATTGTCTGTGTTTACTTGTAAGACATAAAAGGGAATCTGATCGGTGCCAGAATGTCGATGCTGACCTGATGCCACATTTTTCGGTTAGCGAACAGTATGTACAAAATATGTGGTCGAACGGCCCCATCGAGTTTTTTTTATTTGTTGTTCTTACAAAATGGCATATTCAGCCCATCAATCTGAAGGACTTATCAGGTGCAAGTCATCAGGTCCCAGTCACGTGCAACAGTATATGCTCATTACATACATTTTTAATGTATTTATGGCAAAATATTAAAATTATTCAGCCTTTATGAATAATATATGATAGGTTAGCTATAACAATTAGTAGGCCTTGGGGTATGATAGTTTATAAAGGATTCAAATTTGTAATAAGTCACCAAACGTCTCTATGCACTTATCCTTTCATGCCACTGGTATCTTAAAATTAACATCAAAAAGTTCAAAGTTCTGTATTTTATACACAATTAGGTTAAACATGACACAGTTATGTGTTATAAGTCAGGGTGGATTTAAAAACAACAACCACATTGACAGAAGCAGATAGTATGTACGATGACTCCAACAACTGTATGTTCACCCTGTTCTTTGTGTCATTTATCTGTGAGCGTTTCCAATCTTGTTACCTTACAGGAGTCCATTCGATGTTGTGCAACAGCGGAAACTTTTTCAATGACAGTACGAAGTCGCGACTGTGCCGCGTGTGAGATGAATGTCACTGTCTCCATAGGGACCTCTGCGACTCCAAACTTCTTGGCTTTAAAGGACACACACACACACACACACACACACACAAGAATTATAAAGCTAAATTCATATTACAAGCATTTAAACTATACAGATCAGTAGGTGCACTTAATTATCATTACAGCAGCAGTCTACAAGTGATGCTGGGTCACACAAACAGGCTTCCTTGTGCTATAAATGACATTTTTAAGGACATTAATATTTCAGAGAAAGATTAAAAGTCTGGTGAGTCAGACAGATATGTTCCTTTGGACAAAAAAGCAGCTACAGTGTAAATGATCCAAAACAGTTAAACAGCTACTCAGGCATAAATAAACAGCACAAGAACTGCGCATAGCTTTGAATCTTTACACAATGGACAGAAAAGTGGAGGCGAAACCTGACGGAATGTTATTTCACTTTGGAGACAGTATGTTATCAGGAATTTTGTAATCTGTCTCTGACCTTTCCATCCAGGCTCACATTTGTAGACTTGATTAAAAGAACTTTGATCCTCCCTCAATGACATAAATCTCCTCTGTGTGACATTACTGCTGCAATGCCACCATTACCTCCTCAAATAATAAAAGAGAACCATGGCATCAAGTCCTCACAGTTACATTGCTTACCTATTGTAAACCCAGTGCAGAAAAAAACATGGAAGGTGGTCTGGTAGTGGGGGAAGGGGCCAGAACACCTTCAGAGCACTGCCGAGGGACCCTTGAGCAACCCACAAATGCTCATATAGGGCCCGGCGATAAACTCATCCAGCGGTGGACCCTGCCTTTACCCATTATCCACCCTCCTCGTGACCCCGAAAGGGATAAAGAGATTAAGAATATGAGACGAGACCTGTTTTAAATACTTCTGCCTTAGCAAATGACGCAATGGTTTTATAAACAAGTTTTTTATCCTGTACTTATAGACACATTGTGGCCTGTAGTTAGGCATAGTGTGGGTGTTCTGAAGGGCCATGCTGTTTAAGTCCATCATTAGAAGATCCACAGATTTAGACCTAACTAAATGGTTTGCATCACTTTTACTCACTTATAAATGTCTGACTCCCATTAGTTCTATAAACTCACTTGAATTAGGAGCAATTCTTTTGTACTCAATTGATGGTTTGTGGGTTGCTGTGTGAGCTGTGGAATGATGCCCACAAAGTCCTGGTCCTCCTGGCTGTAAGTGCAACACCCTTCTTTTCAACATGTATAAACAGATGTAACAAGCCAATACGTGCCAGCACATGTAAAGGTATAACTGGGTGGACTGATAAGTGTGTGCACTGGAATTCAAAACAAATAGCACCTGAATCTGAGGCAAAAGGTAGAGATAGATTTAGGACAAGTTATTTGATGAGGATAAATGAGATAGAAGATGGAAATAAGCCAATATTCTTAACTGATTTCAACGGGGGCATAGAAATAAATAAATAAAATATCTAATCTTTTCATCTTCTTGACCACTTTTTTCCCCTTTTGGGGTCACAGGGAGGGTTCACATGTGAGCAAAGGCAGGTCCACCCCTGGAGGAGTTGCCAGTTCATCGCAGGGTCCTATGTCAGTATTTGTGGTTTTGGTACCTTGCTCAAGGGCACCTTCCCCTGCTACCAGAACACTGTCCATGTTTTGTCCACGCGGGGGCTCGAACCAAAAACCCTCCGCTTCTCAGCCCAGTTCCCAACAGACTGTAAATATCTAATCTGATTTTAATAATAGTGAATAAAGTACCCTGAGGGCGAGAGGCGTCGCAGTGATTTTGTTTTTTACCGGGATGTAAATGAGACATAGTTAAAATGAGTGCGTGTACAGAAAAAATGAGATGGGGGAGTCTGACTGAGCGGAGGTGGCAGGCCGGGGGAACCTCCCTTGGACTGCTGTCAGCTGAGAGTGTGGCGAGGCCAATCACTGACACAACAAAGCTGCTTAAGTGCCACTTCCCCAGCAGGGGGCACCCTAGCCTCCTGCCAGGCATCATGCTGGGTGATGCCCTGAGGAAGGGTTTGTATTTTTAAACAACTCCTTTGCCTCAAGGTGAGATATGAGATAACAATCATGCCAAGAGTCCATGCGTGAAAACTCAGCCTGCAGGCCTCGGTACTACATTGGAGATACTTTAATTAAGGTAAAAAAAATATGAGGGTGCCTGACTTCCCATCACTTGGAATTACACCATGGAGTTTTTTGATCTAATGCACGGAAGAAAGATGCTAGGCACAGATTTATTTTGAGCAATACTGGTCATTATTCAGCTTCATGGGTTTCACTGTGTGGAAAGAGCCTTACGTAGAATCTAAGCGATAAAACTGAGGGACTGCTGCGAGCGAGAAGCGGTAATGAAGACATCATCGCTTTCATGTGACGCTGCAAACAAAACATTTCTACACCTGTGTTGATTAGCACAGCCGATACCACGTGCTATCAGAGTGTCAAGGACCAATAAAAGAGAGAAAGAATCAAAATTTAACTGCCGAGTCTCGTTCCTTTCAAAAACTGAGTTCCTTTAGTCCAGAGGACAATCTGACAACCAGCCTTCAAAAGACAAACCCATAAAGTATTTATGTGTGTGCCTGCGGTCCAGTGAGTTCAGACAGCCACTGAAGAATTCATTAAAGGAGGTGAAAGAATTGTTAAGTGTATCAAATTTAAACCGAGGCCAAACAAGAAAAGGCTCAGCCTGTAACACTGGTGGAAAGAATCAAAACTGTCTTTAGTGATGACACTGTGAATACAGAAACAACATGTTCCTGAGACAAAAGACAACAGATTCTGATTTCATCACTGTTGCTCTGAGTTTTTCCGGAGAAAAGGAGTACAAAGCTTGGATATACTAATATGAAGAACTGTGCATCTGCTGAAAGAAGCAAGAGACTAAGCGGTGGTTAGAGGTGAACATGCTCAAATGCACGTGTCTTACCTATTTCCAGTATTCGCCGATGGAGCAATCCTGGTTGGAGAAAGGTTTCATCCTTACATGAGCGGATTTGCGTTCCCACCAGTTCAGAGTTGGTGGCCAGTATTCTGGCGCTCTCCTCGTTCAGGTTTACTCCGGCCATGGAGGCGACATCATTAATGTCATCGTCATCCCTGCAAAAAATGAGAATAATGTTTTTAGTGAAAATCCATTTGAAATCAGAATTAGGCACTATAATTAAAACAGCATATCAGCTTACCACAGACATTTTCCCTGTCTATATTGAACATTTCTTTATGTCATTAGTAGGTTTGGTAGTTCTTAAACATTTAAATGACATATTTCTGTATTTCATTATTTATTTCATGAAATTGCTGATGTTGAATGTTTCTAAATCAGTTAGCACGTGAGACCACATGTTTTTTTATTTTTTTCCACTCAATGGGGAATTCTAATGTCCCAAGAAGTGGCAGGTAAATGAAACTTGATTTGATGCTTTCATATATATGATGCTTACTTTTTTCTTTATTTCATAGACTAAATCCTCTACACCTATACATTCATTGGGGTCTACAAGTACTTCCTTTGCTTTCTAACCTTGGAGATTCCAAAAACAAGGCAGAACCCATTAACCAAGACTTCAGCATACAAACATGCCAACACAAAAATAGAAAAAACGTTCACAGATCCAAGTTTTGTTGAAAGGTGCATGAGTCATTTCTAATAGTGACTTTTGTCAGCATTTCCATCCTTTCTAACCTTTCAACTTTAGCAGAAAAAAATTGCCAACGATAAGTTAAAAAAGAAGAAGAATTTTAAAGAAATCAAGATCTCACTCTCAATCATGTCTAATTTCTTGGATGACAACATTAGTTTTTTGCATATGGGCATCACGTTGGTCATAATGGTAAAGAACTTTCATTCCCAGGTGCATCTGTGGTGGCAGTGCAAGGCATGTTGATGAGGGTCATGCAGAAACCCCATAAGGGTGCTCAGACAGAGCTGTTATCAGCAGTCATTTTTCACCATAGTTGGTAAACACGTAAAATAATTTTTCTATTCATTTACTCTGATTGTAAACTGTCAAAATTCCCCAAATACGGTAGGTGAGAGTCATCACCAAAACCCATTTAGGAATAATTTCTATGGCCCAGAGGAAGAAAAAGATCATTCTGAGCAGCTCTGACAGAAGGAAAAAAACAAACTAAAAAAACACTCTCGCCCATCACTCGTTCACCTCCATTTGTGTTCATGCCACGGATGTTGTTTGTGACAGGGCATGTGTGTGCATTGCTGTCCTTATGGCTGATGTGGGACTGCACAGGAGGCCACCTCCACCCTGCTGGGACCATCTCGCTCCTTGGTGCCAGCCACAGAGAGCCAATATGAAACTTGACACCACAAGGGGAGGATGACAAAGACAATTAGCACCAACTCCCTAAACTTCACCAACCTCTACTTTCTCTTTTATTTCCTCTACCTTAGTATACACCTCAAGTATCTACACAACAACACAGGTATGAATGGCTCACACCAGTTACAAATCATTCTCTATTTTGTCCTTAAAGATAAGCTAAAGCAAGCAAGTGGTCATGTTCACTCAGGCAAGCAAAGAATAGCTGCTCTATCCAGAGCTTCAGGTAAAAACAGATATGAAGATGACCTCATCGCCTTTATAAAGCTCTATAAAAAGAAGGAAACATAATACCTAAAGAATATTTATTAACATTAACATCTGAAATTTACAAAAAATAACTGTGCAAGCGAATGATGTGGCTTTTGAAAATCTGGGGTTTTAAAAGCTGAAAACCATTAATGCTATCAAAATTAAACCCAAAATATCTATCTAGAACTGTAAGCCGATCAAATAACTGAAAAAAGCCATTGTTTTGCTTTGTCATCACCAGTAAGATACGAAAATACACAAAGACTAAACAAAATGTAGTTTAGGGGGAGAAACAAAGAAAAAACATGGAAGACTCCGGCAACAACCGAATCCAGGAACAATAGTAATGTTAGGAGTATATAGAGTTATGTTTTTTATGTTCTCAGATTTTTAGCTAATTTTGTCCACTGGGGATCAAATTAAATAATAATGCCAAAGACAGGTCTGACATTAAAAGGAGGGAATGAGATATGAAGTGCAAAATATTCCAGACGATACCTCCTTGCTAATAAAGCAGAGATGTAATTAGCTCGCGCAGAAGCTAAAGAGCAGCCTCTCAGTTATTGCACTGGGTTGGCTCGGGGACATGGTGCCGGCGGTCACGTGAATACATATGCATGTCGTTTCCATATCAAGCTCATGTTTCACAGAGGGCACGCCATAGGTGGTGAGTCGATTGCTTTGCGGTTGAAACTGTGTGAGTGTATGGATATATGGAAAAGGCGGAGTAGACCCACATCTCCTCCACACAAATGGACACATACCCCGAGAACACTACTACCATCTCGCCAGCCCACAGCTCTTATGGATAAAGGTCCTGTGCCCAGGCAGGGGGTCCCGATTGATAGCTGTGACCAGACCCATGCTTTATGTGCCATGACTTAGAGACACAGATCCCTGGAGAAGTATTCTCCAAAAGGCAGCCTTGGGTAAACTGGGTAGCTGTGCCTGATGGGATTAGTGCTCATGACCAACAGGAATTATAACAGTGTGGTAGAAGAAGGCTGAAAACAAAAAGTAACAGTAATTATAATTTTTCAACCACCCACACTCACACAACTTACCAATGTTTTAAAAAACAAGTTATGGTTAATGTATTGATGGAGGATCACTGTGGGTCTGAGGTGACAAAAATAAAAATAAAAAACAGCATTCCTGGCTGAGTACCACCATTTTTGTAGTATCTTCTTAGAATCACAGCTCCAACTATGGATATGATCCAAACCCATGGCTGCTCAGGTTCCAAATCTCTGCATCAACAATATCTGGGAGGTCACTTTTACTGTATGTCCTAATTGAGTCACATTTATTTGTAACGGCTTTTCTTTCACAAAACAGCCACATCACAGTGTAATTTATTGAACAACAAAGGCTGGAACCACAAACTCTAGGAGATGATGGAAAGTGCTGCTGGACTTGAAGACCTGGACCACTGGCAACTGCATTTGGTGAAGAAAAGGCTTTGTTCCTACTTTTCATGTTCTTTTCTATGCAACAGTGTGAGTTTTGGAGTTTATGTGCGCAGATGTGTATCCACCATGTAGGGCGGGCCTGGATTTGAGGGGCAGAGCTTGGAGGTTGGCGAAGGACTGAGGGCCTTGACTGGCTCGCCTGTGATTACAGCGGATGTCAAGTGTTTACAGAGAGATGGGGGGGGGGCAGAGACAGCTGCTTTCACTCTGTACTTGAAACCACACACATACACACACTCGCACTTACACGGGAGGCTGGAGCTGTACTGGAAACCCCACAAGCCCTCCAGTGTGTATGTGTGTTTGTGCTACAGCTGGCCGCTGGGACTAGTGGCAAAGACTGACAGGCTTACACACATCAGGTCTCCCATGTACAGCTGAGCATGGTGCAGGCTGAATGGATGCGAGACTTGTGGATGCTGACTGACCAGGTCAGCCAAGAAGGATAATGCAATGAGGGTAAAAGGGTTAAATGAGTAAAGTTCAGTGTGCCAGAAAAGTGGCTTCTTTTTTACCTGGTTAGATGGAACCAGGGGTCCCCAAATTCAGTCCTGGAGGGCCACAATACACCCCGGATTTCTGTCCTACCAGTTAGACAATGATTTCACCTGGCATCCCACTTTTCTTGAAAGAAGTGTGTTCTGCCTGGTAGGACAGAAAATCCGGCTGGACTGTGGCCCTCAAGGACACGATTTGGACACGCCTGGTTAAGACCCCAAACAAAAAAGATGCATACCTGTCAGAATTAGGGTGAGTTGATTCAAAAATGTACAGATGCTATTCTTGATTTTAGCGTTTAAATTTCCAAATCATAAAAATGTTATATGTCCTATACCTCAGCTATGTTGAGAATGTCATAGCTGGGGTTTTTTGCCACAGTATGTCATGCCTCTATATTTTTCGGCAGCCTGATAAAAATCTATGGAAATCAAAAACCCAAAAATGGCTCTGTGTTTTACTGCACAGTACATGTATTTGCTGCATTTCCTTTTATTTTCCAGATAGCATCTGCTCTCGACTAGCACATTCTCTGAATAAATCTGACGCGTTGTGTCAAATACAATTATTTCAAAACATATGAAAAAAGGATTTATGGCTGAGGTGTGAGCAACCAAAGACAGACAAATGGTCACACTGTTGTCTAAATTTGAGGCTGTTAAAAGCATATTTATATCGCAGTCTACCACGCAAATGAAAAGGGAAAATTCGAGATCTAGAGATATTATTTTAGTCTGAAGAGGCTGATCACTCTTTAAACATTGTAATAGCAATCATCGTCAAAGATCCAAATAACCACATGTTGTTCTGCTTACTGAGGTGTTGGCATATTATAACCTGAACTAAATAAGAGAGAAATGTGCTTTCAAATGTCCGTTATGGGGTTCGTTCGTGACAGCACTGTAAGTGGGCTTATGTTGAAACCAGTGTGTTTGTGTGCAGAGGGCCACTGTGAACACTGCAGGGGGAAAAGGTTGTCAGGAACAAGCAAGCCTGACAGCTTAATTACCAACGCAGCTAAAGATTTATTGGTTTATCAATCAGAACCCCAGGCGCTGCCTTTGCCCTCAGGAGATGGGAGCTATTACCATGAACCCATTGGCCCATGTGACCCAGACACTCCTCTTGCCCCAGCCTGGTCACACCAGGGCAGGCCTAAACCCCCGCTCATGTCATTGCACGCATGCACATCATCTGATACTGGACATGCATACAGACTGAATCCTGGTTTCTTTTTAGTATATACAAATGTTCACTTGCACCCAAGCTTGGAAGCAAACAAACGCACAGAAAGAGACATATGTGGAGGCATGTATATACATACTAAAGTATATTTGCTTCACACACACTGACAGGCAAATACAAATACACAAAATATGGACCACAAAGGCCAGCATGTGGGCGATGAACCTTTTATGTTTTGAGACAAAAGCGTAGCTGAAGCAGAGAGAGGGAGGAGAGAGAGGACTAGAGATTGCTGCAGGCCAAATACTGAATGTTTGACTTAACCAAAAGGTATTTTCAGAACCACATCCAGAAATTCCAACCATCTGGACAGAATTACCTTATTTCTAAAATAAGATTCAGCTCATCTGTAGGCTTTTCAATGAGTTGTGACACTGATATAGGGAGGTTGGGGGCAATTTTGAGGGTGATCTATTGGCTGGGCATGTGTTGCTATGTGGTGGGTGTTGAAAGAAAGAGAGCAAGTAAGAGAGAGAGAAATAGGGGGGCCATGACCAACCACACCAGCAGCAGCTGGACAGGCAGGCAGGCAGTCAGGTGGCCAGGCAGGCAAGAGGGCTAAACACTCACAGCCTCAGCTGAGAGAATAGCCTGTAGTCGTATGGGGCATTTTAGAGAAATGCTGCCCCCCTGTGACAAATACAAGAAAAGGCAGCCGCTCTCCCGGCAGAATGTACCTGAAAGAGCCTCCTCCGGGGTCATTGAGACTGTTTTTCTGATTCCCAGAGATCTGAACAGCCATACCCAGAGGACTTTTGCCTGCTTGGATGATAGTTCCCTTCCCCATTGCACCTGTTCAATAAAAGAAAAAAAGCAGAACAAAGAGCTAAACAAAATAGGAAACGAGTAATGTCATCATTGAAATGTCCCTTTCTATCTGCATCAATTTTCCTCATGCCTTACAACTACCTTCAGCTGTGTCTGTCATCCTCTTGGGGGATAGATTCAGGGGAGCATGAGGGGAGCAGCACTGTCGCTCTTCCCAGGTTAGCACAAAAAGCGTCATTCTGTCAATATCACTGCGCTTCACCGGCTCTCCTTACACTCCTAAACCGCTTCCTGCTCCGAGACACATTTTCCGGAGAGGCATAAGGACTGCCAGAATGAATTTAAACTTCATTTTAACAAGCATGTTCTTAGCCAAGAGGTACAGAAAAGTATTTTTAGAACTATCCCCACATTCCAATTTATGGGCATAAAACAACCTACAGATCTTTCACTGCAGGCTATCTTAGGAAAGGGGGCAGATCAAATTTGTATGCACCCCCAATAGTGCACGCGCAAGCAGACACATACAAGTGAAAACAGGTACGCACACAACGATTACACACACCACCTGAGAGCACACATCTCTCTTTGGGGAGCGTTGTGCCTGTTTGGTGTTGGGGCGATATTTGTGGGCTTCAGTGGGAAGAGTGTTTGTGAATCAGTGTGAGTAAGCAGCAGTGCAAATGTTTGAGAAAGCTTTATAAGCAGACAGGAAGAAACACCTGTCTATGATTCTCGAGCTACATTCACACTGCAGGTCTGCTTAATTTGGAGTTTTTTCTTTGCTATGATCTGACTTTTTGTTTGGCTGATCATGTTTCCATTTAAAACTTACCCTATATGTGATTCCAGTGTTAACTGTTTGCTGCACCAAACTGACCGGCATGCACATAAGAACAATAACAATAGCATTAGGGCTCAAACCAAAATAAACGTGGAGGACACGAGCATTCAAGGTCTCATTCCAAGACTTTAGTACAGCAAAAACTGAAAAATGTACGGGGCTCCAACCGGCGTACAAAAGTGGCATTGCTGGTTCACACTGGGGTCGCAGTTTGAAAAATCAGGTCTTTATCCGTACCACATATGGAAGTGGCCTGAATCTAATTTTAAAAAAAGGTCTGGGGAAAAGTTTGAAAAAAGTCTTACCTGGTCATTTGACCCCCCACAAAAATCAGATTTGAGCCACTTTTGCCTGCAGTGTGAACATAACTTTACATCCTGCTGAGACAACAATGGGCAATTCACTAATGGTTGTCTTTATTTAATGATGGCCCTTTATTCAACCAGAAGGTTAGACCTTATAGACCAGATTTATTTGTAAGAGCACTGTGATTAAACTGAACATATTTTTTCACATTTCTGTTTTTACCTTGTGGCCTGACAGACTGTGTGATGACCACAGGCATCCTGATATGGCCACCAACAGGACCTGCTGTCTTCACACCCTGAAAATATATTTTAAAAAAAATAAGAATTATGGATCTCGTAAGCATGAAAGGAAAAAAAAATGTCAAATAATTGCGGCTGAGGTATTAAATGATGCTTTGTGAGACATTCGTCCAGCATCTCAGGCAGAATGTAAATGGTTGATGATTGCAACAGTGAATTATTTTCAACATCTCTCAATGGAAATGCACAATGAGAGTAGATTTCTGCAATGGTATATGACCACGAAGAAGAAGAAAAAGAAAAGAGGAGGGGAGAGTTTGCTGGGTTATCACAGTCACTTCCTTCCTTGGTAGCGGCCACAGGCCCAGCCTCTGGCTCAGTCATCCATTCCTACCAGTTTGCTTTTTGCTGCATATTTTTTAGCCTTGTTTTCCATTCCCTGACACATGCTACATTACTGTTCAAGCTAGTGAAAAAAGACAGAGGCCATTTTTCCTACAGATCCACTGCAGGGGCCTTTGAGATTGGGAGGATAAGGGAAGAAAGTAATACATTCAGCATGGGCAGAGATAGCTAGCACCTCTGGCCAGCCAGTGACACAGTTAGGAGGGGAAAAATAAGTCAGGTAGAAAGTTTGGAAATCAAAGGCGAAGAAAAAACACCTAAACTGAATTCAAGGCTTATTCATATTTAAAAATACAAATTTTGATTTTTTGATTTGTTAATACTATATGACTGATGACAATAGCACATATTACTATTATGGTTGTAATTCAACACAATAATATTTACTTGAACCTACTCCACCACTACACACATGAAGTCTTTGTTATGGATTTGGTCTACAACTCCAAAGCTGTGGCTGACTTGAACCTTTGATTTTGCTCAGATCAGGTATCTGAATACATTTTAAATATTTTACGGTCCTGTTTGCTCCAATTTGTATATTTACATCAGAAGAAAAGAACTGTTTGCCGTCACCTTGAAGCATTATCCTGTCAATCTTTTTAGTTGCTTAGAGTGACCGGCCAATACTGAATAAGGACTTTATAATGAGTCATGTTACACTTGTGTCCCTTAATAATTAATATGGAGGGGAAAAAAGCTCCCTGCCACTGTCAGAAAGATGTCCCACGGTGCTGTGGTAGGAGTAGATCACTTATAACCTGATTCAACCATCAGCCTGAATTCATACTGTTGATGTGCTAGTGGCAATCATTACAAATATTTTGTGCAATAGGGTATAAAGTTGTTTTATGCATATGTGTGTGTGTGTGTGTGTGTGTGTGTGTGTGTGTGTGTGTGTGTGAGAGAGAGAGAGAGAGAGAGAGAGAGAAGAGAGAGAGAGAGAGAGAGAGAGAAGAGAGAGAGAGAGAGAGAGAGAGAGAGAGAGAAAACCAGTCTGTGAGAGATAGAGATGGGCCACAGGCATGTTCTGGACATAGACTGCGGCCCCCACATTGCTTTAAAATTGACCTGGGGCTGACCTAGTTACCTTGCTTCACCCTGCAACATTTAACATTTGGCGTAAGGCAGAGAGGGAGGGTGATGAGAGCATGATGAAGGGGGGATACAGTGAGGGGAAGAGTTTGAAAGAGTCTGAGCATTCAGTCAGAGGGTAGTAAATAGGAGAAATGTAAAAGAAAAGGAAGAAATCAGGCTTCTTCTCTATACTGACTGGAATGACCTTGGACTGGCATCAGTTCTCTAAACCATGAGGTTTAGAGACACAACAGAAATCTTGTCATTAAAAATAGAAATTCAGTTGTACTTTGGTATGTGAATTCATGCTTTTCTGTTCTGGAGGATGAAATCTGATTGTGTTTCATGGGTCTAACCACAGAGACTTGAGACTTCCTGCAACTGTCCGTGATTTCCTCTTTAACTGTAAATGTGATTACTGTGTCCAGAAAGGGAGTCCGTACATGTCCATACATACCATGGCACCTGCATGTCCAACTGTCCCAGCAGGCAGTGTGCTGGCTCCCCCAGTGGTGCTGACACTGTTAGGATGGTGTATTCGCACAGCTGACCCAGTCACCATCGCTGGGGCAGTGCCACTGGGTGCTGCTTTGACTCCCTGCTGTGGGGGCTGCGTCAGGGACTGCTGACTATTCAGTAAAGACAGCCGCAGGGCCGGGAGACTCTTCTGTTAATGGTCAGAGAGAGAAAGACTATAATTTAATGGAATGAAGAAAACATGTTTGAGAGCATAAACATTAATTTTGTTCCCTGCTTAACTTGGCATGATGTTGCAACTAAACCTGGTTGCAGGAAACTAAAGAAAGTCCTGCCAAGACACATGAAAATACCTGTATCATAAAGTTTAATATTGCCAATTGGCATATACCGTAGTCCAATCTGGTGGGACAACACCATGAACCCTTTCTGAAAACACCCAGTCACTGCCAACCTAAAGAATTGATGTCACTTCATGCACTATTTCAGGCAGAATTTTGACGTAAGCAACCTAATATTGCATGACAACACGTGTTTGTGGTGGGGTTTGGCGGTCGGCTGCCTTGATGTGACGTTCATTGCGGTTGGCTGGAAAAAGCTGCTGGCTACTGGCATGGAGGACTGCGGGGGCCACTGTCACACACAGTCAGGAGTCAGGCCACAAGGGTGTACGTACATGCTGTTTTGGTCGTGTGTGTGTGTGTGTGTGTGTGTGTGTGTGTGTGTGTGTGTGTGTGTGTGGTGTGTGTGTGTGTGTGGTGTGTGTGTGTGTGTGTGTGTGTGTGTGTGTACATTTTACGTTTAGGCCAAGCCGTCAGACATCGTCGTGAAAAACCAAATGGGATAATTTTGGTAAGATGCACGTAAGGGCAGGTTAATGTAATAGTCCAGAAAACAAAAGCAATTTAATCCACACAGTGTCAGTAGAAGTGTGGATAAAGTTTAAAGAGTGTCCAACCAGGACTAGATTTACCTATAAAATGTTTTGTCCCTATATACGCATCCTCCAAACCACTGCCATAATCACCAACATCTGCCTCACCAATTTCAAAAAATTAACAAAGGTCCTTTTTCGGTGACTTATTCCTTCAAGGAGATTTTTATTTTGTCATCTAACTCAATGGGATGCAGTTTATTATTAATAATTCTAAACACAGTGGGAAATGGGCTTTAGAACGATGTGTTTGGAGATGTAAGATGAAGCAAACCTTGAGAAATGGCACCAGATACGGCTGTGGGGAAGACTTGAGCTCTGCCTGGAGCCGACTGGTGAATTCCTCTGGTTCAATTTTGGCATCCTGTGTGGAAAAGTGAAACAAATAAGAGAGATCTAGATGGCAAAAGCTTTAATCCACTGTAGTGACTTGATAGCAACAAGATGGGAATCTGTCCCCCGGTGTAGATGACCAACCACTTAACTCCCATTCTGACACCCCAGGGTGCTTTCATTAATGGACAACCATGTAGAGGACAAAGATTTGTGATGAAGAAATTATACTTTTGAAAAGAGGTTCATGCTGCCCTCTATAGGTTTTAAATATTGAATACAAACTAAATCATCAAAAAGTAAAACAGTAAAGCTACTCCTTGTCATACTGAGAAAGGAATCAAATAAAACAAGACTACAATTCAAGTACTTCAGATACATAAATCAGATTAAAAAATCACAATTTAACATAATGAGTTATATGAGCTGGAGACAAACCATAACAGGTACAACGCGTTTATGTGTCAAGAACATTGTTTTTTGTTGCTCACCAGCAGATCCTGAACCAGACCCTTGACATTTTTAGAAGTCTCAGGAGATGGAGAATTGTGAGATGCCAGCTTGATGAGGGTAGCCAGGAAATTTTTACACTTCTTGACATTCTCCTGCATTTCCTGCGGATCATTTAAAAAAAAACAATTATTACGGTAACTCTGTAGCACTCCTCATGGATTAGAAGAGCAATGTTTTTTTTCTCTCAGGTATTATAAAACTTCATCCAAGTGCTATTTTCTTGTAGAAGTGACACCAGAGCAATTAGCGAGCTGTCTGGGACAGCCAGTGACAAACTGTGACATCCATTATGATTCTCTGATGCAATAAGATACTGATGTCAGTCTGCTGATGAGATGCTGTGTCTCTGTTTGAATCATGTGTGTGAGCCATCAGTGATGCTCCTCCCCGGATCCATGCTAGTTTTACGCCTTTATGTCTGCGCCTACATGTCCATGGGCTGTTGAACACTTGTGTGAATGAATGACCGCAGATGTGTGGGCACATGTGAGACTTTCTATGCATGTCCAGCTGTGAAAATCAATGGGTCCAGGGCTGAGCCGTGACCCAGTCATCCTGCTGGCAGATGTGACAGTGCCTGCACCCCTGAGGGTGGGGTACATTGGGTGGTGGGTTTAGTGGGCACAGAAACAAACCTGGGACACGACAGGGGCACTGGAGGTTGCGGCAATGCCTGACTGCGGTGGCTGCACAGGCTGGGATGGAGCCTGGCTGAGGGCCTGGGGGGTCATAACTACAGGGGTCTGCTGTGGAGCCATCACAGCCACGGCTGGTGCCAGGGGGGCCTTCTGAAAGGGGAAAAAAGAGATGAAGAGATAAACAGGATGTGACGCCTTGCTTACAGCAAAGCCACAGAGAACAGGAGGCAGGCGCCACAGTGCTCCTGTCACTTCTAGTGTCCTGACTTGAGTGGACATCGCTTAAGAGACAAGGAGGAGGGAGGAGATGAGGTAATCAGCAAAAGGCTGGGGAGGATTGGAAAATCATCAATGCTACTCTTCAGAGTCACCTATTTCAAAAAGACTCATTCCTGCTTGTATCAAACATCACTCTGTAACTGCATCAAGATTGAGATACAAAAGGACTAGAAAGCATCTCACATGCAAAGCACTAATTTTGCTTGGTTGCCACCAGCAGTCTCTCACTCTGAAGCCCTCATCACCTCTTTGAAACCTCTCAGGGTCTGTTCACACTTGGCAATAAAACACATCTTACATGATGTAATGGTAATCTGACAGCTCTAAATAGAGGCCTGAACACACAAAACGCACAGGAGCAACAGTCGATATGAATTGGTATGCTTGTGAAAACTGATATGAGACACATCCTAAAAGCAGAGGTCAAATCTGAAAAGTAAATGAGGCACCAAACAGCAACAGTGAACATCGACGCTTAGCTTTAGTGTACTGACCAGCATTTTCTTTACAGGAAAAAAAAAAGTTTTATTAAGATACAGGAGGAAAACTAATCCCCACTGTATCTCAAGATACTATCTCAACACAGCATTTGGAAACATTGGATCTGATGAGAGCCTCCAGGCCTGCAAAATATAAGACAGAGTATTAGCTTAAAATATTATTTCTGCCGGTGGCAATGTACAGCACAGTATGCCATGACGAGTAGCCAGGGCAGCAAGCCCTGCCAGCTTATTCACCACTTTCTCTGAAAACAACTTGGTTGCCAGCTTTGGTTTGAGAATAAGTGTCATTATTCAGCAGAAGTTACTATAACTTCATTGTTGTCGATTGGCTAAAACATGTAAATGCAGCTTGATAAACCAGCAATGATGAACTATGTTGTTTTTTATGTGCTTGGGGGAAGATGTGAGCGTGCAGCCTGAAAACTTCCTTTTCATGTGCAATTCAACTGGAAATAATACATCATATGTATGAAATAAATATTATCATTCTCATAAAAGGTAAGATGTCATTAAGGACACCAGTTTTTAAAAACTGCAATTAAATATACAAATATAATATAATTAAGCAGGTCTAATTTATTTGATCAATTTCATTGTTGGTATATCTTTAACGTGTATGGACAGAAAAGAAAACAGGATTATCTCACTGGGCGAAGTGTGGGGCAGGAGGAGGCGGGAGAGGAAGAAGAGGAAGAGGAGGAGGTCTGGGCAGGACTGGAAGGAGTAGAAGGAGCAGACGGTACCATCTTGGCTGTGGTCAAAGTACACTGCCTGGTGGTCTGAGCTGTCACAGGAGACTGTAAGACAGAAAAAATGTAACAGAAAGAGGAAGAGAGGAGAAATGGACAAAAAGAGCATACGAGAGAAATCTAGGAAATTTAATCCATGTAAAACAAAAAGAAATTTAAAAAAAACAAAAAAAACGACCAAGCCAGGTAAGGTGAAACAAGGAGCGTGCCTTACAGACAAATGAGTAAAGGTCACGGCGAGAGAATAGAAAGAAGGTGGCGGCCGAAAGTTGCAGAGGAATTTAAAAGAAAGGAGCGTGTTTGTCCAGGTCAGGCTGGGTCATGTTGTGATGGTGCTCGGAAGTGCAAGGCAATGATACCAATGGCATTTGACTGTGTAAAACACAAAAAAGGGACAAATATTTACCTCACGTGGCTGCACAATCAGATCTGCTGTTTGTGAGTCCATAAAAGGAACAATTTATCATTTACTATGACCAAAGCTGGATCTAATAGTGCGTGGTATCATTATGGAGGCTTGATTGTATGAAAGGAACAATCATTAGAGCCATATTTGTTAAAACAACCTTTATGATCATCAATTAATCGTCACATCTTTTTATGAGCGGTTATTCAACTAAACTACACCCACACTAAACTACTAGACAGTCATCCTCGCACACCTTGGCTTGAAATATGAGCCGAAAAAGTCTTCTGACTGTATCAGCATATCCTCTCTTCTTTGCTCCACTAGCTTCAAGTTGCCAGTCAGGAATAGAGAAGTTAAAATTAAAAAAAATTGTTCCACTATGTGTGTGTGTGTGTGTCAAGAACATTACATATATATATATATATATATACTTTTTTTTAACAGATGTATTCAGTTTTATTTTTATAAAATGAACCAAGTATCCCCTCACATGCGGACACAATTTGCAAAAAGTCGTTCTTAAACCTATTAGGTCCTATTAATTCCAAATAGCAGGAGAAATATAAAAATGCACAACAATCAAAATGTCTGAGGAGATTAAGGAAAAGTGGCATTTGAAACTATCATTCAGTTCTGAGAAAAGCAGCCCCAGAACACGATGCAACCATCCACCAACCATCACTGGAAGCTGTTTTTAATTTATTTTTGATTTGCATCTTTAGCTGTGGCTCAATTTCAGCCATGTGCTCAATGTGATGACAGGTTTAAAAATCTGCAAACAATAAAAGCACTGTTGTCGGCAGAGGTTTTTCTTTTGGTGTAATGTTTCTCCTCATATGATGACTGCTTGCCTTTTATATACTCTAGAAATTGAAGATTAACAATACAATGTATTTTATGGTGAAACTGTATCTTTATCCGCAGTTTTCATTAAATTCTGAATGTCAACTCAGTCACCATATTCAATAATGAGTATGAGAATGACAGCACAGGAGGTGGGTTGGTGGTCCCCCCAACCCACAAGTTTTGTAAGATGTAAAAGAATGGTGTGCAGAGGAGTTGGGGAATGTTGGTGTATGAGGGATGGGGGAAAAGAGGATGGGGTAATGGGAGGGGAGGAGGGGTGTCGGTGAGAGCCATGGGGTGCATCTCACCACTGGCAATGCCCCTCTGTCTCCCTTCCACACAGTCAGACACACAAACACAGTCAAGAACCAAAGCCTTGTTAGGTTTTTAAAATAATCAGGCAGTTGGATGATGAATGATTTAACAGGGATGGAAGGAAGGAAGCTCAGGATGCCTTCCGTTTCTCCCCTCAGGGTCATGGAAAGACTGACAGGCCGACAGAGGGGTTGAGCTCTGGGAATAAACACCATTCCCTTTCATTTTCCTGCTTCTACTTTTCCTGTCGAGATGGCAATGCCGCAGCCCAATAATGTGTCATTAGAGCAGCTACAGCAATCTGCAACTCTCTTTCATGAGGGGCTCATATCAGGCTGAGAGCAGGTTGGATAGAGGTTGATAAAGGCCATGTTTATGAAAATGATGGAGCAGATGTTTCACCTCTATTATAATATATAAGAATATTATGACCTTGTTTTCATTTTCACAATGTAATTGTTTTTTCCTAGTTGCAACACACAAGAAATAGAATAAGTGCTAAGTGCAATGATGGAGGACCTCTTTCCTGAGTTTTCATACCATTAATGACAAAAGACGGTACAGTGGACAGAAAAGTTGTAATTTAGTGCATAACATGTAAGGTTAATTATTATAGTAATAGATAATAGGTATAGTTTATTATAAGGTGCACCCTGAAAGCTCATTGGTGATGCCCTAGCAGCATTGGTAAAGACAATACATTTCACAATTCCATTAAAAGACTCCTCAACTTACACTGTGGGTACCCTCTGGAGAACTAAAACAGACCAATCATATGTTTTTCTATTAAAAAATTTGATATATCCCTTTAACCCACTGCCAAACTTCCACAGCAACAAACTACATAGTAAAAAGCTGATGTTTTTAATGCAAGTAACACTCAAAAGAAAGTGTTAAGTGAAATAATATATTCTCTTGTTCAACATTTTAAAAATATTGACAATAGTTGAACAAGAGAATACATTCTTGACCAGTATAAATACCTATAATGATGAATGAATATTACACGTTTGTAGGGGTAGCAAACACTTTTTCACATACATACATGGATTTAATAAGCAGAGGTTTGATCAACTTCTAAAATAGAACTTTTGGGAGTTATTGGGCTTAATTTAAGGTTTGAATAAAGCACACAATTTGTTTGTTTTTATTAATTTTGCCAGCTTAAATAGAATCAAGGGTCGAAAAATAAATACATTTTCTGTGTCGATTAACTAGGGAAAAAAAGTAACTGTGGGCATATACAGGAAAAGCCAAGTTCGGCAAGCAGTGAAATAGTTCCCTCTAGTGGGTGTTATTTGTCATTGCAGTAATTTCCACTAGTAAAGGCTCAAAACAAAGAGCGAGATGCCTCATTCTCTATTTAATCAAGATTTTGTCAACAAAATATGTTGATAAAGACATTTAGACAAGGCTTGGAAAAAGGTTGTTTCTTTTAAACCAAATTTAACCATTAAATAGTAATTGTGTGCTTTTGCTAATGCTATGATAATCAATCAATCAATCAATCAATCAATCATCAATCAATCAATCAATCAATCTTTATTTATATAGCGTCTTATACAATCAAAATTGTTTCAAGGCGCTTTCCAGAATCCCAGGGCCTGACCCCAGACAAGCAACAGTGGCAAGGAAAAACTCCCCTTTAACAGGAAGAAACCTTGAGCAGGACCAGGCTCATGTAGGGGGACCCTCCTGCTGATGGCCGGCTGGGTAAAGAGAGAGGAGAAGGGGGAGGACAGGTAGAGGATAGGATAGGTAGGAGAGGAGAGGGGTAGAGGAGAGGAGAGGAGAAGTAGAGTGGAGGGGAGGTAGAGGAGAGGAGAGAGGAGAGAGGAGAGGAGAGAGGAGAGGAGAGGAGAAGAGAGGAGAGGAGAGGAGAGGAAAAGGAGAAGGAGAGGAGAGGAGAGGAGAGGAGAGGAGAGGAGAGGAGAGGAGAGGAGAGGAGAGGAGAGGAGAGGAGAGGAGAGGAGAGGAGAGGAGAGGAGAGGGAGAGGGAGAGGCAGAGAGCACAGAAACACACACAAAAAATATGATGCACAATCACTTCAGCGGGGCCGGAGGTCATTATGCAGCTCCGAGGGCGGCGATACCTGTAAATAAATAGAGGGGGGGGGGGGGGAGAAGCAGAAAAACTACACAAGAATCAGCATAACTAGTCTGCTTGATGAGGAGAGGAAAGGAGGAGAGGAGAGGAAACCATGACCCAGTGGAGTGACAGAGGCCTGTCAGGTGATCATGTTTCCGGACCCCGGCAGCCTTGGCCTATAACAGCATAACTAAGATGTGACCTAACGATTAGACGACCCCTAGGTATGATAATTTGTCTGTCTATGATAGAAACTGGAACTACTGAATTAGTAACAATAAGCTTTTTCAAAGAGGTAGGTTTTGAGTCTGATCTTAAAAGTAGCGATGGAGTCAGCCTCCCGTACCTGGACAGGGAGATGGTTCCATAGCAGGGGGGAACCATCTCCCTGTCCAGGTACGGGAGGCTGACTCCATCGCTACTTTTAAGATCAGACTCAAAACCTACCTCTTTGAAAAAGCTTATTGTTACTAATTCAGTAGTTCCAGTTTCTATCATAGACAGACAAATTATCATACCTAGGGGTAATAATGCTATGCTAATATTAATGGTTAAATAGCTGCAGGCTTTTCTGTAAGCTATTGATGTTTTAAATGCATTAAATGCAATAACTCAGTAAATGAACTTGCATATGAGTTTTCTGATTTGTTTATTTTACAATTTAATGGCCTCCAAAGTAATATCAATTAAATACAGTCAAAGACACCTCAAGTAAACACAACAGGGCCTGTCAGTCATCCAGAAGCAGCATTAATGATTGTTAAAATATCTGCCTCTATCTATAAACACAAAATTATATATATCCCACATGTCAACGCAGCATATACACTTCTGTAATAGCTAACACAGTGATGGCTACATGGATCCCTAAACTACTTCTGGACCTAGTCAACATCTGTGCAAGAGTATGCTACCTACAGTTCCCCAGTAGTTTATGTTTCTGTTGCCGGGCTTCTAGGATTGTAATTTGTGTGCCAAGGAGGCACAAAGAATTCTAAACTCCAGTAGAAAACCCATTAAAACTCACCTTATGTTTGAGGCTGAAAGCTTTAGTGCAGCTGGATTGAGCAGGAAAATGTCCACCTCACAATCGTGCACAAACAAATAAAATGAAAAATTTTAAGTAGTTGAGTAAACTTTCTGAATTGAATCTGAATGAGGTTCTGTTAAGACCCCAAACAGGAAGTTGTTGTTTTTTTTTTAAATCCTGTAGTCTCTCTGAACTAAATTAAAATAAATATGACAAGAAGGGCAGCCCAAGATTCTTCACTGGTTTTGCAAAAGACTAAACACAAATTATTGCAAATGTGAGTTCTTTTAAGATACCATTGATACTGTGGCACAGAACCCTCTCATGTTTAGCAAGTTTTCATTCAGCAAATTCAGTTACCGGTAATTTAATATTAGACATGCACTTACAATTGTCATATCTGTCTGAATGGAGCTACGTTAGTGTATTTGGAGAAGTGTTAAAGATGCAATTTGATGTTGCAAAAGGATAATTGATAAGAATCAGCAATTTTATAATTGAAATAATCACTGTGAGACTGACTGGAGCAAGCACCAAAAACAAACATTTATATGCAAAAGATGTATTCACAGGTGATAATGTGTATAATGCAATGTATAATTGGGTGCTGTGTTAAATTTCGATGAGTGAGCCACATTGAGTAAATGTGGCTTAAGAAATTGGATTTACAAACTAACCTTAGATTCTCATATGTAACATAAATCTATCTTGGACATCATAATTACACAGTTTAGCATATTAATCACATTTGAATTAGGGTGTTCGATCTTGTTCAAATGAATTGGTCAAATCTTTATTATGTATAATTATTAATAATTATTATTAATTACTAAAGAAAAATGATCAATCACATTTAATTATACAGGGGACTACCCTATTAACAAGGAACCATACGCAAATGTGATTCAGGCTCAAAGTTATCAATATTGAAGTTATGAATCTGAGCACATAATCTCTCAACCAGCTTGACACAATATAAACTCACAATAATTGTGAAGGTACCTCAACTTTAAATTTAAATCAAATGATGTCAATTAATAATCAACAATACTCAAAAATCTACTTTATGTATGCTAAAGCTACCATAATTTTTAATAGACACTTCAAACATAGCATATGGAGGTGCAGGTATGCCTATGTGTATGTAAATGAAGGAGAGAACAAAAGGGGGAAGGAATGAAGAGATGGAAAAAGACAGAGAAAGGAAGGAGCAAACACAAAAGGGTTTATTTCACTAACATGCCTTTCTCTTAAAAACCAGCGGGCAATTTAACAGGCTCAGGATGGCGATCTGATCACCCTGCAGGTCAGAGTGTGTGTCTGAGTAAGTGAGTGAGTGAATGAGTGAGTGAGTGAGTGAGTGAGTGAGTGAGTGAGTGAGTGAGTGAGTGAGTGAGTGAGCATGCATGCATGCATGCATGTGTGGAAAAGAAAGAAAAACTTGAGAATCAGGATGATTGTCTTTTTTTTGTCTGAAGCATAAAGGTGTGTGTGTGTGTGTGTTGTGTGTGTGTGTGTGTGTGTGTGTGTGTGTGTGTGTGTGTGTGTGTGCGTGTGTGTGTGTGTGTGCGTGCGTGTGTGTGTGTGTGTGTATGTGTGCCAAACAGCCACCGCTGCATTTCACACCGGGTGGTGAAACTGCAAAATTTGCTGGGAAACAAAGTCTGTCTTGGGCTTTCATTGTTTCAATTAAGCACCTTTTTGGGGGTGCCTAACTGGGGTCCCCCAATTGAGTTCTACTAGGCCTTACTCTGGCTCTATAGGCCCAACAAGGCCTTTAGAATAAACCTGTTCACTTAATGAGGTGGTATCCACCCAATATCAATTATATGTCCACCTGAAGATCAATGTTCTTTTATCAAGAACATATACAAAGTTCATCACTTGTTTCCATGACAAATACTCAATAGAGGGTAGAATGCAAATAAATGTTCCTATATGACATTAAATTCTGTAATTAAGTCTGTAATGATAGAATTTTTATTGTAGAGGGGTGATTAGCAAGTCAATGGGAACAAAGCCCAGGAATCCACACCTACACAGGGCCTACATAGACCTGCCAAAAGAAAACATTTTCCCCTTAATTCCTCTTTATTTTTTAAAATGACACCCTGTACAACCAATAAAAATCACAGATTTTTTTTTTTAACTAAAAGCAAATAATATAACTGGTGAAGGGCAAGTGTGAAAATGATGATAAAAGCAGTTGCCACCATCAAACTGATCTATGGGGAAGTAGTAGTGAAATAGAGTAAAAGCAAATGTGAAAGAGAGGAGTGGGACATGGTGATTTTTTAAGAAGTGTGCCATCAATACTCACAAAAAATTGAACAAGAATTCTGTGTTTCTGTAGAAAACCTGAAGCCGGGTTAGCTAGATACACACCCTGTAGCTAGTTTAAGTCAAAACACCGGCAAGTCTCGGTTGCTGACCCAACTGGAGTCCGACTGAAGCCTGAGGACAATGGCATTTGTAGCTCACCACAATCTGTAGCTAACTGCTGTCAGAACACCAACAGTTCTGAGTTGGAGAGCAGCAAGTGGCTGTGCCAGCTGTTGGACCTGGCATCCAAAAATTTTTGCCCAGGGGCCCTTGCCCTTGTAATCCAGGCCTGGTGATCAGACCCTCACACACACACAGATGACACCTGTTCATTTACCAAGACAAAACTAAATTGTAAGTAAAATGGCGTTTGCTCTGCCTTAAGCATGACAAGCGTTCCCAACCACGCCTGCCTTCTCCTGACCTGTCTACTCGACCATGTTAGCTTTGCTTGGGTCTAGCTTCAACCTGTTACAGTAAAATCTGGCCAGCAATGAATCCAGTGAAAGCTTCCTCACCAAAGAACCACTCCAAGGAGCAAGGAGAGGGCATCACCATTGCGACAATGGCAAATAAACACTCTTTTTTGGCTATGGCACAATCCTTAAATGAGCTGAGACCTGGGCTATGGCAGATCATGAACGCTGATGCTGACCCCTCTTCAATTTCAGTGGCTCCTCTTTCCTCAGCCCAGGAGTAGCAGTTTTGCAGTCCATCCATGTCACTTTCCCAACTCCAATGTCTCAGCCTCTGCTACCACTGAGCGGTGCTCTGGAATCCCAAATTGAAACTTCTGGAAAGGTGTGCTGGTAATCCTGAATCCTGACCCTTCTTCACAAACTATTCCCTATTGGCTTACCTGGACCCACACACCTTTGCCTCTGAGACTGCTGTAGTGGCCTTTGCAATCAACCACTTTACAGGCAAGGAACTGCAAAATGGGAGAAGACAATTTCAGCTTTCTTTTGAATCACCATGACCCCTTCACCGGTAGTCAGTGGTCCTGACAGTGCTCAGAGTCTGTTGTACCATGGCCTGGCAGCCTGCTCAAAGATGAACTGGTGTCTTATGAATTCCCCTCATCCTTTGATGGAATCATTGAATTGGCATCTCAAAATGATCTTTGCATCCAGGAAAAAAGACCTCGCACCTCACACTGGTAAGAGAGGCATGCATTTTTAGAATAAAACATCAACAAGGATTGTTTTGTATAATATGTCAGTATTGTGGAGAGAAAAACTCAGACTTAATAGATACAAGGATTGGAAACACATCAACACAATTTTTGTTGTTTGCTTTTAGTTTGTCAAATGTTTTCCTCTAGTGATTAGGCTACTCCTGACAACAGTGGAGGACTCGGAAGCACCGGTACTCCAATGAGCTGAGAGCTGAAGATGCTCAGGAAGTTTAGCCAGTGCTAATTGGTCGTGTATTCATTTGCAAAGTTCATATTAAGGCCACTCAGTGCATTCCAGGTTGCCAATATAGCCATAAATGACTGTGTCCCGCATGTGTCCAAAATCTCCCACCGAATCTCTTCTACACAGAAGGTGGAATTTCCTGAAAAAGACATGTTTCACGTATGTGCTTCCATTAAAGATTGTGTAGCGATTTGATTTGCTTAAATACATTTTAAAAAACAGCGCAAAATTCTATTCAGAGATCAGTCTCTGTGGACAGGATGTCAAGTGAAATCAAAACGCCGCAGGCTGGAACATCATAGCTTTCATATTGCTGGTGACCTGCATCATCCTGCTGATTTCCTGGGTTAATTGCAGGGTCAGTCGACCCAGGACAATCCGCTATTTTCGTGCAGTATGAAAAGGGCTGTAGGTCTTCAGGCTTCAGGCTTCAGGTCTTTCTACAAAACTATCTGATTTTAACATGATCCTATGTTATCCCCATTGCAACTGGTCCTTTTTGATGTTTTCTAAGTGAAAAAACTCATGTCATGAGACCGCGATCAAGGTTTAATGTGCTAGTTGTGATGAACATGGTACACTATGTTATTCATATGAAATTTTGGAAAAGATAATTTATTTCTTAGTTTGTTTTACCTATGGCACAGATTTGATTGCTAGTTTAGTGCAGATTAATCGAAAACCTTCTGTTGGCTTCAGTTCAATTTGGCTTGGCTTTTCTTAAATATAATATGTGGAAGCAAGCAAAATTAATTGACTTTTGCTTGTAAAATTTTATGTGTTTCATTAAAAATTGAAGGACCCGTGGTTTTTCCGGCTCAATTTGACCCAGTCACATTTAGTTGGACAATGTTGGCCATTAATGATATCATGAACACATTTTCTTGTGTATGTTTTCTGCTTCTGTCCCCCTCCTCCCTCTGTATCCATCTACAGGTACGCCGACTTCATAACTGTGCACTGACCTGCTGACCTTTGACCCCGTCGACCCACTCAGCTCTTACACTGACAGCTTATTGTAATTAATGCATGATCTCTGCCTATTCTCTCTTCTACCTGTCCTCCCCCTTCTCCTCCTCTCTACCCAGCCAGCCATCAACAGGAGGGTCCCCCTACATGAGCCTGGTCCTGCTCAAGCGGAATTCTTCCTTGCCACTCTGGCTTGTTGGGGGTCAGGACCTAGGATTCTGTAAAGCACCTAGAGACAGTTTTGATCGTAACAGACGCTATAAAAATCACGACTGATTGATTTATTGATTGATTGAATGTGTCACATTAGTGCGCTTTCCAGCACAATGAACACACGCACACAAACACAACTTCAAATATTCAGAAGTGTGAACATAATTTCGTCTGATCGACCTACACATGTAGGTCATGTAAATCAGGTATATCATATAATATATTACAAAAATGAATGTAAAATCTATTTTAATATACCAGAGGTATCGCTCTAAAATAAAGATAAATTATGTCTGTGGCTACTTAGTATTTCTGTTCATGTTTTATTAACCAGACCATGTTTTCATGAACAATGAGCATACACTCAACGTTTAATCAACTAGGTTCCACAAACATATTTACAGTCTATGTCACCAAGAAGCTGCGGACACATTGTGGGGTACCTCTAGTGCAGGGGTCACCAACACAGTGCCCGTGGGCACCAAGTCGCCCGCAATGACCACATGAGTCGCCCGCAAGCCAGTTCTAAAAATAGCAAAACTCGCAAGTGAGGTGCGTCTAATAAAAGTTTTTCTACCGCTATTTTTTTTAAATCACACCTGCATTTACGTAGATTTTAAAATGACAATGTCTTAAAAATAAATGAAAATATAAATAAAGTGAAGGTGAACTCTGACCTAGTTCAAAGGTCAGTATTGTGCGTATGAAAGAACCTTTGCGCTTGTGGAGAATAAACTAGCGGGCAGTGAAGATGGTGAGTGGAGTGCAATTTTCTACCCCAAAAACATGGCAAAAAGAAGACAGTAAATTTATCATTTTCAAAGTGAATGGGAGGAAGAGTAATTTTTTACTACAGTGAAAGGAAGGTGTGTATGTTGCATTTGTGGGGCGACTGTGATGACGGCGAAGCAGTACAATGTGGAGCGACGCTTCACTACGTCATGAAAGCTACAATGCTAACTACCCACCGGGAAGCATTCTACAGTCAGAGAAGGCCCATGAGCTAAAAAGTGTGTTTATAAAATGTAACAGATTTTGAGCAGAATTGCAGTCGATTTGTTCAGTTAAGATTTATTCAATATGAAAGTTAATTTTTTTAAATGTTGCATAACATTTTAAAACATGGTTCAACATAGTTTATGAATTGTTAAAATGGTTTAGTTTCTTATGGTTGAAAGGGTCTGGTGAAAACTCGACATTTTTTTCTGATCAAATGTAGAAGTGATCATCTGAACAATTGCTGGGATTAATAATAATAAAGTGTTGAATATTAATATTTTCTGTTACACACTCTAAGTTATTGATACACACACACACACACACACACACACACACACACAATTTGTTATTTTAGAGGAGTGTGTCAAGCGGTAGCCCTTCACACGACTCGGTACCCATGACGTAGCTCTTGGTTTCAAAAAGGTTGGTGACCCCTGCTCTACACTGTCTATGTCCCCCTTCTGGTCGAATTTATTATAACATCAGACTCTCAGCATGGGCACAGTAGTAATGTTCCTGTGCTTCCACAAGAGCTGCTGAGGCAGCAAGTGAGGCTCAAGGGGGGACAGATAGCCCATTAGGTAGGCCTAATGATAAAATATAAGTAGTCAAAGAAGAGGAGGACAGCCACAAAAATATTGCTGTATGATCATGGACTATATATAAAAATATATACAATACATAAAAGATGGATGTACTGTTCTGGTCTGAAAATTGAAGCTTAAGTGGAAATGACTTTACTTACAATATCATTGAGATCCACTGAAAGAAAAACTCCATGCTTATAAATGGGCCTTTCACAAACCATTGGGCGACATCACTTATGCAACAGAATCAACATGTGAAGTTAAGGTGGAACAAAAACTAGAAGCTGTTGGTATAGCACTTTTAGATTAAAAAACCTATTAATATTTTATTAATCCAAATGTTTAAAGACAAAAATAAGTAATAACGGTCCTCTAATGCAAAGCATTCCCACCACTTCTGTGCCCTGCCAGCACAAATTGGATCCCAGCCTGCTTCCCTGCAATCACAATCTAAAAAATAGTAACTCCTGCAGCAGTGCAACTGAATATCCCAAGCACTGTGCACGTCCATTTACACCAGGTATCCTCAGTGAAACGGGTCCAATAAAGTGCTTTGATCCCTGCACCTCCACCTCATCCATCTCCTCACCTCACTGATGGTGTCTCCCCTACTCTGTCTGTCAGGCCCCCCACTTCCATTGCGCTTTTTGGGATGTCAGGAGTCATCCCTTGAGGGAGGTGTTCTGTTACAGTCTGCTCTGCCATAAACAGGCAAATTCGTTACATTTGTCATTTTCTTCCAGCCCAGTCTCGCACACCTGTTTTCTCTAGTATTTGCAGCCCTGCTTCACATATACTTTCCACCAGATTGTTTGTTGCCGCATGCCCAACTTTTGAGCACTCATTCCCAGACTGATTTCCCATCAGTGTCCCTGCCTGCTTTGTCCCAACCCCTTTAATAAAGTATTTTCCAACTTCGCCGCCACTGTTTTGCCACTTTTTCATTAGGAAAGGTACCGTATTTTCTGGACTATATGTCGCTCCGGAGTTTAAGTCATTCTAGCCAAAAAATGAATAGTAAAGAAGAAAAATAGATATACAAGTCGCACTGGACTATAAGTCACATTTTGGGGGATAATTTACTTGATAAAATCTGAGACCAAGAACATACATTTCATCTTGAAAGGCAATTTAAAATAATAATGGATTAGCAATAGGGTTACGGTATGCTAACGTAACAAATTCAGCTACATGACCCACAACGAACTGAGTATGTGTCTGCTTTGTTAACGTATCATATTAACAGTTATTCAGATAACTATAGCATAAAGAACATCCGAGCAAGTTTACCAAATAATGAAGTCTAACTCCATAGACTAAGGGGTGTCCACACATTTTCAGCATGCGAGCTACTTTTCAAATGACCAAGTCAAGAAGATCTACCTACCAAACATACATTTATTCATAAATATATTGAGAATTCTTTATATGATCCATATATGTTGGTGTACCTCGCATAACTACATGAATCCATATTGCTCAATACAAATCGGTGCATTTTTTCAGCATGCGAGCTACTTACAAAATGATCAAAATGATCTACCCACCACAAAAATGCAAAACATCGAATTATTTTCAATTGTACTGAGGATTCTTTGTATGTACAATGTATGTTGATGTACCTTTCATAACCGAATGAGCCAATATTGCAAAATACACATAATAATTAACTAATTGGGTTAAAATCACAGGTAATTAGCTGAATAGCTTAGCGCCATTGTTTGCACATGAGCTGTGACCTAAAGGTCAATCAAGTAACGGGACTGCTGATAGGCTGACATTGTAAGTTCTGCTGCACTTAGCGCCGTTGTTTGCGCTTGATTGGTCACCTGAATGTCAAATTCAGTTGTCATCTAACTGGCTGCCCTGTATATCAATCAAGTGACGGAATGAATGATAGGCTGATATTTTTTAATGTCACGCCGCGATCAACCAGTACTACCTCTGTGATCGACCGGTAGATCGCGATGAACGTAATGAGCACCCCTGCCATAAATGAAGCACTGCTTCTTCTTCTGCGTCGCTAAAGGAACTCGTTGCTCAGGTACATGTGCCTAGAGCGCCCTCTTGTGGTTGTCAGTGTGAAAATAACGGACATGTGAGATTCTGTAGTAATGTATTTATTTAACATATAAGTCGCTCCAGAGTACAAGTCGCACCCCCTGACAAACTATGAAAAAAAAGTGCGACTTATAGTCCGGAAAATACGGTACTCTGTTTGACTTGACTAAACATGGGTGAGGAGAGCAACACATCTCAGAAAAACTCAATATTGGGCATTTTATCTGTATCTGATTTTCTTCATGATGTCTGATAATCATATAATTAATTACACATGTCCTTTCCTTGGCTGGCTTCCAGGCTTGGAAGATAAAACAAGGTGAGTCAGAGGAAACAATCTCAATGCTGAAGTTACAAAATAACCACAGACAGGAAGTCTTGACAGCCATGATGACAGTCGTCCTTCACAGTTTCAACATGCAGCAACAGCTAACGTGGTATAATCAGACAACATTAAGGCCAGAGCAGTGGGCTCTTAGGACACACTCACAATAGCAAACCATGCAGTGGCCAAGCCTGGATTTTCCCTAAAGCACAGATGTTTCCCTAAAGCACAGATGTTTTTGGGCTAGTGAGAGCGTAACTGGCCTGGCAAGGTTGTTAGAAGTTACCTAGGTAACATGGGAAACCTAGTCATGACATATGTACCCAGAAAATCGCTGCCTAGCGTGATCAATACATTTGGACAATGGGGGCAGACTGTTCTGAATATTATATGGCAAATAAATAAACAGTGATTAAAGTGTGAGCTATTTTTGCTGCAGCTCCATACAAAGAACAATTTTAATGACACCACCCCGCTTTGCATATTTCATTTATGGATGTAATGATGTAGGTGTCAGAGGGTTGCTAGTGCAAGTGCGAGGCAGGGTTGGGACATCTGTGCACAGCAAAGAAGAAATGGCTCTACTGTGAGAGTGCCCTTATTTAAGTCTTCACGTCATTCTTTCATGCTGGGTCATGGTGTCATATGATAAATACATCGTAAGGGTGCACTGCTGCTAACACTGCAGTTGGTGAGATACACTTGCAAAGCAACTATAAAGCTCCACCTACTGTTGAGAGATGTGACTCTTTTTATGTCAAATGTAACTTGAGCTGACAATGAATTTGTCTGCATTAGCAAACATATTTAGACAGTTTTTTCCTCTTCCTTTATATAGCCAAAAAGAAATTACAATATGACAATATTCTGTTTCAGAATAAATGTGGTTGTGGAATTCAAATCAAGTTTTATGTTGTGTTTGTTATATAACTGTTCTGAAGATTGACAGAAATTGGAATTTTTCCCAGTTGAAGATATAATTTCTGAAATATCACTTCAGAGTTCAGTTATCATTTACCATCAATTATTGGCTTCAGCCCTGAAAAAACTACATCAGTCAATCCCTACTAAAAACATCAAAGATTATTACTGGACAATCAAGGAACAAAGTGGCGTGAACAGCAAGGACTGGGAACAGATATATTTAGAAAGTAATGCTGCTGTTTTCTATGTACAATGAGCTGGCTAGTTAGCCCCCAGTTCTAATTCAGTCTACTGCTTGTATTTTGCTTCACTCATGGGCAAAATTTAAATTTAGGCTGTCAGCATCATTTGATAAACTAATGTTAGTATTGCTAAAAAGGTTTTTTTATATGTTGTAGTTACATGCTGTGTGCATACTTAAGTTGTGTGTATTTTTGGTGGTTTCACTACAGTTTGGATTGTGCACATCGTAAATAGTCTGGATTTTGCCTCAAACTGTAATTAGGAATTTATCTAATCATGATTTCTGTCTTTTCTGTCAAGATGAGAAAAGAGCCATCAGTACCAACCAAGCATTTTTTAGAGATGTTTAAATTTCCTCCACAGTTTTGTTTGCTTTATATGTTACTAGGGTTTCCCTCCAGTAAGAAGGTTGCAACAGCCTGCGTTTTGTCTTACTGTTGACAAAATAACTAAAACAAGTTATGAAAAGAATTTTATGGAATTTTCTTGGAATGTTGATAATGGGCCAAGGGAGATCGCCTTAAATCTTAGTAAAGGTCTGGGTTCCGGGGGGACTTTGAGCTCTGATCTAGGCCTGTATCCTACTTTGTATGTAAACTTGTATTACTACAGACAGACTTATTAAGGGTATTTCAAGTGATTGGAGTATTAGATTTGGGTGTAAGTCACAATTTGTGAGGAAATGAGCAGCTTGTTTTATATATGCAATAATAGTATACCTCTGCTTGGGCTTTTTTAATCAGATTGTTTCAGTAAATATGGACTCATTTTATATATTGATATTCATGGTATTACTATGTGAATGATGTTCCTGGTATGCACCTTTTTGGAGTTGTTACTGCAGTATCAGCCATATTGCTGTTTATATAGATCATGCATAAAAAACATTTAATACAGTTAATGATAACAAAATGAGTACTGGAATATATCACATTGCAATGTCACATATTCTTAGCAATGGCAATAAAAAAACAGTTTGACATGCCTCAGTATTTTTATAAATCATATTATTTACATGCAATCTGCACAGTTTTACAAAACATTAACCAAAACCTGCAGGTTTTGCTCCGTTATTGGTGTTGCATATAAATAAAGCTGACCTGAACAAATTTGTTGCATTATCACATATTTTGTAAAACGTACAGAGATTCTAACGGAAAACCTTTTTCACTGTTTTTGTGCTCATTGTTGTCATAGAGATCATCAAATGTTGAAACAGTAATGTGTACTTTCTGCAGACGCTCACCTGTGGAGCTGCTACTCTGAAAGATGCGCCTGTTGTGGGGGTGGCAGGTCGTGGGGAGATGTTGTTCTGGGCCTGGGCCTGGGCTTGAGCCTGAACCTGAGCCAGAGCGTGCTGTGGAACCATAACCAGCTGGCCCAGCT
This sequence comes from Takifugu flavidus, assembly GCF_003711565.1. NCBI lineage: Eukaryota > Metazoa > Chordata > Actinopteri > Tetraodontiformes > Tetraodontidae > Takifugu > Takifugu flavidus. The sequence goes on from NC_079521.1 coordinate 4,193,301, forward strand.
CTGTGCGCACCAACACCATTCCTGGAGGAGCGCAAGGAACAATAATTAAAGAAAAAACAGCACACTTTGTGACATAAAACAAGAAGCTAGTGTAAATGCAATGCTGAAAAATATAAACAAGTTGTTTATTCTTGTGCATAAAGCATTCATTGCTACATGCAAGTTGTGTTCAAACATATATACTCAGTTATGTTAATCCTTAAAAAATCATTTTTTACGTAACTTTAACCCTGGAGGAAACAGACAAGTTACACTCGGATAAAATGAGGGATTCTTATATGTTTGCTTGGAATCGTAAACAGAAAACCTGAGAAATTCCAATTTTTATCTACATGTTATACAATTTAAACAACTTTTGGAAATTCCATGAACATATACTGTAGTGATGATCAGTGGATCCTCATCCCAGTTGTCAAAAACCAATTCCTCTGCCATAACACAATAAACTTCTACCTATAAAGATGTATTTTTTCAGGGAGTTCTGTTGGACGTTGATATTCCAAATCACTATCAACTGATTTCATCACAAAAAGGAATATTGATGCTCGCAATAAAATAGAAATGAGTGTTTATGAGTTTATCATTTTTATTGTTGTGATGATATAACAGCATTATTTTTCATATGTGGCAAAGACAATTCTCTTAACTATGATTCCAATAAGACACAAAAGTTTAATGATTGTCCTTATGGAAGCATTGATGTATCAGTTTGAGTATGTGGTATATTTCTGACTGATGCCTTACACAAACAACCATAGGTTTATGACAACATGACCACACTACTGGGTGTCCTGTAAAAAAAATAATGTGGCTTGGACCAAATATCAGCTGAACTGCACAACCAGCATAGTTTATTTAGTTCATAAGACATATTAATGCTATTTCTCTATGTCATTCTTTCTAATGTGGTAATAAACCTTTTGTGATGATTAGTATTACCGTGTCTCCCTTGTCATGCTAAAGCTTATGGCAGGCATAAAAGGCATTCACACAAATTGAATCATACTGACAATCAAACAGATGAGCCTCACTCAATTTAATACAAGTACAGTTAACAGCAGTTGCTTGCAAGTCTCCTTCTCCCCTCTGCAACCTTACCCGGTGGGATGGTAAATCCAGGGGGCAATTGAATGGTTGTCTGCTGCTGAGTTGGTCTGACAATCAGCTGGGGGGCGACAATCCTTTGCGGTGCTGTAAGTCCGGGTCGGGGCTGACCTGGTGCTGTGGTGGCCACAGTAGCTGTGGGAGAGGGGGCTGTGGGCCTGATCATTGTAAGAGTGGTGGTCACTGTTGTAGTCTGAGAAGTTGCACATGCAGTTGTTGTTGGTACTGCACCTGAAGAACAGGCAGGAGTGGCTGCAGAGCTCAAAGGCTGGGTCACTGTTGTGGTAGTGGTGGCTGCTGCTGTGGTCGTTGGTGTTGGGGTAACAACACTGGGTGCTGCAGGAACTGCATTTATGACAGAGTTGACAGTGCCAGAATGGCTGGACAACACAATTTTGGACTGATAATCATCTTTTTTGCATGCCGCCGTGTCTGTGACCTCTCTGTCTTGATTTACCGATGATGCCGTAAGTCCAACGGGGGCTGTCCGTGTGCTCTGCTGGACCAAGGCCGAAACACTGGTCCCGTTTCCGTTCTGTGCAATCGCTACGATGTGGTTCGGGAGTCTCTGCAGAGCAATGGTCGGAGTCCCCCGGTCGAGAGCAATAGCCGACTGACCAACCGGAAGGTTAGCGTTGGATAAAGTAAATGTTGAGGTGTTGATAGGGGATCTCACCGCTGGAGTGGAGTTGTGTGTAGTTGTATTCGTGCCCACGGGACTAACGTTGACGTTTTCTGCCATGCCTGTGTTGCTGCTCCTTCTCGTCGTTACAGCTGTGCCGTTCAAACTCTTTATGCGAGCTGAAGCTGCTCTCCGTGGAGTGGTGATACGTTTCCTCGGTAGGTTCGACTCCGTGGATGCCTCACCTGTTCCAGGGGCAATCTTGCACCCCCGATCTAATGGGGTGCTGATCCTGGCTTGCGTGGTTGCCAAAGCTGACACAGCAGATGCGATCAGTGTTGTGACGGACGTTGGATGTGACACTGAGCCGCTACTAGTCGCGTTCACACCGGCAGCCGAAGTCGTGGACGGCTCGCCAAAAGGAGGGGAGCAGCGCTGGGAAGGAGACGTGGAAGTTTTATCCGGGCTAACGTCTTTGGATTTGCTGTCTTGGTGCATCTCGGGTTTATTACGCCGTCCTTGTTGTTGTTGTTCTGGTGTTGTGGTGCCCACTGGAGCTGGTAATGTTTTTCCTAAGTGATGGTTTGCGGGGGTCACTGAGCCAGCGCCTCCGTTTTCTTCTGCTTTCCCTGCTGGTTTGCTTTGGCCAGCAAGCTGTGACTCCAATGAGCCCACCAGATCGCTGACGGCTTTCTCATCCACCTCTGAAAAGAGCATATCTTCCAGGGGGTCTGAGGTGCCCGCCATCTCTGATTATAGATAGCTGTTATATTTTTACAGTGCGCCTGCGTGTTACTGGGCATTGTGGGAATGAACCTGACGTCAGGACCAGACAAGAGGCTGATTTTTCGAATCAGCTGTAATGTAAATCAACCGTAGTAGCGCGGTGGGACTCAGCGGCAGACATGCCACATTTTACACATCAACTACGGGGGGAAACTTACATGACGTGCAACAACAACCATAAATCAACCATAACCCAAAGTAACCATAAATCAAAATATCCAAACAGTAATTTGGAAGAGGCTTACAGTTGCGTAAATGTCAATATTGCGACATGGTAGCCGCTGTAACTCCGAAAACTATGTTCCAATTAAATTGTAACTACGTTTCTTGAAAGTATCACTAAAACCAAACGTACTATCACGTACTGCAGTGAGCAAAAGCCGTGATTTTTGGGGGGGAAATCGTTTTGTTTTGTTTTGGAGAGCCCGGCAGTCCGAGAAAGGGGACGTAATTCAGCCACAGCCTTTTTTTCCCAGCATCCTTCGCGGCGGGTGAAGGAAAATGAAAACGGCCATGTCGTGGTAGGACTGCCGCGCATAAAACAGCGAATCTAAAGCTCAGTTCAATTTACTAATTAATGTAGGATAAAACTTTCTGGAACTAAATTATATGATATATGCTCTGACCGAATACAACTTTCGTTTAAATAAGTGAAATATTAACACCCAAAGGCAGACATGAGTGGAGGGGGGACGCCATATATTGGTAGCAAAATTAGCCTGGTCTCCAAGGCCGAGATTCGTTATGAAGGGATTTTGTACACGATTGACACTGAAAACTCAACAGTAGCTCTCGCTAAAGGTAAGTAACATGGCCAGACGGTCATTTGCAGACTTATTACATTGCCCATGTACATGTTGACGAATGGAATTGTATCGGGAGCGCGTTAGCGACGCTAGCTAGCGACCAACAGACAGAGCTGTTACCGCTGTGCGTCCTTTGTTTACCTTATTGAGGCTGACGCGAAGCCTTCGCCACCTCTTTTAGACACCAAACGTGACTTAAAACCCTCATCACACTTGAACATCTCAGTTTTCTTGTTTGAGTTTCTACTACCAGCCGACCAGTTGATATTCAGTTTGAATTGAGCCACGTTCGTCCAATTGTATGTATGTAATTGTTTGGCGTCAGTTTACTGTATTGATTCTTGCTTTTTCACATCCTTTTTCGACAGTTCGTTCTTTAGGGACTGAAGATCGACCCACTGATCGACCCATTCCTCCCCGAGATGAAGTCTTTGAATACATCATCTTTCGAGGGAGTGATATAAAGGACCTGACAGTTTGTGAGGCTCCCAAAAGTTCCAGCAACCTGCCTCAGGACCCAGCTATTGTTCAAGTGAGATTTTATGTATTTGTCTAACATCCAAGCGTACTATAAGATGTCTAAACCTTTTCTTGGTATTAACAACAGAATAAGATAAAGAGAAACACTGACTCTTAATGTCTGTACTTTCAGTAATTCACATTGACAATGCACTTTTTAACTGTTAAGACTATACCACTTGGTCATACATGTCTGTTCTTTTAAGCAATCTGTAAATTAACCAAAGGTTATTTCACTTTGGCTTAGATTTGTACTTGTAGTGTGTATACCGGTACTCTGGACAGTGGGACCTTATGGGGATGCTTAACAACAGATGAATGCCTCATCATTCATCTCAAAAAGCCAAATTTTTCTTCCTTTGGGAGTAGACAGTCCCACTCCAGAGAAGGTCAATCTTGAGTTCGGCTAATTTGTAGCTGTCCACAATCATGAAATACTTGGGGAAATATGGATTAATTGTATCGTCCTGTCTTCTTAACCGCTTTATCCCTTTCGGGGTCACGGGGGGAGTACCAATGGGTGAAGGAAGGTCCACCAGTACAGCGCAGGTTCTCTGTGAGCATTTGTGGGTTTGGTACCTTGCTCAGTGGTACCTCAACAGTGCTCTGAAGTTGTTCTGGCACTTTCCTCAACACCTTCCATGTTTTGTCTGTACCCAACAGGCTGCGCTACCACCGCCCAGTTGGTTTAATTGTCTGCTCAGTAATATACACAAGTGTGAGCGAAATTAGATTATCTTAGTTATTAGAAGGTTGAAAGTGATAAGATATGACTAAAGGTACTTTGTCTGATTAATTGGCCGACGCACATTATGAGTGCTGCTAAATAATCTAGTAGAATCACAGTTGTAGAGGGTTCTGAGTCTACTGATTTGGTAGTGCTAACTCTGTACAACTGTTTGTGATTCTACCAGTAAAAACTGGTATTTCCTGACCTGTGACAAACAGATTTATAAACTATGCATACTCATGCATACTGGAATGGCTCGGCATGTAATATTCTTTGTAATCAGTTAATCAAAAATGAATTCTTGTTAAAAAGGTGTGAAAAGAAAAACTGTTTTCTTTTATCTACTCTAGTCCTCAGTTGGAACTACACATACTGGAGTTTCACCTTCATTTCAGTCAACTGGGCCCTACGCTTCATACAAACAGACTCCTGGCCCATCATACAGTCAGTTTGGTGGTACAGCCCTTGCTGGCCAGCAGTTTGCATCTAGCGGTGCAGGTAAGTATCAACTTTATCTAATTCCATCTCTTCCCACTCAAAGAAACGTTAAGTCTTTTTATTCAGTTTGTAATGAAGTAATGGCCTTTACACAACGTTATAAAAAAGGAGCAACCTTTAAAAAATAATAATAATAAACAGGGCAGACCAGTCCCAAGCTACATGTTTTAACTGGTTCAACCCTGGGTCATTCAGTGCAGGCATCATCATCAGCTGCCCCTACACCACCTGCACCGGTCGGACAGAGGAGTCAGACCGCAGCAGCAACTGCCAGAGCCACAAGTACCAATGCTGACAGCCAGAAGCCCCCAGACCTCCTAGAGCAGAGAAGAGGTAAAATACATTTCATTTTACGGCTTCGCAATGTACTGAAAATGTGTCTTCATTGCAGTAATAATGTGTGTCGATATCATGAGCCAGTCATTGCGATACATGTGATAATTGGTTCGGTGCAAAACTCTACTTCTTGTGTTCGCATCTGTACTTTTGGACAAAAAAAATGCTTTAAAACTTTGCTCAATAAATTGTTATCACTAATTTAAAAACATAATAAGTACATTATTTTGTTGGTTTTGGCCTCTAAACATTAAATTAATTTGCGCGCTCTGTAAAACGAGCTGAAAAAAGTTAGGTGTTTTCTTCCATTAACTCCCATGTTTAATTCACTTCATAAAACTTTTTAAAATAGAAAATGTTTCTTTTACAGCATTCAATCATAATTCACAAAAATTCACATATACTTTAAAGTTTCTTAGTTTTAACATTGCGATACAGGTTTAAATGCGAGGGGGCAACATGGCTGACAGTTCTGCGCAGCTCATTTCTGTGTGTGTGCAGAGATGATAAACTTGTTTTTCGCCACCATTTCACCAACTCTAACGAAAAGGAATTTTAAAATCTTCCGATTTTAACTAACCCACAAACAACAATATTGATTATTATGTCAGAATGGGGAGGCTGCCATATTTGTCCCCAGTCTGTGGCCCTGGCTTTGACAAAAAGTTTTTTGCCTTGCACCTGTTTTATTGATACATATAATTCACATTTACTTATTAAATTAAAACGTGCTTGGCCTGTTCCTCGTATTCTTGTACATAAGTATATATTGTATAGCAACAAGCTTATACACCTAATTCCTGGTGGCACAGAAAACTTACATTGGGTTATATATCACGAATCAGATCACGTATCACAAGTTTTCCTGAAAGTGTGTGGTCCTATTTAATTGGTGTGTACTCTATTCACCAGAGCTACATTTGGTCCACAGAACACTGTGTATTACATCTATAACATTTTTTTTACTGTGCTTGTTTTAGAGCCGTGTTGGTTTTTTTTTTTTGGTTTTTTTTTAATTTAATTTAATTTTTGAAAAAGTGGTAATTTGTGTCTCTTTTTGTCCAGTTTCTGAGGTTCAGAAGGTGTCGCAGCAAGATAATGAACGAAGTTCTGTTGAAAGCCGAGATTCTAACAAATATCAGACTGGGGGTATGTACTTTGTTTTACTGATCTTTATCTGCCGTTGAGTATAAAATTGTGTTTTTAATATCAGTTAAGTGTTTCTTTATCGGGACTGGGATTTATACAGGTTCTTACACAAATTGGGACATTTAGGCAATTTTTCTTTAACGCTTACGTGACACGTTGTGAAATGTTGGATTTCTTAGAATTACTGAATTGTAGTTGTTCTCTGCTGTTCCTTAGCTGCTGCTCAGTCTGCTCGCCGTGGTCGAGGCAGGGGAAACCGCAGCAGAGGTAGAGTAAACATTCGTCGTGATGGCCCCATGAAGTTTGAAGAAGACTTTGACTTTGAGACAGCAAACGCCCAGTTTCAAAAAGATGAACTGGGCAAAGAGCTTCAGAACAAGCTCAAACTGAAAGGTGACGTGTCCTCAGCAGCTCTCGCTGACCTTTCTTGTCTCCTGATTACACCTGTTGCTTCAATATCTTTGAAATTAAAATTATACCCCATGAGACCAGAAATATTATATCTGCACAGTCACTAATGTCTTTTTAGAACTAAGCCTGTTGTCATATTGATCTTAAACAGAGCAAAACATTTTTTAATATAATCACAGATGAGAAAACCCTGAATGGAGAAGAAACCGGTGACTTGGAAAATGTGGCTAATGAGGAGGAGGAAACGGTGTCCAGTTGCTACTATGACAAGACCAAGTCCTTCTTTGATAACCTGTCCTGTGACAATTCAAGGTACAGAAAATTAGCCTCTAAAGTGAGTCTACAGTCGTCCTTGAACAAAAACAAAGACCTGCGGTAGTTAGTTAGTTTACTTAACAATGTAAATGTTTCCAGACATTAAAGTGAGGCAGTATTTAGGAGGTGGCCACTGTGATGACTTAGGATTTGGTCATTTCGCTGAACTTGGTCAATTTGCTGGGGTATTTTTATAAAAGGAAGAGTCTTTGGACGGTGACATACCATAATTTTCGGACTATTGAGCACACCTGAATATAAGTCGCACCTGCTAAATTCTAAATTTTAAATTAAACTTTTACATTGGTGAAATTAGATTTCACTTTACAAAAGCAATAAGTAAAAAATCCAATGCATTAATTGATTTTACCAGCATACTCACTCATTACTAACTGGTGTAAACAATGTACTGAAAGACTTTTGTTTCTGTCTCTTAAAGTAAATCAGGGGAAAGAGGATTTTCAAGGTAAGGCGCATTTTTCCTCCTCGTGGCACTTTCCCATTGGTTTATGGATAAGTACTGGTGATCGTTGTGTGTCAGGGAACGGAGATCAACCTGGGCTGAAGAGAGACGCATGAATTCGGAGACATTTGGCATCCCTCTCAGGCACAACAGAGGACGAGGTGGCTTCCGTGGTCGAGGATTCATGGCTCCCCGTGGCAGCAGGGGGCGACCACTGAGCAAGGGTTCTTTTGGGACAACCAGAGGTGGTCCACCTGGTTTCAGAGGGGGTCGAGGAGGGCGAGATTTCTCTGATTTTGAATACAGGGTAAATGATTAAGACACTCTGTGGATGTTCTTTAAGTATGTTTGAAAACAGTCTGTTTTGACCCTTTTGTTGTGTATTCCTCTCCAGAAGGACAACAAGGTGGCTGCATAGTGATGCAGTCACAGGTGTTGCACCTCCTGAAATGATTCCATTCGGTCTCAACATTTCCCAGATGCAGGAAGGAAATCCTGTCTATCACCAATTCTGGGCCTGACTGCTTTACATCAGGGAGTGACGATTCAGCTGTTTTCCACTGTTAGAAGGCTTCTTCATGTGGTCCAGTATCCAGATTAACAACGATTGTATTTTATGCATTTCTTCCAGAAGTGTAAGTCTGTGCTGTGGAAAGCTGTGTACAGAAAGCCCACTGAGTGGATAACTTTTCATGTCACCAATAGCTTTATTTCTTTTCTTAGTTTGTGATATTAATTTGACTACAGACCATTACTGCAGTTCCTGTTCCATCATAGTTTCGCCATTAGTTTGCCGTATGTTCATTATTATTACGATTTTGACCTCCATGATTACTGATAGTGAGGCAAAGCCAGCTGAAACAGATATGGGTGGGGAAATGTGTGAATGTATTTCTGATTTGGTGAACTGACACTTTTACAAGGTTTCACCGCCTCGGCTGGGATCGGTTCCATCGCACTATCCCTGCATGCAAATATTCAAGTTTTCCACAACCCCCCCCCCCCCCCAACTGTTTTTGCTGTGTTTGAACATCTGGAATTTTCAGCAGAATATGTTTCAGAAAGGCTGAACAAATGAAATATGTGTGAGTGTATTAAAACCAAAACATATACTTTTCATTCCTGCATCACTTAGTTTCTTCAGTCAGAATGGGCAGTCACAGCAAACTGTAGATTCCTCTCTGAATTTCTTCAAAAACAATGTGAGAATTTTAATTTATCAAAAATACAGCGCATAAAATTTTGAGCTGCCTGGTGGGTGTGTACTTTCTACTTTTGTCACCCAGATTGAATTTCCACACAGGCATCTGCAACTTCAAATCCTGACTGTAACAAGATTGTCTGGAGAAAAGTTATGTTTTCTTGGATGTGGTGCCAGAATATTGAAGCGCAGTGGGATTTCTTTCATTTTTCCACAATTATTTTTAGTACTTTAGCAATTTCAGAATATGTTTGTGTTTGACTGGTATTTTTTACAGCTCCATTTAACTTAAAGTTTATAGTTGGACAGGAATATTGACAGCACTATATACTTATTTGTGCTTGTTGATTGTCATCAGTGTTTACAAGACAGGCCAGTTGGAACTGTGCTGTTAAACTGGATATTGCTTTGATTGCTCATTAGTGTATGATAGCCATAGAGACCGTCGCTTACTGTTGGCTCTGCAATAACCAGCAAGATAGAATTTGAGAAAAAATGTATTACTGAATTATTCCATTTGTTCTTTGTATGTTTGTTACTTCCTTCAGCTGCTGGAATTGTGAACCAGGGCTGTTTTCTTGAAAATATCAACAATGAGTTTTTACATAAAATAAAGTCATCAAATTATGTCTTGGCTGCTTTTAATTTGCATGTTCTGCATTATAATTTATATAGTTACATAAAATGCAGTTGTAGGATACTGAATATAATCCTTTTTTGTTAAGGCATATTTCCATGTTCATAGAATAATTGCCTCTTATCTGTATCTTAATAGTATCAAGAACCGTAGTGACAACAATCAAAGTCAAGTGCAACTGTTACTAAAAGGAATATATATTTTATTTCAAAGATGTTACATCATCGGCGATATTTGGTACATTAGTGACCGCTCCGTGACACTTTTTAAACATTAATGGCCGATAGAGGGCGATATTGAAAAATTATTTTATTCCAGACTTAAAATAATAAATAGACCACTTTCGGACAGGCATATATGAGGTGACCTTTTACGCTACTGCGCATGTGCAATAGGCGCGGAAACGACATCCGGGATGATCAAGTTGGTATTTTGAGACGTTAATAAACCAGTTTTCTAAAAAAAAATGTCAATCGTGTTTGTGCCAAAAAAACAACGAGGGACTGCAAAAATTAACCAAGAAACAATACAGAGAGTAAGACGCCATATGACCAGTTATCTGGAGAATATTGTGCATATTAACGCCATGTTGGACCATAATTTGTGAACGTTTGTTTTGTCATACTTATTCGCTTACTTTTTAATACCTAAAACTGATCTCCACATGTTAACTTTTGTATTCACGTTTTACGTTCTCTCCTCTAGTTGTTGGATGAAAACGATCAGTTAATCCGATGCATCACTGAATACATGCAGAAAGGACGAGCAGTGGAGTGTGTTCAGTCAGTATTGGTTAATGAGGCTGGATATATTTATGGTGGTAGGTACAGTATCGCAGAACTTGACAGGTTATTGTCTTCTGACACTTCTCATTAGATATCAACAGATCCTGCACCGCAACATCGTCTACCTGGGAACTATAGCCGATGCCAGTCCAGAAACCTCCCTCCCTTCTAATGTAAAGATCATCCATACTCACAACTTGAGAGAAACTGCAAACAATGGTGTGTTTCCTTATGCTGCTCTTTTTGTTGACAGTGTACATCTAATGAATCCGCACCGGCTGAGAATGGACACGGAGGGTCGGGGTAGTGGTTGCTATTATGTGCATTGGAATAGCGTTTTTAATTAACTTTAAAATTTATAGGACTATCAGTGCGACAAATTTTTACATGTTCAGTGTATTGTTTATTTAAAATAGCAAATTTTTGAATAAAGATGATTTGATGTGACAGCTTTCTGCCTTCATGTCAATGTTTTAGGTAGAAACTACAAAGAGTGGATTTAATTGCTAATCATTTTATTTTTTGCATTGCTGGTACACTTGGAAAGATTCAGTTGCCAACTCAAAACAACAATAAGCAACATAAGCCAAGCAGTCCCCCTTCATATCTTCTATCAGGGCAACAATTTTTTTTCTTTTGTTGAAGCTAGGAGTAAACCATTTGACACAGCTGAGACGCTAACATTTATAGTCCCAGGTCTGTAATGTGTATTTTTTTTTCTTTTTTCTTTTAAAGGCTGCAACAGTTTGGGAGAAAACACAGACAAAAGCAACAAACCCTATATTTTGATTGTGCAAAGCACATTAACTATAAAAAGATATATATTTATATGTATATACAGCAAACAATTTTTGTAAACATGTTAAGTATGTTAGTTTTCTGAAAACATGGTGTCTTTTCATAAATACAGGCAACATTGGCATCTGCAAACGTCACAAAAGAACATTCTGGGCTTGTAAAAAAAATAGCCCATTTGCCATAGAAACCAACAAAGGGCTTGGAAAAAGACCCTCACCACACAATGTTTTAGTGTTTAGCATGGCATATTTGGTAACCTTTATAGATGGTGTAGTTCAGCTCTGGAAAAATGTGCTTTTCACATATTGGGAGGTGTAAAATAATCTTTCATGTAATATGCCTACAAGAATACTAACATACAGTAATGGTATAATGTATGAAAATAGAAAAATAAGATTAATACTGTCAATACCTGTACAAAAAAAATATGGTATTATTAAAGACAAACTGAGATTATGGGAGTTAGTGTCGATTTTATACAACCAATAATTAGAGGAGGAAATAAATGTGTTTCTCGTGAAGATGTTGGGCGTGTAGCCATTTCTCAACAATCTCAGACCACCTGACATCTTCAGCATAACACTTTGGTTGAAAATAATATTCTGCAAGTGCTATCAATACCAACATGGCACATTGTTACTGCTATAACCCCGAACTCATATGCTGTTGAAAAAGTAGTGTATTTCTCTCAAAGTACTTTTCTGCAGTGACTTACTATATGCTGAGCCTGCTCAAAGCCTCTTAATAAAAAGAACTAAATATTTATATTTCAATGTCAGTATTTTACAAGCTATGAAACAGATGGTAGCTGTATTCTGAATCATCTTTGCATGAGATTTGGCAGTTACAGCTATGTAGACACAGTATATTTGATGGGCAAAATGTCGAGCACGTCGAGCCCCTGCCCTCTCCTAATAAGCTCATAATTCATTCTCACGCAAATAATCACACACACAAACACGTGCAGGTGCAGAAGCCAAGTGGATGATGGCCGTGCACGTCTCCAGCTCTCGTCTGAAGCCATGTCTGCTCAACAGACAGAAACGCACTTTAGGATAAACTGTTGCGGGCGTGGCCCATGCACCTCTCATAGTTAAAACATGGCAGTTCAAAATACATCTCTTTTTCCAAACATGGATGCCTGACGTGGAAAAATATAGATAGAAAAGTGTTGAGCCAGTGTTTGTACTTATTCTAAAGCTTTAAAGTCTTCTAATTCTGTGGGTGTGAACTGTAACATCTACAGCTCAGCCCATCTATAACTCTGCTAACAGAGCTCCAGATCCTCAGTGGCACTTCCCCATCAACATGTTGGTCTGCCATCAGTACTGGGGAAGGTAGGAGGACCTGTGCTCATGTTTGAGGGAGAAAGACTTAAAGTCCTTAGTCATGGGTTTGTGTTGCTGTTGCTGCTGCTGCTGTTGCTGCTGCTGTTGCTGCTGCTGCTGCGTGAACGGGAAACCAGAAGAGATGCCAGCTGAGGGGGAGCAGTCGCTCGCAGTGGACCACACAGGAGATTGCAACATCTGCATGGTGTCGCTCCACTGAGAGGAAGGAGGGATGTTCATCTGAAACAAGGAAGAGCTGGGATTGGGCATGGTGTTGGTGTGGATGGAGTGCTGCCATGGTGCCTTTGGAGGCCAGGTTTTAGTTTTGTTGTCCTGTGCAGAACAAGCAAACAACTTTCAGCAATGGAGGATAATTAAGAACAAGTAAACGAGTAATCCTCCCTGAACACAAAAGGAATAAAGAAGAGACACATTCTTCTTCTGCAAATTCCGCTCCAGCAGTTACAGGAGGGGTTTGCTTGTGAGCATAGACACCTTTTAAAGCTAACTACAGTAGGACCTCAACTTACGAAATTAATTGGTTCCGGAAGTTGTTTCGTAACCTGAAAATTACGTAAGTAGAGACGCGTTTTCCATGTAAATACCCTAATCCGTTCCAAGCCCCCAAAAATGCGGACATAATTTTTTTTATAAATCAGAAAAATGCATCAAAACATGTAACAAATACATGTTACAATTAGTTTACCACACAATAAATGTAGGAATTCAGTGCAAGGCTTCTCCAGGAACAAAATGAACTTTATTACAGGCTAATCTTACATTAGCCGTCATTACTGGCAACGAACATTAATACTTGTGGTAACATCGCCATCTAATGGACAAACATACGAACACCCACAATAAATCCCGAAGACGATAAAGAGGACGCTGGGATATACACAAATTTGTACATATTGACGTCCCTCCTAGCCAATGGGATTACAGCAAGATGCTAGGCGATAGCCAATGGCAGAGCAGCTTTGCCTTTCGTATCCTGACGTTTCTTTCATAACAAGAGGAAATATTTTCCTGTTAAGACGTTTCATAACCTGAAAATTTCGCATGTAGAGACGTTCGTAAGTAGAGGTCCCACTGTAATTTCAATCACCATTTGTCGTTACATTGCAGATACTGTGTCATTCCAAAATTTTACAATTCAAGGAATCAGACTAGGCAGGACTCCCATACAGAATGGTGTCTCAAACACAGTGAAGGCTGTAGCAACTTCTGAAACAGCTCAAACTTGCCTGGCTGTCATCTGTGACATGATGCAGTGGTGGCGAGGGCAGAGTGCACACTTCTGGCTCACCGCAGCTGTGTTTTCTATGGACAGACACATTTTAAGGATGAGCCGCTCAACATTTGCGATAAAAAGGACCCAGTTCATATGAGGCCAGCCCTACCTCCTTTGTTTCACTGCAGCAACAAGGTCTGGCCCAGAAAACATGGAGAAGAGGCTGTCACCATTTGCAGAAGATGTTTCATCACTGGAGCTAGCCGAGTCGCCCTGGTTTGCTGACCAGCTGCTGTTAATGGCCTCCCTGAAATAAAATCACAACAGTGTCTCAGATTTATCTGGTTAGGTCAAAAGAAAACTTTTTTTCTGTCTCTCTTCTCTCAGAAAGTGCATGAAAGTAAAAACAGGAATGAAAAGCAACTTTATTTTTATCATGCAGGACAACTAAAATGGCACTGCTGTACAGCAGGAAGGTGCTACAGATGAAATTTCAATGACCGTAAATGTCACATGTATCGATGTTATTTGCTACGATGAGAAGTGATTCACCACATAATAATCCTGAGCTACAATGAGACACATTGAGCGCCATTGTCCAGTGCTAATCCAGAGGACGAGACTGAGACTTTATTCATGTCGCTATACGACTTCATTATCACACTCTAAGAATTGTTACATGGTTTAATTTTATGTTCAACTGTACATAAATGTGGGGGTGGTGAGTTTTATGAACAATACTGCTGGTTGCCACCAGAGGGCGCAAACTTTATATGCTGCCCATCATCATTATACTGAGTACATTATATGTACTTCAATATTCATGTACAATATACATATCAGAAATGTGTTGGAATTATCTTCTTATTTGTTTTTTAATAGTTTTGATCACTGTTTCCACAGATTATCTAATCAATCCTGATGAGGATACAGGGGTGGACCTCGTGTACTGTGTTGACACTCACCCCTCACTGAAGTACTCTGGGTGGGACCAGGTCCTGTGCTGCTCCTCTGGCATTGGCCAGTTGCTGCGTGGGTTGCTGGGGCGACGGATGTGCTGCACCTGACGTTTCTGCTGCATGGCCTGACTGACGCCTGCAACGTAACGCGCAAACTCTGGATCGGAGCCAACTGTGTATGGATAGGGAGGATAGACACAACTTTGAGTTTCTGAAACCCTCAGCTTTTTTCTTTCACTCCCTGGAGCTCAATCCATTTAGCCAGACTGTCTACTATAGCAGAAAAATCACAATGGCTGTAAGTCACAGTGAACAATAGACCCCGACTGGAATCAAAAGACTCTGCTACACTGTAAAAATATCAACTGGTATCGGCTAAATTCAGCACAATCGGTCAACCTGCAGTCACAGCTCAAAGAGATCTCTTAGATCAGGCTCTAAACTTGTCTAAAGTCTTGTTAAACAATTAGAGGATAGTACATTAGTTTTACACTGTATTACACAAATGCAGTAAACATCTGTTTGTAGTCTAGGAAACATACGATTTGTGCATCCATTTGTTTTCATGTCTTCTCTTTTCAAAAGCAACTTTAAAATAAACTTTAAACCCATTATATGGAAATTAATTTTACAGAGAAGCAGTTAAGCAGCATTTTAATTCCTTGTCAACTAACAATTATACCTGTTTGGGTTTATATTTGCAAATGTCCACTGATGGCAACAATATATTGATGAGAGTGCAACATATAATCATTTTAGCATTCTCATCTATATATATTTTATTGCCATCAATTACAACACTGCTAAACTGCTTCTCTGTAAAATTAAGTTCCATATAATAGGTCGTTTAAGTTCCATATAATGATCGTTTTTATCTACTAATGTTTTCTTATCATGGTGTAGTTTGTGATTTATTGCTGTCGTTTAAGTTATTTAGTTATTTTAATAATCAATTGTCTAGGATGACTACGATGTATGAACATCACCAGAAGACCTCTGGGTATGCAAAAGTGAGGTGAATCTCACCAGCTGGGTCAAACGGCAGAGAGTCTCCCAAAACTCCAAATGCTCCTTCACTCTGGTCCCTGTTTGGCCAAGTGTTGTTGCGGGGGCATTGTGGTTTCTGACCCAGCATCTCTGACATAACACTGTCCATGTAGGTGCTGACCAGACCCAGACTGTACAAGTCTGAACTCAAATCTGGAAGGCCAGGAGAGCCCCACTGCCCTATTGGACCAAGAGGGGACAGCCCTCCAGGCGGACCCTGTGGTGGAGGCTGTTGTCCAGATGTCCCAAGCCACTTGTTGGTCACTCTTTGCTGAGGCAGCACCTGGGGTGGGGACTGCTGAGATGGAAGTTGATTGATGGGTTGCAGGAGGTGCTGGTAGTATTGCAGGGCCTGTGAGGTCTGCTGAGGGGGTGGAGGAGGGGGCTGCTGCTGCTGCTGCTGCTGGGGTGGAGGTGGCTGTGATTGTGGCTGTTTCTGTACTGCCTGGGACTGGGGCTTGGGCTGACTCTGAGTCTGAGCTGAGGGCTGCAGGGCGTTATGAGAAATGGACTGAGACGTTGGTGGTAGCCCTGTGGGGGGCTTTATCTCAGCAGGATTTGCAGATGCAACAGAGTTCCTTCTCTTCACCAGAGGTGACGCCTGCTGGGATTTTCCCATGTTAAATCCTGAGAGAAAATCTATGACGTCCTGCATCTCCTGGTCAGTTGGCAGGTTCATCCCCTGCTCCTGAGCCACGGAGCCATTAGCCAGCTGTTTCTTCTGGGAAGAGTCAGAGGTGCTAGACAGGCCGCTCATCTGCAGGATGCTCTGCAACCTCCCATCGCTGTGGCCAAGACTCTTGGCCTTATCATCAGAAGTACTGGTTGATAGCATGCTTCGAGAAGGGGTGCTAGGAATAGAATAACTGCCCCCGTTATTAGAGTTGGATGAAACCTTCTTGGTAAACTTGGAAGTAAGCTTAGATATTGTTCTGGGCAATCCACTAGAGGCCTTGGAGGTGTTGCCTGGAGCCATGTCTACTTGGCTTCCATAGTCTGGAGTGTCCCGCAGTTGTATCTGAATAGTGGGCAGGGCTTGCTCTCTAGAGAAGAAAAGTATTGGGTAATTGTAAAATAATATAGTAGAATAATTATTCAGCTGACTTTGTTTAACCTATTTAAGCCAAATGTTAAATTGATACATTGTTCAGTGTATCTACATAATATGATAAATAATATAAAACAAGATGCAAGATAAAATGAGATCAAGCAACCACGAGGGGCTCTTTCTGGTTCACTCACTTTCTGTCCTTCCATCTGCTGATGTCAAACACTGCAGTGTAGAGAACGTCCACCAGACCAAGAGTCTTCTCTGGGTCCAAGCTCCGCTGAAGCAAAGACATAGTGGCCGGGTCCTCCTTCAGACACCTGAGCATAACACAACAGCACAGGACTAGAGATAAAAACGCAAAATACAAAATCTATGCAAGAGTCCAGGACATGAAGGGGATGAATGACATATGATAAAACAACAAATCCCCAAAACATTTTTTTTCCATGCATTCACCAAACTTGACAATTCTGACCAGTGTAAACTTTCTAATGGGAGCTCCACACAGTAACCCACATATAAAAGTTGATGTATCAATGTTTCCCCAAAATTAATGTCAATGGACTGTTGGACCAAGATGCAGTACCCAGAGAGAGTCCAATGTGTCCCCTGGTTTCCATGAAATTCAAACCTGGAACCTCACTGATGTTGCTGTGTGATGACACTGCTAACCACTGCATCATACCAACCTTCTACCTTCTACCTATACACACTATAATAAATATTTGAGCAACAACATGATTTTTGTTTACCATGTAGAGGGGACTTGGACCACCACCTTGGAGCCCTCAAGAGAAATCTGGGGAGCATAGGCCTCTTTATTCTCTATCTGAGCAGTATCGACAACCACCTGTTGAGACAAAGTCATGCATCAAAATTTTAAAAACATTTTGGCATACAGGATCATATAAACATTAGGCATGCAAACATTCAAAAGTGAAAAGTGATTTCCCCTCAGTAATATGGACTATTATTGCCTCTGGCCATTCAAGGTGAAAAGCCAGCCAATGACATCAAACAGGCTAACCTTCCTGCTCTGTTTCACAAATGTATTTGTGAGTTTTTGGCAGTGGCCATGACTCTTCAAGCCCTTCGCAGCTAAGTCACAAAGAGGGAGGTTCTCACTTCCTGAATTATAGGAAGTTAAACCATTGTTATTTATTTTAAAAAGAACGAAAAGCAGGTGTATCCTCTGAACCTTATGGCTGACAATGTGAGACAAACACACACACAGTCTGTCAACCATGCCAAAATACATGACACAGGGTCAATGGGGTCAAAAAGGAGGAATACCAGCAAAACAGTCCAACCTCAACCGCATCACTGGGCACCAATAGTCATAACCAAAAGGAAAAATTGAGTCAGTGTCTAATTCTCTTTCCTGAAAAAGCAGAATAGATATGGTGAGTCTGAGTGCAAAAGAATAAAAATAGAGAGGCTACAGATGATGCATGTGGAGGGGAAGTGCTACTAACACATGAGAGTGATTCACAGTTTGGTGGTTATACATTATGTTAGTGCCCGTCTCTTAGTATAGGATATGTTTGTATATATTTCTACACGCACTGTTATATGTGTGTATTATTTTAAGCTGAACAGCCACAGGCGCAGATAAGGACTTAATGAACAGTGCTCATTTATCATCCAGGGATTGTTTTACAGTTCGTAAGTGGATAGCAACTCTGGATGGAAATGCTCCCTTAACTTGACACACAAAAACAGCGTGGACCACACAAAGGAAATAAACACGGGAGCATAAACACACTGGTGTGCTTCTGGGAGTCCTGCAGGTGACCCTTTCTACCCATGATCTTTACTTCAACAGGGAGAGGGAGTGGAGTCTGTTTTCAGACACACCCAGACTAGCCCATTCCTCACACAGATGCTGCAGGAATGCTTCTTCTCTTTTGTGTGTATTTAGTGTTAGTTTACTTCTTTGGCAGCTTCAAAGCAAACAGGCTGATCCTCTCATCTCCATTACAAATCTGACTAACATGAGAATACAAGCCAGCAAATGCAGAGACACAAAATAAACTAAAATAAGTGCAAAATAGGAAAAGAAAAGAAACTGCCCAGCATTGAGCTCGCTGTTTTGACCAGCTTGTCCAATTGCATTGTTTGTTTGTTTTTCTGTCAAGCTGCCACCCCAGATCACAGATGCAAACCATGTGGTAGAACATGGTCATCATCTCTACACACACACACCAGAGGATCTCAGTGTTCACAGGAAGAACAGACGCCTCTTCCCGTAGAGGGCATTGGTGTTGGAACCCTATTTGCAGATCTACACCATCGCAAATGAGTATATCTGCATGTACATAAGTTTATATTTTATACATTTAATACGCTGTGGAAAATAGTTCTTTATAGTACTTTTATCCAAGGATGAAAACCCTTGCTTACTTGGCAACATTGCAAAACATAGTTTCACCATAGCCATTATGTACAGCTATTATTAATATGTGTTGTTTACTAGCCTTCCTTT
The DNA here is from genome assembly GCF_003711565.1 of Takifugu flavidus. Classification (NCBI taxonomy): domain Eukaryota; kingdom Metazoa; phylum Chordata; class Actinopteri; order Tetraodontiformes; family Tetraodontidae; genus Takifugu; species Takifugu flavidus. The sequence continues at coordinate 4,212,565 of NC_079521.1, forward strand.
CAACCAATCATGTTTTTTGATTCATGTTAAAAAATAACTTTATTTAGATTTCATGTCTATGGCTCTGGCAGTGAAGTCAAGTCAAGGTTTGGTTTAACAATACAGCAGCCATACAGTACAGATGTCTTCATCTTTCATTATCCAAAGCTTCAGACAGGTTTCCCATGTGGTCTTTTTACCGTGTCTTCTCTTTGCCTTTCATAGAAGCTTGTTGTGTGTCCGCATAAATCTCCCATGTAACACTGCACTGCCCAATATATATACAGTACAGTACTATAAATGGATTTATCTTGCCTCAAGGTGAAACCTGCATTCATGATAGAATATAGCAATACTAAGCATAGAATATGTTTTTTTAAAAACTTACCCAAGACAGGCTGTAGTCACGACTACCATTACAACCAATATAATTATTTTGCTTACTTTTCCCGTGGTTGAAAATTTGGCCCCCAGTGTGTTTTAATGCAGCATTTTTGAGGTGTACTCACCAGACCAGCCTGAGCAAACAGCAGCTGCACAGCTGTCTTGCAGGCTCCTCTCCAGCTCGATGGGCAGACTTGGTTAAGGACCTCTGTGACGGGAGATTCATCCCGAGGAGTAATTCCATTCTGGCCCAATGCCTCCTTAATAAGCTGTAGCATTGTGTGCTGAGAGAAACAAAAACCATTCAAAGTGTGTCTGTGCGATAGTGCAGATGCCACAAAAAGCAGGTTGAGCCTGTCATTAGTGCACTTATCGGTTGTGGTCATTACTCAAAACACTGCAAACCCAAAACACAATTATGAAGCCACACTGGTTTGGGGGTGTCTGAGCCAGTCAACAAGCATACCGTCTTCAGTTTCAGGTTTTCAGCAGCTGACTCGTTGAAGGACACTCCCTTCAGAAAGTGGGATCCGATCTGCACAGGGATAGTGGGCAGCTCACACTGGATGGGCTGAGACATGGTCTGTATTCTGCCAGCCTGCTGGGCCTCCACATCGCTGCAGCAGCCCTACACACACATAATGCAAATATACCACGACTATAATAGTAATAGTAATAATAATCTTAATACTAATAAAAATAACAACAACAACAACAATAATAATAATAATTCTATGTCTATAGGGATGGTTAACACTAATTATATGACTATTATTTACTGATTTTTGAGAGTTTACACACCTGTAAAGCTGCTTCTACAGCTTTGGGGTTAAGATGGAAGCCAGCCTTCAGAGCATACTCACTATGGCCCAGACTCTCCAGAGCAGCTTTGTAGGCCTGGAGGTAGAGACATTGCATAGCTATCAATCTATCTAGCGCTCATCAAAGAGATGAAACATTTTATTTTCTATCTTATTAATTCCCCCTGTTCATTAAGTATAAACAAATGGTTTCTGGAGGTACCTGTAAAGCATTGTCAATTTTCATGTTCAGTTCCTTCAACTGGTTTTCAGGGATGGTGGTGTTGTTGGAGCAGAAGAGCTGCTGAACCTGGATGCCTGCCAGGCAGCCGTCTCGGCCCCTCTCTCTGAGCCTCCCTGTGGCCTGAGGAGACAGCAGAGTGAATGACAGCAAAAACACCGTCCAAAAAATGAAGTCATTACTGAATGTACAAACATCACGTGAAGACGTCATCATTTCTGCCATGTGATTTACAAAATTCAATCAAGAATGAACAGGACTTAAAAGAACAGCAATGTTTTTCCTTTCAATGCTGCATTAAATTTGCCGTTATTAGGGTGGAGTTGCAAGTTCACAGGAAGTGCCCCAAAAAAGACGACTTCAATCTGTCAAAACTGGACAAATAGGATTTCCCTATATCTCTGAGTCCCGAAGACACAAGGAGAATGCTTACCTGGGCTGCACGCTTCCAGGAGCAGGATGCTTCATCCAATTCAGTGAGTGCTCCAAGATCAGAGCTCTGGGAACAGGCATTGGCGCAGTGTTCCTGGGCATGAGCAAGAGCTTCTGCCAGACAGGACTGTGCCACAGGCTGGACCTTCTGCAACGCTTGCGACAGAAACTGGAAATGGACTTGCATCACTGTAAAGAAACACCGACCCAGCACCTGGAAAGACAGAGTTTACTATTAGAACATATTTTAGTTTCCTCTGCATGTCTCTGTTGAACTCTTGACAGTGCAAAAAATAAGGATGCCTGCAGGATAGGAAACTAACATGTATGTCCACATGCCTCAGTAATTGGCCAACACTCCTACCAACCTGTTGCAATAGTAATGGTTTATTTTCCACACCCCAAGGACAGAGACAATCAGAATATTTTCTACATTTGAAAAAACTGTATCTATGAGTGCACGCACACACAAACCACATATTAAGGCAATGGTACATCAAGTTACATCTATGAAAGACCCTCATTGTTTAACCTAATCACCATAAAATGACGTCGAAGGACATCTGGCATACAAAAGTGTAAGGTTAAGAATTACTGTGCTTTCATTTGTCAATTTTTCAATGTCCTCCATGTGTAAAGGAAAAGTAATGACTGTCAGATTTTTTATCTAATGTTCCAATATTTTATTTGGTAAAATTTAATTAACTATACCTTGTCGTTTTTTAAATTAAATTTGAAAATAAGACGCCAGTGGATCGCAAGGGGAACACACATTCACACACAAAGTCACACAAGTCGCACTCGGCAAAATGTGCAGTTCTGAGAGGACATCCCAAACAAACAAAGAAATAAATAAGAAAAAAACAAGAAAAAAGAAAAATTCTTAGATATATTGATATTGAAATTCAGAGGGGGCCTAGACCAGGAAAAAGCTTTGGAACCAAGAACTCAACCATTAGGGGCACAGGTGTACTACATATAATATCAAGACTGAAGGCTATGATTGGTCGCTGAAGCTGCATGTTAAGACAGCATTTAAAAAAAACTCACGATGACAAATTATTTCTTTTAGGATTGTGTCTTTTTTTAAATTTCTACCTTTTGATTGTCTCCAGGATAGGCTTGAATTCTCCAGATGGAAATATGCCTCCACTTCTACTGTTGTGAGGTTGCACAATAAGACCAACAGAATTGAATGATAGTCAAATTCAAGTGTAGGGGATACAATAAAGAAAAAAATATCAATACATGGAGTATCACATTACTAAATACATGAGCTTGTGATTAGTTGTAAATAAGCTTGATGGTTCAACCAACAAAAACTCCACCTTACACTCCTCTGTAATGATTTCAAGTATTATTATCCAGTTAACAGTTGTCCACACAACATCAGGCTATAAGCACAGCGAACCCAACTTTTAGTAACAGAATCTCAGCTCAACACTGGGATGACATACTGCCTACCACCTACTCTGGACTTACTGGGAGACCATATAAACCAGGTCCGGATCCACTATACACAAAGGTCTTGCTTTTACTTTAAACATTGCTCAACTATTAAGAATTAAGTCAAGAGACTGGTATGAAAAGCTATACAAATAATCAAAACTGAGCAAAATAACCATGTATTTGCAAAGTGCAAACTATGTGCCATGTAATGTCATAAAAAAACATGAGCAAATGATGAGTAGAGCAAAATTGTTTAAAAAAAAAAAGTCTTCAGCAACAATGTTGCCCAAACAATGCCCATAAGTAGAGCGGCAGTTAATGGATAACACATGTGATTGGCTGTGCGGTATTCCACACAGTCATGGAAAATATTAGGAATAACTGTGCAGCAGACCCAAAGCGACAGTGGGCCCCTTTCAAGCCCAAACAAGGTGAAACATAAATCAATGAACATGTATATTTCTATTGTCAGTGCAGCTGCAAGACAAAAATATCTAGTACACAAGACTGTTGTTGGGGTGTGTATATGAGACTGAATTTTATGTTATTTAAAAAAAGCACATGCCGTGGACATGTCAGTTAAAATCAGCTACCTCAGGTTGTGTGTTAAGGGTGCTGCCGTGTCTGCTTCCTTATCAGTTTACTTCAACAATTTGGTTCAGGCTGTTTTCAAGCCATATTCCTTGAGCATCAGGGATCCAGTTATGACACTATTCCATTACATATTCAGAACCATCAGCTCTTCATGAAATAAATGTTAGAAATATCTTTAGTTTTCATAAACTCTTACACTCTCATATATGAAAGGCTGTACTTCAATTACACACTTACTGGCTGAAAAAACGTCTACATAAATTATACGATACATTAAAAAACCTTATAATACATAAATAGTAAATAAACACTACCGTACCCCCTCTACACCAAAGAGGTAAAATATTATTTTATAAAAGGATTTTTTAAAGATTCTGATTGTCCTGGAGGTGCAGCAGCCTTGTGTTTCTGTTCTGCTTGAATTATTCAAATCGACACTGAAACAATCTTTTCAACATAACTGCACAAAGTTGTAATAACCAAGTTATATTCAGGGTAAATGTGTGCTTTTGAAGCTCTTATATACAGCCAACACTGCTGCTGTTGTGCCAATGCAATCATGGATATTTTGGAACATCTTGAATCTTTTTTTAACCAAAAACATACATATTTGTTTGACCAGAGCTGTGGTGTCTAATTGATTTTCTTTGGGACTTTGATTCCAGAGACATTATGGTAATTTTTAAAATACAATACAGTGTTTTTTTAAAATGAAGTTCTGACACTTTGGAGTGTGAACGTACACATGTCTAACACAAGAATATAATTAATCTTTCACATTTTTTTTTTGTTTTTTTGTTAATCTGTACCAAAAACAAGTAAATACTCCACGACACAATGACGGTCAACAGTGACCATAGGACCATCGTCATGACATACTCAGAGGTAAAGAAAAAGAGTAACAAGTAACAGAACAGAGACATGCAGCTGGGTTACATTAGACAGCTTATGCCTCTCTCTACGTAAAGCAGCCTCAAACGCAGCTCTGGTCACGGGGACCTCTGTGCATCTGTGCCTTTCGCTCTGAGGTATTTAACGTGTGAGTTCTGTTAATCAAGCATATTGGAAGTAGAGTCATTCCAAACAGCATGGATGCTGGGTTCTGCCTTGGAAAAACTGGTTTGTTTTGGACACTACTGACCTGAACTTTCAAGGGACCCTCAGTTAAAAAAAATAAATATGAAAAACAGGGAGGGGGAGGAGATAATGAGGCCATGAGCTATGGAACACAGAGGGGAAAGCTTCACATACCACAACCCCCAGACACAGAAATGCACTTGGTTCTTTCTGAAGACCTCATAAAGCACTGAGCTGCCAAACAGCATTCCTCAACTCATGCAGAAAAAGGAAAGCCTCTTTTATAGTTACAAATATTAATGACAGGTTCAATTTGCAGCCATGATCACCAACCCGGTTAAAATATGTCAATGTTTTCGGGAATGTTCACTTTGAAAACTTAAAATCAATATTGTGGATTTTCATACAAACCAGCTGAACAGAAAACTCACTGTTGAAAGCATTAATCTTGTTGAAGACTGTTTTCAGAAGAGCAGCCTGCCCTAAATTAATATTTTTTGCTGAAAGGAGCTACTGGGTCACTTTGGTTCACTGCTTGGTTTCCACGTCCATCACATTATTCACACGTCTTCCTACATAACATGAATGTGGAATGTTTGAAACAGTGCGTAACAGAATGAGAAGACATCAGTAAGGGCAATTATTGTGTTCCCTTCACTGCTTTTTTAAATGCACTATTTATACATAGAACCAGACGGTTAGTGTGAGTGTCAATACGTGCGGTCTAAACTTTCGCAGTCTTAAGCTTCCTCAATTTTCAGCTGTGCATTTCTGAGACCACAGAGAGTCAGATTTACTGACTGCGGTGCAAAACGGGTTTCCTGCTTTGGGCTCAGCCACATCCATTGAGGTCCTGCTGCCCCTTCAACCTCATTTGTTGCCACAAGCTAAAGAATTATGAAAAAACCACCAAGTTGCACCTTTTGACAATACAACTTGTGGTTTTAAGTGCAGAATTACTATGGTACTCTTACTTTTAGAGGCCAGGTAATACATTTCTTAATTATGCTGTGCAAAAGCCCAGTGAGCTTAACATTAAACCTCTCACTTTACAAAAGTTTAATAGGTATCAACTGACAGAATTGTGCACACACATAAAAATAAAGTGATTCCCACAAAGACTTCTGCTCCTGTGCTTCCATTTCACATCAGTGATTTAACAATTATTGAAAAGCGGTGTGCGTGTGGATGTCAAAATTATTTTTTCACATTGTGTTTTTCACATCCTACCTGCAGATACAGACAAAAGAAAAGTAAAGAGCAAGCACAGACTAATTTACAGACTCGGCATTTGGAGAAGACATCTCACACTTGAGTCATGGGTAAAAGAGAATGACAAAAACTGTTATTAACTGCAATGCCACTGGATGTGAGCTTAACTAATTCTTCCCAGTACAGCAAATATTGAACTTTAAGGTCAATATTTTCTGTCTTTGTTTGACAGCAAACAGAAAACAGTCTAATGTAACTTGAAACAATGTGAAGAGCTGCAGCGCAAAAACATGTTCAGCAGGAAGATGATAAAGAATTCTGTATCAGAGCCTACCTCAACATCTTGCAGGCTAAAGTCATTCTGGTCTTTGAAGTTGGCTGCCCCAGCGCTCAGCTCCATCAGCATCTTGGCGATCTCGGGCTTTATTGCTGAAGTTAGCCTGCTCGCGGCCTCCATGACGTGTTCCTGCACGTCCTTTAGTTGCATAGCTGCTTTTGAATAGTGAGAGGTCCTGAACACACTGCTGAAAAGGTCTGTGAGAAAGGCGCTGGCCCTGCAGAACACATTCAGGGCATCTAAGTATTTGGAGATGCCTTGCTGGATGTCTGCAACCGCAGTAGTGACACTAGATGGAGGTGGGTGGCAGCTACCAGGCATACCCACTCCACTGCCAATGGGTGAAGACGTTGAGCAACTGGAGGCCAGAGAGGCATTCAGGGTCCGACTCATCTCAGGCATCTGGTACTGCTGGTGCTGCTGGATTTTCTGCTTGGACCCGCCGAGCAAAAAGCGACGCTTGTAGTCCATTTTACTTTCCTGTGCACTACAACAATACATAAGTGGTGCAACAGCACCAAAAGCTGCTCCTTAATGTCTTTTTCCTCTGCAAAGTGATGTTAATCCTTTCACAAAGCAATGAACCCAACAGTCCAAAAACAGTTCAAATCAAGTAAACGACAGCTTAAGGATTCCTCTTGCCAGGTCTCATCTCAGTGTGCCTTGTAGAGAGGCAGCGCAGACAACGGTGAGGTCGAAGTGCAGTCAGGAAGACCGGTAGGCTGAGTGAAATGCTTAAATGCAGGCCTGCTGCAGATACATCAGCCCCAGCTTTAAAAAACAGCACAAATACACCGCCAAATAATAGGTTTCCAGAGTAACAAAAATGATCATAATAGGGGAAGAAACATTACTTTAAGTGATAATAAATCCACATTTAAAGTGCAATAGCTGCTTCAAAATGTGGAAAAACTCCTTCATACAGTATTTAGAGTGTATATATACATATGCATGTACATAGAAACCCTATAACCAGCCCATGTAAGTAAAATAAACAGAATCCTTAAAGAAAAAAGATGCAAATTAAGCCGAAGAAAAACAAGACACTGTTCAACAGCACAGAAAAAATGGCTATCAAAGTAAACACAAAAGGTAAATGCTGGAATCAGAAGATAGATGTTTGTCTTCTCTTGCACACTGGCTGGTGCAGATGCTGTAGGGAGTGCCAGATCCAGTCCATCAAATCCTCTTTACAAAGCAGGACTCTCTCTGCAGGCAGTGAGCAAGTATAGCTGATAGCTCACTCTGCTCGTCTCAAGTCTCCAGCAGCTTCCAGGTTTGTCCCTCGTTTGCTGGTTGAGGTAGATATTACTCTCCGTGGAAACAAGTGTGCTTTCAGATATCGCTGCGCTCTGTTTATGCAGATTAGAGCGACAAAAGCACAAATGTATCTGTAAGGCCTCTAGGTCATTTCCTAAGGGAGGAAAGGGCAGAGAAACAGAAAAGAATGATGAGCTTTTTTCCTCCAGTCCTTTTATTGTTCAGCTCCTTCCCTTATTTGAACACCATCCAGTTTGGCTACATTAATTAAAATGGTCATATAATATATGTCATTGGTCAGGAAAGAGCTGTGCATTCATGCAGATTTCTAGATGATTATTAAACCCCCACACGTCTATGAAAAGAATCTCTGGCAGTGTCTGGCTTAGCAAAAATCAGTTAGAGAAAACCAAAAAACGAGGAAGAGGTCATTGTTGCAGGACATTGCAGGGTCTGTTGTGCTTTGCACAGTAGAAGTGACAATCATCTCATTCAGTGACATGTTTCTGTCGATGTCACTGTGAGACTCGTCCTTCTGCCTGAGACCTTTTCACTTCGGATTGTGCGTTACATTCATAATGTAACAATTTATACTGTCAAGACCAAGGAGGAATTTGCCCTCCCACCTCTTTGCTCAAAATACGACAGAAACAGGTCAGCTGATATCTAGAGAGACAAGTTCGAGAGTGAAGAGCATGTGATCTACTACAATTCAAAATGCAACATGCAAACTATTGTGTGCATTCATTCCATTCCTGTACAAACAGTTAAACATGGAAAAGAAGAACAGGTCTACAACAGTTGTGGACCTGAGGTTACAACAGTGTTGCAGAGCAGAGGGGATCAGTTTTGGGAATTTGTTAGCATTGCTTTCAAAGAAAAGAACATGTCATAGAGCTGCTTTACTTTCTATTTAGAGCCGTAGAAGCACTGAAACAGATACAGCTATACTCCTGCTATTTACAGTCAGTGGGACATAAATATAAAAAAGGCTAATCCATATTGTAGAGAATCATAAAGCTAAAAAACAAAAAATAATATGTACAGTAAAAAGCACTACATTATAAATGGTTGGATTCTTAGACCCCTTCACTGTTTCCAGATGCTAAATTTATTTCACAGTGACTGACAATCACCTGTATCGAGCACGTTTTCTCCAAGTGACAAGCACTTAGATGAGTTATTAGATGGCACTTTATAGGCTAAAGCTCACCTATAATAGCAACATTTTCTCCAACACAGACCATTGCTGAACAAAAAGTTACCAGTAATGTTAAAAATGTCCTGAAATCCACATTCTTCCACAGTAAAATACACGATTAGATAGAGAATATACAGCAGTCTTAAGTCAATAAAGATTTGCCAGTTTGTGTTCTCCGTGCCACACTTTAAACAAGCGAGAGCCTGAATTTCATTATGTAGTTCATGTTAACTTTGGATCTATCACTCCCCTTAAAAAGCAAATTAATGTCTATTTTAAATTTCAATTGGGTAATTTCTTCCAAATCATCTGTATCCGTATTGACAATTTGCCTCTGTGAAGAACTCATAACATATTTACCATATCAATATCTTGAAGTGGTTATCATTACTTCAAAATAAACATGACTAATTGGCTTCCACATTTTTTCCACTTTATTTTATGATTCTTAGTCCCAATTAAAGCTTTATTGAAAAACTTGCAGACTCATATCACAGCCAATCACAGCTGGAATAAATTCAAACGGTGTGGTTGATGGTTAGCTTGGTGGGCAGCTTTAAAAAAGTAGATGGAAAATCAAGAGTGAAATATTTAATGTTTGAGGAAAGATTGCCTTTATTTATTTTTTGGTTTGTTTAGTCACAAGACAGACAGACAGAGCTTTTTAGTAAAGAAACTTTATTAAAAACCTCAAAACCCACCCATGACTTAACTCTGCAACGTCATTGGAGATTATCTTCCATAAATTTAGGCTGAGGAATTCCCAAGAAGAACAGACACAGCATCAATATTAATGAGGCTTGCTTCATTCTCTTGGGAGCTCTGCTTGCTGCCAGCCCTCCAATGCAAAGTGCACTCAATTAGAAATTGCACCCAAACACCGGCGTGATCCCCTAGATGTGCAGCGGCATTGAGCCAGCCCATTTTAATATCCTTTGACAAGCATGGGCTGCTTCAGGCTAATGTTAGCTTCACTTCCACACTCACGGTACACGTCAGCTGCTTAGCTTCAACAGGAAGGTTTAAGAGGGTTAAGGTTTCCTGGCGCAAGCAACAAATACGTCACACAAAAGTATTCTAGTGGGAAAAGGCATGTAGTAAATCATACCACATATGATTTACCTGTCTACACAAACAACCGCTGCCATTGTCATTGAAAAGAGTGAAGCATTTATATGTCAGGTCAGATCACCTTTAAGAAGTACATGCATTTCTGTTAAATATGTCAAATAATCTAGATATAGATTTCTATTTATTGTTATTTTTAGTACTTAAAATAGCTACTTAGAGTAATAAATATAATAAAGAAATTTCCTTTTATCTTATCTAAACATGGACGAGTGTCCAGTAAATCTACTGACTAGGAAGCACATCCACTCCAGCATACAAGTGACACAGCTGAAAGTCACCTTCACACCGGCTGTTGAGAAGCACGAGCATTTTATTTTCTTCCCTTTCACTTCACTCAGGAGATTTCATAAAATGAAGAAGGCAACTCAACCCTGGAGTTCCAATTCTACTTAAGTAATCATTTGGATAACCAAAGCTGACTTCTAGACCTGCAGCAATATTTATGTGGATGTTACAGATCCTCTTTTGTTCCATCCATAGTATGAGACAACTGTTAGCCATGCTGACAGCTCCTTCTCCATTTGCCACAGCGAAGCAAACTCACAGCCTCTTGAAGTCCTAACCACAGCCCCAGCATTAGCTCTCTTATGAAGTCTATTTCAGCCTCAATGGTCAAAACAGCTGCCCCATGGACAACACTACACTGTTTTTAGACCCTCTAAAAGGTTTAGCTCAAAGAGGGGAAAAGTTCTACATTCCCTATGTCACCAATGGAGCAAAGGAATGCATTTCTCCAGAATTTACTAAATCTGGGATGACAAAAGCACAAAAATGCAGGTCAGGAAATCTGAAACATTATATGGAAATGTGACTGATGATTAATGTAATTCATTTTAGTTGAAGCTTCAGTTATTGAATATATTCCACAGAGCAGATAAGATATAGTAGGGAGCATCAGTAGACAGGTCGAGGAGGTCCACACCATAATGAGAGGACAAGTGCCATGAGCAACTGTGAGACAGGAGTTGAGCCAGGCTCCTTTTGCTCATAGAAGACAAGGCGAGCATTGTGGAAGGCCCTTGTCTTCTCATACCAGCACAGAAAAAAACAAAAACACTGTGTTTCTTGCAGCTGCATTACACTCCAAGTAGGAGAATGGCATAAAGGCTATGGGTAGTATTTAAATGTCAACAAGAAGAACCGTCAAAATCATCCTGGAATTCCTGCAGATATAGGTTTTGGAAAAGGGTTGTGTTCCCTGAACTAATCCTCCTTCAGCATAGTCTTTCATGGGGAATGATAGCATGGTAGTTAGCGTGAACAGTTCTGCTGAACCTTTCTTAATTTATTTAAAATCTCCTATCAGTTAAGAGCCTCATACTGTCGGTTAATGGGTTGGATAATATTAGCCTAACCTGTGCTGTCATAACAGACACTGTAAGTAGCTTATAGCACTCGTAAAAATAGCCGACGGTCCAGGCCAACAAAAGACATGGTCGAGGTGTGTGTCCCACTCACAGCTCAGATCATGTGCCTTTGTTTTCATCAAATATGTTCCAAGCCCTTCAGATAAAGAAAGGTTCAGACTGTGTACTAGATGTACACATAAATGCAAATACAAATGCTATCTGATTTGATCCACTGCACGAGGGACACACCCCTGCCACGATTCAACTGTGAGAAAATAGAATAAACCAAGAGAGCCCCTTCATAATAGCATTGTGTGTTCAATGTGCTCCACTAGCGAGTGCTGCCGTTAAAAGGCCCTGACCTCACTGCTATTCAGGAAAGACTGTTGACCAGATCGTAATGGATGAAATCGCTTTCCTCAGCTCAACAGGAGATACTAAGTTGCCAGGTTGGGCTGCATACCAGCCACTACGATGACAAAGAGCATTGATACAGGCACATTTTTTCATCTCAAACATCCAGGTAAAATTTAAACAGATACAAATAAATGTTTTCAGTCACATCAGACCATGAAAAATAAGAAAGTAAGCTTTCTATCTAGAGTAAAAGGGGGGGAAAAAAAGACTTTGCTCCTCTGCAACCCAGTATAAGCACACCATTTAGGAGATATGATAACAACAAATGATAGTAGGGTGGAATAAGATACCATCCTTTCTTTTTTAGCCCTAGATCACATACATTGGGTGATTTTCAACCACATGATTGTGGCGGTGATGTAGAGAAAAATCCAACCATCCAAAGCGACAAAACAAAACTATCAGCTGCAGTAACTATATAGCCGACCCTGACTTCTGACCTCTTTCTTAAACAACACAGGCTGAATATATCTGGCAGCAGGGATTAAAAAAGACAGCTATCAAATTACATGAGAGTTCTGTGGAAGCCTCGATTCTTGCTGAATGTGATCATCAGCATTCATGCATCCACTGAGAACTTTTGAATGAGGGGAGTGGGGGGGTAAATAGTTGACCACACTAGTTTCCCAGGAGACACATGTGAGATTTCCCATGCTATAAGGCCAGTCCCCATCATCTGGCCACTTGGCCTTCTTTTGCCATCATATTTGTTATTAAATCTAAACTAAAGAAATTAGAAAAAGAAGACAGATGGTAGTAATTAAATGAGTTATGGATTTCAAATGGTGAATAAGATGTATCACCTCCTGTGCCCTGTAGCATCCCTCACTATCTTCTTCACCAGCTTTACAGAAACCAATCTGATAGGTTGCTTGGTTACCTTTTCCAAGGCAGAGTCCAGGCCTTAGAAACTCATTTAGATGCTTTTTGAAAATTTTTCAGAACAAGTTGAAAATAGTGTGTGTATAAAATTATTTCATTATAAGCTGGATCACCATCTGGGGTGCTTCAAGCTCAAGTCACTGGTGGTGCTCCTCCCTGCCAAGACAATTGTTACTGAACGCATTTGTTGACTAAATCCAACAAAAATCTGGTCTGGAGAGTCGGGCAAGCGATCTGTGGAGCCCTCTGTCTCTCCCGCTGCTGTAGCAGCTGTTGTGAGCGAGCATTATGGGGAATTCTAGCATGTCCGTGCTCTCATCAAACATACATGAAAATTGAAACAACCACTATGATTCAAAGGTCAAGTCTGAATTAAGTGCATCTACTTTGCTTGTTTTCTCAATTTAAAAAAACCTTGAACAATTTTGTCACTTACTCAGTAAATGTTGTAATTAACATTATAATTATAGACTATCTAAACTAAGGATATAAAATGTAATGATTTGAGTCTTCATTTAATTAACCTCGTATCTTGTGTTAATCCTCTGGAGCACTAATTATTGCAATCTAAACTGTGAACCAAGAGCAACAATGAAAGTCACTTTTGTTGACGAAATATCAGTGAGGTCTGTCAGACAGTAAAACACACAGTGAGCCTGGAATCCACCTGAGGCAAGCAGAACACACTCTAATCTGGTGACTTTATGACTTTCTCACACAAGCATCCGGGATTCAATATTAGAATAAGGGTGAAATAATCTGCCTTCTTGTCAAATACTGAGGAAAACTAAGAGGCTTTGGAAAGAAACTATAGCCATTTTTTTGAAGGGCGCAAATTTCTATATAAGGCAGATGTTGACATGTTTGTCAGGGATTACGGTACTTGAAAAATAACCTATATGGGCCTGGAAAAAAATGTAAAAAGATGAAAAGATACATTAATTGTATCTTTAGATGCTTGACCATAATAATAAGACATCAACTAATCTACCCCAATCTGACTATAAAGTGGAAAATGACACAAACACATCCCAGAATTATTAACAGTTGACAACATTAGAATAAAACTGACCAAAGGCCTAATATGACATGTCAATCCCGCAACGAGCAAGCTCTACAGGCTTTATGATCAAACCCAAACCCTAACTATATACACACCAGCCTGACTGGCTAGACACATCTGGAGAAGTGGGGCAACATTACTTATTAATGGAAGTCTAGTTCTCTTTTTTTACAATGCAGAGATCAAACAAAACAGTGTACATGGAATAACTGCGGTTGTTTAAGGCAATTGGGGCATTATTACATGAAACACTGATGTTAAAACCGTGTCCACGGTGGTGCAGGCACTTGGACATGGTTGTTGTACTATAGATATAGATATAGATAAAGATATAGATAGGTTTGTTTTTTGGTTTTTCTATAATCTCAATAACCTGAGTAACAGTACTGTTGCTACAATCCCACACACATTACAACATAGCAATGAGGAACATTGGTCAAAATAGCACTTTCTCTGCGTCGAAGAAAAGGAGTATTTTAATCATTTTTATTAGCCTGGTATATTCTATTAGTGTGTTGTTTTCTGTATTCACCGATCACTATTTAGCAGGAAGGCGAAAGAGAATACCCGGGAGCGCAGTCAGCCGGTTTCATCGAAACTCTTTGCATGACATGGCCCAAGTCTTGAGAACACTGTGTCGCAGCTATTAATACGGCCTTTAACGCCCTATATGCAGAGTCGCAAGAGATAATTTCGAAGCATTAGTGCCTCGACACAGTAGTAAAGGATAGATCTGGAGACCGACATGAAAGCCTCGCAGACACCCGGTAACCAGGGTACGCCGCATTCCCGACTTTGACACTCAATCGTTAGACGCACAAAATATTTGTTAGCTAAAGGCTAGTCTACAAGCTAGTGATACTGTCGGTTTAGGATAGATAAGATGAATCGACCGCGATTGTAAACAACTTATTAGCATTAATCTATCTCCCGTTAAGATACATTTGTTTTATGGAGGGAGGAAAATAGTGACAGAGCGTGTAACTTGGAAACAAGCACCCCGAGGTCCGTTATCGGACATGTAGTCTAAACCAGGTGCTGCCAAATGTCACCAACTTTACGTTTATTCGCATCGTCATCTTAAATGCTTTCTGTTGCCAAGACATTCATTGCATTAAATGCATCCTCCACAGATCTACACCAGTTAATCTAAAAACAGAAATACCCGATACCGCCATCGGCTCCTCCTATTCTTGCATAGGCGGATGCATTTAATCAACAGATATCAAATTTAATCTAAATGTCAAATCATGCTTCATACTGACAAAAATACCTTATAAGAACTATCACCAGCCCCTGAACACATATGTCAGGCAGTTGATGGTCCTAAAGGCGGCTTCTAAGCTCGCTAGCTATACAGCTAAGCGGGCTACCTATTAGCTACTTGGCTAACTCGCTGCGACGCGATTGTATACGATGGTTAAAAGCACAAACGAATTAAAACGCTGCTGCAGTCAGTGACACCTGACCTTCATGGAAATAAACAGCACCAGAAAACGAAAGAAAAACGTTAACTGAGCACCACATCGCTTACCAGCGCTGGGCATCCACCCTCTTGACAGCGAATCCCCTGTCTATGTGACCACCGTGGAGAGGAATAACAAAAACAAACACATCCGGCAAGCCCTTCACAATAAAACCGGATATTTAGGAAAAAGCTGCAATTCAAGGTTTCAAAAGTGAATTAATCAAATAAGACATTTACACACTGCGGTTGTATAAATATTCTGTGCTATTGTTACACATGTACATATTATTCACACAATGACACGTTTCAATCGTCTGGTGGAGTAGGACGAGAATGTTAATATAATACGTACAGCTGTTAATGCATTAAGATAAAACATTGTGCGTATTTAAATTTGTCGTAGTCATTTAGTCTTAAATGGATATTATTCAAATTATTTTCAACGATTTTTTTAAAACCTACTCTTTATCCTACTGTAGATTTATTTTGAAATCACAGCGCTACTTTTAATAGTTGTTTTTTCTTAATAGACAACGAGGCTGATTGTGCGGGTGATTTTTTTTTTTAATAAAGATTGAATTTTACCATATAAATCTTAAGGAAACGATAATCCTTAATTCGCCTGTTCACTTTATCAATTTGATTTGGTACACATTTAGGTACTAAATCTGTGTAATCTGTCAATTTGCTAAAGTAGCTTGACTTCTGAAAAGAACAATTCCTTCAATCTACTGACAAATATTTTTTAAGCGAAAAAGTGAAGAATAAATGACATGTATGTGAACATGGAGGTGTTTACATCTCTGACACCTGAACTCTACCTGCTGCAACATTTCAGATCACTCTTCTTTCTTCTGTAATTTCTCCTTTAAATTACAAGACAATTTCAACTTGTTCTTATCAAAAGAAACAAATATTAAATAATTACAATAGCAAAACAACTATATAAGATAGGAATAAGAACAATATTACACAACTATGGAATATATGAAATAGCTTTAGAAATGTCTCAAGTCAATGCAACTATCTAAAACATTCAATTGATAATGACAACAAGATTAATATCATGGAGGAGGTAGTCAACAAATGTAATCTTTTTTTTTTTGGATATGTTGAACTTAACTTAGCTTAAAACATATCCCAGCCCCAGTAACAGCAACTGACTCAACTAAAACTTGCATTATAAGAAATATTAAATCAATGTCAAACTGGTCGAGAAGTTATAGACATTGTTAGAAAATGCAACAACAACTTATCCAATGATCGTAATGATACTGGTGCTAAATTAATCAAATCCCTCATAAATTAGATGAATTCATAGACAGATACAAATTGCTCTCTGACAGCCAGTACAGATTTAGGCCAAACTCTCTAAGGAAATCTCAAGAAATATGCTTTAGTAATCAGATGTTTCCCGTGAATAACTGTAAGTATAGAATTCACCTGACCGAATGCCAGTCATCATGTTTGGACATTGTCTGTGGTCTCCCTCAATGGTCAGTGCTTGGTCTGAAGCTATTCATCTTATGCAACAATTGTATATGCAAGGCATCACATCTACTAACATTTATATTGTTAAGGTGTGCTGAGAATTTATAACCTATTTTGGACAAAATCACATCTGAAATTGGTGAAATCAAAACTTGGTTTGAAGACGAGTTATTTGGTTTGGTTATTTATTATACTATTGTACAATGAAATTTCGAAGCCAGATGGAGCTTCGGCCACGCTGCCACAGGAAACTGGAGCCCCAGGTATAAGCAAACTACAGTATTCCAACAGACGAACTGAGGATTGAACCTTCTTGATGCATTAGTGCCAACCACTATACCACAGGTTCATGGAAGCAAATTCCCAAGTGTTGTTTTGGATGACAAATCTTGCTGGTAATCTCGCATCAGTCATATTCATGCAAAACTGTCAAAAAGTATTTTTGTTATATCCAAACCAAAACACTTTCAACACGGCACATCCTACTACACTGTTCACTATTAACAGATTTACTGTAATCTGTTGCTTAGAGGTTTGGGGTAGCACCTACATTAGTTCTATACAGCCATTGTTTATAGGGATCACTTCAAATACAAGTATATACAGTTTATTTTGAGTAAACACATGGAGGAAGAGTCTTAGCATTCACTAGTCAGTTTTTGAAACTCTATTACTGCTGTTGTAGTTGTTGTTGATGCCATTACTGTTACTGTTACTATTGTTTTTGTAGATGCTGGGCCCTGGAGCTGTGGGTGCACAATGGAGTCTCACCATGCATAACCAAATTGATCACATGGCTTTCTTTATCTTGAAGACAAAGGGAAGCACCAGAACCCCAAATGTCCCACAATCCTCCAGGTGTGAAGACCTGATCAAATAGTTGCAACTGGTTGACTGTAGCATGTTACTCTGAGGTCATCGAGTCATAGAAAGGCTCTGATCAGGCTTTGTCTTCTCAGCACTTACCTCTCCTCCCTCCCCACTCTCTTCACCACTCCCAAGGACCGGCAGCAGCAGAGATACAGCCTGTGCTGCTCTTTCTCAACACCAATAGTCACCATCCAGCTAGCTAGCACCAGGCTGCTAACAAGCCACCTCAAAGAAGTGACCAGTTTTTTCCCAACCTTTACCACCAAGACTACACAACAAAGACTGCTTTTGAAGTGGAATTGGTACTTTTCCCTGCTTGGCTTCCCCACCAGTTTCATTCAGCATGATCACTCCCTCCAGGATTAGTAACACCAACTGGGCCTAGTCTAGCTAATCTAAACTAGGAACTTTGATATTGTATTTGTGTTGTAGTGAATTGTGATAAGATTGGTGGTCAAGTTATGGTTTAGTTGGCTCTGCCAAATTGTTATGTTGACATTAGTTAAGTTGCAATACATCGACACAGGATCTCTTGCATGCTAAACTAACCATTTTCACACATGTATGTGTACTCAGCCAGCAAGACCTCTGTTTGATCTTTTTTCTTCCTGGCCTCAAGGCCTCAGCATCCACTGACACAGACTCACAGTCGGACAGACAGATGGACAGACAGACGGCAAACACAGGGGGATGGACACAGACACAGACACAGACACAGACGGATGCACAGCTGTATAGACGTACACCGTAGATTGTATGTTTTCTTTATTGTTAATAAATGTCTTCTAAACATACTATATCTTCCATTTGTTTCATATTGCACACAAGTGAATTCTGCCAACCTCTACTGTCAAGACTTAAATTGACAACCTAGTGTATTTTATATACTGTATATATATATATATATGTATATATATATATATATCTATATATATATATATATATATATATATATATATATATATATACATATATATATTTTAGGATAAGAAAGACCTGCATGTGGTTTTTCTGGATCTGGCCAATGCTTTCGGGTCTGTGCCTCATGAGGTGTTGTGGACAGCCTTCACTTTCTTCCAAGTCCCAGAGGGCATAACACAGCTCGTCAAAGCCTACTTCCAGGACCTTCAGTTTTGTGTGACAGCACAAGCTAGCACGACTGCTTGGCAGCATCTCGATGTTGGCATTATGGCGGGCTGCACCATTTCCCCACTAGCGTTTACCATGGCAATGGAGCTCATCATTCGAGCATCCCGTTGGGTGGTTGGAGGCGAACGGCTGAAGAATGGACTGCGTCTTCCTCCAATTAGGGCGTACATGGATGACATGACAACAATAACAACAACAAGGGCATGCACCAAACGCCTACTGGAGAAACTCCAGAAAAACATTCAATGGGCACGGATGGAGATTAAACCAAGCAAATCTGGCAGCATCTCTATTGTCAAAGGACAGCTTGCTAATGAGAGGTTCCACATTAACAACGAGCCTGTACCAACAATTTTGGAGAAGCCTATTAAGAGTCTTGGCCGCTGGTACAGTGCAGAGCTCAAAGACTCAAAGCAGGTGGAGCAACTCAAGCAGGACACCATCAGTGGCCTCAGGCAGATCAACAGTACTGCTCTCCCTGGAAAACTGAAGCTGTGGTGCTTTCAGTTTGGGCTGCTACCTCGGCTCATGTGGCCAATTTCCATCTATGAGGTCACTTTATCTCATGCAAACCGGCTGGAGAGACTGGTGAATGCGCAGGTGAGGAAGTGGCTCGGACTGCCAAGATGTCTTAGCAGTATAGGCTTGTACGGCAGTGGAGTCCTCTCCCTCCCAATCTCAAGCCTGGTGGAGGAGTATAAATGTGCAAAAGCAAGACTGGAAATGACTCTTACTGAATCCCGGGATCCCTTTGTCAGAGGTGCTGCTCCAACCCTAGCAACGGGAAGGAAATGGAAGCCATCGGCAGCGGTCGCAGAGGCAAAAACCAGCCTGAGGCACCGGGATATAGTAGGGCATGTCCAGCATGGCAGGAACGGCCTTGGCATGGAAGCAACAACGCCTACATGGCAAAAAGCTACCCCAGCCGAACGGCAGCAGATGGTAGTGGAGGAGGTGCGCCATCAGGAGGAAGCAGCTAGGTGCGCCAAAGCGGTCTCTCAAGCACAGCAAGGCCGCTGGATGAAGTGGGAGGGTGTTGAGAGGAGGAGAATTACATGGAGCGAGTTGTGGAGCATGGAGGCTAGCAGGCTTAGTTTCACCATTAGAGCCGTGTACGATGTCCTTCCCTCTCCAACCAACCTACATCTCTGGTATGGAGAAGAACCAGCCTGTCCACAGTGTGCAGCACCTGCAAACCTCAAGCACATCTTGGTGGGTTGTAAGACCAGCCTGACCCAAGGAAGGTACACCTGGCGCCACAATCAAGTATTGAAGTGCTTGGCGGCTGAACTTGAGAAGAGGAGGGTAAAGATCAATTCCATGCCTCCAAATTCCCAACCTGTTGCCCCATGGAAAATGTCCTTCGTTCGGGGAGGGGAGAAATGAGGGAGTAAGCCAGCTCCTCCGGAGGCCGGCGCACTCACCGTTGCCCAAGACTGGGAAATGCGGGTGGACCTCAGCCAGAGGCTTATTTTTCCATCTGAAGTCGCAGTAACCAACTTGCGCCCAGACCTGGTCCTATGGTCCAAATCCTGTCGGCGCGTTTTCATCGTGGAGCTCACTGTCCCATGGGAGGAGGCAATCGGGGAGGCATACGAACGGAAGAGACTGCGTTATGCAAACCTAGCAGCTGAAGCAGAGGGGCGGGGCTGGAGTGTAAAAGTGTGGCCTGTGGAGGTAGGCTGCAGAGGCTTTGTTTCCAGAACCACCACAAAGCTCCTGAAGGAAATGGGCATCAGAGGGCAGGCCCAACGGAGGGCAGTAAAAGAGCTCGCTGCCACAGCAGAGCAAAGCAGTCACTGGCTGTGGTTGAAACGGAGGGACATATCGTGGGCGGCCAAGTGATCATGTGGTGCCATTGTGCAACACACACACCCAGGTTTGATCAGCCTGTGGTGGGCCAACCTTGGTGGAGGGTGTCTTGTGTTAAATGGCTGAAACACCTAATGATGCCAAGGCACACAACTGATGATGTGTCGAGCTGGTGACACCACAGAATCATGAGTGCCAATCCTACTCCATCCAAGTCTTTTTCACTTGCCATGATTAGGTCGGGATTTTAACACCTAGTCCTATAGAGAAGTCTAAGTATGAGACTGGTCTTAGAAAATGGTTATCTTTTCCCTTCTCGGAAGGGTGGTGCCCTGAGGTGATCTTGGACCTCATCTTTGATAATTATTATTTATGATAGCCAAATCCAAATTTAACAGCCTGAGCAGGCAAACACCAAATGTGGTGCCTGTGCATAAACCTGGCACAAAATAGATGTCATTAGTCTTATCATTGTCACCATTACGATATATCTATTACAAATAGTCAATATAACTATTACAAATGTATAAATATTGCTGTTAATGTGTCCAGCAAGAGTATAGGACCATATTTTCCTTTAGTATAGAGAGCAATTAATTAAAGCTGGGGTTTTTTGTCTGTTTAAATTTATCTCTCTATAGCCTGATATGGTGGTCCTTCTTAGCTCACAGATGCAACATCCATATGGTTTTATTAATTTATAAGTCCCCCACTGTAAAACTTCTCAGTTACATCTATTTATTACTTGTTTAGTCAATGAACACACGCTCAAGCAACTGGTGGCAAGTACAAGCCCTAAATTCTGAACTGAGCTAGAGAGAACTGGCTTCTTTTCTATGCCTCTAATATTTGGAACAATTACCTAACTCTAAAATTACCTAAAACTAAATGCATTTGTATCCCTCAATCAATTCAAATCATTATTCACTTCATCAATCATATAAAAGTCATGTGTGTGTGTGTGTGTGTGTGTGTGTGTGTGTGTGTGTGTGTGTGTGTGTGTGCGTGCGTGCGTGTGTGTGTAACTCACCTTAGCAGGAGACTGGTGGGAGCATGTCATTTTTGAATAAGTGTGTTGTCATCTAACAAGATGACATTTTGATCTTCTCCCGCACTTGGTATGTTGAATATATCCAACAGTGATTGCTGGAAAACAAAATGTTTGCCAGAACAACTTTTTAGTGTTGTGTGTTTGATAAAGGCCAGCTTCGCCTAGACCCAGCAAAAGTCTTTATCAGGAACTGTAGTGAAATTGCTGCTCCCCTCACTCAACTCCATTATAGTTGAACTCCATTATATCTCCATTCACATGGAGGCCATAGGCAGAGTCAGCCTTTGAACAGCCATGTTTAAACAACATTTTTATTAATGCCCCCAAGCTTCTCTACTCAGAACCAGAGAGGCAATTCACTTTGAATGTCAACACTTCAGATTCAGCAGTGGGGCCTTCCTGTCTTAGCACCATCCTTCAGACAACAACCTTCACCCCTTCATCGACTCTCCCCAGCTGAAAGGAATTAGAATGTGGAGAACCTTGAGTTGTTAGCAGTCTTAGTCCTCCACGAAGGGTGGCACTGTTTGGAGGGTGCCATGCACCCTGTCGTCACATGGACGACTATGTAGCTTGTCAGCTTAACTCCCACCAAGGTCATTGGGCCCTGGCCTATGCTAAATGTTGCAAGAAGAGATTATTTTGGTGTGTTTTCACCCAAAGTGGGTTACACTATAGGACTATACAATGGGACAAGTGGGTATGGAAAGATTTATTTGTTATTTATAAATTAAGAGTCTTATATCTAATTATCAAAGTGAATTGAAAGTGTCTCAGAACACCTTTAGGAAGGCCCCCAGAACACCTTCAATGCACTACCCTTGAGCAAGGTACCGAACCCATAAATGCTCACATGGGGCCCTGCGATGAACTGGCAACTCATCCATAGGTGTATCCTGTACACATTGAAATGGCAGAACAGCCATTGAGAATTTTTAGGATTCAATGCATGTTGTTGTGTTTTTTCCAGTTCCTTCCCCTTTCCCTGACAGGCAGGTTTGAAACACCACCTCCCTCACATGCAGCACATCTGGGTTGAGTGGCTCGACAATTTTACAGAGAGGCGTGTTTCGCCTCCTGTCGCCAGATTGATGATCCTCCGTGGTTGCTTGGCTTTCCTTTTGGAGAATGTTTGAGATTGAACTTTTGCTAGTCTGCCTTCCTTGCGAGTTTTACCTACCCCACCTTTATCCTGTTTTGCTATTTTTTCACAGTTCCCAGTTCACTGCTCCTCAGATCAGCCTTGCTCACCTGCACATTGCCCACCTGTTGCACCATTACCCTTTTGTAACCTTTTGTTTTGAAAATTAAACCTTTTTATGGCCAGGTTTGTCCATGTCTGCAATTTGGGTAATGTTTCTGCCTTCCTCTGGCTTAGTAAGAATAGAATTTAGGTTGGAAATTGTGCTGACATAATGGATAAATATTAGGGAACACAGAATGTCACATTCAGCCAAAGATATTGTGAAGGACTGCTGGGAGCATGAGCGCACTAATGAAACTAGCTATGGTTGGTAGGGAATATGTTGGCGGAACGGGCAGTTTTGGATCAAATTCAGGTTAGTGAAACAATCCTGGTATAAAATATTCCTCTCTGGCTCATTGTAATGCCTGTGGTAAATTTTGAAATAAGAAATCATCTTAACAAAATAAAGAAACCAGGTGTAGATGGGAGTGTAAAATACTCACGGTATAAGTGCCCAAATACAATAAAATTATTTACAGATGGTTTAAAAGACCCGGAAACAGGTTAGACTGAGGCAGTCATATATATGACTTGGAGTAAAGTCAACATAATGAAAAGATGTATAGATCACTTATCTGTATGTTCTGTGGAATAAATAGTGATAATAATGCTGCAATGATAGAAGAACATCCATCCATCCATCCATCCATCCACTACCGCTTATCCGGGGTCGGGTCGCGGGGGCAGCAGCCTAAGGAGAGAAGCCCAGACTTCCCTCTCCCCAGCTACCTCCTCCAGCTCATCCGGAGGGATCCCCAGGCGTTCCCAGGCCAGTCGAGAGACATAGTCTCTCCAACGTGTCCTGGGTCTCCCCGGGGGTCTCCTACCGGAAGGACATGCCCTGAACACCTCACCAGGGAGGCGTCCAGGGGGCATCCTGACTAGATGCCCAAGCCACCCCATCTGGCTCCTCTCAACGCGGAGGAGCAGCGACTCTACTCCGAGCTCCTCCCGGATGGCAGAGCTTCTCACCCCATCTCTAAGGGAGAGCCCAGCCACCCTACGGAGGAAGCTCATTTCAGCCGCTTGTACCCGTGATCTTGTTCTTTCGGTCATTACCCAAAGCTCATGACCATAGGTGAGGGTAGGAACGAAGATCGACCGGTAAATCGAGAGCTTCGCCTTTCGGCTCAGCTCTCTCTTCACCACAACGGACCGGTGCAGAGTCCGCATTACTGCGGATGCCGCACCGATCCGCCTGTCGATCTCCCGCTCCATTCTTCCCTCACTCGTGAACAAGACCCCGAGGTACTTAAACTCCTCCACTTGGGGCAGGATCTCCTCCTTGACCCGGAGAAGGCACTCCACCTTTTTCCGGTCGAGAACCATGGCCTCGGATTTGGAGGTGCTGATTTTCATCCCAGCCACTTCACATGCGGCGGCGAACCGATCCAGTGATAGTTGGAGGTCACGGGCCGATGACGCCAACAGGACCACATCATCTGCAAAAAGCAGAGACCTGATCCTGAGGTCACCAAACCGGATCCCCTCAACACCATGACTGCACCTAGAAATTCTGTCCATAAAAATTATGAACAGAATCGGTGACAAAGGGCAGCCCTGGCGGAGACCAACCCTCACCGGAAACGAGTTCGACTTACTGCCAGCAATTCGGACCAAACTCTGGCACCGATCGTACAGGAGCGGGCGGCCCGTATCAGCGGGCCCGACACCCCATACTCTCGGAGGATCCCCCACAGGACCCCCCGAGGGACACGGTCGAATGCCTTCTCCAAGTCCACAAAACACATGTGGACTGGTTGGGCAAACTCCCATGCACCCTCGAAGACCCTGCTGAGGGTGTCGAGCTGGTCCACTGTTCCACGCCCAGGACGAAAACCACATTGCTCCTCCTGAAACCAAGGTTCGACTGTCCGGCGGACCCTCCTCTCCAGTACCCCTGAATAGACCTTACCAGGGAGGCTGAGGAGTGTGATCCGGTCCCCCTTCTTAAAAAGAGGGACTACCACCCCGGTCTGCCAATCCAGCGGCACTGCCCCCGATGTCCACGCGATGTTGCAGAGTCGAGTCAACCACGACAGCCCTACAACATCCAGAGCCTTAAGGAACTCTGGGCGGATCTCATCCACCCCCGGGGCCTTGCCACCGAGGAGTTTTTTGACTACCTCGGCAACTTCAGCCCCGGAGATATGAGAGCCCATCTCCAGGTCCCCAGGCCTACTTCCTCACTGGAAGGCGTGTTGGTGGGATTGAGGAGGTCCTCGAAGTATTCCTTCCACCGATCCACAACATCCCGAGTTGAGGTCAGCAGCACACCATCACCACTATACACAGTGTTGACAGTGCACTGCTTCCCCTTCCTCAGACGCCGGATGGTGGTCCAGAACCTTTTCGAGGCCGTCCGAAAGTCGTTCTCCATGGCCTCACCGAACTCTTCCCATGCCCGAGTCTTTGCCTCGGCAACCGCCGTAGCTGCACTCCAACAATGGAGGCACGGAACATGGTCCACTCGGACTCAATGTCCCCCGCCTCCCCCGGGACATGGTCAAAGCTCTCCCGGAGGCGTGAGTTGAAGCTCCTTCTGACAGGGGACTCTGCCAGGCGTTCCCAGCAGACCCTCACAACACGTTTGGGCCTGCCAGGTCTGTCCGGCATCCTTCCCCACCATCGGAGCCAACTCACCACCAGGTGGTGATCAGTTGACAGCTCCGCCCCTCTCTTCACCCGAGTGTCCAGAACATGCGGCCGCAAATCCGATGACACAACCACAAAGTCGATCATCGATCTGCGGCCTACGGCGTCCTGGTGCCAAGTGCACATGTGGACGCCTTTATGTCTGAACAAGGTGTTCGTTATGGACAATCTGAGACGAGCACAGAAGTCCAATAACAAAACACCACTCAGGTTCAGATCAGGGGGGCCGTTCTTCCCAATCACACCTCTCCAGGTCACACTGTCATTGCCAACGTGAGCATTGAAGTCACCCAGGAGGACGAGGGAGCCCCCAGAAGGGGCACTCTCCAGCACTCCCTCTAAGGACTCCAAAAAGGGTGGATACGCTGAACTGCTGTTTGGACCATAGGCACAAACAACAGTCAGGATCCGTCCCCCCACCCGAAGGCGAAGGGAGGCTACCCTCTCATCCACCGGGGTAAACTCCAATACACAGGCACTGAGATGGGGAGCAACCAGAATTGCCACCCCTGCTCGTCGCCTCTCACCATCGGCAACTCCAGAGTGGTAGAGAGTCCAACCCCTCTCAAGAAGACTGGTTCCAGAGCCCTTGCCGTGCGTCGAGGTGAGGCCAACTATATCTAGTCGGAACTTCTCAACCTCGCGCACCAACTCAGGCTCCTTTCCCACCAGAGAGGTGACATTCCATGTCCCTAGAGCCAGTTTATGCAGCCGGGGATCAGACCGCCAAGGTCCCTGCCTCCGGCTGCTACCCAAAACACAATGCACCCGACCCCCTTGGCCCCTCCTGCAGGTGGTGAGCCCACGGGAAGGGGGTCCCATGTTGCCTCTTCGGGATGTGCCCGGCCGGACTCCATGGGCAGAGGTCCGGCCACCAGGCGCTTGCCAACGTGCCCCACCCCCAGGCCTGGCTCCAGGAGGGGGCCCCGGTGACCCACATCCGGGCAAGGGAAACTTGGTACCAATGTTGTTATTCATCATCAGGAGGTCTGGGCTACGCTTCGTCTGGTCCCTCACCTAGGACCTGTTTGCCATGGGTGGCCCTACCAGGGGCATATAGCCCCAGACAACGGAGCTCCTGGGATCACTGGGACACGCAAACCCCTCCACCACGATAAGGTGGTAGCCCAGGGAGGGGCTACCACCATCCAAGAACAGTGGATGGATAAACCAGTGATCATATCAAAACACATATACAAACAATGAAATTTAGATTTAGATAAGTACCTCACATATTATATAGAATTATTTTATTTTATTATATAAAACCCTGAAAAGAGGGCCCAAAGTATGTTTAGTTTGGGTTCCTGCTCACGTGCGAATTGAAGATAATGAAGATGTGGATATTTTAGCAAAGCAGTCACTAAGATCCAAAGTGGCAGATACTCCCATTAAGTTCAACAAGTCCAGTTAAGCATTACTAAAGACAATGAACTCCAGGAAATCTAAAAAACAATTATGGCAATAATATTGGGGGTTACAAGAGACAGGCAGACATTTATATGCATTACAAAGGCAGGTTAGGTGAGGGAAGGAGGCTTGAACGGAATTGGAGGGAAGAGACAGTATTGAAACAGATGAGGAATGGACATACTAGATTAAACGGGACATTTCATAAAAATGCCAAAAATGCAGATGGAATATGTGCAGCAGAAGAGAGAGCAAATATAGTTTTAATTTAGATAATTTACATAGGGTAAAAGGGGGGACATGTGAATGTATTTCTTTGAGTTTAGTTAAAACAGGGTTAAAAAAAGAGGCTCTAAGGAGAATTACTTTTTGAGTCATGTATTTTGCATGCACTCCCCGATTAACATCGCCTCTGACAGAGGTTCCTAGTTCATTTCAAAGGTTTGGACAGTGCTGACAGGTCCCTGGGCATGCAGATTCACCACACCACCGCAAATCATCGGCCTATACATTGTGGCCTACCTTCTCAGAATGGTAACTGGGTAGATCATTTGCCCTGGATGATGCATGGATGGACTGTGTTCAGCCCCTACAGAGAACCTGGAGGCTTCACCTGCCAAGCTGATTTTTGGGCAGCCTCTCTGTGTCCCTGGGTAATTTTTGCCAGAGACTTCTGGTCCTCTATCTTTTCCTGTTTTGCATGCACTTTAAACCAAAGCTGCTCTCATTCTCATTCCCATTCACCATTGTTTTCCAGAGTCATTCATGCTTATGGATCCCACAAAAGCTAGTTTTGCTGTTGCCTCTCCACCTCCTTACGATTAGGGCATTAAAGATGGGCAAGAAAGTTTTGTGCCTGGTATGAGATCACATAACTCCTGTACTGGCGTCTCTTCATTGGCTGCCCGTTAAATTTAGAATAATTTTTAAAACCCTTCTTTTGACCTACAAGGCCCTCAGAGGCCTCGCTCAATCCTACCTGGAGGAGCTAGTGATACCTTACCAGCCAAATAGACCGCTCCGCTCTCAGAATGCTGGTCTACTTGTGGTTCCCAGAGTCTCTAGGAGACTCGAATGGGGGGCCAAGCATTTAGCATTTATCTACACTCTAAAAAAAAGACCGTGAAATGTACATAAAAACATTGTAAATCCCTACAAAAAAATCTTGTAAACCCAATACATATATTTTTTGTTTAAATCACTGTGAAATTTTGTAAACTATTAAACAGAATTTTTTGTTAGATTTACTACAACAATATGTGATTTAAATGGAATTTTTTGTTAAAATTACAAATATTGGTAAAAGAAACCGGGAACTACTGCAATACTCATAACAAAGCAACTTTGATAAATTGACGTGCAAATATTGCAAAAACTATCGTTTTAGTCTTTTTTTTCAAAAAAATACAAAAACTATATGTTATTCCCTTCACAAGTTTGTTCTTTTATCAAAATTATTCCTTTTAACATTAATGAAATTATGTTAATTGAGGTCAACCAAATGTGATTTCACACAAAATTTCATTGTAACGTGAAACCGTTTACTGCCTATCTATTTATATTTTTTAAAAATATAAACGTATAATGACATTGTTTTTAGTAGCCTATTGTACTGTTCAATCTTAACCCTTGCTTTATATATTTTTTGTCTTTAAATTTTAATGCATTACAGCCCATTATTATTATTGTTGTTATTATTATTAATAATACAATGATAATTATTAATATTATTGTATTTATTTATATAATAATTCAAATAGAAAGCCAGTACTGGTAGAATATTCATAATACTCATAATGGGCAGTGCATCGTCATCACTGGCTAATCAACCTAACAGCGCCTCATACCTGTGCAATAAAGCCGCCTCCTTCCGAGACTTATTTTTTTGAGTTTAAAATTGCGCGGGTTAAGCTCGTCTGTGATTGGATAATGATGGAAAGGCGCGAACTCCTCGTTGACGGACACAACGGACACCACTCGCGAACGGGTCGGAACAGAGCAGAAATCGCAGAAATTTTTCATTTCAAAAGATTTTACAAAAAATCGACACACTACACATACAAGATTTTGCAGGGTCTGGAGTGACTGCGCAATTGGAAAGTCTAAAGTTTGCACGGTAAGTTTTCTTACTTTCTGCGGGAGACCTAGCAAAAATGTGTGCTAATAGCAAATGGCTCAAGTTAGCAATTCTCCATATTTCAGTACATCAGTTTGTAATTATTAAGCAGAAAGAGACAGACAAACACTTGAAATTTTAAAAATGATCACCTGTGTCTTTTGTAAAAAGAAATTGGTTACGTTAAGATGCTATGTGCAACATTGCAGAGTGCATAGGAATGAGCCACGCTGTCTTTTCGAATGTGTTTGCGCCAACTGTAATAAAACCTTTACTACTTACTCGGCTTTCAAGGGCCATTTTTACCGTGTACACAATATACTTGAGCCACAAGCTGTTTCTCTGTTGTTGTGAATTTAAAATGTGCGGTTTCTTTGTGTGTCCGCCATTTTCAAACAGTGAAAGAGCTGGTGTCACACTTAAAGGATCATATTGGCGAAGGCAGGTCTGTGTCATGTCCAGTAAGTGGTTGTAAGCACGTTTTTACAAAAAAATCCACATTTACTTCTCACATGTGTAGGAATCATAAAGAATGGATTTGAAGGGGAAAAGGCTTCTCAACTACTTGACCACAGTTTGTGTCCACAAGAGCAGAGATTCCATCAGACTTATGCAAGGCTTCAGAGGATGCGGGGACAGCAGAGTGGCTGCTCAGAAGACGTGAAGGAGATGCTGCTGCTTCCGCTCAGCTACTTTGATGAGAAGGAGGAGTCCATGTTCTTCCATGTAGATGATACATGTCTGGCAGAAGAGGTTGAGCTAGGGCAGGTGCCTCTGACACCCACTATTATTGTCTGTGGTAAGTCTCTTGCATATGTGTCTGAATTTGTTATGTGAGTGACTGAGCTATGACCACCACACACTTATTAATATACCTGTTAAATTCTAGGCCAGTCCTGCTATTCCTCAACAAGGTACATGCTGAGTCTGGATCGGAACCTTGTCAACACAACATCTCTTCCTTCATTTCTGCATTGTGGCTAATGTTTGGGAGCTACTACTGTTTCAACATCCATTATCCATCTGAGCTGGCTTCTACACTGGAGTTTCTTCAAAGGTGAGTAAACATTTCCTGGGACCTGGAGTCCGGACTGCACCCAGAGCCAAGGCCAAGAGTCAGACCCAGACTAAGAGCCGTAATCACACCTGGTCTTGGTGTGGGTCTGATTCTCGGCCTTGGCTCTGGGTGCAGCATTGGTTTTGATATGACTTTGAGTCTTGGCTCGGACCCAGACTCAGACTGTTTGTTTATATATGAATGTGTGTATTCATTCATTCCTGTAGTCTTCTTTTAACTCATTAAAGCTTAATATGTTTTTATATGCTTTTATTCTACAGGTGTTTTTTCTTGATAAACCCAGAAAAAGGAACCAAAGTAGAGAATAAAAACTCAAAGCGTCGTCTCAACGTGAACCCTCGAGTTCTGACCCTGATACAGGATCTCGCTGATCATGAGTGGCGTGAAGGCTAAACAAGGATTCTGTTGACTCCTAGAGAAGAGGTGCTGTTAATTTTCACTTTGTTAAATGTACAACATGCAAGTTTTGTTTTAAAGGTCCATTTTGTAACTTTCTATGAAGAGGTTCTGCCACCTGCTTGTTGTCCTTGTTATCCAACAATGTTCCACAGTATTGTAAAAATCTTGTCTATCTTCAATTACTCAAATAGAATATGTTTTAGCAAAAAATAACACAGATAAAGTATGACCTGTAACTCTGTCTGTTCAGCAGTTAAAAAGAGCCAATGCTTGAAAGTTCTTTGTGTTGGGGTCCAGGGTTGTGTTGCTGGTTTCTTCTTCTGCAGTTGCTTGGAGGAGCCACTCATCAGCCACGGCTGGCGCCGCAGGCAGATGCACCTGCGGGCTCTCTTCAATCTACCGTGCTATTTACCATGCTATCTTCCCTGCTTGTTCGAGGTCTCCATGTCGTCTGCTGGACCTGTGAATGTGCAGAATCGGACTCCTGAGATTCCTGCAGTCCAGGAGGACTGCCTTTGTGTCCTTGGTGAACGTTCGCAGGTCCAGCAGACGACATGGAGACCTCGAACAAGCAGGGAAGACGCAAGGGAAACAGGCAGAACAAAGCATCAAAGCCACAACACACAGGAGTTCTGTCCTTAAATAGCACGGTAGATTGAAGAGAGCCCGCAGGTGGGTCTGCCTGCGGTGCCAGCCGTGGCTGATGAGCGGCTCCTCCACGCCACTGCAGGAAGAAACCAGCAACACAACCCTG
Source organism: Takifugu flavidus (assembly GCF_003711565.1). Lineage (NCBI taxonomy): Eukaryota > Metazoa > Chordata > Actinopteri > Tetraodontiformes > Tetraodontidae > Takifugu > Takifugu flavidus. The sequence continues at coordinate 4,243,872 of NC_079521.1, forward strand.
GACCCCAACGTCTTTGCATGCTCTATATGTTGAAAAAATGAATCTAATTGTTTGCAACTAATCACAATGGCTGTTCAATAAATTTCCTAAAAGTGATATTCTCTTGTCTTTTATCATGATGTATGTTTGCATTTTTTTGGTGTAGTTCTAATCATTTTAAACTGATTATTAAAACATACAACTACTGCATATAATGAGTAGCTTGTATGTATAATATACAGAACAGCTCCATTTAACATGCAAAGTTTTACTGTTGTTCTACCAGTTTAAATCGTTTTTTGCCTGGTAGTTCCACGTTAATTTTACAATTTATTGACGCATAATAAGTAGTTACATGTAAAAAGTACAGGAAATGATCTATTTATATACAACAATGATCCATGAAATTGATAGATTTTTTTGAATTAAATTAACAGTTCAGCCTTGGCATTCACTGTAAAACCATTTACATATTTTCTTTGTAAATTTATCTACTGTCCTGTTGGTTTTTTAACAGGAATTCTCTGGTAACCCCAGCTGCCAGCGTTTTCCTGTAAAAACGACGGTCTTTTTCTAACAGTGTATACTTTTAAGATCAGACTTAAAACCTACCTCTTTGAAAAAGCTTATTGTTACTAATTCAGGAGTTCCAGTTACTATCATAGACAGACAAATTATCATACTTAGGGGGTTGTCTAATCATTAGGTTAACATCTTAGCTGTGCTGTTATAGGCCAAGGCTGCCAGGGTCCAGAAACATGATCACCTGACAGGCCTCTGTCACCCCACTGGGTCATGGTTTCCTCTCCTCTCCTCTCCTCCTCTCCTCTCCTCTCCTCTCCTCTCCTCTCTCTCTCTCCTCTCCTCTCCTCCTCTCCTCTCCTCTCCTCTCCACATCAAGTAGACTAGTTATGCTGATTCTTGTGTAGTTTTTCTGCTTCTCACCCCCTCATTCTGTATTCATTTACAGGTATCGCCGCCTTCAGAGCTGTGTGATGACCTCCGGCCTCGCTGACCCACTCGGCCGGCGGCTTGCATAAATAGTGTATTTTTGTATGTGTTTCTGTGCTCTGTGCCTCTCCTCTCCTCTCCTCTCCTCTCCTCTCCTCTCCTCTCCTCTCCTCTCCTCTAGTTTTAAACCTTGAGCCTGGTCCTGCTCAAGGTTTCTTCCTGTTAAAGGGGAGTTTTTCCTTGCCACTGTTGCTTGTTGGGGCTTAGGCCCTGGGATTCCGGAAAGCGCCTTGAAACAATTTTGAGTCTAAAAGACGCTATATAAATAAAGATTGATTTGATTTATGTGTGGGCATAGGGAGTGCGTCAGCTTGGATAGGTGGTGCGTTTGGTGGCGAGGTTGTGTTAGTCCTTCAGGTCCCCTGTTGTGGCCGTCCTCCTACCAAGGTCCCTAATGTGCCTTCTCGAGCTGTACTTTCTGATTTGGAGACTGCTGATTTGCCTCTTGGAGATTAACAGGAGGCCATAAAAGGAGAGCAATGACAGCTGTCTGCACAACCATTTGCTGATGCTCTCCAGCTACCCCATGGATAACTGGTGGAACAGCGGTGTCAGGCAGCAACTGTTCAAGTAACTGGCCCCTAGTTGTGGGCTGCTTGAAGAGGGCATGAGCATTTTTGTTGTTCCAGCCCAGCCAGGTACAGAACACTGTAGTCAAACGCTACGAGCCCAGATAACCAACAACCATAGCACCCAGTTTAACTGACTCCAGATGTCTCAGGAGGTTATTATCAGTCCACACAATGCATTAGTGATCCCCTTGAACCTCTCCACTATTGCCCATTTCATGGCAAAGAACTCCAGTTACATGGAGTTATAGTTCTCCTAGGCTAGGTTCAAACTGAAGCTCAAGTAGGCAACAGGACTCACCATTCCCTATTGCTCCTGTGATAGAACAGCTCCCAACCTGGCTGGCATTAACTTCTAAAATAAAGGGCAGGGAGAAATTAGCAAATGTCACGGTCAATGCGTTTACAAAGTGAGACCCTAATTTGGATGAGCTCCTCTCATAGTTCTTCTTGAGAGATGAGGTGACCCAGGTATTGCACTGGAAGATCCTACATTTCTCCAGTTTTGTACCACTCCTGGCCCATCACAGCATCCATTTAGATTAAGTGCACCTCTACAGAGGAAAAAAAGACAATTATGTCATCCAGATACAACAGAAGAATTTGGCAGTGCTGTGCTCCAAACATTTGTTCTGAACAAAGTTAGTTTTTCTTCTGCAAATATAATTGAGATGATATTCAACTTTTAGTGGCTTTGAGAGCTTAAATTTTTATTTTCAGAGAGAATTCCTTGGATCCATTTGAAAAGCAAACTTCCTTTCTAAATCTGGACTCTGAGCGAATTTCAGATCTAAGCCTATCTGGAACTGCTTGCCATAGATAACACGATTTATTTCTTGTCAACAGGGGGCGCCAAATACTTTTATACAGTACATAGTCCTTACTCGTATGACAAATGAATGAGTTTAATTCTGTATTTTTGGAGAACATGGGTTGGACTGTTTCAGAAAACCGAGGTATATTTTTTATTTATATTTTTTCTTCATTTTTTTCTACTCTGACCCCTAATGATTTTGACTCATTAATACTGCCCATTAAAATACATTTTATTGCATTTGTTGACGATCATTTCTAAAAGATTGCAGCAATTTTGACAGAGGTGTTTCTTATTTCAGGGTTTTGCTTGCGCTCCCAAATTCCCAAAGGTGAGAAGAACTTTTTTACTTTCTGCCAGTAAGGTAGCCTTACTTTTTATGTCACATTTTACTGTTTGTTACTCTCGTAGTGCACAGGGATAAGAGATGTAATCAATAAAAAGGCCTTATTTTTGTAAAGCAGTAAAATGGATGTATATTTCTTACAAGAAACACCAATTCTGAGGAAATAAAGTGACAATTGTGGCTCCAAGGGCTCATTATTTAATCACACTTTTCTTGTGAATATATATTTGATTGTCTGACATCCTCCTTAAGCTCAAGTGATATCACTCCTCCTCCAAAAGACCATGCTGGAGGCGACGACTTATGATATCCAATACAAATTCTAATAAGAAAAAAATCCCCGGATACTGGAAACTTCACACCGCCTTTCTTCAGCACCCTGCCCAGTTAGTAAGGAAATCATAAATAATTTTAAATCTAGACATATCTCCTTTATCTCCAAATGAAAACTGTTTCAATTTCAATGTAGAAAGTTCCCCATCAAATTTAGCTAACAATATGCAAAAATGAAAAATGTAATCCCCAATATCTTAAATGTAATAAATGATCATTTAAACATGCCACAAAATTGTATTCTACAAGAGGGATTGGTTATGCTTTATAATGTAAAAAGAAAAATTTGGTGACAAAGCTCATACCTTTTCAGTTTGGGAAAAAACAAGGGGAAAGTAAGAGTTCATTATATGTGAATAATTTACTTACTACTGATGAGAAATCCATCTATGTTTCTATGAAACGGTCTTTGACAGTTGCCATATTTATTCCTAAAATTCTCAGGGAAGCCTTGAACTATTTGATCATCCAAGAACCTGAAGCAGTTATCAAATACCTTATCCTGATGTGCTCCCATTTACATTTTACAGAATCTTCAAGGAGGTTATTAAAGATATGACTCTGGCAGGCTTTTGGGAATGTGTAGATAGTGGAGAACTACCTCAAGATTCTTTATATTTAGATAATTGAAGCCCTACCTCATTGAATTTGGAAAATGAACTGTTTTCTTAACTCTATGCCAAAACACTAAAACACTGGAGGAACTTATTTCTACTTCTCAATATGGGTTTATGAAGGACATACCTAGATATATTAAAGTATTCATACTTTTCTTAGATTTTTACAAAGTCTTTGCAAGTTATACACCGATGTAGAACAGCACAAAGAACACAATTATTCAGAAGCATTGTGTAATGAAAAACATCACAAAATATAGAATTTTAAAATAGTAGTCATGCCCACCCTCCCCTACTCTGTTGAAGGGTCCTCTGATCAAGCTTTTAAGTGCAGTTATAACTGAGAGACAGAAAGTCAAAATCATGAGATAGACAGTCATAATTATGAACTATTGAGATAAAAAACAATATTGTGTTAGAAAATGACGAGAAAGCTGAAATTATGCTTGACATGTGCAGCAGCGTAATAGAACAAGCCCTCACCTGCAGAGAGGGAAAAAATGGCAATGTAGTATATTAGGTGCTGTGAATGAACAATTAGCATGTTTTTGTTAATAATATGTTTTGATTGAATATAAGACATCAGTCCAACATTGTCAGTCATAGTAACTAATGCATAGGCTAACATTTATGGCAGGGATGTCCAAATCCAGTTCTCGAGGGCCAGGTTTTCTGTCCTAACTGGTAGACATCGCTTTCACTTTGAATCCTAAGACCCTCTGAGGAAGCATTTACTGCCTGGAAGGAAAGAAAACCCGGGGGATGGATTGGGCACCGCTGATTCAAGTAGCTGCAGCAGAGCACATAGTTTGCTGCTGGTTGTCATGATGTGCTGAATAATACATGAGTAGCTCACACGATCAATATGTTTGAGCAGTGTTAGCTGGGTGTCCTCTTGGGGTGAAACATCTGATTCTGAAGAAGTGGGTGTAGGCTACAGCTAGCATGCTGCTTTGGGAGAAGAGTTATTATGCCTGAAGGTTTCTCTCATTATGAAACAAGCACAACACAGTAATGATGCTATAGCATGAGTGCAGAGTGTGTTGAAATCCATGTAAATAATGGACTGAGACATATAAGAATATAATGATGTTTGAAGCACATCTGCCTTACACCCTCCACAATAACCATTTTTTAATGATAATTGTGTAAAATCAGAGCAAAAAGTTACACAAAAAGTAAAATCCTGATTGCACTGACTTCAGTGAGCTCAGGGTAAGCTTCACTTCTCTTGCTCAGGTTTTTGCATCAGCCATGATGGATGAGTTTAGAGAATTCTAGTGGTCAAGGCATGTACCTGAGGAAACAAACCAACAAATCGTCAGCCTATTAAAATAATTTTGACAAAAAAAAAAAAAAATCCCAAAAACTTGAAAAAATGACTTGGAAGATTGTTTTAATAGGGTGATGAAATGGAAGAGGTCAAGGTATTTACTATGCTCAGGGAATGGTTCATTTGGACTTTTGCTTGATTTGTTTCTGATTATGCATATTCCTCTTATTGAATTCAGAATTCATGAAATATTTCTCCATTTTGGATTGATTTCAGTGCAGAGAAAGTTTCAGGTACCATAACTGGACCAGAGATTCTACATTCTGGTTCCAGGGTCATAGAGTTATTTTCTTTCATTACGAAAGAGACCCTGTTTTGTTAAGCGTTTCTGGGCCAGATTCACGAAGCGTTCTTACGAACAAATTTGTTCTTAAGTCCCACTTATGAACAGTTGACGAAGATTGTGGCATTCACCAATTTCTTCTTATCCTGGATTTATTCATAGGTAAGAACAAATCCTACGAACACTCAGGAGTACTCTTGCGCACATTTCAGTGCCGACATGTTGGCATGGTTGTGTTTTCTTCTCTTGTGCAGTTCAATAAAATTCAATATTACAATGATAATTCTGTCATATTTATTTATTTATTTGTTTATTTCCTATTTTTGGTGATTTACGGAGAATTTTAAAATTACGTAAATGTGCCAATGACTTAACATTAATCAACCAAATTGGAAACCATGCCAAAACTGTCTTTTTATTTGATTTTATCTTGATTTATTTTATTAGGGGATCGAGGATATGCCCTGGTTGTTGACACCACTGACCAACCCTCAGACTCCACAGGAGTTTTATTCAATCAGATGCATGCGCGCAGTCGCTCCACCATTGAACGCACCATCGGCATGTTAAAGGGGCGCTGGATGTGTTTGGACACAGAGCCATAACCTCGTGAGGATGTGCGTCCTGACGCAATGATGGGGCCAGACTGCAGGCACGCGGTTCACGTTCGAGCGCGATTAATTGCCCGTTTGTGAATAAAATGCATTATTGTCACAATCCGAGCACAGCTTTTACACGTTTTTTTTTTTTTTACATTCTTCTTTTTTTACATTCTCGTTGATTTCTTTAAGCGTGTTGGCTATAGTCATCAGGGTTGAGGCAATTTTATCAAGCATGTTAGCCATCCTTTCTTGATTGTTCAACACGGCGTCAGAAATCAGGCGTGGAGAGGCAAGCTTTGGGCATTTCGCTTTGGGCATTTTGCTGCTTTTTGCTCCGTCTACAGGGTCCTGCTGCAGTTCCTTTTATGGGCATTAGTGGGCGATGACTTATGCTAATCGTATGTTAATTAGACTCACCTGGCACGCGCTTTCAACTTACGAACAGATGGCATTCATCAATCTAAGAACACAGCTGCGAACAATTCTGGGGCTTACGAACGCGTTGATGAATCCGACGTAGGGTTTTCTTAAAAAACTTCTTAAGGACAACTTAAGAAAGAATCTAAGAAGATTCGTAAGAACATATTGGTGAATCGGGCCCAATGTTTGCTGAGACTGCACATCAAGAACCTTAATTTCACCTCAACTCAGCCTGGCTTTAATAAATCCTCCAGAAAAATACTGCAGAATTTCAGAGAGGCATCTCACACTGAAAAGTCATCCATTCAAGAGATCCATTCATTGCATGTCTGCATATAGTCACGCATGTATTCACACAGTTTTTGAAATTACTGGATGACTAGGGAATTGGTTTATCTTTATCAGACATGGACAGTGGTACCTGCATACATATGGTATGGCTATCCTTAAAACTTGTGCTTGAAAAGAAAGTCAAGCATAGCACTCCCCTACACTGCTATGAGGGGGAGTGACATAAAGATTGCGTGTCTCTAGTAGGAGGGGCCATTGTGGCTCTGGTCTGAATGTCCTTCAAAAAGCAATCCCCCTGATCCAGTCAGTCCCACTCATCCAGTCTAGTAGGTCACACCGAGCACAGCAAGCCCTATCTGGACATTATGGGACTCACACGCGATCCCAACTTCCAAAAGCTGCAGGACTGGTACACAGCCCACGCCCTCAACATCAACCTGAGACACATGTTTGAGGCAGATAAGGAGAGATTCAACAAGCTCAGGTATAGTTTCTTACCAAATCAACTTAAGGCTTATTTAGGTACAAATGCAAACATGCCTCATTTGATAACACATTCTAAAAGGCTGTATGGCTCTCTCTTTGTGTCTGTCTGTCTATCTATCTGTCTATCTGTCTGTCTGTCTGTCTGTCTGTCTGTCTGTCTGTCTGTCTGCCTGCCTGCCTGCCTGCCTGCCTGCCTGCCTGTCTGTCTGTCTGTCCTGTGTTCCTGTGTTCTGGAAGCCTGACCCTGAAAACTGATGATGGAGATATTCTTCTTGATTACTCCAAAAATCTGATCACTGATGATGTCATGAAGATGCTTGTTGATCTGGTAAATGTATATAATAGTGGCAATAAAGCAGGAATCATGTGTTTCTTTTGCTGCATGCTGTAAACAGAACCTCAAGTCTGGACTCCTAAAGTTCACATTTCATTACTGACATCCTTTATAATTTGCTGCTGCCATAATATCTTATTTCCTGCTTTCTTTAGGCTAAGTCTAGAGGTATTGAAGCTGCCAGGGAGAAGATGTTCACAGGAGAAAAGATCAACTTCACCGAGGTGCTTATTGTGAAACAGATTTCAGCCTTTCTCCGTGTTTACCTCTTGACCTTTTGTTTGAAAGGCCCAGAGCATTTACACATGTCACAGTCACGGTCAAAACTAAGCTTTGATATAACTGCACCAGTAAATACAGCAAAGACCTGAATAATCATTACGACTGATGCAAGTCTTGACTGGGTTTTCTCTGGGCATTAAGGGCAGAGCTGTGCTCCATGTGGCTCTGAGGAACCGCTCCAACAAGCCCATTATTGTGGATGGCAAGGATGTGATGCCAGGTGTCAACAATGTTCTTGAAAAGATGAAAGTCTTCAGTCATGTGAGCCCAATCAGCAAAGCACACAACTATATTGTATTGATGTTTATGTATTTCATGGTTCAGCACTTCTGCTTATGGGGGTTTGATACTACTAGCTCAGTTATCAGAGGAAGACTTAGTATGACTGTCCTTGTTACAGAAAGTTCGCAGTGGAGAGTGGAAAGGCTACACAGGAAAGGCCATCACAGATGTTGTCAATGTTGGCATCGGTGGATCTGACCTTGTGAGTTTGAGTTAGTGAAAGCCATGTTTGAATTATGCTTCTTATCAGAATCTCTCCCTCATTTGATTTGAATCAAAGGGTCCCCTGATGGTGACTGAGGCCCTGAAACCATACTCAAAGGGCGGACCCTGTGTGTGGTTCGTGTCAAATATTGATGGAACTCATATCGCCAAGACCCTGGAACAGCTAAATGCAGAGACTACCCTCTTCATCATTGCATCCAAGGTGAGTTGGTACCTAAGTTAATACATCTATAAGTTAGTTTGAAGTTAAATTGTGTTACAATGTAATTGAGTTTTTGGGTTTTTCATGCTTAAAATTTTGTGAAACTTTTCCATTGTGGGGTTTCTCTCGATCCTCTGTTTTTTCTGCACTCCCAAAACATGCACATTATGTTGATAGAGTATAAATTTAGCCTATTGTGTATGAGATAATGATGGATGGATGGATGGATGGATGGATGGATGGATGGATGGATGGATGGATGGATGGATGGATGGATGGATGGATGGATGGATGGATGGATGGATGGATGGATTCATTTTCTTTGGGTGAATGTGGCACCACTCTTCATCAAGGCTCTTTAAAGACAAATACACCATCTGATGCCGACACCTTATATCATTGTTAGGAGCTAAGCTATGCAGGAACAACTATTATTTTATAGTTTATATCTATTCAGAATATTCTTGTTACCATGTAATTAAACAATTTTCAGTAGCCTAGATATTTACATATGATTTAGTGTTCATACTGGCTCACTGCCTTATTCTGGTTTCTCTTAAAGACTTTCACAACCCAAGAGACCATCACCAATGCTGAGTCAGCCAAAGCATGGTTCCTTCAACACGCCAAAGATGTGAGCATCCTTTCTGCTCAAACAGCAGCAGCATCTGCCCTTTAATCAATCTGATCTCCCTTAGTGATCATGTTTGCATTTCCACAGTCAGCTGCTGTTGCCAAGCACTTTGTGGCCCTGTCTACAAATGGAGTGAGATGCTTTTTACTATTTTTTTGTTTAAGTTCATTTCCAGGTTGAATGTTTTAGTTCAGTCCAGATATTTGTTTTTAACCTCCTCATTTGTCTGTGTCTCCTCATATTCTCCATCCTTAGCCTAAAGTGAAGGACTTCGGCATTGACACAGAGAACATGTTTGAGTTTTGGGATGTAAGTGCTCTATATTGCTTAAAACCGGCTGCATGTGGTGGGCCCTGTCTCCAGCAACAGATCACTACTGCAGGCAGGAGCTAAAAATAAGTTAGACTTTTGACCTGTGAAGTAGGTGGAACAAACGCTCTGGTCAGCAGCTGCTGAGAGAACTTGGTTATTAATGGTAGCGACCTTCTCTCTTGCAGAGGTTACTGTAAAGGCTATGTTGCATCAAAGGTCAGGAAGTTGCTTTTAGTCACTGGTATTTAAGGCATAATGGTTATAATGTCAACTGTATGAAACTACAAATGTATATGCCATATGAGTCATGATTGGGAGTGAACAGAACTGAGTGATTAATTTAAAGATAAAAACTATTGTCTTAAGGTACAGAATATGTCTTTAATGCCATTATTTGTATGTAAAGCCTAAATGTATTAGATTCAAGGATAAATGTACTGTTACATCACGATTATTATTTTATTTCAGTGGGTTGGCGGCCGTTTCTCCTTGTGGTCTGCCATTGGAATGGCCATTGCCCTGCATATTGGTATGTACATTTGAGGCACTGTAACAAATATGTTTCATACATCATCTCTGCCTTGTCGCTGCTGCTTTATTTCATAATACGGTAAGTTTACTGCAATGTAAGCAGCACTGTGTGGTTGCGGTTCAACCACACAGTGCTGCTTACATTTCATTCTGACCTAGCAACGGTATGGCATCTGAATTAAAGCAGAAAAAGTGCATTCCAGAATTTAGTTGATGCACAAAAACATTTATTAGAATAGCTGCCAAGAACAATTTCAACTGTCATATCTTCTGTCATCATCAGGTTTTGACAACTTTGAAAAGCTTCTTTCAGGAGCTCATTGGATGGTAGGTCCTTCAATGTCTCATCACTTGTCCTGCACAGGTGAATATACAGAAAGCATGAATGTAAATTAGGTTCTCTGCTCCAGGACAACCACTTCCGCACTGCTCCCCTGGACAAGAATGCCCCCGTACTGCTAGCGCTGCTGGGGATCTGGTACATCAACTTCTTCCATGCTGAGAACCACGCCCTTCTGCCCTATGATCAGTACATGCACCGGTTTGCTGCATACTTCCAACAGGTCAGGCACAGGTTTTTGTCCTTCAGTTAGGTCTTCAGACCACTTGACATGAACTGGAAAAACTGTTTGTTTATAGGGTGACATGGAGTCAAATGGAAAGTACATTACAAGTCAGGGAGTGCGTGTAAACTACCACACTGGGCCAATTGTGTGGGGAGAACCAGGAACCAATGGACAGCATGCCTTCTACCAGCTCATCCATCAAGGTAAAATAAGCAAAGTTCAGTATTCAGCTTCTGCATAAACACAATATAAAAAATTGCCCAATCTCACCTTTTCATAATTAGAGACTTTATATTGGTCGATTTAGCACACACAGCTAACTGATCTAGAAGTCATCATTTTAAGAGATGACACCTGAGAATTACTGTTTTCAGGTAATTGATGTTACCCACCAACTAGCGTGATCCGGTTGCTCACCATTTCTTCCTAGATGCTATATAAATAAAGATTGATTTGATTTGATTTGATTCCTCAGGAACACGTATGGTGCCCGCTGACTTCTTGATTCCAGCTCAATCACAACATCCCATTAGGGACAACTTACACCACAAGGTACAAAGAATAATACAGAGGTTTTGATCGCATTAAAGACTATTTAATGGAGCCATTAATGGAGCCATCTTTTTGTCATCATGAAAAAAAAAATTGTCTCTCTTAATTTTGTGTATTCTCACACACCTGGATATAGAACTAATTGAAGTATCATAGAAAGTGTGTTACACAAATTTAAGACAATTATATTGTTGGCCTAATGGCATAGAGCACAACTATGATTGTTTTACCAAACTGGCACTTGGCTGATTTTTCTGCAATATATACACATGCTACACTGCCTCTGATTTATGTGTTGAACGTGATTGTAGATCCTTGTAGCAAACTTTCTGGCCCAGACCGAGGCTCTCATGAGGGGTAAGACCACAGAGGAGGCCAGGAAGGAGCTGGAGTCTGGTGGGCTGAGTGGAGAAGCTCTGGATAAAATCTTGCCACATAAAGTAAGCATAATCACTCAATAAATTTTCTGTGAGCCTGTACACAGTTAAAGAAGTTAATTTGTATGTTATAGAATAAATACATGTTTTAGATTTGACCTTTGAATATAGTATGTATATGTGACAGTGCCCCAGGTGGACACAAATAAACATTGATACCAATACCTGAGAACATCAATGATGGAATAGGAAAGCATAATATCACAGCTTCTTGGTTTCCCTTAGGTGTTCCAAGGAAACAGGCCCACCAACTCAATCATCTTCAGGAAACTGTCCCCTTATACACTTGGAGCACTTACAGGTGAGGGTGCACAGTTTCACTTACAGGTGATGTGTATTTAAAAAAACAAAAACAAAAAACAACCCATTCAGATCATTTTATTTTCATTATATGGTAAAAATTATTTGATGCCAACAAAACAGTCAAATAGAAGACAAAAAAAAGAATTATTTTCTCAAAATACAAGGCAGAAAGCAAGAATGCAACTGGTACAGTTTGCAATGAAAGACAATTTATCAATACAACCACCAGTGAAGGAAGGTGTGCGTGTGCTTCATTCAAGCAGCTGTAAAAGATGTACAATGCAAACAGGAGGTGAGGTGATTATTGGGGGGGGAAATCGTGTTGACCTCGGAAAAGACGACAAAAGGGAAGTGTTAGTCAAGGCAATAATTGTTAGTACAAGGAACACTTGAGTTATCACTGGCAAGGACGAAACGACCTTATGCTGGACAGCTGCTGTTGGCTGTTTAAGAGGACTCCAAATGGAAAACGGTAGGCATTTTGCAGGTCAAGCTTGGTGAAGAAGTGAGCCTTGTGAAGAGGGCTGAAGGTGACATCCAGTAGAGGAAGAGGGTACTTATTTTTAATGGTAATCTCATTGAGACCCCAATAGTCTATGCAGAGCCACAGGGAGCCTGAACAAAGAAGAACCCTACTCCAATGGGGAAGAAGATTGGCTACTTAGCCAGTAAGTCTGTGTCGTACCTTTCCATCATCTCCTGTTCTGGTCTGGAGAGGTTGTACAACTGGCCAGATGGATGCAGCGTCCCAAGAAGGAGGTCAATGCAGCAGTCATGGGGATAATGTGGAAGCACCGAGAGCGCACACTCCCTGCTGAATGCCTATCCTAGGTCTTGATACTCCACAGGAACCATTGAGAGGTTGGGTGGTTTGGAAGGAGGAACTGTAGAGAACTGTAACTCAAGTTATCAGTGGCAAGGACAAAACAATCTGATGCTGGACAGCTGCTGTCAGCTGCTTAAGAGGACCCCAATCACACCGCAGCTGCAGGTGAGGAAACAGCCAGCAGGAAGGATGGAATCAACAACGCTCCCTAGGGGAAACACAGAAAATCACAATACCGAACTCAGAACAAAACCAGGATCATGACAATCTTGATGTCATTTATTGACAAACTGGTGAAATAACAAAAAGGACAGCATTTGAAATAGTGTTGGTTAAAAAGGATGATAAAAGTTGAGTAAAAATACAGCTGTTCCTCTCTTCTGTGCTTAACATCATCACCAATCTGTGCACTGAACCTTGCTCATTCACCAGTCTGTTATTACTCTTTAATCTCTGCCAGTCGACCATGTTATGCAATATTTACTGTAACGTGTGATAAATAGCTGCATGTTAGAGATTGAACTGCAGGCAATGTTTACTTCCAACCTAACCCACCCTTTTATTCTTAATAGAGGCAAATTCACCCTAATTTATTTGGTCAGTGACATCTTCCTGCCGTTTTTAAATGATTCCCTGTTTCATTTACACTTGACAAAATTATAAATAGTCTGTAGTCACCATAAATGTGGACTTTCACCAACAGAAACAGGGAAGCAAACCTTTTATGCTGCACATTCTACCTAAAATTAAGCACATACACACATAAGTCACATGCTGGAATTAATGAAAACATTGTAATCTATTTCATTCCTATCTATTTGGAAATTGATCTGAATATTTCTTGTTTCTCATCTGTTTTTCTGAGTCATTGCAGGTGTATAATTCCAATCTATGTATTTAAAGTATTAATAGTATCAGCTCTTGAATTTAGAAAAATGGTTGTAGTAAAATTCTTTTCCCCTTAAACCAAATGTTGTCAATGAAGAAATGGGCTATCCTTATGAATATTTGTACCCTGATGATGTTTTCTGTCTTTGTTTTACAGCGATGTATGAGCACAAGATCTTCATTCAGGGTTTATTATGGGAGATCAACAGTTTTGACCAGTGGGGGTGAGATATGTGATACACATAGAGAATACATGTCCACAGCTAATTAAAACACTAATCACTAATTAGGCACAATTTAAACTGTGAATTAACCCTAAACCCTAAGCAGCAGCCAGCCATTAAGACACTCCTAATACTCTGATTTACTAAAATTTAGATGGTCATCTCTGATAAATAAAAGACACATGAACTCACCCTCCTGCTTCTTCGTGTATATTAACAGAGTCGAACTGGGAAAACAACTGGCGAAGAAGATTGAGCCTGAGCTCAAGGATGCCACAGAGGTCCACTCCCATGATTCATCCACCAATGGGCTCATCAACTTCCTCAAGAAGAACTTTGCCTGAGTCAAAATTTCTTTTCTCCTCCTCATTATGACCATCACTGTTTATCACGGGTTACTCCCATACAGTCCAGCTGAGGCATGAACATTTACACTGTCAGTATAAAAACCAACTGTGCATTTTATGGGTGCTTTTTCACCATCACAAGAGGAAAAATCTATTTGCATTTTGGTAATAGTGAAATGGAAAAAAACAGTGTCACTCCAGTGTAATTAGAAGCATTTCTGACAAGACATCTACAGACTGGCAGTTTACATTTTTGATCAAATAAAATGCATTTATAAAAATGCACACAGATGAACATTTGAGTTGTTCCATTTGCTTCACGTGTTCAGTATCAATTTTGCCTTGCGCTCACTCACGGGACAAAAAACAGGCTCATGAATGGAAACTCTACAGTGCCTCTAAGTGTGTGAGTAAACAGTCTGTCTTTATGTCCCGTGATGCATGGAGACCTGTACAGAGTGTATTTCATCATCCTTGTGCCACTAGATGGCATGAGTGTGCCAGTTTCTTGAGCTGAAGCCACAGCAGTCTCGGAAAACTCTCAGGATAGGATGAACGGTTGGCTCCTCAGCACCGTCCTCCCCAGAAATCCCCATATTCCGAAGCATCATGCATTTAGATAGAAAAAGAAACACTATGAAGTAAAAATTGAAAATTGAAAATTCTTAACTAAATTGAAAATTCTTTGCTTCAACTTTGTATGCAAAAAGCACTGTAAATCAGTCTTGATAAAGACATTTCCCACAATGCATCAGGTGATGTTTTAATTAGTGGTTAAATTGATCACTGCTGCAAGAAGTCAGGTGTGTGTGTGCGTGTGTGTGTGTGTGTGTGTGTGTGTGTGTCTGTCTGTCTGTCTGTCTGTCTGTGTGTGTGTGTCTGTGTGTCTGTGTGTGTGAAAGGACAAACAGAAAGTTTGAAAAAATAAAAAAAATCAGGACCCTCAGACTCCACTGGGTTTTCATTGCTGTTGCCAAGCAACTATACTTTATTTCCAATTTTACTTGTGCTTTCTACACCTCTGAAACACAATGCAGAGCAAAGTGAGTTTGACAAGATGCAGGAAATTCTTATTGATTCTCACACTTATAGCTCATTTCTAATGTTTAAGGATCCTCTAAGGACTGATCATGGCTGCTTGCAGTGGGTTGAAATAAACAAGCTAATGAGAGAAGTTGATCAGTGCAAGATGAAAGGGCACATTGAAAGGACAAAAAGGATTCTGTGAACGTTCCTGAGATGTTTGTGGAACAATGGAGGGTACATACCCTCACATTCCACTTCATGCTTTATTGGCTTGGCCTGTCATTCTTTTTTTTCTTTCTTTCTCTTTCCTGGCCTGTTAAAGCGCTGTCCTCCTGGCTCGAGCAGCGCTGCAACCTGCCCCGGTGCTGTGGTTGCCTTGGCGACGTCACCAAATTCAGTCCCAAGTTCACAGCGGTGTCACAAATAGTGCAAGGTTCTGAGGTTCCACTTCACTGATTAACAGCGCAATAGCCTGGATAAATGTCTTCTGCGTACATTGTGCCATTTATATTCATTGGGAGCCACAATGCTGGGAGCTGTTCTAGGGTCAGTATCACTACATGTAACAACGGGTGGGGGTTCAGTTCTACAGATAGTTTTATTTGCAATTGAACTTCAATGGAATGTTTTTAATGTGCTAATTTCACTACCCACCCCACAGGAAGCATTAGGGAACAGATTCTCTTGGGCTAAACATTAGCCTTAAAAACCCTTGACTGGCCCTGCTAGCATGCACAGCACTTTCACAACACATCCACTTCTGTCTGCACAAGGTCCCTTACTGCAATCTGAGGATGTCACTAACATCAGCAGAGACGGACAAAATAAAATAGTTTGGCCCAACTTGATTTTTCCCACGACTATATAAAGATTAACTTGAGTACATGGGCAGAGCTCGTCATGCTGTGGCTTAAGAAGACAGCAGCAATCCCATGAGGCTTCAGAGGCCACCAGCTGACCCCTAGTTCCTCAGTTTTCTCATTGTTTCAGTAACTTTTTAAAAACATTAAATAATTGAAGGGTAGGAAAATCTTGGTCATATCAGTGTGATCTTACAGGATTGACCCCAACAGATGGGATTGTTGGGTGACCTGTAGGTCAGTGTTCTGGTTTCTGTGTGGGTGTTTGGATCCTGCACATCATTTTTGGTCTAATTTTTTTTTATGTGTGTGTGTGTGCGCGCGCGTGTGTGTGTGTGTGTGTGTGTGTGTGTGTGTGTCTTCACAGTCTAACATCTGGCTCCCATTCAGCATGTAAGTGTAAGAGACTAAAATTAAAAGAACCAGCCTCCCACACTTATTTTTATTTTACTTATTTGTTCATCTTCTGGTCATTGTTTAGCATTATCGTCTTTCCTGCAGCAGTTGCTATGTTGCCTTTTTATAGTGAGGCTGCTGTTGGTCCGTAAAGCATATTTGTTACAAGTCGCAGAACAGTGGAGAGATGGTTGGATGACTAGGAAGGTGATAAGGTCCTGGAACAATATCAGGTGCAATAACTTGACCATGATCATGAAACAGGCAGCTGGAACATTTAATGTGACTCACATCAGCTCATCATGCGTGTAACTTCTGTCTCAACAGTAGATGGTTTCCACCTTCTGGACTTCATCGCATGGTGGGTAAGTGTCCCATTAAAGGATCACTGCATCCAAGTGCAGAAAAATATATAAAAAATGTCTACTTCATCACAATTAGATCAACCCACAAGAGCTCTTGTTTTCTCCCCAGTCTGCCTATTTTGTGTGGTATTCAAGATCCAGATTGACCAAATTTACCTTCTCTCTGCCTGTTTTTTTAACCCGATTACCAGATACTGGGTTCATAAACTCCATGGATGTCGATGAGTTGAATTATTTACCCAGAAGAATATAGCTGTGGGATTATTCTGCTGAGATTTAGTTCCTGCGGCAAGTTTGTCAGTCCGTCTTTACGGGAACTGTTTTATCTTCTATCTTTAAGCCTTTCTTTCATTGGAACTAGTTTTATGCACTGCATTTGGATTCATGAGCCGTGACAAGAAATCCAAATTTTCAAAATTTTAAGATGATGCCAACTGAAATGCTCTCATTCATAACAACACAGGCAGCCTGTATAAAGCCAGAATTTGTGTAAAGTGGTGTCACAGGGCTCAGACTGATGGAGGTTGAGTGCTTAGTGGGGATGTGGTTCTGGTACTGTTATTATTTTCATACTGCCCATATGTTTCCTATCTTTTCTAAAGTTTGGGGTTCCTGTTCAGGTTTTGAAAACATTCCAATCACTTCCAATGTATCAAGATTGTTGGTCGTGAAATATTGGATCATCCTTGTACATGAACCAGTTTCACTCAACAATCACATTCAAGAGCCAATATTTCTGTTTAGACTAGAGCATCATGTTTTCATGTGTTGACTCATGAAATCTAAAAGCAACTTTGATGCCTATGTTGAATCTAAGTGGCAACAAGGTGAATTCTTGTTCATGGAATGGGACAAAAAGTATGTATGATGTAATTTTGTGGCGAGCATATTTTCTACTCATTTCCTGGCAGTGGAGGGACCCGTGTATTCCAGAGGGAAGGTGTTCCTTTGTGCTGTGTAACAGAGCTCACCTCACAGCCGATTCCCTGGACACACACACAAACACAGAGCTCCCTGAGTTACAGGGCGGAACCCTCACACACATAAAGGGTGCTTTGTGCCCCACAACTCATGGAGCTGACAACCAACACCAGAGAGCCCCTCACACTGAACACACTGTTCAGCTCCCAGCAGCCTTCCAGTAAGTAGCTAATTGTTACGCCTATGCAAAAAAAATAACCACTGTACATCTATAAGCATCTGCACTTCAGAAATACATCCCAAACTGGAGGCTAAAAAGTTAAAAATGGTCACGTTTCTTCCCAAAATAGTCTCCTTGTCGCTTGTGCAAGATCTGTCAAGGTTCCCTTCCCTTTGTCCTGGAGTAGTTTCTATATTTGAAAGGAGACACTGACTTGATTTCTCATCCTTTCAGTAGTTCAGCACAGGTTGAAGACAAAAATGTCCTTCTGAAACCACCACCAACTGGGGCAATGGTAGAGAATATATAGCAGCTGTGGTCATAACACCTGCCTAAGGAATCAACAATCTAATGTATATTTTCATAAAGAAATGTTAATGATAACAACTAATCTTGCAGAGACATTTCTTTAGGTGTCCCACGTTTAGACTAATCTATAGTTTATTGTTTGTGATCAAGGATACAGAAAATAGATTTTTGGTCAGGTTGATGCTCAGTTAAGTTCTAGACTGACTTTTCGCACATTTAAGCATGATAATATTTTTTCGTAACTGTTTGCTAATTTTCCAGCATCAAACGTGAAATTGCATTTCTGTGTCCAAATTAAGTGGAATAATCTCAGTAATGCATTTAATTTAGAACCAGTTTATTGGAACTTGTTTCTATTTCAAAACATGATTATTAAATTGAATATTCTTTTGCACTTTTGTAAATGAAACTGTCAATAAATTGCCAAAGAAACAACTAAATCATTCCTTGACAACTGGTTAGTACTATCGGGGTTAAACTTAATTCATTTGATAGCTGTTGGTTTTCATTCAAAGGTTTCCTGTGAGTGAATAGTTTTCAATGGCCCTATTGTTCCCAGTGTTTCCATCACCTGACTGCTTGCACTTGCATGCACAGATGTCAGCCGAAGGCATGAACAGACAGAAAGAAAAATCACCCCACGAGGAAAACGCCTTCCATGTGGTTCGTTTTTGTTTTTGTTTTTTTTTGCATCCGTGTTCCACTCTGATAGTATTTTACAAATTCCTTATGACAATCTGTATGTACTCTGTGGAGTATGTGTGCCTATTCTCTCCTCTACCTCTGCTCTTGTCTCCTCTCCTCTCCTCTTGTCTTCTCTCCTCTCCTCTCCCCTCCTCTCTCCTCCACCTGTCCTCTCCCTTCTCTCCCTCTACCCAGCCGGCCATCAGCAGGAGGGTCCCCCTACATGAGCCTGGTCCTGCTCAAGGACCTGTTTCTTCCTGTTAAAGGGGAGTTTTTCCTTGCCACTGTTGCTTGTCTGGGGTTAGGCCCTGGGATTCTGTAAAGCACCTAGAAACAATTTTGATTGTAAAAGACGCTATATAAATAAAAATTGATTGATTGATCTCTCCCCCCCTCCCCCAACACCCCATCAGCTTCTCTTAAAGCCTGACACCCCCCCCCCCCCCAACCCCTTCAGCACATACTGTATATATGTTTGGCAGTTGCCCCCCCTCCACAAATATTAAACTGATCATTAAATATCACAGAACCCCCATTCCCAAAAGCTTACTTTGACCACTTAGAAATGCCTGATATTGTTGTGCATCTTTTTAGATCTGGGACACTTTCAAATGTAGATTTGTAAATATTTATGCCATTTGATGAAATGGTGCAGGAGAGCAGAGTGAAAACCGTAGTGAAGGAGCACCTGTTGGCTCTGTGTGAGTCTGAAGCTGCTGATAAGAAGCTCAGAACTCGCTTGTGTTCCACAGTTCCACAGAAATCAAAGCGAAAACATATGATCGTGAATGGGTCTCTGGTAGACTCCAACTAAAACAAAGGTTACAGCCAGCCCATCTATATTTCTGCAGTAGACTTGCAGCTAAAATGGTCACATGCTGGTTTGGTGAATATGGGAAGTTTTGAAAAATGTGAACAAAGATGTTCTACATGATAATAAACAGCACTTTATGACAAAGTGTTACAGCTTTGTTATAAAATGTAGAAAAATGAGAGAAAAGACAGACGGCCGTCTTGCAGTTAGCTACAAAACCACTTTATTTAAAAAGTAGATTATGTTATCTACAGTTAAATGATACGTCCCAAATTTTAATACATTAAATAACTTTAAACTTTTTTTTCCAGGTTTAGATAAATAGATCTATTTTCCTTTTTTTGAGCCATCTAAATAATCAAATCACTTAGCGATACAAACTGTGTGAGATGTGTCTGGATGTGCTTGTTGTAACTAACAGTAGAGAAAAGAGAGGAGTCTTCTCCTGTGATTTTTGACAGAAAAATAATGCAAAACTAGCCTCTTTATGTACAAGGTGACTACAGTAGCTGTGGGCTATGCAACAGAAACTGAAGTAGTACTTTTATAAACAGGTGAATTAAGGCATTTTAAAGGACACATAAAATCTGAATTTGTTATGGTTTTCATTTGATAATGTGCAGACATGTTCCAATAAATGCCTCATTTTTCAAGTATGGCACACATTGTTTGACCTGAACCCCTTCACAATGCTTGGGTCAATCAAATGACAAGGAAAACTCTTCACGTACTCAGTCCTTTTTCTTTTCCTCTTTTACATATATACAGCCAGAGACCATACACTAATCATTATTACATTCAAATGAATCTCATCACATCACAAAGAGCGCCCTGCCTGCGCTGCCTCGTTTTCAGTCTGTTTCAGACACATTCAGTAGTATTCATTCAAGCCTGTGTGTACAGTATTACAGTATGTTTAAGAGCTGACTCAACGTCCGCATACAGTTATTGGTGTTTGGTTTGTGTTCGCACGAATACCACACAGAGTTTTTCGGGCTACAGTTAAAAGGGTGATGTATGTGAAACTATCATCATTTATCACACTGGAATGTGTGTGAAACTCCACCAGCATGGTACCAGACAAGAGTTACAACATAACACCAGGAAATAGATGCCAACATTTCGAAAAAGGGCTGATAACAGTTGGAGGGCAAAGGTCAATGTACCCTGCCACTGTGAGGTGCATGTGCCATGGTCCTGCCACACACACACACACCACACACACACACACACACACGCACACATACACACAGAGTTGGAATGCTTTGTAAAATTTAAATAGAAACAGCATGTGATCATTTGCAAAACACTCAAAGTCCATATTATATTGAGGATAATGCACATCAGCCATATTTAATCCTGCACTGGATACGCCACAAAACAGGAAATAATTTACAAAAGCGATCCAAAAACAGCACTACAGGACCTTCTTTGAGTTCATTTGAGAGGTACAAAGTGATAAAACTGACCTGTGACAAGTGAAACTTTAAAATTCTTTTCTGGCAAACATGGATGAAACATTCCTAAAGAGAAAGGGACCATCTGGCTTTTATCAGTGCACATTTCATGCTCAGCACTATACGGGAATACATCAGTGCATATAGCATTATGGGTAAGCCACACTATTATAATACTCAATGATAAATGCAGGGTTTTATGCTGAAACGAAGACAGCGCGTTTAAGGAAAAGAACGTTCTTATTAGCGAAAGAGAAGAAAAGCCTCTCCGGGAGACAGTTTAAAATCCTTGCTTCGCGTACTGACAGTGTGTGGGGTAGTATGAGGTATTAAAGATGACAAATGAGCATTATAGAGCAAACCCAAAAGCAAATCTGACATTTCAGTGTCAATGTCTGATATGTGGTCTGTGTGCTACTTTCAACGCAACAATGGATCTGAATGAGTTTCGATGGCCGATTTTCTTCTATTTCAATAGCATCCCAAATATTGCTTGTTACCTGCTTAGTGTAAAGGCAGTGTGTAATGCAGAATAGCAATATACACAATACAAATGCTGAAGGTGCTGTCCACACACACACATAGAGGCAAGCACATCCCCAAAATCTCATATCCCTCCAACACTAACACACACACACACACACACAGACTTGTTCTGTCGTTCTATTCTTAAGGCATGTGGACAAGTGGAACTTCCTTGTAGTAATGCACTGCGTTCACATGACTAAAAAAAATCCCAAAACAAAATGAAACGGTGTCTGGAATGTAAACCAGGAAACAGATCTGGTGCAAAAGGTAATTGCAACTTGCTGTTTTCCCTCTGAATACCAGACAGGTCAGGTGACACAATCACGCCGCATCAGGTATCAATGGATCTGTGACCCACTGACGGTGACATGAGGAGTTTCTGTGTCCTGGAGCAGAAATGATACAACCCAAATTCTTTAGATGCGTCATACTGTGTGACTGACAGTGTGATTCACTTTTGAATCTATCACAAGCGCAAAAAAAAGACTACATCTACAATCTTATGTGGAAAACATTTGCAAAATATATATTCATATATAAAAGACCATCTATGTGTGCCTACATTTTTCTTTCTTTTTGTCATAGTATAATTAATAATTAAGATACCGCTTGTGAATCTCATGAGGTCTTGTCAAAGACTTCTAAATGGAATGTCAGCTAGTCCTCTGGCCTTGAGCTGCTATGGAGCGTCTGCTATTTCAGGACAGTAGAGGTTGAGGAGCTTTAAGCTGGTTGAGTCGGTCCCATCTCATGATGCAGGGCGTCTTTTGCATAGCCTTTAGGACTCCCACTCATTCTTTGAAGCTGCAGAAAGCCCGCTCTGAAGGCACAGCACACTGGGGTCATTCAGATTCAGCTAGAGCTGGAATGTAGTGGTTCATTCCTGAGCCTTTCTGATGCCAACATCAGCAGCAGTCTCTAGACCCCACAGCGCCAGAGAATCCTTTGCGGCTTCAGTAAGAACACAGGAATGAATAATAAAAAAGAGAGGGAAACAAGGACAGAAGTCTTGCTGTAATCATCCTGTTTTGATGAATGTGCAGTGCTGTGATGACAGCCCAGAAATACAGGGAGGTGAGGACTCTAGATGGAAGAGATGGAAACCCTTTCAACAGCCCTGTTTTTGGACAACATGCCAGTCCATGAAGAGGCAGTCCTGAAGACATGGGCTGGAGCTCTGAGGCTTCTGTGGTGTCTCAGATCACCTGAGCGGTGGGGCCTGAATGCTGTCCCTCCTCCTACTCATAGCTCTGTGACATGGAGGGGGTAGCTGGAAGGCAGATGAGCAGGGACCTGTGGCTGAAGGCGATGAATGTGGCAGCCGTGGCAGAGCAGGTGACCATTCAGTGGATAACAGCGGTGTCCCTCTTCATCATTTAACTGGAGGCCACAGTCCTGACAGAACAACAGACCGAAGGATGAACACACACCGTTAAACACAGAACAACCGACTCCAAATTAATGTGGATGTGGAATCCACTAATACTGAATAGTTTAGCTTTTTGTAGAAGCAAACCTGTTGTGTTAAAGTGTATAATATATATTGTAATGCTAATAACTGAGTCTGGATATATGCTATGATGACAGGTCTTTTGGAGGCTGTTCAGACCTAGATTCGTCTATATTATAATTACGGTAATATATATTGTTTAAGAAACAGTTTTAAAAAGCACAAATATCTATTTTTCCATGTGTCACTGTGTAATGGACCTGTGGGATGATTCATGAGTGAACTTTACCCTTCCCCTGTTCACAAGCTCCCCCCTCTAGTACTCAGCTGAATGATTATCCACTACTTACATAATGACTTGCCCCATTTCGATGAAGTGGGATGTCACTAATTTAAAGAAATGAGCCCCGCTGTGCTCTTCAGAACAGCTAAATTTAGAATGCAGGAGATGGACTGCAGAGTGATAGCAAGGTTGCACAAAATGTTAATGTCAGGGTGTTCCTGGCAGACGCGGAACTGGAGCAACAAGCCCCCCAGCAGAGTGAAGAGCTCAACAATGGAATATATGCTATGTTAATGAGTTACAATGTTGCAGTAAGCCTGTGCTTACTGTGTTTTTATTGTCTCTTATTTTATTGTCATTCATTCCACACAACAGGAGTGATTTTACACTTATTGCCTTAAGAAGTTTTAGGGTTGAGGGATTGAGGACGTATGTAAAAGTGATTTAATAGAGGAATAAGTCATAGTCACCCTGTGTGTGTGTGTGTGTGTGTGTGTGCGTTTGTGTGTGTGTGTGTGTGTATGCGCGCACACATGGTAATGTAGGCCTCACCTCACAGTGGTAACACTCTACATGGTAGTCCTTGTCCATAGAAACGACCCGGATGGTCTCCTCAGAGCCCTGGTGGACAAACATACTGTGTGAACAGTCCAACGTCTTATTAATTAATAATCAGCAGCTCTTGGGTTAGAACCAATTCATCTGCACAAACTAAAGCCCAGGAGGCACAGAACATAGAGGACTCTGATTCCATTAAAAATAAATCCTTTTTTGTGGAGTCATAAGTGCTAACCATTGTAGAATTGTATAAATACAACGATTTCAGAAAAAGGGAAATAAACAGTTAAAAGTTATAAATGGTAAGGTAAACCCACTGGTTTAGAGAGGTATAGAGATGTCTAATTTTGCTGGAATATTAATTTATTAGCTGTGTAAAATAAAGAGCAAATAGTGTAGCTAGTGGCAAATATCTAACACAAAATAAACCAACTACAGATATCAGGAAAAAGTAGGCTTGAATTTTGTGTAGATGCAAACAGATTCTCCAGAGAATAGAATTCAAGACATTGGTAAGTGCTCCTGCTTTTTCCCTTGTGTGTGAGTTTATCCATGAGCTCAATCACCGAATGAGCCCGTCCTAAAAATGCAGTATGAGGCCGTAGCATGTTTGCAGACACAAATCGTTGTTGTGCTACATGATGTACCTTCACACAGATCCACAGTAACGACTGAAACTGAGGTAGCAAACATGTCAGACCAGTAGTTTGCGATGTGAGTTTGTAGTTAAGCAACAGTGTTGCGAGACACGTCTGCACGCTGACGCTAATTCTGATTGGCCTACGACAGAATGATAACCATTGATTTTCATTGTTATGCTGATGACACTCAGTTTTATTTATCCATGAAACCAGAGGAGACAGAGAAGTTAGTGAAGCTTCAGACCTGTCTTAAAGACATAAAGTCCTGGATGTCTTCAAATTTCCTCCTCCTTAACTCAGGAAAAACTGAGGTCATGGTGTTTGGTCCTGAACCTCTCAGGGATAGATTAGATCACATGATCACTCTAGATGGTATCTCATTAACATCTAGTCTCTCTGTGAGGAATCTAGGAGTAACCTTTGACCAGAATCTCTCCTTCCACTCACACATTAAAACAGTCTCTAGAAGTGCCTTTTTTCACTTGAGAAACATCACAAAGATCAGGAAACTACTGATGCGGCATGATGCTGAAAAGTTAGTCCCTGCATTTGTTACTTTTAGGCTGGACTATTGTAATTCTTTATTAGCAGGGTGTCCAAACAACTCTTTAAGAAGCCTCCAGCTGATCCAAAATGCTGCAGCCAGAGTTCCGACAGGTATTGACAAAAGAGATCACATGACTCCTGTAATGGCGTCTCTTCATTGGCTGCCCGTTAAATTTAGAATAATTTTTAAAACCCTTCTTCTGACCTACAAGGTCCTCAGAGGCCGAGCTCCATCCTACCTGGAGGAGCTAGTGATACCTTACCAGCCCAATAGACCGCTCCGCTCTCAGAATGCTGGTCTACTTGTGGTTCCCAGAGTTCGTAGGAGTAGTATGGGGGGCCGAGCATTTAGCTACCAGGCCCCCCTGCTGTGGAACCAGCTCCCTGTCCAGGGACGGGAGGCTGACTCCATCGCTACTTTTAAGATTAGGCTTAAAACCTACCTCTTTGAAAAAGCTTATTGTTACTAATTCTGTAGTTCCAGTTACTATCATAGACAGACAAATTATCATACTTAGGGGGTCGTCTAATCATTAGGTTAACATCTTAGCTATGCTGTTATAGGCCAAGGCTGCCGGGGTCCGGAAACATGATCACCTGACAGGCCTCTGTCACCCCACTGGGTCATGGTTTCCTCTCCTCTTCTCTCCTTTCCTCCTCCTCATCAAGCAGACTACTTATGCTGATTCTTGTGTAGTTTTTCTGCTTCTCCCCCCCCCCTTCTGTATTAATTTACAGGTATTGCCACCTTCGGAGCTGCATGACGACCTCCGGCCCCGCTGACCCGCTGTATAAATAGTGTATTTTTGTATGTGTTTCTGTGCTCTGTGCCCGTCCTCTCGTCTCGTCTCGTCTCGTCTCGTCTCCCTGTCCTCTCCTCTCCTCCTCTCCTCTCCTCTCCTCTCCTCCTCTCCTCTCCTCTCCTCTCCTCTCCTCTCCTCTCCTCTCCTCTCCTCTCCTCTCTCTCTCCTCTCCTCTCCTCTGCTCTGCTCTGCTCTCCTCTCCTCTCTCTCTACACACCCGGCCATCAGCAAGAGGGTCCCCCTACATGAGTCTGGTCCTGCTCAAGGTTTCTTCCTGATAAAGTTTCCTTGCCACTGTTGCTTGTCTGGGGTTAGGCCCTGGGATTCTGGAAAGCGCCTTGAAACAATTTTGACTGTAAAAGACGCTATATAAATAAAAATTGATTGATTGATTGATTGATTGATTGATGTGGTCCTTGGCGAGTAAAACCAATGTGTCTCCGCTGGTCAGAATATTAATATTCACATTTTGTTGGAGGAGTGACCACAAATCTAGCACAATTACGGCAAGTTTCTAGAGACGATATGGGGAGTTTCCACTGCAAAAATAGCCACGCAAAACTGCCTTCTTCACTTTCTCGCTCTTGGGCTACCTCCACGCAGAGATTCCATCACTGTAAACAACTTGTTATCCTCTCTGATAAATGCTTGTTTTGTACTTTTGACTCTTGTATCATCAGAGACTTAAAAAAAAAGAAGGCATATTTTGTTTTACTACAGCAGGAGTCAAAATCTCAATACTTTGCGATGCACAATATCCAACCTATAGCAAGACTGAAAATATACAATTTATGTATGCATGCAGAAATTAACTGCAGCACACAAAATCAACTTTTAAAGCAAAACTAACATCTGTTCAGCTCATCAAATGTTGCTGTTTCACAGTAACAAAGCAATCACAAAATATAAGTGAAGGATGGAGTTAGCACTGGTGGCTAACTAGGCAGCTCACAGAAAATAAAAATATTACTTTCATTACTTTACCTTACTTAAATATTCCTGTGTTCAAAGTGAGTTCTTCTTGAATGAAATATGTGCATTCAAACGGCTTTTGCCAAAGAGAGGAAGAAAAGTAACATAGGTCAAGCGACGGATAGGGCAAGAAAGTGCAGTATGTTACCCACATATTGGGAGGATGGTTGTCATAGTTACAGTGTCTACTGCCACCCCAATAAAATAGATATTGTGACAATAAAATAGATAGAAAATAGATAGAAAACTTAGTTGTCTGCCCTTCTGGCCCTTGGCAACAACTCCAACTCAAATGCATGAGCCTTTGCTGGGTCGCTGATGGAGGTCAGTCTGACAGATATGTGGGGCCGGCAGTGGAATTGAAATCTTTACCTGTGGGTTAAGCTGGCTACCACAAGTCTGAAACATAAGCAACCCACTGCTGAAGCTGCTGAAGTGAAAAATATATGACCACTGGCCCTGTGACCTCAGTCTCTGCTCCCCCAAGTCTCTATGAGCCCTAAAGGGCGGCCAACATGCCTGCAACTCCTTCAGGATGGACAGGAAAGGCAGTTGGGGCCAGCCTGCACCTGTAGAAGGTGTTGCAGGTGCTACAAATGCCGTAGGTGGCCTAAGTATAGGAAGATTATGCTGAAGCGAGGGAAATCGCTGCCTATACAAGCAGAGGTCCAATTACAAACAAAAACCAACCACTACACTGAGATCCTCACCCAAATTTGGCTCACCGGGTAAATCAAAACCAGTTATAACTAGCTAGAGCACTAACACAACAGTTTAACACAAACTAATCATATCCTATGTACCAACAGAGGTCGACACACAAAACTTATCGGACATGCAACTCATCATCTACTAGCAATGGAGTTAGCTTTAGCTGCAGGCTCAGTGCTTCGCAAAGAAATCCATACTTATGCTCAAAGGGTAATATTTAGTTCTTAAAGCATCTCTGACGGGATGAAATAGAATGGCGCTCCCTGTTTATGAAGGCAAAAACGATGTATTCAAAAACTTTTCACTCCAGTTTGCAGACTCAGGCACTCTGGGCACCATTTTCGTGTAAATGACAAGGTGCAAAAGGATGAAACCTTGCCATTTCTGGCTGTTTTCATTGTGTAAACCGGCCTTAAGTTTCTTGCTTTACTGGATTGTGGTTTACCTGAGCTGGAAGGATAGGTTGGTTACAGGAGGCACACTTGGGAGCAAAAACCCTGTAGAGGAAGTGACAAACCATTTCTCAGTGTGCTACTGATATATCTGGCTCAAAATCATTCATCGTTTGTAATCAGACCACAAATACCACAGAAAGATACAGGCTTAAATACAAACTATTCCCATATAGCAATCAAAATAGTCACATAGGCATATAAATTATTTATCGCATTATCAGATTTATGCAATAAACAGCCCTCCACATGCAACATTTAACAGCGTGCCAAGCAGAGCCATATTCCTTACGTGTGGTAGTCTTTGACACAATAAATGTTGTTGTCGACATCTACAGTGAAAGGCACTCCGTCTAAACCCTCTTTACACACCACACAGCGGAAACAGCCAGGATGGTAAGATCTGCCGAGTGCCTGGAGGATCTAGATGCACGCACAAACACACACACGGATATACACAAAAACATACACAGACACACACAAACAATGACACTTAAGAGTGAGGCTCTGGAGTCATGCAGTCATGTTAAAACACAAGAAATTTTTCAGTCCTTACCATCTCCATGATGAGGTGGCCACACACAAAACACTTGTCAGCTGTTTGCTGGAAACCAGAATACTGTATAGAGAAGACAAGGCAATTATTATCTTCACATTATGAAAGATTTGTTGGTGGAATGTCACTGACCATGAGGTAGCATCATGCTGATACTTGCTTCAGATGAAGACCCACCTTTAGAGGGTGCTGTTCAACTCTTTATGCTGAGATGTGAATCGTCCCAAATAGTCTTACAATTTATGCCAGTGATTTGTGTGTTATGTTATATTTAAAAAATATATTTTACTGTGAAGGATATGTTCTGAAGTAATACCTAATCATATAAACCAATTTAAAACTTGTCAACAAAAACTCCTGAACATTCTCACTGGACTGACTGGGTGGCACTTTTCCCTTGAACCCTGAATTCCCTTGACCTAATAATTCAAGGGACTGGAAACTTATCTCCTAGGTGCAGGTGGGTGGTAGCAACTGGTAAACTTCCCTTCTTCCCCCAACTTCTCCACTACAGACCAGTCACCTATCATCACTCCCCCCATAGCCGAGAAACCACGAGGTGAGAGGACAGAGCAATCAAGCTGCAGGAATCAGAAAATGAGCACCATCCCATCATCTGACTTCCCAAAAGATCAACTAGGTCAACTCTTAGAGGAAGTATACTTTCAGAATGATAGAGTGGTGTGTTGTGAATTTTTTCACATTATGAAAGCATTTCAGAATTTTTGTTGAGTTATTTGGAGTCACTTCTGTCACATTTTGTAACCAAACACACAAAAAAGTCATCATCCTGAAAACTAGATTGAAAAAGGCAATGATGAAATTGAGACACCCTCAATGCCTCACTAACCTGATGCTGCTAACCTGAAGCAGATGGTCCAAGAGCTGTCATCTGGCTGCTCCTAATTTTTAAGTGCTGGGTAGCAGCATGTGGGATAATTGAGCTCCTTGGGGAAATTGTGGAAAATTACTGTGAACTGGAGGGTGGTGATAAACTCCCAATGGTAGCGTCAAAGTCTGTGTCTTTTCAATGGTTATAGAATGTTGCCTGAGATCCTAACCACAACTTCTCTACTCTGCCATCTCACCATTTGATGCAGAAAAACTGTCATTGCCCCATTAAAAATCAAAACACACAAACATGGGTGACTCACCAGGAAATCCTCCTCACAGTAGACCTTCCCGTTGACATTGTAGAATGCTTTCCCTCGCAACCTCCGCCCTGAAAAGAAAGACAGTCAAGTGTAATTCATATACGGTACTCAAATATAGATAAAGTATATAAATTGTACAGGGACAAATCAAATCAATCTTTATTTATATAGTGCCTTTTACAACCAAAATTGTTTCAAGGTGCTTTCCAGAATCCCAGGGCCTAACCCCAGACAAGCAACAGTGGCAAGGAAAAACTCCCCTTTAAGAAAGGGGAAGAAGAAACCTTGAGCAGGACCAGGCTCATGTCGGGGGACCCTCCTGCTGCTGGCTGGCTGGGTAGAGAGAGAGGAGAGGGGGGAGGACAGGTAGATGATAGAATGGAGAGGAGAGGAGAGGAGAGGAGAGGAGAGGAGAGGAGAGGAGAGGAGAGGAGAGGAGAGGAGAGGAGAGGAGAGGAGAGGAGAGGAGAGGAGAGGAGAGGAGAGGAGAGGAGAGGAGAGGAGAGGAGAGGAGAGGCACAGAGCACAGAGCACAGAGCACAGAGCACAGAGCACAGAGCACAGAGAACAGAGAACACATACAAAAATACACTATTTATGCAAGCCGCCGGCCGAGTGGGTCCGCGGGGCCGGAGGTCATCACGCAGCTCCGAAAGCGGCGATACCTGTAAATGAATACAGAAGGGGGGGAGCAGAAAAACTACACAAGAATCAGCATAACTAGTCTACTTGATGAGGAGGGGAGGGGAGGGGAGGGGAGGGGAGGGGAGGGGAGGGGAGGGGAGGGGAGGGGAGGGGAGAGGAGAGGAGAGGAGAGGAGGAGGAGAGGAGAGGAGGAGAGGAGAGGAGAGGAGAGGAGAGGAGAGGAGAGGAGAGGAGAGGAGAGAGAGGAGAGGAGAGGAGAGGAGAGGCCTATAACAGCATAGCTAAGATGTTAACCTAATGATTAGACAACCCCCTAAGTATGATAGTTTGTCTGTCTATGATAGTGACTGGAACTGCAGAATTAGTAACAATAAGCTAACACAGGCATGTGTAAATCTCTCCATATGCACTCATTCTTAGAACATGAATGGGACAAGGCCCCTACAGTTAGTTTCAGCATAAATATGCAATTTACATTAAACTTGGTGGCGTTCGGGATTCTGGAGGGACATTGATCTTTGATGTTCCAATCCAAGGCAAAGATCAAAACAAAGGGGTGTTGATCATAGAGCAACCTGAACTGAAAATAGCGCATCGAGGCAGGATTTTCTAACGCAAGTTGACCCGCCTCTGCTCACAATTTGGGCATTTTCACATTGCCAGCAGTAGCGGGTCTGACCTGCTGGGAGGGGCATGGGTCTTTTGTCCTCCCTCTCATGCATCATTGCGTCAACATCATCATCATAACACCTTTACGTGGACCGAACACTGCGAAGTAAACAGTGGACAGCGTGAACATCAGAGATGGTCAGCGTTGTTGTTTTGTACATTACAAATTTGTCCCTTTTGCAAAATGCACAAGCTCATCCCCAAATGAACAATATCAGAGTGATAATTTAGCAAAGGCAGACGGAATTTGTGTCTAATCTTGAAAGATTGGAACGGACAACCTCTGTTGAATTTATTGCTCCAGTAATTAGGCTCCTAATCAAAAGGAGTAATTCCCGAACAATTTGTCTAAATAATTTTCTTTGAAAAAAAAAATTGATGTCTGCAAGTAACGTGTTTGTGAGTCTAAGATTCCTGACAATTGTGAAGGTCATGGAGGTACCAGTGGTGTGCCTAGCTGAGAGCTGGAGCCATTGAGGAGTTTTAGCCAGTGCTGAGTGCATCCCAGGCTGGTAGTATCACCAGAAATAACTGTGTAAAGCACAGAGCCTGAAATTCTGCTGCTGAATCTTATCTTCTGCCATGATCAATAAAAAGTGGTGGCTTCACTCTAAACAAGCTGTAAACCATAATTTTCGGACTATAAACTGCTGTTTTCACACACACAAACCCTGGGGCCGATACAATGGTGTAGCTAATTCATAGATTTTTACCGACTAACAGCCACCGTGGACAGTTTCTAGCAGTAAAGGCAAAAGTGACGCAGTCATGTGGGGAAAGATGATGTGCCAAAGAAGACACTAGTTTTGACTTTGATCTGTCATTCTGCGCATCATACACACACACTCATGGAAAACACACAAAGAAATGCATATGATGCAGCTTTTAGGTTAAGGCAATCTATCTGGTCATCAAAGAAGGAAATAGAACCACTGCATGTAAGGTGGACCATTGTGGTGTCTCAGGTTCATGAGACACCAGTATATAGTGTATATAGTATAGTGTATAGTAGTATAGTCTATATAGTATATAGTATAGTATGTATATATACCACATATGCTATAAATACTATGTAAGTCACAGTATATAGGGAAATAAGAAACTTGATGTGCTGAACAACCTCCATTAAAGGAAACAACTAAGATCTCTCACTATTGTGAACCTTTATTCTCTAATCTGAATCATAGTCCATAATCTGCTGACTAAATCAGCATTCTTTTCCCCGGGGCTAACATTGAATGCAAGACAAGCAATAAACTGTTTTAGACAACCTTATTGAAGGTATACATTCTGTGAGTTATTATGGAGACATACTGCATCTGAAGTCAGTTTTTTTAGAGTCAGAAATTTTGAAGATTTGAATGTACTGGCAAATTTCCCTATGGAAAACTGGTATGATGTCCCACTGCTTGGATACCTGTTGTCCTGTGCCCATTTTACCTACGAAGCCTGAAGTAGAAACACTATTCCAATTGATTGCACCACTTTGAAAACACACCATTATTGTCTCAGTAGCAACCAAGCTCCATAAACAAGTCTGCAGAAAGACAGTTAGCATGAACACAGTGCAGCTATTCATTTGCCGCCTGGTCAAAAACACAGAAAAAACTCAAGACACATCACACACATTTTACTGACGCCTGTGATCTTCTTCCTCCTGAAGACAACCTGTCTGCCTTATCTTATGGGAACCACAACAGCAGCCCAATGTGGAGCAGATGGCTGGTTGAACAGAAAACTGTATCTCTGCTTAAATACTCTAAACACTGTTCCCAATGGGCCTCTATTCACAACGCACACATAATCAATACAGCAAGCTGCTTTCTGAGTTTCCCCCATAATCTCCCTTTGTCCTGTCAGCTGAGACAGTGCAAGCATAGATCCCCAGAGGGAGGATGTCCCTCACTTTGGTACATAATTGACAAAAACCTCATTACAAGCTTGCATTCATTAACATATAAAACATAACTGTTGCTGATAATATCAAAATAACTGTTTGCCGCTCAGTCAAAAAAAAAAAAGCCAGCTTCAGCATAGTGAATTCCAGCTCCAAATGTAAATGGTGAATTCTTCAGACACTCCTCATTCATTAGAATCCAAGTCTGAATCAATTAAAAAAGGGAATTCTGCACAGGCTGGCTTCTACAGCCCCCTGCCATGCAACCGTTAGAGCTCACCCATTCAGATTATTTAACAGCAGCGGTGTCTGACAGAGTGATGACTTCCCCCCTGGCAGATGAAGTGCGTGGATCTTATAAATCTGATGGATTAGTCAGATTTAATTGTCGCCCCCGGCCATTATTGATTTTATTGGTGTCCTTGCATGGAAATCCTCCCCACCCTTTCTGGCCTTATTTAAGTACTGAAATTTATGCTGTTGCTGCATTCAACACACCAGTGCAATGTCACAACGTGGAGACATGGCAATACATTAACACCCACGTAAATGGCGAGAGCAGCGGAGGAATGTTGTCCACACAATAGGTGAGACTTTTAAGGCCAAGCAGCAATTAGCATTTTGGTACTGGGAGGCAAAAGGGGAAAGAAGCAGGTTTCATTAATAGATGCTATCTTGTAGTCCAAGGTGTTAGAGGGACTGGAGTTACAGAACAGTGAGATTATAGTGAAGATTGCAGTAGTGGTGGGAGCTCTGGTGTGTTGCTCTGTGCTTATCTGTGGCCTCTGCTCTGGGGTTTGGGGTCTGGATGCTGAACATAAAAGGCCTCAGCACTGATGACTGAGTGGAGTGCTGCTAGGGGAGTGGGCCGACTGAGCAAACGGGGACATTCTTTCTGCCTGAGGTCACTAGCTGGTCCCATTCAACCCCCCACACCTCTCCAACACCCACTCCCTGCCCACTTCCCTCTTCAAAAGAGGGGGAGGGATTCATCCCTTTCCTCTCGTTTTTTGTCATCAGAGTCTGAACGTCCCCACAGAACTATAAGTGACACACAAGGTATACCTACAGGTTTCAAGGAGACTACATCATACCTAGACTTTTTTCATATTTGTTGTAAAGTTATATTCCGAAAGAAATAATAAATGAGAGTGGTTGTCCTGATCAGGAGGTCTGATCAGATCAGATGTCAGACTACAACCAAATAACAAGGTCATCACATTAAAAACAGAACTGTGTGGTGTCTTGAGTAGAACCTGGGCTAAACCTTCAAATCCTTAAAAAATCCAAAAAGTAATAAATCCTAAGCAAATTTCAATCCAGCTATGTGAAAGAAACAGAATGGTTTAATTCAAAACAAGGATTGGAGCAACATAGAGAAGATTAATCAAAATCTAAAAAGGAAAATCTGTGAAGTGGCTGCCTGGTTAATTAATTAAATAGAATGAAAGATGCATAGTGGTGTTCGCTTGGTCTTACCTGTTTTATTTGAAAGCTGTAGGTTTCAAATATCACATGTTCCTGCTGCTACTTTGCAAATGTTGAATCAGGGTTTTCAATTCTTTAATTTAAAAAGAAAAATAAATCTTTCTTCTGGTATCCAGAAGTTATTGCCTACACTCATTACTTTTGAAACCTTTTGACTAATGTATATATTCCGAAAGTTTTTCAGAGGTGAATACAGGACAGCTTTGCTAGACTAAGGCAATCTTGGAGCCATTAAAGGACATGTATGAGAATAAAACTGTACTGATGTACAGCTACTTTGTGCTAAAATGTTGTGGGAGCACCTCCAACAGTCAGAAAATTAAGTCCACAGAAAAGTAAAATCCTTTTTAATATAAAGGCAACAGTGGATAACTTAAATCATTTAACTACAGCTGTACTGCCAGGTTTGCTTCAACAAATGGCACTGAACAATCCTAATCCTAATTGTGGCAATGTGAGGTCACATACATCCACAAGTTATTCTTTACATTGGATTCATTTTATATTCTTTAGATCTCTTATTGGTATTTGCTGCTGTAATGTTTTATTGCTGTAACATGAATTCTTCTAGTGTGAAATTTCTAAGATTTCTCATATATATCACACCCAATAGTCACGTTGATAACTTAAAAGAGCGATATTAACAACACATTTTAGAGAAAGACAGGTAAAACAACCCTACAGATGTGCTCCTTTTCTATTTAATGCAAATACAAGCAGAACTAAATTAAAATGACAAATGCGGATTGTTCGGTTTGTTCCATGCTTTATGATTCTAATTTAAGATTTCCAGCCTTTCTCAAAACTATTATTCGCCGCTGAAATTCACGGAATGTATTTGTGTCATGATCAAAAGCAGAGTGGACAAAGTAATGGGAATGCAGCACAGAGACGAGTGTCCAGGAGCACACTGACACTGAAACAGAATGATACTGTCGCATTAACGGTTCCACAAGCAGACAACTCATTACAAGACACACATTACAGATCAACAGCAAATGTCATAAATTATTTTCACATGGACTATATGACAACCTGTTTGACTGATATGACACAAATTTAAAAAAGCTCTGTAAGATGTCAGTGTGAGCACAAGTCAGTGTACAGTACAAGCGACCAAACCCAATGGATTGAACATTATCACCGCTGCTGTTAGGCAGGAGCAACTACTGTAGCAGAAAGGTTAAAATAACTACTGCAAAATTGAAGCAGGAGCTAAATTTCCATGCCACTGCTTCCTGGGACTCTCTCAGGAAAGGATGAAGCTCATGGCTGATGCTCTGCTTATTCGGTCAGAAGGAGCATGTATATGGTTTTATTAGTTTTATTGTAACCAGGGCAGGTGTGCTTATTTTGAACAAGACCAAAACTCAGCTAAATTTTGGATTTTGTCATTTTAGATAACAAAAACAAAGCTAAATTTACATTTAAAGCAACAGAGGGATCTGAGCAGTGCGTTGCTTTGCAGGCGGCGATTCAGGCAGAAAGAAAATGAGCTGAGCCTGTTGTTATCTGAGGCTCATGCAGTTAAAAGAAAATCTCGGCAAAACAGCAAATGTAACAGTGAAAGAAAAAGGACCATAATAACAAGCACTAGGACAAATGAAGCCTTTATATACACTCAAGAAAGGAATGAAAATCTTTATCAGAGGCCTTAGCAAGTGCAGAAGTAAAAAACCACATGGCTTTAAATTCAACCTGCATTACCAGATACTGGATATTCTCTTAATCCAGAATTACATACTCTGACACGTTTACTGCTGTGCTACCATCTTTGCTGCATCTGCCAGTTTGTGACTCCATCTAGGATTTTCGAGAATGAACCTTTATGTTTCACAAATGTGGTCAATTTTCAAATCTTATTAGAAACCCTTCCATTTAGCACAGCTCTTTAACAACTGAGTTTAAGGCCCTTTCACAGGAATGCATATGCATCTCTGACCAGCCTTTTAATGTGAGCCCATGCCAGGTCTGCTCCTGCTGATAAGGATGTCTGGTACACTTTGTGTTTGACTAAGGTCCTCCATGGAAGGCTATCTGAAGTTAGGGGGTGAGGGGGGGGGTTGCATTCTTGGCCATTCCATGAAAAAGGGTGCAACCATGGGAGAG
Source organism: Takifugu flavidus (assembly GCF_003711565.1). Classification (NCBI taxonomy): domain Eukaryota; kingdom Metazoa; phylum Chordata; class Actinopteri; order Tetraodontiformes; family Tetraodontidae; genus Takifugu; species Takifugu flavidus. The sequence continues at coordinate 4,280,415 of NC_079521.1, forward strand.
AGCTAAGTGGAGGGCTCAATTATGCATGGTTACACAAACCCAAAGCTACCATCAAGCAATGTCTCAGCAAAGTCAGCCTCACTGTTGAGCTCCAGACCACAGGAAAAGCCCACTAGAAAGATAAAAAAAACAGAAAGGGGAACAAACAAACAGGGCCACAGGGACATAGCTCTCGATAAATCACTGTTGTGTTATGACATGTGGAGGCACTTTGAAACCAAACTTCTCAAAGACCTTCAAAACACTGCTTATAACAAACCATTCCTGTTCAGTCGAGGTCAAATGAAACAACATGTATCATGCCGTTTATGTCTGCCTGTGAGGCCATCAATGAAGACTTGTGCCAAGGACAAGGAACTGCTTGGTAACCAATCCTAGATGTGATTTCTCTAATAAATGCAACAGTACGGTAATATCTCAGTAGTTTCTCAGAAGCTGTCTGGGTTATGTCTAACAGCAATAGAGTTGCACATAGTGAGTTTATGATTAAATTATCCCTTACTCCAGATGTAATCCAGTCCTTCTCTAAGTGTATTTTTAGTCTCCTGAGGAAATGATATGCATGTCTTACAAACAATCATGTCCCTACTGAAAAGATTTAACATCTATTGAGTTTTAAATAAACCCTAGAAGCAGCACTTAAACCTGAACCAGGTCAGAGGCTATTTTTTACAGCATAGACCACTTCAGTAACTGGACCCTGGACATCTGGCCCCTCTTTCTTTACACACAATAAATGAAAAAGTATGTGTCTTTGGTTACATGTAAATTATAGGCAGTTTTTCCACAGCCGGAGGGAGCAGGGTGGAGGATCAATATCCCTGTATAGCACACGTATGAATGGAAGAAAGATCACTGAAACGCTCCATTCTGACAGAAAACAGAAGAGGAATGATGGAGTCAGATGACACACACATACAGATTCCACACACTATGTAAGAACAGACATATTTACAGGCCAAATTTCTCTAAGGCATTATTGTTACTATTAGTCTCCTGAATTAACAGTTTTTTTTAGTTTCAGATGTTTTGGTCTTTAGCACACTTCCTACGGCCAAAAACTTGTGGTATTAATGATAGCGTGGAGAGAATGAATGATACTGATACTGGCTAACTAGAACTTTACCAGGCCTTTTTGGTGGTTCAGGGGTTTCCTGAGGTGAGGTGAAGACAATATGAGGGATGAAGTTTGTACCATAACTTGTTCTATTTACCAAAAACTGACATACAACTCAAAGAGACAATTCACAAGAAACTTTTAGACTCAGTGGGACTCTTCAATTATCTCCTGTCACATTTTCTTTGTAACTGTCTGACAAGAATGACGCTAACTTCAACCCTGACGTCTATAATATCTTAGCAGAGACAATGTTGAAACCCACACAATCAGACAAACACCAGGTAAAAATAACCATCTGTGTTGGAATCCTGAATTATTAAGAGTCAAAGCAGATACCAAACAAAAACAGTGATAAAGGCCTTTGATTAAGCATCCAATTTTTTTTCAGTTCTTCCATTCCAAAAGCTTTCTACAGGCAAACTGATGAAGCATCTGAAGCTGATGTCTCACTGAACTGTGTTTTACTCACCACAGGAGCAGCAGGTGAAGCAGTTTGTGTGATACAGTTTCCCCATGGCCTGGCAGGCTTGGCTGGCTCCATAAACACCCTTCCCGCATGTGACACAGATACCTGTTTAAGACATATTGGTTGATGTTATTTGGGTAAGAAATACTTGCAGTGGCATGAAACATCAAGCACAGCCCCTGAAATTGCAAGTGATAAAGACAAAAGGTAAAAATTACCAAACACTGAGGCGCTACAAAAGAGGAAGCAGACATGACTGGTGTGCTGCTGTGCTTTCAAACTGAATGTCAAAGATGTGGAATTCTTTAATAACTGCAGAGGATGAAGCTTGAGTTATTGCTACACATTTCATCATAAAAGAATCATTACTTTGGAAAAGCTGATACAAGCAAAAAGAGAGGAAGAAGCATAGTTAGATGGGGAAGTCTACTATTTGAAACTAATACACAAATGGGTGTCAAACCCCCAAAGTGATTTGCATTTAGTTAGGGCTTAAAGGTGCACTATGTGATTTTGCTTGGTTTCAGCATGATTTATTTTCTGTCTCAAATCGTTGGCACCTTCCCTTGATCAGTTATCCGTTTCCTGCCCCTGAATAGACTATGAAAAAGCCTGATCTCTGGAGACAACATGGTCGTAAACATTAAAAAGACAGTAGGGGACAGGCGGCGCACCAAAATGCAACAAACCACGTTCCACAAAATAGTTGGGGGAGAAGATAAAGGTTAGTGCATCTGCTTTTAGAGATATAAATTTTCTCACTAAAGAGTTTGTAGTTCACTCAGCCATCTTAATGCTATTAGCGTATCACAGATCCGCTTTAATCTTCGATGTGCCTTAATGACAGTTACAGAAACATTGGGGGAGGGACGCGCTTGCTCTGTTTGATCTGTATTTACCTTGAATGCCAAAGGAAGTGACGTCATGCAAGATTGCACAGGTGAGATTCAGACTGGCTTAAAAATATCCCTCCTAAAGTCTGCTTTTCAAAATAATTTTGATTCTGATGAGAATTGTGATGACAATAAAGACACTTGAATACGATCTTTAGTATTATTTGTCTACTATAATTGCTTTTGTAAACATTTTTTTAAAGACAATGGGGTTTTTTTAACTGGAAATTTAAAAAAAAACACATCATGGAAAAAAATAAGAATCTGGAATTAAGGGTAAAATAAAACACTCTATCAACCTCATAAAACCAATTTTGGTACAAGAGATATTCTAAGTTAGAGTTGAGATCAAATATCCTACCTGTCAGCTTCCTACATCTGCTTTGTCTATGCAGGAAGTCACCCGATATTAGTGTTGAGCACTGAATATGGGGGATCCGTCAATGATCAATGATGTAATGACCAATCCAGGGATGAAACGCAGCAATTCACAGGCACGTGAGTATGATGATACAAACTGCCTGTAAATGAGGGGGGAAACACTGTTTGGACGTAGCAGCAGACTAACAACCCTCATGCACTACAACAACCTTGAATGGGGTCACATTCCTGAGGGAATGCAGGGTCAAATCCTGGGTGGGGTGAGTCCAGGGTCACAGTGGTTACTGGACACAAGATCCAAACAGTGAGCAACCATCCACATCCCCAACAGATACATTAGAACTGATCAGTGGAGATTTTTTTTTAAAAAGTCACAATGAATACAAGCCTTTTAACTAACAAAAAAATCTGAGCTCACCTGTCAATAAAGTCATGATTCAGCAATAACAAATAAACTATGAAAATCTTCACTCATATTGCAGGTTCCAGTGCCAGTCAGTTCTTTTCTCAGTTCCATGGTCATTTAGAAAATTTCAATATGCCCTCAGATGGACCGACTAGGACAAATCAACTCTGTGCACAGTTTTCTGAATCATATTAAATATTTGCAGTACGCAGCTGAGAGATAATCACCACCACAAACCCTGAAGATGAGATATCTGAGTTTGAACTTTCACAACAGGCTCAGAAACTTTTAATGAAGCTGTATTTTCTTCCATTTCCCTTTTCTGCAGGAGGAACGCAAGGCCGCTACTATCATGATTCTATGGCTTTAACACCCGATGGCTAAACTAAACTGGATCATTTATTTATAAAGTTACATTGACTGACCCTCATTATTGTATTCCCCTTGGTTTTAGCTTCACCATTTCAGTGCACTTGCAAGACTGCCTTGTTTTAATTTCCCAACATGGAAATGTGTTTTTTTTAAACATGGCATCTGCTCAACAAACCAATAAATTATAATCCAAAAATACAATAACAACATGAAGACCGGATGTTCTATGGACCATTTTTTTGATCAGTCAAAACAGGATGTTGGATCTCCACTGTGCCCGTTTGATTTCCAGCTGAGATGTTGTCAGAACAGGAGAGGATGTATCTACAATCCAGTTCTCAAACCATGAAATAGATCTTAGAAAACACACATCTATGACGAATTAATTGCAAATATAGAGTTTCTAATGCCAAAAATCTTTATCTGATATCTTGACTAATTTCTCCTCATATAGAGAGTTTTCTCACAATTATGAAATAATGCAGGTTTCTTTTATACTTCTGTTATATGGCAATAAGATAGTTATACATCTCATCATCCATCAGTCTGCACACATAGAGGGAAAGAGCAAATATGCTGATTTTTGTCCTCTAAAAACAGGCATGTGTTGGCATGTCTACTCTGGGCTTGACTACTGCCATTATAATTCTGGGCAGGTGATCAGACTTGACCCCCACCAACCATGTCTGGCCTGCCAGCCAAGATCGTGTGCCAAGTGTCTGGTGTTGCCTGACTCCCCACCGGCTGGTTAATGAAGGGGCTTCATGGGGGTGTCAGGGTGGGGTTTGGTGGTAGAAAGGGGAGGGGGTGAGTCTGAGGAGTGGAGTGGGCCTCCTTCTCTGCTGCTTCAATTGCAGTCTGTATCAGACCAGCTGTTGATTCACAGCTCGTTTACCAAAACAACAAATAGAGGCCACACAAGGGCCGACGCTGGACAGGAGGTTGGCAGAAACCCTTCCCTCCTGTCCTCCCCCTTTGGGCTAACACTGTTGCTACAGAAAGAAAGCAGTCCGTCTCTCTCATTTGTTTCCCCCCCTTTCTCCTCTTATCTCTGGTTGATTTCATCCACTTGCTCTCCATTATCTTTCCTGTGTCTCTCTTCCATCCTGCTCCTCTCACCTGCTTCTCTGGAACAAATCAGCAGCTGTCTCAGCCTCACTCAGAGCAAGTGCAGCAGCTACAAAACAGGCCACTGTTCTGTGACTGCAGCCATTCATCCTGCTGCTGCTGCTGCTGCTGCTACAATGGTAGACAACAACTGATGTTTGGCTGTTTTAAACTGAGCGGAGCTGAACCCTGTAGCATCAACAAAATGCACCATACCTCAGACACAAACCACACTTCAGATACATCATATCTTTGTTCCTGCAGTAAACAAGCGATTTTTCCTCATATCCACGATGAACCAGACCAGGTTGCTTTGAATTACCAAAGGCTGTCTGGCTGAACAGAAGGCTTCATTCAGCTGTGCAGCACTGTGCAAATGTTAGCTCTGCCAAGATAGAAATTAGTATTGTGCTGCAAAGCCACTTTTATCTTCTACAGATGGACAAAGTGGTTATGCAGTATACTGTATGAGTGGCAAAATGATGGCCAAACCGATTAAAAATTGGGAATTTGTTTTTGGAAAATTGGAAGTTTGATTTTAGCATTCACTTTTTTAGTGTAGACATGATCATATTCAGTAAAATCATGTTAAACTATGAAAACAATGATTTCCCAATAACTCACAGAGTCATCGGGGGGGGGGGGGGGGGGGGGGGGGGGGGACAACAGTCATCACCTTACAAAGACTTCTGAGAAGGCAGATCAAAACATGATGTTGTTTATGAGACAATGATACCTAGCAGTATTAAATTACTATTCTAGTGCACACCACTGGTACAAAAATCTAATTTTTAAGTGAATTGGAAGGGACCATACACGTGATGTATCTTGTGTATTTATCAAGAAGGTATTCATTATTTAATATCTTCTTTGACCTACCAAAATATTCCTTTTTCATGTGCATCTCCAACTCCTTTTCCAGCTCAAGTGTGAGCGCCTCGAGCCGTCTCTCTGCCTGGCTCGGTCCACTCTCTCGACAAGGGTTTACCTGGTAAGGTAACTTAAACCTCTGGCTGGAAGCCGTCTTTGAGATCAGCCCGTAAGTAAACGCTGACGGCGTCCCCGCAGCCATGTCCACAGACCGTACCATCTGGCCTGGCTGCTGCTGGGGCTCTGGCACTGCCGGCAGCCCCTGGAGATGAATACGAGTTTGGATCCCATTGCTCTCTCCAAAGTCCTGCAGCAGCGTGTCCTCGTGCAAACTGCTGCCCAGCATCGATGACCTGGGTGAAGGCATCTCCGGGTAGGTACTCATGGACCCCCTAGAGCTTCGTGAACTTCTAGAGCTGTGACTGGAAATGCTGGAGCGTGGACTCACAACACAGTTTGCGGTGGTCCCCGGTCTTGCACTCCCGTCCTGACTGCAGATGCTCGACCGTGGACTAGCCAACGGCACTGTGTGCAGAATTGCTCCTTCTAAGTCATGGGTGACACCAGGTCGTGAATCAGAATAACTTGACCTTGGGCTGGTTGCAAAGGAGTACTGGCTGGCCGTGCTTGACCTGGGGCTGGTGTGCCTCTGATCGTAGCCCATGCTGATGCCACTAGTGCGGTTGCTGCTGGGTTTGCTGCAACAGTCACAGCTGTTAAGGCTGGTTCGAGGACTGGAATGTTTACTTGTATCGCTGGCGGTACTTGCATAGCTAGATCTGGGACTGAGGACACTGTTTCCTTCACAGTGAACTAAACTAGACCTGGGGCTGGTGTACCTTTCCTGACCAGGCACTATAAGACTCGTTCTGGGGCTGCTGAGGCTTGACCTCGGGCTGGCATGCTTGCTCTGTTCCTGAGAGGACAGGGAAGACGCAAGACTGGACCGAGGACTTGCGGCATTGTATCTCCCGTCGTGGCTGCTGGTGATGCAGACGCTGTTGCACCTGTTGCTGGGTAGGGGCACCGGTTTGTTGACGCTGTCGAGGGTAGAGCCGGTGCTGTACCTGTGGCCCTGCACCTCCAGAGAATACCTCCTGTGTCTATCTGAAACGCCTGTGTAGCACGGCAAAGCCACCTCGGATTTGGTGCAGCCCTCCTCGCTGTAAATCGCGTCAGTTTGTGGGGCGCAAAAACCCACGGGTACGTTACGGGTGCAATTGACAGGGCGCACCGGAGCCGCGTTGTACACTTTATTCCCGGACATGAAATTCTCCAGTGTGTGATGCTGCTGGAGAAGCACAGAGGTGCCATTCATTGGCTGACTTTTATGCTCCGCTACAGCAGGAGACGAAAAGTCCAGATCGGGATTAATCACCAAGTCCCTTCTATTGCTGTACATCCCGTCATTGTAAGCGTCATAGAGAGAAAGGTCCTCCATCAGTTTACTTGCCCTTAGTCCGAAATCCTCCTGGTAATGATCCATGTTGCTCTCCCGAGGCAAGAACCAAGTTGATTGTGCTCCGCTCGGCGAGCCAAACTAGCGATCACCGGAGTTCTAATTGCGTTTCACATTTAAATCAAAACAAAACGCAGCGGAACAGCTCATTCACAGCGACCCTTCAACGCACACGGAAAGCTCCAGCATCGTCTCCTGCCTCGCCTCGCCGAAAAACAGTCTTTCTCGCCGTTTCAAGCGACAGAGATACGTTTGTCAACTTCAGTTTTTGTTAAGTTGAAAGGTCCTTACAGTCAATGGCGCGCTGCGCGGAGGAATTTCCCCTTGTTGGTTTTCCCCCTCGCTTCGCTTACATTAACTCGATGCTCCGTTTAACTCTCCTGTAAATTAATATTCGTCGCCTATATTTCCCGCACGCATGCCATCGCTCGATGTATCCACGGGAATCAAACTAAAAGGCCGTTTAAAGAAGGGGACTTGTTTGCGTAAAAAAGGAATGCGGGGATGGAGACGGGATGCGCTGCGCCTCTCTGGAATGTGGTTAATGCTGCAGAGAAACAATGATTGCGACCAACTCAGCAAGGGGCTGCTGGCTCTGAAAGGAGAAGAGTTTGGAAAGAAAGGACGTCTGCATTCATCCCTGACTGAAATACCATACTAAACAAACCTCACCTGGGCTGACTCCTCTACCACTGAGAATGATTTCAGAATAATTTAGTATCTAAACATCGTATCCTACGTTTTATTTTGAAATAATTTTATGTCACGATGTTAAATATCCCGATGAACTTTGATGAATATGTGCAGCACGAGTTTACCAACATACAATCTAGTTATTGTCATGATAAATGTTTGCACATTTATCTAATCTAATAATAGGGTGTGTTGGGGAAATGGATGTGTGACATAGTTTGCAATTATGAGAGGCATTTATTCTCAATTAAAGATCTTTTTTTTACTCACAGGTAGATAAAAGATCAAACCTTGGTTTAAAAATCACACAAACCACATTTGTATTACAATGTTTTATTACAATTTTCAGAACAAGTAGAAACCACGTGGATCTTTTTAAAAGGTACTGAAGTGCTTTCAAGCAAGAACCTTGTTAAGCAAACCTCCTCTTAACAAGTCACATATAACTTCTGCTTACATTTGAATTCGAATTGAAAAATGGAATAACTCAGATATTACAAATGTTATAGTATATTAGATGTGTTTAAAAAATCAAAAAGAACATTTTTAAAGAATATTTTTCAGAACATTCAGTGCACAACTGCCAACAAGTGGAAGAAACGACATTGCGACAGCCAACGCTGCAGCAACAAAAAGAATCTCCATAAGCAATCGGCTGAGGAAGGAGCTGTGACATTTCCTCCCATGACCTCTATGTCTAAACCACTGGACAACATCATCCAGGTTGTGCTCCTTTGGCTCATAATCCAGTTCTGCTTTAGCTTTAGCCATGCTAAAATAATGTGTCACACCAGTTTTATACACCTCTGTTCGGGTTAGCAGTGGCTGGAAATTATAAATGCGGCCAATTAGATAGTGAGTCATTTCTGTGAGTAAAGCAAAAAAGTAAATGAGAGAGATGGGAAGACGAAGTTTGGGAAATGGGTAGCCTAGTCCTTCCACCAAGGGCCTGAAGAACTCAAAATTATTGACAGGCCTGCCATCAGAGATAAAGTAGGGCTGACCAGAGGCGCTGTACTTCCTCTCTGCTGTAAGGGCCTTTGCGGCAAGCTCATGTGCCAACACCAGGTTGTCCACGTGAACAAACTCTACCAGGCTGCTGGGTTCACCATAGACAAAGCTGAAGATCCCTTTTTCTATATAGCTGACTATCCTCGGCAGATGCCTCTGCTCACCAGGACCATAGATCCCTGCAGGCCGCAGTGCACAGCATCTAAATAGCTCAGAGCCATCCTTCAGCACAGTGCCATTGGCTTTTAGCACTGCCATCTCAGCCAGAGACTTGGTTCTGGAGTAGTGGTCAGGGTGAAGGTGAAGAGGTAGGTAAGGGAGGCTTTCGTCCCCATTCTCTATCACCTGGCCACCAAACACCACATTGAAGGTGCTGGTGTAAACCAGCCTGGGGACCCTGTGCTCAATACAAGCTTTTAGGATGTTTTGTGTGCCTTGAATGTTCACCTCCTCAATCATACGCTGATTGAGTTGCTCCTTGCCAGACATGCCATAGGAGGCGATGTGGAAGACACAATTTGCACCAGTGACAGCCTTCACGACATCTGTGTAGTCACGTATATCCCCTTGAACAAACATCATGTCCTCTGGCACGTCTTCTTTAGGAAGGACCTTGTCAAAAAGAATGACTTTAACTCCTTTCCTGTGCAGAGAGCATGCCAGACTGCAGAAGTAATTAAGAGAACATGCTTTAAATCTAACATATAATAACATTCTACAATCGATGACTCAAATCAGACATTAAAAAGGTGGTAGTTGAACTTGAAAAGATTACACGATACATTGACGCCACCTTGTGGCAGTGAAGGGGAATGGTAGCACAAGATACTGAATGTACCGTAGTTTATAACCCGATTAAGTGTTTGAATTAATTTAATAACAAGATAAAGTTCACCTTACCGGTAACCAAAATAACCACATCCTCCAGTTATCACAAACGTTTCCGCATTCACCATTGCAAAGTCTTTAATCTGTGAACCAGAATGAGACATAAAGCTGTCAGTTAGTTTGGAAGTTTGAAAGTGAACAAGAACGCATTTCCCCTGTTACATATTATGTTTTAATCTGGAACCACAAATTCAAACACTCAAACCGTTAAATACACATTACATATACGTACTTATCTTAGCTGCGCCCCGAGAGACCTGATAGTCCAGCCAACGTAACCTAAATTAATACTCATTATTTAGGGGCATTATTTGGGGATATTTACCAGAAATGTATGTGACTATTCTAGGGTACCTTTATTGTTGAACCTCCCGTACACTAACAATTACTGCATCAATCATGATGTGCTTTATATGACAACATTTATCCAAACCGTTCAAGTTCACAATTTTACTGCTAGAAAGACTGTAACTCATGCTCACAATTTGACTTAACACGAACCCTGATTTTTTTTTTTTTTTTAAAACATGATCTAAACAATATCTGAAGAGTGGGTAAAAGACCATTCAAAGGTGTAAAAACATCGACGATCGCACAAACGTACAGTTTCCAGGTGCAGCGTGGGTCCTGTCAGTCATTTAGGAGTGTCGCGATATGATCTTCTTCCTCTTCTTTGAGTTTTAACGGCGGTTGGCAGCAGCCTTGTTGCATTACTGCCACCTTCAGGTCGTTTTACTCACTTATTCTTCCTTCTATTCTTTAGATAGTCCACTAGAGGTCAAAAATTCTAAAACCTCTTTCCTCCCACCGTTCCCGGTGTCCTCAGTCCATCTATCATCAATTTCCTTTCTTCACTATTTTGCTTGCACAATAAAATAATGTGGTCTGTTGTTTCTAGTTCATCACAATACTTGCACAATAACCCAGGTGGATGTTTCCCCACAATATTTAATATTCTGTCGAAGTTACTGTGCATGATTCATAACATTCTTATTACTTACTCTTTTTATTTTCCCCCTTCTTCAAGGCAAGTTGTCCCTCTATTTTACTGAATGCAGGTGCATCCCCTTGACTCCTGCTTCCCACATCTGTTGCCAATGTTCATTTGCTCTTTTCCATGCAATGCCTTCTGATTTTGAGAATCAATATTATTTTCAACAGCACATGCTCCTCCTAAATGCTTCCTTTGCTATCTTCTCTGCTCTCTCATTCCCTAAAATCAGCATGTGAGCCGGGGACCACAAAAACACAACACGAATCCCGTTCCTTTACATTTTCCACACTCTGATTATATATTTTTTCTAGCTCTTTGGTGACTTATTGATGCTTCAGATTTAATGCTTGTTGATTTTCATAAGGCTTTTCATTCAGCTGAACATCAGTGTGTAATAAAAAATCAGTTTACTAAATTATTATGGTAGTCAAGGATATTGATAGTTCAGTGTTTCTCCTTCAATGAACAACAAAAACATAGAACGTGAATTCCAGCAGGGATGCCCTAATTCTCCTTTATTTAAATTAGTTGCAGAGCCACAAGCTATTTTTCTCAAAAAGAAAAAAAAGCCCAGACAAAGCCCTTACATGTATTAAGTAATGACCTGACTATAACTCAACAAGCTGGTGGTACTACAATCTCCCTCAAGAGCGCAGAAATGATCCCTTTGATAATCAAAAAGCAGAATCTGCAGTTATGCAGCCGTTCTACCGGACCATTGTAATAATGAATGAGCTTAGACGACATCAACTTTGGTTATTAACTGAAAGGACAAGATCACGGACTCAAGCAACTGAAATGAGTTTGCTGCGGCTGCGCGCACCCCTAGAGTAAGGGTGAGAGGCTAAGTCACTCGAGTGGAGCTCAAAGTTGAGTCGTGCTCCCTCATGTTGAGAGGAAACAGCTGAGGTGGCTCAGGCCTCTCTGTCGGCCCCCTGAACGCCTCCCTGGGGGGGTGTTCCAGGCTTGTCCCACTGGGAGGATGCCCTGAGGCAGACCCACGACATGCTGGAGGGACTATATCTCTCAGCTGGCCTGGGAGTGTCCCAGAATACTCCTGGAAAAGCTTAAGGAAGCGTCTGGGGATAGGGACGTCTGGGAATCACTGCTTAAGCTGCTGCCTCCACAATCTGGTCTCAGATAAGCGGAGGAAAATGAGAGATGAGACAAGTGGGGTGCAGATAGGAAATCGATGCTAATATATATTGGATGAAGATCAGTTAGATTATGGAAGTAGAGCACATGGGCAGGCAAGAACGCAGTGATAAAAAGTCCATAGGTTTTATTTAGCAAACTCAAAACAGCAGACCTCCTGGACTGCAGGGAAGCACTCATGTGGTCTTCCAGGGTGCACCGAGAGCTCCAGCAAAGAGCCAACACAGGAGTCACGTCCTGCACGGTCTCTAGTCCAACAAAGCAGCGTGGAGACCTTAACAGAGCAGGGAAGACATCAAAAGACTCCAACACTGGTAGGCAGGTGTTCCCGCCTTAAATAGGTGTCCTAATGGAAATTGCTGGGTGCACCTGCATGCAGCACCAACTGTTGCCAATATTGACTCTTCCATGCCTCCTATAGGAAAGCCCAAACACAACCCGGAACCCTGGACCCCCCAAAAAAAGCAACAATGTGAATATGCTTGGGAGCTTTGAACACATCACCAGGGAGAAATGAGGGAATTGCCCATTACATTAAGAAGAAATCAAATTGCGTGAATATACAGGGACTAGGAATCAATAAGAAGGATACATAAATGGATAAATGAATTCCAATAAAGGAATAAAGGGTCCTAGATACAACATGGGAACAAAAAAATAGCAGGAGGAAATGTTTTTTTAGTGTGTGTCGAGAAGAAAGCGGCAAAGATGGAGATTATAAGCAAACCGCTCTGTCCTTCAGCGATCAGTCCACCACATCCTCACTGGATATCACCAATCCAGAGATAGATTCAAGATGTACTTTAAGATGTACTTTATTTGTCATTACAGAACGAAATCAAGAATAAAAAAGGAGTCTGGTTTGGTTTAATGGCATCAAATCATATTAACAAATGCTTTGGGTTTTTACAGATGTCTACAGATGGTCCAAACTATCAGAAAAGGGCAAAACAGCATTTGTTAGTCCAACATTTGAATTGAAACAGTCAGCAAGATTAACAGATGGCCTTTCTGTATTCTTAGCAGAGTGAATACTAATAATCATGGCATTACAATGGATGGAGGAAGTCAAACCAAACAGGAAGCATCTTCTATGTGTAATATCTACCTTGGTACGTAACATTCTATCACTAAGTATACTTGTTAAATTTATTTGAAAGAAACAAGATCTCGCAAAAGGTTTGTTTGCATTAAAATTAATGTTCTTCCAGCTCAGAAGGGAAACAAAAAAGGACTATTCTGATCTTTAGATCCTGGTTGATTTTATTATAAATTAACTGCAATACTTGGGATGACTTCACAGGCATAGATGGATGTACATGGTATACAAAGAATATGGACTACAGGTGAGGAAAGAATGTGAGGTTGTTATTGAAAGGATTGGACCAGAGAGGAGTCATTTAAGACAACGGAGGTTCTTCTCAATAGGGCCAAACTTCATCTGGCACCTCGACTTGTATGATACACTGAAGCTGCATGGCTCCTGTATCAATGGAATCTTTGATGGCTTCTCAAGATTAATAATATGGCTCAATGTGTCCACTACAAACAGTGACCCAAAGCTGATTGTAGGTTGTTACATCGAAGCAGTGCAGCAGTTTGGGGGGCTGCCCCAGAATTTGTTAGGGGCGATCTTGGTACTGAGAATGTTATGTGCCTGGAGGGAGTCAGCACCACCAACCAAGAATCAAATCTTGGTTAAGATGTCTTTGCAGCCAGTGTGTGGATTTGGGATTGTTCTTGTTTGCAGACCTCAGAGATACTGGGATCTTTGATGATGGGTTTCTGGACTAGGCCATCCCTCGCTTTTGTTGCATGGGACTCATTGAGGTGAGTTTATACATTGTAGTCATTTTCAAGTGTGTAGAATCTATGGGACCAGAGACTTCCATTCTGTTGTTGACAATGTGTCTTTCACCTGATGATACCATGTGATCCAGCTGTGTATGAACTCTGCCAAACCTTTATGGCAGAGTAGTAGCATAAACATTAAGTTGACATGTAACATGTAAGAGAAACTCACCTTGAATAAGCTTTGTAGCCAAGCACTGTAATGTCAGATATATAATTAGAAAACAACACAAATGATTTATACCTGGTAATATTTGATTAGTTGTTCTGATGGTGAACTGCAAAAAATAGAAAAAACAAGGCAAAGACATCTCAAAAATTCTCTAGAAAGGGGAGCCAAGGATTACCACAGAGGGATCTACAACAATCTGGCAATGAGAGGAGAAATGAGCCTCTTTCAGCTGCAGATCCAATCAACGAAGTAAGGTGGTGCAGACCTGCCCACCTGGGAATGGGGAATAACAGAAAAGGTAAAAACGAACAAACTACAATGAATCGCACATTCTGTTGAGCTCAGTTTCAGCATTAAAGGAAATCGGAATTTTGTCAATATACTGTATATGACTGGGGTCATATGACTGCAGAACCATCTTTAACCGTCAGCAGCTACAAAACAGCGTTGGAGGTGGTTAAAGGTTGCCTGCTCTCCCTGAGACAGCACTACCTTTGACACTCTTTCACCCATGGCCTGCATCATTACGCGTAACACTGCTATGGCAAGCTGTAAAAATAAAATGTTAGAAGAAATATTTGAGATGCTTAAGTTCAACGTGAATGGCAAACACATACAGTAGACACAAAGGCGTCACTGCAGTGTTTCAATGCTCTTTGGCGTATGTGGCGTTACAATATCAGAGACACAATTACCATATTATCCATAACCCCTTATTTAATGACACATATCTCCCGGTATTGAAAAGTTTGTCTTTTTATTCTACATGGAAAAGTTTTGTGAGATCACCCAAAAGTTATGCGAGATCACGCATGGGAGATGGGGGATCTTAGACTGTAAGCCATTGCACATTTCATCACAGACCACAGGGGGCAATAATGCACTCTAAGAATTTGTTGCTGCCGTAGAATGTCGACGAAGAAAAAGAAGACGAAGAAGACGACGAGCCCTTTTGACTGAAGGTCGTGATAGCATTGTACCGGTTCCGACATGATTTCTCTTACGACCCGACTAGGGGCTCTTTCCCCTTATACGCAAGCGACAGCGTTCACAGTTGCAAGTCCCTTTAAAACTCTGCAACCTGTGATTTTTGTTACTGGAGATAAGGTGTTGTTGGATCCGAAAAAAACGCCTTTGTGTCGCGAATCTGTAAATGGCCAAACCCCGAGGACAGGCCCTTCTGTCAGAGTTAGCATCAATGGTAAGCACCGTTCGAAAGTAGCTCCTTTAGCTCACCGCAATCACCTCATATCAGTTTCTAGACTTACTTGACTTCCAGGTATGGTTTAAATGTCGCACTGTTGATGTGTAATATGAGGTAATTATTGGATTAAAAACGTGTGCATTTTCGTTGCTGGATTGTCGTATCCGTATTAAGGTGGTTGGCTCGCCGATATTGCGGTTGTGGGCCAGAGATCTAGAAGAACTTTACACAGTGGTGAACTTCAACTCGCAGTGCTTCAGAAGAAATTCCAAGCGGCCTAGAAAGCATTTTTATTTCCATAGGCTTTCATTGACTTAAATCGATATGTGTAAATTAGTCGATAGAACACTTACAGCTACACCTCATCGTTTTTATTAGTTTCGTATGTAAACACACTGTAACTATCCCAGTGAATCAGGATCATATTTACAACAGACCCACAATTTATGGTGATTTACAAAACCATAATTTACAATTCCTGTATCGATTCACTCATTTAAAACGAATTCCAGCAGATGTAAAATCTCATTTAAGGACACTGAAGCACTTTATATGAAATATGTTATATCAGCATACTACCATGTCACAACTCATCCTCATGATTTGGAAAGATCAGTATGTGTTGGTAAAACAATATGTAACGAGAGAAAATGTTTTAGAAATAGTATGAAAAGTTGCCACTGACACAAGAATATAGAAACAGTGCAGTACAGTAACAGAATGTTGTCATGTTTGCAAATGTATCAAAAAAGGTGGTTGGTATTGGGAAAATAGATTTACAGTGTTACACAGGTGGCTTATTCCAGTAGCTGCAAACCTATAACTACATTTGACCCTTGTTTTCCTCCAGGATCTACAGGAGTTCGATTTGCACACACAGATATCAGGATACCAGATTTCAATGACTACAGACGCCCAGAGGTGCTTGACCCCAACAAATCCTCACAGCAAAGCCATGACTCCCGAAGAACATTTTCCTATCTGCTCACAGGAGCCACAACAGTTGTGGGTGTTTATGCTGCCAAAACACTTGTGACACAGTTTGTTTCCTCCATGAGTGCTTCAGCTGATGTGTTGGCCCTCTCCAAGATTGAAATCAAGCTAACTGACATACCAGAAGGAAAAAACATGACTTTCAAATGGAGAGGTAAACCACTGTTTGTTCGCCACCGCACAGAGAAAGAAATTGCCACAGAAAATGCTGTAAACCTAGCAGATCTGCGAGACCCACAACACGACAAGGATAGGGTCATGAATCCCCGCTGGGTCATTGTTCTTGGAGTGTGTACTCATCTAGGGTGTGTGCCCATTGCCAATGCTGGTGATTATGGTGGTTATTACTGCCCCTGTCATGGTTCACACTATGATGCCTCTGGACGCATCAGGAAAGGGCCTGCCCCCCTCAATTTAGAGGTTCCCTATTATGAGTTTCCAGATGATGACACTGTGGTTGTTGGATAAGTAAAATTCTCAGTGTTGAATATAATTCTCAGAATGAGATCCTTGTAAAATATCATAGATGGCAATATTAAGATTCACTGATCCAGGTGCCAGTAATCATATGCTCCAACTACTAGAATTTAAATTTATTTTCTTGGCATTTACCGATACTAGATGAGATCCTCTTTGCTCTACATAACCAGTGCTTTTTCAGCATTGACCATTACAAAGTCGTGCATGTAATGTGAAATAATTGTATATCATTATCTCTGGGAAGTAAAAAATAATTCAGAGTGTTTATTCAGAGTGTTGTTTTCATTTCTTTTTTCAGTTGTGAAATTCTACTCATTTCCTTTGCAAAGTTCTCAGCGCTCATGATCAAAATTTCTGTTAATGTGAACAGTTAAGCAAATGGAAATAAAATGATTTCCAGAAGGAATACAGCTAAACATGACACACTCTTCAAAGTTTACAAATGGAGTGTATTTTTTGTGTTTCTATTGTCAAGTTGCGTGCAGCAGATGGTGTCACAACCATCTTAAACACCCTACCTTGGATCGTAGTTTAAATGTAAATAAGATTGCTCTGCCTTGGCCCATATGCAGCTGGGATAGGCTCCAGCACCCTTCCGGTGGTAAAGAAAATGAAAAACAAAGATTGGAAGAAGCCCAGCAGCCACTGAGATGCCAGGTTTTAAATTCTACCACAGAAACTTATAAAACAGTGACACAGACAGCAGGTTTAGAAGAGGTAATGACATAAGATATTTCCTAAATTTTACATAACAATAACAAGCACTGTTGGTATTGAATAATGTTTTTTGTATTGCATCCAACATTCTCAGACAGGTAATCTGAAAGTATTTCAAATATGGTCAATAGACTGGCACTTAGATGGGGGATACAAATTATGTATCCTGTTGCCCTACAAGGTACTTGGGTCCATCTTCAACTGAAGCACAGGTGTCAGTTGAATGGTATAAATATGTTTTTCTTTTGATCAATACTGATTGATTTAATCTGTGGTGGTACACTCAAAGTAAAAGTAGCCAATCAGGGCACCACCAAGTGCAAGCACAGTTCAGACGGGACACCAATGGACCATCAATCAGGCTCAACGCCTGAATGGGGAGAACCAGAGCAGAGGAAGAGGCTCGTCCAGGTGATGTAACCTGTCTTGCTCCATCTGGGGCTTGCAAACCGGTCTCAATGTGACCTGTCACTGTGGATCTGTTTGCTTCCCCACCAGGAGCACCAAGTGTCTGACAACATTGGATCCCTTGGGACCTGCTCAAACCCCTCCACCTCGTTAAGGTGGCGGCTCAAGGAGAGGTTAGAGATAGAGAAGTGTTGTTCTGCTCTAATGTGATTGTTTCACATGTATGTATGTATGTATGTATGAGAGCATTTCACACATGAATAACAGCCCCTCATAATTTATCTTATCTGGTTACTTTATTTTCCACTACATTAATTGGTCAGTAGTAATTTTTGTTCACATTACACACACACATTTTAATTGAAGCAGAGTAACTGAAATGTTCTGGCTTTTATGACAATGTGAAAAGACAATTGGCAGACAGTTTAAGGAATTGCATCAACGTTGAAGAGCTGAGGCTGTAGATAGAAAAAGGATGTACCTTCACACACACACACACACAAAACAATAACACCAGTTATTGGCCACCAATCCAACTGTTTTTATTGATGAGCTTTTGAACTTCTCACTCCATCATGTTTATTTTATCACCTGTAACCACGTTATCATCATCTGTAGAAGGATTTGGAAACAACTCGGACATGTTTCCATCGTTCCATGTGACCACTATGCTTCCTGCCTTGAGGTCACTGACACCCAAGTTACATGGGGAGGGTTTTTCTTCCAGGAAGGGACTGTCAGCTGAGTGGCTCACTTTGCTGTCGCTGTCTTGTGGAAGGCACTGAAGCTCCTCACCATGATTCTGAGCCATCGCTGCTGCTTTGTACTTTGCTATCTCCTTTCTGTTCCTGAATAAAGCCAAACAGAAAAATCATGAAATTCATCATTACAGGTACATATTATTAACATTTACACATGAACTTGATATCACATCAAATAAGTTATAATAGTTATTATAGATTATAGTCATAAATATAATCCTAAATCCTTTGTTGGTACAGACAAGTAAATTATGAACTTCAATAGTTGACTGAACAACAAATAATCTTTGAATTAAAACATTAAATATTTGTTAAAAATTAAATCTATTACTTGGATGAAAATCAACTATACATTCATACATTAATGCAACATGTAACAATTTGAATACTGTAAACTAGACAAGAAAGCTTGATACTTATATTCTGCCATTGAGATATGCTATGCACAATTAAGGTAATATTACATAGATTCCCAGTAAACAATGACATTTGTACCTGTTGGCCATCGCTCCCAGTCCCAAAAGCAGGAAGCCAGCAAGAAGGCACAAAAAAGCTACTCCAATCAAAACAAACTTCCACATGGTTGCTGTGAGTGAAAGAAGCAGTCCATTATCATCCATCTATCCATCTATCCATCCATCTAGTAGTATTGGTATTCAGGCAGGAGTGTGTCAAAGATTGTTGAGGCATAACAAATGCATATGGGTTTTTACCATAGCAGAGAGAAGCTACATGTATGCTTGCTTTGACCGTGAAAATAAAACATACAGGGAGCAGAAATACAAATTTACATAACATAGTAGGTTGTTTTATGATCAAAGGTCAAAGTCCCTCTGGAATCTGGTACCAAAATTCAAACAAGGCTTATGTTCAGATGTGCCACATTTGATTGCATGAACCAATAAATCTGCTATTCCATCTATCCATCTATCTATATTTGAATTTATTCCAGCTGTGATTGGCCATAATACGAGTTTGCAAGTTTTTCTAAAAAGCTTTAACTGGTAATGAGAATACTAAAATACAGGGGGAAAATGTAAAAGCCAATTAGTCATGTTTATTTTGAAAACATGGTAAATATGTTATGAGGTCTTCACAGAGGCAAATTATCAATATGGATACAGATTATTTGAAGGAAATTACCCAATTGAAATGTAAAATGGACATGAATTTGCTTTCTAAGGGGAGTGATGTATCCAAAGTTAGCATAAACTTCATTCTGAAATGCTGGCTCTCATTTATTTTAAAGTGTGGCATGGAAAACAAGAATCAGCAAACCTTTATTGCCTTAAGGCTGCTGTATATTCTCTGTGTAATTGTGTACGTTACTGTGGAAGAATGTGCATTTTCTATCTACCTATACATCTATATGGGTGGGAGGGTGGTACCTCCCAAACTAGCCAGTACAATGCATAATTTACTTACCGGTAATATAATGTATTTCTGTATGTATTCTCTATGATCTATGCCTATTCTCTCCTCTACCTCTCATCTCCTACCTATTCTATCCCCTACCTGTCCTCCCCCTTCTCCGCTCTCTCTACTCAGCCAGCCATCAGCAGGAGGGTCTTCCTACATGAGCTTGGTCCTGCTAAAGGTTTCTTCCTGTTAAAGGGGAGTTTTTCCTAGCCACTGTTGCTTGTTTGGGGTTAGACCCTGGGATTCTGTAAAGCGCCTAGAAACAATTTTGATTGTAAAAGACGCTATATCAATAAAAATTGATTGATTGATATATCCAAGTTCACCTCAGTGGATGAAGGGGTATATTCCTTTTTTGGAGTCTCAAGGTAGGGTGCTCTCGATTAAATGCTGACATGGGCATTGATAGATTGACCTGGATGTGGGAGAGCGGAAGGAATGGCCTGCCATGCTACCCTCCATCTAATCAATATATAACCTAATCCCCAATATCAATATGAAGCACAACCTTGTATAATCTATATTATCTGAGTAGCACTTACGGTCCTCTGTGCGGTAGTACCAACGTAGGTACTCTTGTTCTTCTTCAGTCATGGAGGCCAGTTTGCCTTTTTGATTTCCAGCAGCCAAATTTGGATCATCATGAGATGACCTCTTGTGTCCTAATGGAAAAACAGGTTAAAGCAACAAATTATGTTTTGACATGATTCACAGATGGAACCTTTCTTTGCTGAACTGTCTCAATTTCTATTGCCAATATTGTTCAGATTATAGTTGTTTCAGTCTATACTTACTGATGCTTTGCCTGCAGAGGTCATCTGTATCAAGGATTTTCCACTTTGAGAATTTATTGCTGTGTGACAACGTTGGTTGTTGACCATCTACCGACAGGAACATGGATATATTTCTGCTAATCAGGCTGTCCTCGTCATAACCCCACATTAGTGCTGAAGGGTCTACATTCAAACCCTCGCATGAATGGGTCTTAAGAGGCTTCCTCTGTACAGCCAGCAAACACTTGGATGATGCGACGCCCATCAACATGCCCCCATCGATCCACATCCACTGCTGAGACTCTGAGTCCGGGATGCACACCTGCAGCAGGACTTCACCTGTAGCTTTGGACTCATGTAGACACAGACTGTGGTGCGTGTTGTAAAGCAGGAATGTCTTCACCCCTGGAGCTGTTGTACATTCACAGGTTCAAAATTACTGAGACTTACAATATTTGTCAATCAATTCAAATGATATTGGAATGAAATAGAACTTTACCTAACAGGAGGGTAGACAGTAAAATCCAGGAATTAAGCATGTCTATGGAGAATGAAAAATATGTAAAAAGAAAAATAAATTCTGCAATTTCAATCTTTTCAGACAACCAGTGCCACGAGGAAGTGTGTTATTTTTTATCTTTTGATAAATAGGAATTGTCTATAAGTAATCTGGACAAATACACAAAGAACACAACTCTTTTCTTAGCGGTAGTATATGAAATTCATGAAAAGTGAAAAAAAAAATAAAAGCTTACTGGGACATACATAGCTAGTAGAAAACCTAGCCACATACACTCAATAGTGCTAAGGTTTAGTTTGACTAGGACCCAAATACAGACAGGAAACAACTCACTTGGTCTCAAAAGGGTTTATTGAAAACAAAAACATGCCTCGAGTGCTGTGGGGACAAAAAAAAAAATCAGTCCTTCTCCAAAGGAAAGAGGCATGGCGACCACAACACAGACCAAACGACCCACCACTGGTGACCAGTCGCACAGGGCCTAAATAGCCAGCTGATTAACAATTGGCTGCAGGTGTGACTGTCACCAGCCATGGCTGCAGGAAAGTGTAAAACATTTTGAGTTCTCAAAGATGGACCTCACCTTAAAAGTGCTTTAAACAGTACCTTTGGGAAATTTTCAGACCCTTTCACTACCCCGCACTCACATTTTCAGGCCTCTCCACAGATTTTATATGTGGGTGTAAGTCAGGACTCTTGCTACTCGCACTCACAATAGGCAATTTTGTCTTTCCTGAGCACATTTGCTCTCTAAAGTCACAATTACCTAGCTAGTGTGCATGCAACTGATAACGAGATACCATCTAGAGTATCTCATACCCTCTGATTTTTATGTAAAAAATCTTGAAGTAACCTTTGATCAATATCTGTCCTTTAAACTGCGTATAAAAACAGGCTCTAGGAGTGCCACAGTTTCATCAATAAAATATATAGATTGAGAACATATTGACTCAGCACGATGTTGAAAAAACACTGCGTGCATTAATTACTTCCAGGCCAGACTAATGTAATTCATCATTGTTGTCCAAATAATAAAGGACAGATATTAAGAAAAGACATCGCATTACTCCTGTGCTGGCTTTTTTTCCTTGGCTGCCCATTAAATCAAATTGTTAAAGTCCTTCTCCTGAACTCCAGCCATCCGGTGAAGCTAATAGCACCGTATCATTAGCAGTCAATCAAGCGCTCTGACCCCAGAATGCTGGGTTACTTTCAATTCTTGGAATCGACCTATTCTATTGCTGTCATTCAGTAATTCCCCAATTACAGTAGTTTTTCTAGTCACTTATTCCCATATTTAAAACAGGGTCATCTAAGTTTCTGCCACCATCTTAGCTTTGCTGTTAAAGGTCAAGGCTGCCAAGCAATAGAAACATGATCCAAATTTAATGAAAAACAAAGGCATCAAAGTCAGCCATGTTTACAGGCTGCAGCAGCCACTGTCATTTAATCTGGTGACAGGTGCAATTAGGACCCAAAAGCAGCACTCTGGAAAACTGGACCGTGGTAATGACTTTTATTAGCAAACAGGAACTCAGGCAGACAAGGAAACAGTCCGTTCTTCAGGCTCAGGGCCCGCACAAAGTCTATGGGTTGCAGGCTCAGGGAGTGGGTCGAGCAGAGCCGGAATGCGGAAGCAAGGGGGAAGGATGTAAATCCTCGGAACCGTGCAGTTCCGCTGACAGCGGGCAGGAGTGACAAAGGGTCTTACAGGAAAGGAGGCTGACGATGTAGCAGAGCAGACTGGGGACGAGCAGCAGCGAAGTCGGGGCCAGGCGGAGAAGTCAAAACCAGGTGAGCAGACAGGAACCAGAAACACTGAGGCAGAAGTCGTAGTCAGGGGCAGAAAGCAGGTAGGTTGTCCGGGGAACAGGCGAGGTAGGCAGAATGAAGACAGGCAGGGTCGAGACCGGGGAATCCGGCAGGGAAATAATGCTGGAAAGTCTTGCATCAAAGCAGAAGACCAATCTGGCAATGACTGAGAGTGCAGGGGAGGCTTATGAGCAGGGCTGATTGGGAATAAGCTGCAGCTGTGCTTGCAGGTGAGTGGAGTTGAGCTGACAGGGTGGGAGTGGTTGGCAGGTAGAGTGGAGCAGAGGCAGGGAGAGTGGAAAATTACTGGGGCAGAGGGACAGGAGGAAACTGGGGAAATGGGGCTGTGACAAATCCTGGTGTTGCACCATGACTGTTGAGAAATATGCTGACCTGTGGGTCATAGGCATCCGTGCTTCAGTGCACGCTCAGGGGTATTGCCTTGTAGGAACATGACGTTCAGGCCAACCTGAGGTCTGGAGTCCAGGTTACCCCAAACATGACGCTTAGTCAGAGTGCATCTACAGTTTAGATTTTTGGTCTTAATTCTGTAATTAAGGGGATTTTTTGCAAGCTCAAAATGAAGTGAGTCCTGCTTCTGACCTATGAGACAGTAAGCCTAATGGCATCCAAGAGTGACAGAGTTCAGCCAGTATGAGCAGTTTGTATTTGTTCATGTCCCTCACCAAGGCCCTTTTCTCTTAACTGCTGACTTTAAATGTCAAAGTCTGTTCCAATCAGATGAAGCTAAATTGGGCTGGGTTGGAAAATGAACTGGGCAGCTCTATAATACATTCAAAGGGAAGCCACATCCAAGCAAGAGGATGGAAGAGAAAATCCATGTTAAAGAGCTGCGACCTGTAAAGCCTGACCTTGCCATCATCCAGCAGACCAAGGAGTAAAATAAAGCCTGTTACACTCACCTTAGAAATATTCCCTCACTCACTGATTTCTGTGGATTCAGCTGATCATACCATTGTAAATTTTTGTAAAATATTGATGTACAATGTTTTTTGTGGCTCAATATACATTTTCATCATTTACATTAAGGAATTTCACAATTTTGTCCTTTGACAATGATGCTATCATACGATTTTCATTGTCTGTGAATCATGTCTGAACATGAATGATAGTTTAACTGAACCCCTTAAAAATGAAAGGAATCCACTTAAATCTGCTGCTATTACAAGCAATTGTGTAATTGACATCTAAATTAAAATCTACGCGTAAAAAACAATCTTTGCTGAAAGCTTCACATAAAAAGGTAGTTATTAACATCTTACTTCCAATTCAACCAAAATTCCAAATCACTGAAGGAAATTCCTTGTCCCAGAAATATCTCTGTGAATACATAAAGGGATAACAGGAGTGACAAACTATATATATTGGCAGGGAATCAAAATAATTGTTTCCTTATTTTTCCAATTCATTAATTAGGCTCTTTATAATGCAGCCACAGTCCGCCAAGCTCTGACCAGCATGGAATCAAAAATAAAGCCATGAGCCATGATCACAGGACCTAATCACTGAGCACACCTTTGGAGGTCTCTTAGCTATGTGGAGTAGGGAGGAATATTAGAAGGTTGATAAATAGCTTTGATTCTTATATCTCACAAATTCTTAGTACTTAAGACTAAAACGACAATCTGAGAAGCTTCGTAAATATGCGTCTTCAGTCAGTTAAAGAACTATTATATAAAAATAAGAATTCAAACCAAGACAATGCAAACATGTTTTTCTTCATAGTGAGCAGAACTCTTTCTATAAATTGAAAAAACATTTAAAATCTATAATTACACAATATGTAAATGCCTATACCTATAATTATTCTAAGCAGACTATATAGTTGACAACCAACAAGTAAGCTATATAATTATGTATGTATAAATGTATAAGTAAATAACCATGTACCATGTGAAATGAGGTTTCATTTCACTCATAAATGTAATTTGTAATTGAATATTCAGTATTTAATACATTGAGCACATTAGAAGAAAGATTCCTAGAAATATGTACTCACTTGCGAGATGTTCTTTCTCTGGCTGTAATAAGAAGGAAGGAAACTCTGTCGTTGGCCTCAGAAGAGAGGATCAATAAAAAACCTTTCCAAAGTTCATGGGGAGGTGCTTACATATCATTTAATTCCTCTGAATGGCCACTCTGTGGCACAAGCTCCATTGTAAATGTACAGGCTAATGTATTACTACTGTTCATGGAAATGGAATAACAGTGTCACTATAGGCAGTTTACAAATGTCAGGTCTTTGACCCTGTTGCTTGGTTACTGTTTATATAGCCTTGACATAACTTGTACGACAGAGTAAAACATTAGTCAGTCACCAGAAGTAGTTTTATTTTTATACAGCTGCAGAGAATGAAAGGGTCAATAATGTTTTTTATCATTATATCGGCCTCGTTATTACTGGGACAAAGCTGGACAATCTAGATTGTGTCATTATAAAATGTCACACCCTTTGCCTAGTGATTTCCAGCTTCTCCCGTCTGGACGGAGCTTTTTAGTTTCAAGGTGCAAAACCGGACGTTATAAAAACGGTTTTGTTCCAGCTTCTGTTACACTAATGTAAAGACTGTACATTTTGCATTCACTACTTTAATTGTCATTATCTTTATTTATTATTTATAATTTTATTGTTGTTTAGTGATGATGCTGGGCACAAAACTACAAGCCAAGTTGATCAAAGGGGATACTGTAAATCGAGGAACCTGAACCTGATGTGCACTGTGGTAAAACCTATATTTAAAAAATGAGTATTAGATGGTGAATGTATTGTTTTCATGCACAATAACACTGGACTGTCTTGTAATTTATAAATCTGGCTTGTTAATCACAACACACTTGATTAATTTGCTGCATCAGTCAGAAACACTGTCAATTTAAACACATTCTAATAAATTGTCAGTACAATATTACTTCTATTACACAATCAGCACCAGATACAGTCAGTATGTTTTCACATTATAACTACAGTATAGTGTTAATCATGAGTGATTGATTTATTCGTGAATTGCTTTCATACTGATAAACACCTGATATACATCTGCAATCTGAATTCATAAACTCAAAAATGAATCAATAATGTATAAAGAGAACCTGTTTTT
Source organism: Takifugu flavidus (assembly GCF_003711565.1). Lineage (NCBI taxonomy): Eukaryota > Metazoa > Chordata > Actinopteri > Tetraodontiformes > Tetraodontidae > Takifugu > Takifugu flavidus. The sequence goes on from NC_079521.1 coordinate 4,306,459, forward strand.
GTGTTTCCCTTTACAAATACAATATCCACCAAACAAATATGCAATTCTCAAAACAGTTAACATTTTGTCCCCTTGTGTTTTTTAGAGATAGTTTTTAAAAGGCTTTTTTCTTTAACACGATAAGCGCAACATCAGCTCCTCCAAAGCCCGTTCTCGATGATTTTCATGGATTAGTAGCACTTCTTTGATGGCGTTCTGTTGGAAGCCCATTTCATGGAATTGGCTCAGCAGATGAAGAAATTCCGCTGCCTCAAAAGACATGATTAATTTATTTTAGATGTCAGACAGTGTACAATGTAAATACAATGATATACAATGTCCGTCCGTCCGTCCGTCCGTCCATGGATTTTGGGGTATTTTAACACAGCGGAACAAAGTGATCAGACCATATGGAAATACAGACAAAAAAGTGGAAATAATCAAGTGCAACAGCACAATACAAGAGAAAGGACAGGAAGGGAAGGAGGAAGAAAAGTTGGTATTTTCAATAAGAAAATGAAATTTAAGTGCTTGAAGAGGCAAATATGCACAGAGTCTGAACCTTTTACCTTTGTAGCAGCTCAACCATTTCAGTCATTGTCATTAAGAATTGTCATTGTCTTAAAAAGTCTTAGTCCCTTTGGATGGTATAAAATGCTGCTCTTACCTTTGTTTCACAATTCTGAAACATCTCCAGTGCTTCTTCTACTTGTGCCACATGATATCCTAGCTGACACAGATGGTCACATGCCACCAGATAATTAAAGACCTGCAAACATACATGGAGAAATGTATTTATCGGAATCACAAAAACAAAAAAAGAGAAAAGTATACACTCTTCAAAATAGTAAAAGAAATGCTGACATTTTTATCAAATAACAATCAAGGGAAAATTATTATTAATAAAAATCTATAGGATCATCAAATGATCAATTTGTGCTACTTCCTTTAAAAAATATTTTTGTTGTGCTTTAATATTAATCTGGTTAAATAAAGGCCAAAGTGCAACAGAGTTTTTGTAGATGCTTATCCACAGCAGCTGAAAATACCTGATCAGATGTTTGGTGGCCTGCCTTCTGAAGGGCAATTATTGCAGTCTGAAGAGGATAACCTTTGCCAGTAATGGCCTTTAACAGTTCTCGCTCTTCTGGGCTTAGAGCTGCAAGAACCTCTGATGAAGAGTCTGGGTTCAGCAGCTGAGAGGCAAAAAAGAGGTAAATGCTAATTTACAACAGTTGTATAATAATAATAATAATAATAATAATAATAATAATAATAATCACAATAATCATAATTATAAGCATAATCGTAAACATAATCATAATCATAATAATAATAAACATCTCTTACTGCATGTTTTGGGGTTTTGGTCATGCTAGGGGCTGTTTGGTCCCTGGCACTTGTTTTACAGACATCAGAAACATAGGATAAGGATGGGTTCTGCAATTGGACAGGCTTGGACAGGTCTAGCACTGCCTGGGACCGCTTTGGAAGGGATGCTGGAAAACTGAAAAAGGTTCTACTCAGACCTGGCAGACCAAAATGCCATCACAGGTCCATAATCTGAAGAGACTTGCCTTGACAAACAGGTCTTCGCCTTCTGTGTGACACTCTGTATGTCATCCTCATCTGGGTTGGAAAACATGGCTGATGAGAGGACAGCTGGGTTGAGACCGTGGCAACAATCCCCGAAATCAGGGAAATGGTGTGTAGCCAAGCTGCAGTGCTGTGAGCTGGTGAACATCATCCAATATGGTGGACAAGATGGCTGCATCCCTGATGAAGCAGAGGAGTGCTGAGCCGAATCTTGGGCAGTAAAACCACTCTGAAGCCCAGCGAGTGTCCATTTCTCCAGGCTGAACTCATACTGTCAATACATGTCAAATAGATTAAAGAGTCAGGTTGGTCTGTAGGAGATGGAGATTTTGAAAATGTTTCTGTTTTATCCCATTCAATTGTAGATAAGAAGAGTAGAAAGTGGGGTACTAGCAGGAGACAGGATATTTATATGGACACTGCTGAGGAGCCTTTGAGCATGTACTGATGCTGTATATACAATTTAAACAATTTTGATTGTAATAGACATTATGTAAATAAAGATTGATTTGATTTGATAAATTAAGACTGCTTGTGTGGGGCAATTTTCTCTCTCTGCCAGAGCTCACTCCATGATTGCATGTGTTAATTGCATTCTCATGTACAATAATGTGTGGGTACTAACAGAGAATTTCAAGAGTAATGTCCCCACTTTGTAGAGTAATAAAGCAATATTCTTCTACTTTATTAATTCTCTTTAAAAATGCTAGAAAACACGTAGAATTATTCAACCTTCTGAGGTCAGGAGTTAAATTTCAATTCATAGTTCATATTTCAGCTGAAAGCTTACAGCAGAGCAGGAATTTAAAATAAAATAAATTAAATAAAAGGAATGAATGTCACCAAATGTCAATTTTAAATGGAACATGTTTCACCCACTAAATTGTAAAAGGGGCATAAGTCAAGGCTTGATAAATATAATGCAAATTGCAAATTCTTTACTTAGCCACTTACCAAACAGAAAGTAAAACTAATTTACTTCTATGTCCTTGTCTGCATTTCAGAATACAAAACTGCACACAAACAAAACAGTGATCACTCTATGCCAAATCATTAGTCTACAGCTTCTCCTGGTTTTGAAGGTTTAGAACAAATAAAAGCCACTAGAGAGGGCAATCTCCCAGGTTAATCTCCCAAAGAGAAATGATTGATAAATTGAACACTATACGACCACGGGGACTAACCGATGACTTTTCATTCAAACTTTTCTTGTGCTCATTTCAGTATTCAGTTGATAGTTTATGTTGTTGTATTTTCCTCTCTATTTTGCTATTATGGCAAGTTATTTTTCACTGTCCTACAATAATGTCAGAAAACATGTCTGTATGGATAGAAATTCTTGCATCTGTAATGATTGCTAATGAGATACTTGGGAAACTTATAAAAATAGGTATTCACCTATCTGTGCTATATGGTCTGAGGAAGGCCCTTTGGCTAAAATGAGTCTTCACATTAAAAATGGATGAAAATAACCAATGAAGTCTTTCAATACTTTTTACAAAGAGTACCACTATTGCCTCCTTGGGACTCTTCATAACACTTGACTGCATCGGGAATCATCTGGTCACTTTGCAATCATTGAAGGGAAGATGAATTACTAAGTGTATCAAAAAATCTGCAGGATAATGTGAGTATATTTGTGTGTCCAATGAAAGTAGAAGCTGAGTGCTGTGACAGGATAATGACCCAAAACATAGGAGCACAGGGTGGTATTTACAAAAGAAAAACTGGGGGGGAAATACACATGTGTTGAAAATGAGCAGGTATACTCACCTCAGTCTCCTGTAGTATACTTAGATAATCTGGGATAGTAATTCTGATGTCTTCCTCCACTGCTGGTGAGAAAAGCTCGGGCATCTTCAGAGGGACATCACCCATACTGGGACACAAAAAATTAGAGTTTAATAGTCTCTAGGTCAGCTGCAGGACCTGCTGTCCAACAGCTGCAAAACACTACCTCTTCACCTCCTGCCACAGGCAAGCCTTGTCTATATGATGAAATATAATTGTGTTCAATGATATGATATGAACAATGCAAGAACTTGATTCTTTATTGACTTAGACTAGGTCCTAGACCAGGGGTGTCCAAACTACAGCCCGCGGGCCAACTGTGGCCCTTCGTCCATTTTTAATTGGCCCGCAAGACATTTTATAAATAGAATAGAATATGGCCCTGCTTTTGCGCATCACTTTGTAATAAGCATTTTTCTGGTTAACACACAGTGTACACACCGCTGTGTACAGCGCACACACTGCACACACAAAAGCAGCTCATCTCATCTGATGCAGATTTGCTCCTTGATCAAGTGACATTTGTCCGGATTTTTGGCAGAAATGGCGTCAGATCAGGACCACAGCTTGATGGCCCGATTTACATACCCAGCTGATACTCTCCAGAATAATTTACTAAATTTATAAGCACGTCCAGTTCAGTCTGTTAATGTTGATAACCATTTCAAGTGAACGTTATTAGGTGTGCTCCTAAGCCTAATAACTTAAATAACAAGCTTGAAATCTACCAGTTCCATTTTCCCCTTTATTGTTTTTTCTCTGTACTGTAAATCTTCTAAGAAGAAATCTGAGGCTGCTGTTCTGGGAATGAGCTACCAAAGCTTTTTTTGAATAACTCAATAAAGATGCATTTATGGAAAGCTGTGATGAAGGCAGTTTTGTCTTTAATTATATTCAACAATATAACATATTTGACCACTTTTAATTGATTTTTCCGACTTTAATACACTAAAGTTAAGGCTATATACCTAATTTCTAGTAAGTGGCCCAGCCCCTCCTATATTTTTATGTATTTGGCCCTCGGTGAAAAAAGTTTGGACACCCCTGTCCTAGACCATAAACTTTAGCGATGGCTTAAAATCCCAGGTAATTCGCTGAATAGCCTAGCGCTTAGCGCCGTTGTGACCTAAAGGTCACTCAGTTGTCATCTGACTGGTTGCCCTGTATGTCAATCAAGTAACGGGACTGCTGATAGGCTGACATTGTAAATTCTGCTGCAATTAGCGCCGTTGTTTGCGCTTGATTGGTCACCTGAATGTCAAATTCAGCTGTCATCTAACTGGCTGCCCTGTATATCAATCAACTGACGGGATGAATGATAGGCTGATACCTTTTAATGTCACGCCGCGATCGACCGGTAGATCGAGATTGACGTAATGAGCACCCCTGGACTAGGAGGAACTGTTGGATGTGTGTAGCTGGAGTGTTAACCTGCAGCAATGCAAATTCACAGTTCTTGTTTTAATCGCGATCAATTAATTGTAGGAATCCGTTATATTGTGACATGTATGGTAAATAAACTAAGAAAGAAAGAAAGAAAGAAAGAAAGAAAGAAAGATTTTTTGATTTTTACACTTTATTTACAAATTACGCACCCTGTTGACAACACAGTAGTGACAATAAAGTAAAATAAATAGAATTCAACAAAAAACAGTAACTCCACAAGGAGTTTGTTCAATGTGCAATTAATATTCAACGTTCAAAAAGAAGTACAGCGAGTCTCTCGTGCTCATCGCACACTTGAAATATTGTCTTTTGCCCGGAACAGAAAACGGGCACTGGTCTGACACAGAGATCCATCCCAGAGAGGAGAAACGGTGGTGGCCTGTCACGCAGGCTCCAGCAGGGGGGTGCTCCATCCCTTCCCAGCCGGTCGGCCTACAAGCTGGTGCTCTTGTTTGACAGTTCTCTGAGCTGTTTCCTGGCTTTGCCCATGTGTTTCTTCAGCCGCGGTGAGGTCAGACGCTGCTCTGTGTTTAATCCAATGGTTTACTGATTGGATGAACAGCAGCTTGTCGGGGAAATATATCCCCAAATCAGGGCCCCTCATACCTTTGGTCTCTGTAAGAAAAGTCTTGATCGTTCTTGTGGGGTACAAATCGTCCCTCTCGCTGTTCGCCACTGTGTTTGACAGTTCACTGGTGTCGGACATGTACTCCTGGTCACTGTCTGTGGCAGCGGCTGCATCCTCCAGCCGCCCAGCTTCTTTGTCCCCACTGTCCTTCCTGATATTTTTTTGTTTTCTGCGCCGCTTTGCAGGAGCAGGCCACCATTCAGACACCCCCCCACTGCCCTCACTTGTACCCGCACCTCCCTCACCCAGCTTACCTGTGCTCACACCCACCTCACCTATGCTCATTCCTCCCTCACCCAGCTCGCCAGCCACCATCCCTGGCGCCCCACACTCACCTGTCCCCTGCCCCACTTCACCTACCGCTACACCCTGTTCACCTGTTTGACCCATGTCTCCCATCTCTCCTGCCTCACCCAGTTCACTTATTTCAGTCATTCCATCCCCAGTCTCACCCAGCCCACCCAACACTTCAAATGCCACCCCAGTTGGATCCATTTCCTTCCCCGCCTCACCACTCTCACCAGTCACCTCCACCACCATCTCCACATTCTCCCTCGCTCCACTCACCTCAGTCACACGCACACACTCACTCCGTTTTCCCTCCGCCTTCGACTGCATCTCCACGCCGTCCGGAACAGTGGGGCCCCCCTCCGCACCGCTGACGCCTTGCCGCCGGAACGGGCCGCGGGGCCAGAGGCTCCGCAGGAGCGGCGGGTTCTGCCGCCACCACGTCCGGGACGGCCCGGCTCGGACAAGCCCTGGCCAGATGTCCCTCCTCGCCACAGTTAAAACATTTAAGAGCAGAGGAGGTCGCAAACAAAATATAATCAAAATCGTCTACGCGGACAACAAAACGATAGTTGAACTCCTCTGCCCTGTTGTTTAAGATCATATGTACCTGTCTACGGTGAGACACTATGTGTCTCAACAATGGCGACCTGCAGCCCGACAGTAATTTTTTAATAGGGGACACCAGTTTCCCATGTCGGGACAGTTCTCTCTCCAGGAACTCATCACTGATGAACGGCGGCACGTTGGACAAGGTAAACTGTGCCGCCGGCTGCGTCAGCGGAGTCTCCTGGACGAACTGCCCCCCCACGGTGATCCCCGTCTCCACCAACCTGTTCGCCAGTTCCACGTTCGCTACGAACAGCACCACCGCCCTGTTCATACGGGAAGCGGACTTCACGGAGCTGTGGCCGATTTCCTGGCCCACAGCCAGAGCCACCTCCTCCACACTAAGTACGGAGCCCGCTCCCACTTTCACCCCGTGTCTCCTGCTCAACCCGGTCAAGTTGGCGTTCGCCGCCATGACGGCCGCACGCGGTCAAAACTCGCACACACAGTCTCTAAAAACTAAAATAAAACTACGAAACACACAATGAATAAATCTATATTCACAAACATTCACACTCACACAAAAAAGGACAGAATAGGAAAAACGCGTTATTTTACAATCTCTCACTCTCTCTCCTGCTCGCACTCCTTCCACCACCAAAAGAAAGAAAGAAAGAATTATAAAAAAAATAGCCATGGCTTTGTTTCCATTAAAATTAAATTAAATTCTGACTCACTTATTGGAATCACATGTGCTTCCTCAGTAGAGCAAACATGGGGCCTTACGTGTGTGTGCTGTCAGTTTAATTATTTATTTATTCAGGAAGTCGGCAGCTACAGGCCCCTCTGATACAGAAAAGAGGAGGACAGGAACCAGTATATGTTCCATTTGCTATCAAAGACATTAATTGTTTGGTGGATAAGATGCCCCCACCTGAAGAGGGAGGCGGCAAGTGGATGTCTAGCCTTTTTAGTTTAACACAGAGCATGCAGTTGGTGATGGGAGACTTTAGAGGAATTTTAGGGAGACAAGTGTCTCTCTGGGATTTGGATAAGGTTGAGGTAGCAGCAGGTATTAAAGATAGACCTAATGCTGCACGTTTTGGCCCTTGTGCAACCAGGGTTGGTGAAGCTATGAGACAGATATTTCCGATATCTCCAGGAGCAATGCAGAACTTAAGATTTAAGTGGGAGGAAAGTGAGTCGGCACATGGGTTCCTTACGAGGTATAAAGAGGAATGGATGTGTGCCACAGGGTGCCATCCTGGCTCAGATAATCTACACACCACTTTGTTCCATCAGGCAATAATTTTAGGACTTACACAATTAGTGAAAGAAGCCATGGAAGGAAATCCTGACCTTCCAGGTAGTACGGCAGATGTCTGGGAGAGACATCTTTCACACCACATCAACACATTTAAAGTTAAACAACAGGGAAAGAAAGAGGGGGTGGTGACAGCGCAGGAACAGCTCCTAAAAATACAGTTAGATGAGGCACGGGAAAAGCTTAATGATAAACAAAAGGAAGAGAAACAGATGGTTCAGCAGTTTTCTCGGCAGGTGCAGCCAGATCAGTTAGGTCCGCAACAAGATTTTACTCCGATAAACCCGTATTCGGTCAGTCCAAGGGGAGGCATGTGTTGGAGACACGGCGGGCAGGGATACGGCTTGATAGGCGGGTACTTAGGCCAAGATCAGTGTCACGCCTGCAAAGGGAATGGTCACTGGCAAAGTGACTGTCCATATCACAACTATCCGGAGGTACCAGGCAGTGTTCCACTATCTCATGGAATTTATCACCGGAGCCAATCTCATCTGACACCGTCGAGATGGGGGGTTCTCAGGAACCCCGGAGAGACTGCGTTTTTTTGTGCCATTAGTGACTCATTTTGCTGGACAGACTGTGTTGCACCCCTTTGTGATTTCACCACATTGCCCTATCAACCTGTTGGGACGAGATCTCCTTGTGAGGACAGGAGCAGCAATTTTGTGCAGAGACAAAGGTTTTGTGGTGCAATTTCCTAATGGACTGAAACTGAACTGCCACTTTGCATTTATCCCTTCACACCAAGGTGTGGGATAGGGAAGGGATAAATGCTGATGAGTCCAACACCCTCTCTAGATCAGGGGGTGTGGGCGGACGTTTATTGGGGAGAACTTGAGCCTGAGACCCCACCTGGTGTCGGTGTTGTGGCATTGTTTGAGAGCTGGAGGCCCTGGTTGTTGATGCTAAGTCTTTTTGCCCTGCCAGTTGATCCCTATCATGTCACCCTATTTTACGACCGTGAGAATAATGAGATGGATCGGGATGCGTTTAGAGAAAAGTTATAGGGAAATTTCTGGATGATTACATCACCGTGTTTGTGTGTTGGGCCTGAAGGTGTGGCTGCGCAGGTTGACTTTACTGTTCATCAAAATGAGTGGTATGAGAGACTGTAAAGGAAATGTTGTCATTTCTGGGTCTTGCAGGCTATAGTAGATATTTTATTCCTACATATTCAGAAAAGACTACGCCCCTACGTGCAATGGTGAATGAACAGGGAATGCGTAATTTGACAGCTCGGTTAACATGGACAACTGAGGGAGAGAAAGCGTTCATTGCTCTTAAACAGGCACTCACCACAGCTGCACATTTGGCAGTTCCGGATTATAAAGATACTTTCTTTTTGGATGTTTCTGAAGGAGAACATACAGTAAATGATGTTCTCTTTCAGAAAAAAGGGGGTGAAAGGAAAGTATTAATGTATGCAAGGATAATACTGGACCCCATTGAAAACAGGCAGGCACTATGTGTAAGGCATGTAGCAGGGGTAGCAAAACTTTTACAAAAACAGCACATTTAGTGTTGGGTCACGCTTTAATAGTTCTTACAACACATAGTGTGCTATCACGGGTCACCTTAGCAACATTTACCATGACCTCACTTAGACAGACCAGGATGGACAAGATTTTAACTGAACCACACATAACATACACACATGAAGGGATAAATTTGGCAGATGGTATGGGAGAGGGCGAACCACATAGATGTGAGGAGAAAGTGGAGAAAGATGAAAAATCAGAGTAAATCTCAAGGCGGAGCCGTTAAAGGATCCAGATGAAATACTAATCACAGACGGCTGTTGTTTCAGACACCCACAAGAAGGGCTGAAAGCTGCCTATGCAATAGTTTGAAAGTCAGAAGAAGGTTTTGAGGAAGTGGAAACAGGAAAGATTACAGGTAAAGGGTCAGCACAATTTGCAGAATTGAAGGCAGTTGTTGGAGCATTAGAAATATCAAAGGGAAAGAACTTGACCATCTATACAGATTCGTCATATGTAGTGGGAGCTATCCAGTTAGAACTTTGTCAATGGTTGTGGGCAGGTTTTAACACAGCATCAGGCTCTCCTATAAAACATAAGGCAGAGATTAGGCAATTGGCACAGGCACTCATGGAACCAGAAGAGGTCGCAGTCGTAAAGTGCAAAGGTCACAGCAAGGAGAACTCTTTAGAGGGAAAAGGTAATGAAGCGGCAGATCAGGCAGCAAAGAAGGCGGAAGCTTATAAACCAAGTTACAATTTGTTGTTGGTAGAGAAAACCATCCATCCATCCATTCTCTACCGCTTATCCGGGGTCGGGTCGCGGGGGCAGCAGCCTAAGGAGAGAAGCCCAGACTTCCCTCTCCCCAGCTACCTCCTCCAGCTCATCCGGAGGGATCCCCAGGCGTTCCCAGGCCAGTCGAGAGACATAGTCTCTCCAACGTGTCCTGGGTCTCCACGGGGGTCTCCTACCGGAGGGACATGCCCTGAACACCTCACCAGGGAGGCGTCCGGGGGGCATCCTGACTAGATGCCCAAGCCACCCCATCTGGCTCCTCTCAACGCGGAGGAGCAGCGACTCTACTCCAAGCTCCTCCCGGATGGCAGAGCTTCTCACCCTATCTCTAAGGGAGAGCCCAGCCACCCTACGGAGGAAGCTCATTTCAGCCGCTTGTACCCGTGATCTTGTTCTTTCGGTCATTACCCAAAGCTCATGACCATAGGTGAGGGTAGGAACGAAGATCGACCGGTAAATCGAGAGCTTCGCCTTTCGGCTCAGCTCTCTCTTCACCACAACGGACCGGTGCAGAGTCCGCATTACTGTGGACGCCGCACCGATCCGCCTGTCGATCTCCCGCTCCATTCTTCCCTCACTCGTGAACAAGACCCCGAGGTACTTAAACTCCTCCACTTGGGGCAGGATCTCCTCCTTTACCCGGAGAAGGCACTCCACCTTTTTCCGGTCGAGAACCATGGCCTCGGATTTGGAGGTGCTGATTCTCATCCCAGCCGCTTCACATGCGGCGGCGAACCGATCCAGTGATAGTTGGAGGTCACGGGCCGATGAAGCCAACAGGACCACATCATCCGCAAAAAGCAGAGACGTGATCCTGAGGTCACCAAACTGGATCCCCTCAACACCATGACTGCACCTAGAAATTCTGTCCATAAAAGTTATGAACAGAATCGGTGACAAAGGGCAGCCCTGGCGGAGGCCAACCCTCACCGGAAACGAGTTCGACTTACTGCCAGCAATTCGGACCAAACTCTGGCACCGATCGTACAGGGAGCGGACAGCCCGTATCAGCCGGCCCGACACCCCATACTCTCGGAGGACCCCCCACAGGACCCCCCGAGGGACACGGTCGAATGCCTTCTCCAAGTCCACAAAACACATGTGGACTGGTTGGGCAAACTCCCATGCACCCTCGAAGACCCTGCTGAGGGTGTAGAGCTGGTCCACTGTTCCACGCCCAGGACGAAAACCACATTGCTCCTCCTGAATCCGAGGTTCGACTATCCGGCGGACCCTCCTCTCCAGTACCCCTGAATAGACCTTACCAGGGAGGCTGAGGAGTGTGATCCCCCTATAGTTGGAACACACCCTCCGGTCCCCCTTCTTAAAAAGAGGGACTACCACCCCGGTCTGCCAATCCAGCGGCACTGCCCCCGATGTCCACGCGATGTTGCAGAGTCGAGTCAACCACGACAGCCCTACAACATCCAGAGCCTTAAGGGACTCTGGGCGGATCTCATCCACCCCCGGGGCCTTGCCACCGAGGAGTTTTTTAACTACCTCGGCAACTTCAGCCCCGGAGATACGAGAGCCCATCTCCAGGTCCCCAGGCCCTACTTCCTCACTGGAAGCCGCGTTGGTGGGACTGAGGAGGTCCTCGAAGTATTCCTTCCACCGATCCACAACATCCCGAGTTGAGGTCAGCAGCACACCATCACCACTATACACAGTGTTGACAGTGCACTGCTTCCCCCTCCTCAGACGCCGGATGGTGGTCCAGAACCTTTTCGAGGCCGTCCGAAAGTCGTTCTCCATGGCCTCACCGAACTCTTCCCATGCCCGAGTCTTTGCCTCGGCAACCGCCGTAGCTGCACTCCGCTTGGCACGCCGGTACCCATCTGCTGCCTCAGGAGTCCCACAGGCCAGTAAGGCCCGATACGACTCCTTCTTCAGCTTGACGGCATCCCTCACCGCTGGTGTCCACCAGCGGGTTCGGGCATTGCCGCCACGACAGGCACCAACCACCTTGCGGCCACAGCACCGGTCAGCTGCCTCAACAATGGAGGCACGGAACACGGTCCACTCGGACTCAATGTCCCCCGCCTCCCCCGGGACATGGTCAAAGCTCTCCCGGAGGCGTGAGTTGAAGCTCCTTCTGACAGGGGACTCTGCCAGGCGTTCCCAGCAGACCCTCACAACACGTTTGGGCCTGCCAGGTCTGTCCGGCATCCTTCCCCACCATCGGAGCCAACTCACCACCAGGTGGTGATCAGTTGACAGCTCCGCCCCTCTCTTCACCCGAGTGTCCAGAACATGCGGCCGCAAATCCGATGACACAACCACAAAGTCGATCATCGATCTGCGGCCTAAGGCGTCCTGGTGCACATGTGGACGCCTTTATGTCTGAACAAGGTGTTCGTTATGGACAATCTGAGACGAGCACAGAAGTCCAATAACAAAACACCACTCGGGTTCAGATCAGGGGGGCCGTTCTTCCCAATCACACCTCTCCAGGTCACACTGTCATTGCCAACGTGAGCATTGAAGTCACCCAGGAGGACGAGGGAGCCCCCAGAAGGGGCACTCTCCAGCACTCCCTCTAAGGACTCCAAAAAGGGTGGATACGCTGAACTGCTGTTTGGACCATAGGCACAAACAACAGTCAGGATCCGTCCCCCCACCCGAAGGCGAAGGGAGGCTACCCTCTCATCCACCGGGGTAAACTCCAATACACAGGCACTGAGCTGGGGAGCAACCAGAATTGCCACCCCTGCTCGTCGCCTCTCACCATCGGCAACTCCAGAGTGGTAGAGAGTCCAACCCCTCTCAAGAAGACTGGTTCCAGAGCCCTTGCCGTGCGTCGAGGCGAGGCCAACTATATCTAGTCGGAACTTCTCAACCTCGCGCACCAACTCAGGCTCCTTTCCCACCAGAGAGGTGACATTCCATGTCCCTAGAGCCAGTTTGTGCAGCCGGGAATCAGACCGCCAAGGTCCCTGCCTCCGGCTGCTACCCAAAACACAATGCACCCGACCCCCTTGGCCCCTCCTGCAGGTGGTGAGCCCACGGGAAGGGGGTCCCATGTTGCCTCTTCGGGCTGCGCCCGGCCGGACTCCATGGGCAGAGGTCCGGCCACCAGGCGCTCGCTAACGTGCCCCACCCCCAGGCCTGGCTCCAGGAGGGGGCCCCGGTGACCCGCATCCGGGCAAGGGAAACTTGGCACCAATGTTGTTCAGCATCATTAGGGGTCCTGGGCTATGCTTTGTCTGGTCCCTCACCTAGGACCTGTTTGCCATGGGTGGCCCTACCAGGGGCATATAGCCCCAGACAACGGAGCTCCTGGGATCATTGGGACACGCAAACCCCTCCACCACGATAAGGTGGCAGCCCAGGGAGGGGTGGTAGAGAAAACATTCCAGGAAATTCACCAAGATATGACAGGGAAAGACTTAGTTGTGATCAAGAAGAAGCTTTTCCACAGGAAACAGTTTGGAAGAAAAAGGGGGGCAGTGAAAGTTGAAGGAACTTGGCGGGGCCCAGAAGGAAGACCTGTTCTCCCGCCTTGTCTGGTAGATACCATTTTGGAAGAGGCCCATGGCCTGACACACTGCGGGAAACCATGAATGATGCAGAGAATGTTCAATATGCAAACACTTTAATGTAAAATCAACAATTTGACCACATGAGGGCAAGTTTCCATGGCAGGGCAAGAAAATTATAGATTTCACTGACGTGATAGACAGAGATATTGGGTTCCGATACCTCTTGGTGGCACTGGCTGGCCAGAGGCGGTTTCCGTAGAAGCAGAAGATGCAAAAAGTGTTATTACATTTTTGATTAATCCGATACATGGTTTCCCCAAACAAATTAGGTCTGATAATGGAACTCATTTTAAGAATAAAGATTTACAAGAAGTAGAGAAGGCGTTAGGCCTTAGACATGCATTAGGCACCGTCTATCACCCACAATCATAAGGGAAGGTAGAAAGAATGAACCAAACACTGAAGAGCAAAATTGGCAAGATATGTGCTCACAGTGGAATGAAATGGACACAGGCAATTCCAATAGCCTTGATGTCAGTAAGAAGCCCTGTTAGCTCCCGAACAGGATTCACCCGCTTTGAGCTCGAGTGGGGTGTTCCCTTTCCGGGACCAGAAGCAAAACCAGCCCAGCACTTTTATGAAATATAAATCTTATTTTGTTCAACTGAAAACGACACTCTCAGTTTTCTTCCAACAGGTAACCTCTGTGACCACAGTCAGTGAGGATCCAGGAATTCCACACACAGCTGAGTGGGTTCTTCTGAGAGTCATCAAGTAAAAGTGGTCAGAGCACAGGTGGACTGGTCCCTTTGAAGTTGCAGAGCGAACATCACATGCTAACCCTAACATCCCAACATACTAACACCCTAACACCTTAACCCTAACTCTAGTATCACTGGAATAAATGTACCCCAGCAGATAATTCACAAAGAACGCTTGGACAGATCCGGAAACATCTAAAGAAGACGGCACAATGATTAAACATTTATTATTATTTATTACTATTATTCTTGATTACATCAAAGGGAGCGGTCAATGAATTGTTAGTATTGGCCTAGCCTAAGCTAGGCCAAAAGGGGGATTGAAGAGAATTTGTGTTTATTTTGTGTATTCATGTGTTCTATCATATGTTCCTATCTTTTGATAGAAGTACTTTATAAGTTAGGAATGGTAGAATCATTAGCAAGTGTAATAAAGGTCAGTTGACCCTTCCTTGACAGGTTTGTTGTTTAGACAGTTGTAATTTCAGGAGACAATCAGACTGGAGGTGTTAAACATACGTCGTAAAAAGGGACAGCATGGTGGTGTTGATAAGCTTATCTGCAGGAAGAATGTGAACTTTGATCTGGCCATCTGGGAAGACAATGGAGAAGAAGGACTGTGTCAGCATCTAGTGGGACTGGAAAAAGAAGATGAGGTCATCCAAGAAGATGGACTGGATTGGACTGTATGAGCATTGATAATTTGCATCTGTGTTTCTATAAAATATTGGGCCAAGGGATAGTTAGGTGGTCAGACTTCATGCCCTGGCAATTGACTCTGTTATTGTAGGGTTATGAACTGGCCCGGGCCTCTGTAAGATTCGTATCTTGAATTCGTTCTATTGGCTAAACACATTTCGAAATTGGCATTTTTGTTCTTCAAGTCTTCATTCAAAGAACATGCGGATTAGCAGTGACACACGAGAGGTATTGCGACCCAACAATTTGTCAAGCCTTTTTAAATAATCACTCATGTTATTATAGCCAAATAAACAAAAATAAGCTTTCTCTCATATATTCCCTTTTGACCTTGCTTTGCTACTTGCTCAGCCACTCTGCAAGGTAGAACTATGGGCTGGCAGAAATTTAGATCATAATTATGATTACTAACACTACATTTATAATCCATACTTATATGCACATAAAAACATAGCAGGTGAAATAAAAAAAATAGAAACCTGCACAAAAAAGATGGAGCTTCGCACACAGAAAAATCACAGAAATGCTGGAAGGTTTATGTATGGCAGTCTATATTTAGAAAACCTTTATTAGATTAACTTTGCTTGAAAGCACATCTGAGTGTTGATATTGGGTAAGTATAATACATTTACCAGTTAATTATGTGAAAGCACTGAAGATGTTCACATTATGAGTCACCTGGAGCAGTTGTGTTGACAGAGACATCAAAAGATGAGCAGGCCAGATGGTCTGGGACGATGAACTAATATCGAAACATATGCAAATACTATAGGGCACATGAGCTTAAGGCCAGTACAAAATGTTCATAAAATAAAAATTCAAATGTACATTCTGGTAAATAACCATTAAGTAATTATTTTTTCATGTATTTCTTTGTTTGTTTGTTTTTTTACAGTAAGACAAAGTATACACAAAATATACTACAGAGTTCCTTTTCATCATATGTATACAACAGTGAAAAATTTACTTCTTCAGCTCTTCAGGACAGGATTGTCAGGATCAATATAATTAATCATAAAAAAAACCTCACTTCCCTTTATCCGGAGATCAACAATATCTTTTAATACGTTTAAGCTTTGAAACATCGATGTACACAATAAAAAAGGTGCCCTTTCCCAATTACCATTAAAAGATAACCTGTATTTTACATGTAATACTGTTTAGAAAAAACTTTTGTGTTAACCTACCTGATATCTGGCAGTCGTGCACTCATGTGTGACATTGGGATGTTTATACCGCAGAGATTGTAGGTTTAAAATAGGAGAACCATCTGGAACGCTAATAGGTGCTTACCCTGAGTAATCCACATCACCTGATCTTTGTCCACACCCTCACACCAAAAAAGTTGTTTGTTGATTGCGGATTTTCTCACTCTCTTCTAATGCCTACGTTGCCTATGAATCTGTAAATTTGGTCCCATACATTTGTCTGTACTTCTCTTGTCAATCATTGATCATGAATTCACCCTATGCCCTATGGGAAATATAGCACATTCAAGTTGAACATACATTATTGTATGCCCATTAAGGAGTCAGTCATCACTGAATACCTCCTGCTCATTTTAAACAGACCGATATCCACAACTTGAGGAGCAGTAATGTTAAAACTAATTTTAACCATTGTGTCCAAACAAACAAACAAACAGACACATTGATAAGTTTTCTTAGTTTTCATGACTCTATATGTTTCAAAACAGTTGGGACTGTTCAAATAGTAAGGTTTTATTTTATTGCTTGCTTAACTCACATTTGAAATTCACCATGTTAACAGAGCTGCAACATACCGACACAGGTCAAAATATAAATCCCAACGTTATAGTAGGGGCTTATGCAGCCACTAATAATTTAAAGTATTTGTGAGTTGTATTCATTGTCAAAAATTTGTCAATTGCCCTATTTTTGTCATCTTCACGGACTGTTTTCCCCCCTCCCCTCAGGCAGGAGACTACGGTCCATTCGGACCAAAACCTCCCGCTACATGAACAGCTTCTTCCCCTCTGCCATCAGGCTGCTGAACACCAAGTGACTTATCACTTAAGCACCATGTACAGCAGCCAGTCGGACCCATGAACATCACATTACTCCTGCATTGACCTGCACTATTTCTTACCATTTATGTATATACTGTATATATGTCTTATTTTATTTTATTTATCTTATTCTAGTGTTGTGTTCTTTATGTTGAATGTCGCAGCGTCACACCAAGACAAATTCCTAGCTTGTGTAATACTGTGTATTACATGAACAATGGCAATAAACCTGATTCAATTCAATTCAATTCAAGTGTTAATGGGCTCTAAAGTGTATCTAGGATTGACAGCATGTAAAATGTATAAGGTTGACAGCGTGGTTTTTTTCTTCATATTGTCAAACTAAAGTCTGACTATTTTGTGATATACTATTACAATCAAAGGTCGTGGCAGGTGGATTGCTCTCTACATGTAAAAAAAAAGAAGCTTCTGCTCACTTTTTTTAAAATTTGAGAATCCAGGGATGGTTTCCATTGTTCATTACCATGTCTGAAACTATAGGCTTATTTCATGATTAAATGCAGGTATAAGTAAAATAATTGTTTCCCCACATTATTTGTAGTCAATTCTGTACCTTTTTATAGAATGTAAATTTTCATGCCTTCCTATAGGTTTTAAGGTGGAACAATTTAGAAACAGCTAAAAAAGATTGTGTGGCTCCTTTGTTCTGGGAGCATTAATACCACCCGTTGGTGGATCAGAGAGAATCTTAACCCTCTGCCTGAACACCACCAGGGGATCTGTCCACCTGGTGAGTGTGTACGTGCCAACATTAAGCGCCCCCCAAGAAGTGAAGGACAAATTCTATGATGAGCTGGAGGTGACAGTAAAAAACATCCCCAATCAAGATCAGCTTTACCTGCTTGGAGACTTAATGCAAGAGTTGATGCAGACCACGACACTTGGCCATCCTGCCTAGGTTCCCATGGCATTGGCAGAATGAATGAAAACGGGCAACGTCTCCTTGAGCTGTGCTCATATCACAACCTGTGCATCACCAACTCATATTTTCAGTCTAAACCCCATCACAAAGTCTCCTGGAGGCATCCACGGTCTGGCCACTGGCACCAGTTGGATCTGATCATAACACGGCGCTGTGACCTCCGAAATGTCCTCCAAACACGCAGCTTTCACAGTGCAGACTGCGACACAGATCACTCTCTAGTCTGCTGTAAAATCAAACTGCAGGTAAAAAATTTCCACAGAGCCAGACCAAAAGGACCCCCTCGCGTGGACAGCAGCAAAGCAGCTGACCCAACCAAAGCTGCTGCCTTCCTCAGTGCCCTTGAGGAATCCTTCCCCCGTCTACCCCAGTGCTGCTCTGCCCAGCAGTACTGGGACGGCTTACGGGACACCATCCAGAGATCGGCCCTGACAGTCTTTGGCAAAAGGCTGCGAAGTTCCAATGATTGGTTCGAAGCCAATGCATCGGTATTGACTCCAATCCTGGAACAAAAACGCATTGCCCTCACCAACTACAAATGCACGCCAAACGATAAGACCCTGCATGCCCTCAGATCATCAAGGAAGATACTCCAGCAAACCTCACGACGCTGCGCCAACAGCTACTGGCTACAGCTTTGCAGCAACATCCAATCAGCTGCTGACTCTGGTAACACCAAAGGCATGCACGACGGCATTAAAAAGGCGCTTGGACCAACACATCACACTAAAATCTGCCTTAGGTGAAACCATCACAGACCGCTCTAAACAACTCGACTGCTGGGACATTACTCCGCGCTCTATGCCAGCGACAATACTGTCTCGGATGCAGCCCTCTGCCATGTTGAGCGACAACCTGTAATGGAAGAGCTTGACATGGAACCAACAGCGGAGGAGCTAAGCAAAGCTATAGACAGCCTAACCTGCGGTAAAGCACCAGGCAGCGATGGCATCACAGCTGAAGTCCTCAAGTGTGGTAAGCCTGCTCTTCTCGACAAACTGCACAAGCTCCTCTGCCAGTGTTGGCGTGAAGGTGCTGTCCCACATGACATGAGGGACTCCACCATCCTGTATAAGAACAAGGGAGACAGGAGCGACTGTAACAACTACCGAGGCATCTCTCTTCTCAGCACTACTGGCAAACTCTTTGCCAGAGTTGTGCTGAATAGACTCCAGGTTCTCGCTGAGAAGATCTACCCAGAATCACAGACTGGGTTCAGAGTAGGAAGGTCCACCACCGATATGATCTTCTCTTTGAGACAGCTGCAGGAGAAGTGCAGAGAGCAGAGAAAGTCACTCTACATGGCCTTTATTGACCTTACAAAAGCCTTCGACCTTGTGAGTAGGAGTGGTCTCTTCCAGCTGCTCGAACGGATAGGCTGCCCCCCTCAACTTCTCCGCATCCTACAGTCATTTCACACCGACATGCATGGCACCATCCAGTTTGATTGATCCACTTCATCCAAGCTGGGATGCGTGCTGGCGCCCACCCTGTTCGGGATATTCTTTTCCCTGGTTCTGCGCCAAGTTTTCTGTACAGCTACTGAGGGAGTCTACCTTCACACAAGGACAGATGGCAACCTTTTCACCCTTGCTCATCTGAAAGCCAAAACAAAGGTCAGGCCGCTTGTCATCAGGGACATGCTGTTTGCCGACAATGCAGTAGTGGTAGCACACTCCCAAGAGCACCTGCAAACCCTCATGGACCATTTCTCCCAAGCCTGCAAGGACTTTAGCCTGGTCATCAGCCCGAACAAAACCAAGACAATGGGACAGGGCACTGAAAATCCTCCGTCTATCACTATCAACAACTACACATTGGAAGCCGTAAACACCTTCACCTACCTCGGGTCCACCATCACTGACAATCTGTCCCTTGATGTTGAGCTCAGTAGACTCATTGGAAAAGCTGCCTCAACTTTCAGGAAGCTGACAGAGAGGGTATGGGACAATGGAAAGCTCACTACACATACAAAGGTGCAGGTGTACAGAGCCTGTGTCATTAGTACACTCCTCTATGGTAGCGAAACCTGGACCCTATATTCCCACCAAGAACGGAGGCTAAACAGTTTTTACCTTCGCTGCCTTAGGCGTATACTGGGCGTCACCTGGAAAGACATGGTCACCCACACGGCAATCTTAGAGAGAGCACAGCTTCCAAGCATGTACTCCCTACTGAGGCAAAGACGTCTACGTTGGCTGGGCCATGTCTGCCGGATGGATGATGGTCATATTTCAAAGGACATCCTGTTTGCCGAACTGTCGTCTGGTAAGAGACAGAAAGGACGCCCCCAGTTACGCTATAAGGACGTCTGCAAGCAAGACCTCAAGAGCTTCAACATCAGCCTTGACATCTGGGAAGTCACTGCCCAGGACCGCCTCAAGTGGCAGAAGGCGCTCCGCACCGGGCTGCTCAATTATGAAAACACTCTGGCAAAACACCATGAAACAAAGAGGATAAAGAGAAAGCAACAACAGGTCTCCTCCTCACCGTTTCTATCCTCGGGTGTGGCCCACACTTGCGACATCTGCGGCCGTGTCTGCCCCTCACGCATTGGCCTTCTCAGCCACAGAAGACACTGTGTTAAAACCTAACTCCCAGGCACAAGAAATCTATGGTCTTCCGAGACTGCGATGCCGATGAATGGTAATGAGTGGGGTTTGGGTCACATGTGCACTGGGGATGACAGGCGTAGGTTATATAAAGTCTGAATCACTTGCAGTTTGACGGCAGAGAGGGGAATTAGGCAGCCGTAATTTTTGTTGACCGTCTTTGTTGATATGATCGTTCGGATTACACAACTTTCAAACAAGTGCACATTACAGCAGATCTGAGTGGTTAAACAGAAAGCCACTGAAGTAGCTGTTTTGTTAAGAAATATCTGGAAACTTATCTGGACTCAGTGTGCTTTGGAAAAGACTGAAAAGCTGCAATAAGAAGTCTGAGCAAAAGGATGTCCATCAGTACTCAGGGAACCAGGACACCCTGGGTTGGGGGTCGATAATCGACTTGGTAGGAATTTCTTCTGATCTCTGGCCATATTTCTTGGACAGTCGCATAAAGAGAGGGGCTGAACTGCCAGCTGACTGACACCTGGTGGTGTGTTGGATCCGCTGTCAGATCGAAACATTTGATTCGGGCCGGCAGGCTGAGCAGGGAGGTCTTTAACTACCACCTCTGCAATAACTTCTCCCAGACTCCAAGGGAGGCTGGGGGCATTGAGCTGGAGTGGACCATGTTTTCCACCTCCATTGTTGACGCAGTAGCTTGGAGCTGTGAATTCAAAGTCTCTCAAGGTCCGGCATCTCTGGTGCCAGTTGTGGCAGCAAACACTGAACCCGGTGGGGAACACCGGAAGTGAGCGATGGCGTCAAGCTGAAGAAGAAGTCCTATTGGTCCGTGTTCATCTGTGGAACTCTCCAAACAGTTGACGGGTAATGGGAGGCCAAGCAAGCTGCAGCACAGTGTAAAAGAAATTATTTTTTATTTAGCATATATCATTTAAACCAGTAAAGTCAAGCAAGCTCATTTGATGACGCTTGTACAGGTGCACGAGGTGTCACGAGTTGTAGAACAAAGACTCCTTAGAAAATAATGAAGATGTGCGAGTCAGCAAACCTTCAAAATGCTACAGTTTATCATGCTAACCTTGTGACAATGAAGTAAGCAGATGGAAAAGTACTGAGAGAAAGGCGTAGTTGCTAAGCATTATAATAGGGACGTGTTTGTCACATTGGGCAGAGATCTCTCTGCATTCTTTTGTTGCATGTGTTCTGACTGACTTATTAAACTCTTAAAAGCAGCATTCTGACTTTGTGGTAAGTGAAGAAAATCCTCGACAACGGGATGTCGTGGAATTAAAAAACTTGAGTCAGGGAGATGTTTTGTGAGGCTTGTTGGATCGCAGTACCTCACATGTGTCACTGTCACTGTCAAGTGTTCTTTGAATGAAGACTTCGAGAAGAAAAATGCCAATTTCAAACTGTATTTAGCAAATAGAATCAATTCAAGATACAAATATTACAGAGCTCTGGGCCAGTTCATAACCCTACAATAACAAAGTCAATTGTCAGGGCATGAAGTCTGACAACCCTTGACCCAGTCTTTTATAGAAACACATATGTAAATTATTGATGCTAATTCAGTTCAATCCAGTCCTTCTGCTTGGGTGACCTCGTCTTCTTCCAGTCGCATTGTATGCTGGTACAGTGCTTGTTCTCTGTTGTTTCCCAAATGGCCAGGTCAAAGTTCACCACCTTCTTGCAGAGGAAATTTGTCAGGGTTTCCGGGTTGTGTCGGTCGTTGTCCTGCAGGGGGTGGTGTGGGGCACAATTGGTGGCAGCTGGCACTGCTGGCATGCGCACCTGTAGGCAATTTACATCGTGCTGCCTATTTAAGCAGGTTGCACCTGCCTGTCAGTGCCAGGGTGTCTGTTTGTCTTGTGAGGGTGTTCTGTTTGTCTTGTCAGTGTGCCTGTTCGTCTCAAGGCTGTCTGTTCGTCTTCCTCGTCGTGTGCTGGTGTTCTGTGTTTCCTGGGGGGCCGCTCCAGCTTCGTGTCTCCTGGAGGGCCGCTCCAGCATTGTGTCTTCTGGTGGACCGCCCCTGTTCCCTGCACCCTGGAGTGCCACCCCAGCTTCTTGTCTCCTGGAGGGCCACCCCAGCTTCGTGTCTCCTGGAGGACCGCTCCAGCTTCGTGTCTTCTGGTGGGCCGCCCCTGTTCCCTGCGCCCTGGAGGGCCGTCCCTGTTCCCTGGGTGCTCCCTAGTCCTGGAGGGCTGCCCTCGTGTTCCTCGTGTGCTTCGTGTTCCTTGTGTGCTCCGTGTTCCTCGTGTTCTTTGTGTGCCCCCCCGCTGTAAATAAAGCTGTTTGACCATTTTACCATTGCGTCCTGGCCTGCGTTATGGTCCTGATCAACCCGTCCGTGACAGAAATTATCAACACCAGTAAACTATGCTGTCAAGTTTTACAATGGGGGTTTAACACTTCCCGTCTGACTGTCTCCTGCTCCTTGCTAAAGATTATACTATCCCTAACTTCTAAACCAACTGTAACAGAAAACAGAAACATATAGAAAAAAGCAAAAACAATTCTCTTCAATTCCCCCTTTTGGCCTAGTCTAACTTCCAGTTGAGAACCATGGCCTCGGATTTTGAGGTGCTGATTTTCATCCCAGCCGCTTCACATGCGGCGGCGAACCGATCCAGTGATCGTTGGAGGTCACGGGCTGATGACGCCAACAGGACCACATCATCTGCAGAGAGCAGAGACCCGATCCTGAGGTCACCAAACCAGACCCCCTCAACAGTATGACTGCACCTAGAAATTCTGTCCATAAAAGTTATGAACAGAATTGGTGACAAAGGGAAGCCCTGGCGGAGACCAACCCTCACTGGAAACGAGTTCGACTTAATGCCAGCAATGTGGACCAAACTCTGACACCAATCGTACAGAGGACCCCCCAAAGGACCCCGCGAGGGACACGGTCGAATGCCTTCTCCAAGTCCACAAAACACATGTGGACTGGTTGGGCAAACTCCCATGCACCCTCGAAGACCCTGCTGAGGGTGTAGAGCTAGTCCACTGTTCCACACCCAGGACGAAAACCACATTGCTCCTCCTGAATCTGAGGTTTGACTATCCGGCGGCCCTCCTCTCCAGTACTCCTGAATAGACCTTACCAGGGAGGCTGAGGAGTGTGATCCCCCTATGGAATACACCCTCCGGTCCCCCTTCTTAAAAAGAGGGACTACCACCCCGGTTTGCCAATCCAGCGGCACCACCCCCGATGTCCACGCGATGTTGCAGAGTCGAGTCAACCATGACAGCCCTACAACATCCAGAGCCTTGAGGAACTCTGGGCGGATCTCATCCACCCCCGGGGCCTTGCCACCGAGGACTTTTTTGACTACCTCGGCAACTTCAGCTACGGAGATATGAGAGCCTATCCCCAGGTCCCCATCCCCTGCTTCCTCATTGGAAGGCGCGTTGGTGGGACTGAGGAGGTCCTCGAAGTATTCCTTCCACCGATCCACAACATCCCGAGTTGAGGTCAGCAGCACACCATCACCACTATACACAGCGTTGACAGTGCACTGCTTCCCCTTCCTCAGACGCCAGATGGTGTTCCAGAACCCTTTCGAGGCCGTCCAAAAGTCATTCTCCATGGCCTCACCGAACTCTTCCCATGCCCGGGTGTTTGCTTCGGCAACAGCTGTAGCTGCACTCCACTTGGCCTGCCGGTACCTATCTGCAGGCCAAGGAAGCACTAGTTCAATCTTCCGGGGCGCACAAAGAGCTGGTGAGACAACACGGGAGTCAGGTTCTGCACGTTCACTAGTCCAGCAGGACAGCGTGGAAACCTCAAACAAGCAAGGAAGACATCAAAATACTCCAATGCTGGTAGGCAGGTGCTCCCTCCTTAAATAGGTGGCCTAATGGAAATTGCCAACAGGTGCGCCTGAATGCAGCACCAGCAGGTGCTAATATGGACTGCTCCATGCCCCCTGCAGGAAAAATCAAACACAACCCAGAACCCTGGACCCCAACAAGTATCATGCAATAGACAGCATAACCAATATCCCAGAGGCAGCTTAGCAAATACCCATAGCAACCTTTGTCACAATCATAAACAATCATTCAGTTTAGTGTTATTTTGATCTAGGGTTAAACCATAACTAAAAGAAAAATGAAAGGTTATATCGCCACATCTGTTTATCTTTTTATGTCACACTGCGTTTGCAATTCAAGCTCTACTATATAAGCAGAATTATTGGATCCAAAAGCTGCTCTGCAACAACTACGCCTCTTGCACGAAGAACACCAGAGTACTATTTAGCATTATAGATCTGTTTATTTTTTGCTTTTTAGTCCGATTAGCTTACACGACCAAATGTAGCAATTTGGTTTTATAAATATTGTGCACTTTTAGTAAAGTTTCAGGAAAATAATCAAGTAGGAGTTCCAGACAGTAACAGCTGGACACCCAATGACAATGCATGTTTTGAGGTTTTCAGAGTTCATCTTTGAATTTTTCGGGATGTGTATCTGCTGCAAGTGAGTCTGCATAAAGACATAGAGAGCACTGTCACTTTTTAGCAGCACATCAGTCATATGAGCTCACGAGCATGGCTGCTGCTTGGAGAAGCAGCTGGAGAAGCACTCAAGACACTGCTGAATACCAAACATTTTAAGGCCAGCAGACCCAGACGTGGACACCACCTTCTCCACCGGAAGTAAGATTACACTTGCAGCCTTTTGTCCTTGGAAGTTGTAGATGTGCGTGACCAATAAAGAGTCTCGGTATGGAACGATGGTACTTTATTAAAGCTCCAACATGAGGCACCCTCAACATACGTTCTGTGTGCTAAAACTCCCAGCATCCTGAGCAGTTGAAACGTGATACACGACTGCTGTAACCATGGCAAATGCCATACATTCTACATCCCCCTTCTCAAGTAGAAGGTCTCTTAAAGTGAACATACATAGCTGCACCTGATAAACAAAGGCAGGAACTTGCACATAGAAAAACTTCAGGTTATTGCAGACAGAACATGTGGGAATGTAAAAGGACTGTCTGTGGGTCACAGTGCTAGCCTGTGACAAAGTTATCATAGAGAGAGCTGGGTTTAGAAACTCTCCCTGAGCGAGTGACAGTCAACTGCCGTTGACCCTGCACCCCTTCTGGTTCCGTGGCAGCACGTTGTAGGCTGGGTGGGGTTGCAATGCCCGTGACAGCCAGTGGGTCTTCAGCTGGGGAAACGGAGACATATGCTTCAGGTGTGTGGAGTAGGTGGTGTCTATTCCTGACATAAGTGGCATCCCCAGCCTTGACTTGGTAGCTGTTTGGTTGTGTCGCTGTTGCCAGTACTTTTGCCAGTCTGTCGTAGCCCCTCTGTGTCTGCATCGTTACTGTTTGCCCTGGGCATAAGGGGGGCAGTGGCCTGGTTGATTTGTCATAGTAAGCTTTACTCTTCTGTCTCACCTGTGTCAGGGCCCTGTAAACATGCTCATCTACTTTAGGTGAGTACATGGCTTTGGTCATGGGAATAAAAGCCCTTGTGCGCCGAGAAAGCAGGCACTGAGCAGGGGATGGCAGCCCATCTCTTGGTGTGTTACGTAGGCAGAGCATGGCAGCATCTACATCTATTTCATCTCGTGCACATTTCTCCAGTAGAGCGCACAGTTCTCTCGGCGAGTCCATTTGACTGAGGTGGCAGAAGTTCCACTTGCGAGCAAACTCTTGGAAGTCTCTGCTTGTGAAGTAGGCTGCGTTGTCTGTCATGAGCTGTTGTGGCACTCCATGAGTGGCAAAGTGTTGTTTAAGTTTAGTGATCAAGGTGGTACTTGTCGTTCCAGTGAGTCTGTCTATTTCAAACCATCCGGAGTAAGAATCAACAAGTACCAGATGCTCTCGTCCTTCCCATTCAAAAACGTCCGCCGCAGTGAGGGACCATGGCAGGTCAGGGATTGTGTGTGGTCGGAGTGGCTCTCTTGGTTGATGCGGTCTGAGAGCATTGCAGGGGGCGCACCTGGACACTTCTTGTTCAATATCAGTGTAGATAGTTGGCCAAAACATGGTCTCCTTAGCTCTGCGCTTTGTGGCCTCGAGCCCAGGGTGGCCCTGGTGCAACTGCTGTATGTAGTAGCGCTGCAGGGAGTGTGGGATGATGAGACGCTGGCCACGGAGGAGCAAGCCATCGACAGTTGTAATTTCCTCTCTCATGGCGTAGAACGGCCTCAAATCCCGTGGCAACTCCTTGAATGTGGCGGGCCAACCATCAGCAACAACCTGTGAGAGACGCCTGCACACGGGGTCTCGCGTTTCAGTTGCCCCACCCTATGTGAGGAGAGGACCTCCACAACCATCACTTCGTAGTCCTCCAACTCCGCAGACTGGTCAGTGGAGGGCAGGTGTGCACGGGATAAAGCGTCAGCGACATAGAGCTCTCTGCCCCTCTTGTAAATAACATTGAGGTTGTACCGCTGGAGGTGAAGCATCATCCGTTGTATGCGTGCAGAGGCAGTGTGCAGTGGCTTTCTCAGTATGGTGATGAGAGGTTGGTGGTCAGTTTCGACAGTCACGACTCGGCCATATACTGTATGTAGTGATGGAATTTTGTGCAGGCATACACGAGAGCCAAGAGCTCCTTCTCAATTTGAGCGTAGCGTGATTCAGTCTCTGTAAGGGCTCTGGAAGCAAAAGCCACCGGCCTGTCGTTTTGGAGGCAGACAGCGCCCAGCTCATGCTGCGAGGCATCAGCTGACAGTACAACTGGTTGGTGAACATCAAAGTATCTCAGCACAGGGGGGCTGGCAATGATGTCCTTCAGTTTAGTGAATGCCGCTGTGTGGGGCTCCAGCCAGCACCAGTCCACATCCTGCCGCAACAGTTCACGCAGAGGAGCCGTGATCTCACTGTAGCCTGGTATAAACTTGGTCAGGTAGTTGGTCATGCCCAGGAACCCCTGGAGGCCGTGTTTGTCCTCCGGGGGGGAAGGGGGGGAAACAGGCGAACAGCAGCTGTCTTAGAGGGGTCCGGCTTAACACCCTGGTCGGTGAGTAGGTGGCCGACGTAGGGGACCTCCATGACCCTGAACCTGCATTTGTTGGAGTTCAATCTCAGGTTCATAGCACGGACCCTGTCCAAGACCTGGCAGAGGTGCAGATCATGTTCCTCCCTAGAGCGGCCCCACACGAGGATGTCGTCAATCACGATCGCACATGACTGTCCCTCAAATAGCTGCTCCATGCACCTCTGGAAGATCTCACTGCCTGTGGTGATGCCATAGGGCATGCGTAGGAAGGCGTAGCGGGCCACTGGGGTCATGAAGGTGGTGAGTCTTGAGGATTCTTCGCTGAGTGGCACCTGCCAGAAGCCACGCTTTGCATCTAGAATGCTGAACATTTTGGCATCTGGCATGCCAGCGATCACCTCCTCCACAGTCTTCAGGGGGTGACGGGGCCTGAGGAGGGCCTTGTTAAGGTTGACAGGGTCAATGCATAGTCTGATGGTGCCGTCTTTTTTCTTCGCGGCCACCATTGCTGAAACCCATTCAGTGGGTTCCTGGATTGGTGTGATGACCCCCATGTTAGTCATTCTCTGCAGTTCTGCCCCGATTTTGTCCCTCATGGCCAGTGGCACCCGCCTCGGGGCACTTATGGTGGGGGGCACAGAGTGGTCAAGGTGCATGTGGTACACTACAGGCAGTTTGCCGATGGTGTCATTGTTGAACAGGTCTTTGTATTCCAATAGCTCAGGTGGTTCCTGCTGGGTGAGGGCATGCACTTCTGGACCGAAAGTCACAAAACCCAGCCTGACACTGTCTCTGAGACCAAGCAAGGGCTTAACGTTTCTGTCCACAATTTGAAATTGCAGTGGGCCACAGGTGAAATTCACATCTGCTGAACCAAGAGTCTGAATAATGTGACCCCCATAGGCAACAAGATTTGCTTTCTTGTCGGGATTAATGCGGGCAGTTGGGTCAGTGTGCTGTAGGAGCACCCTGGATATTACGTTACATTTGGCCCCAGTGTCAATCTTTACACGAATCTGCCTGCCCGTGTTGCATGCAGATAGCTTAGCAAACCTTTCATCTCGGTCACGCACATCCTGTGGTTGGTCTATGCTTTCGCAGTAAAACATGTCCACGCTCTCAGTGTCAAACACATCAGCTGGCCCTTGTGTCGGCTGCGCGTCAAGCTCACTCACGTGCGTGTATCCTCCTTTGTGTGTAGTGGGGGACAGGGGCCGTGCTGGTCTGATGGTGCCCGGTGGTTTTCCTGATCTGCAGCATCTCGAAAAGTGATTGAGTTTTCTGCAGATGTTGCAGTGGACTGCGCACACCTCCGCTTCCTTCTTTATTTCTCTGTTGGCCCTCTCCGACCGTTCATGCAGCATGCAGATTTCAATGGCTGCGTTCAGTGTGCGTTTTTTGTTTTAAGAGCTGGGCGCGGACCACGTCATCGTGGATGACGCAGACCAGACGGTCCCTAACCAGTTCATCATGTAGCACACCGAAGTCACACTTCTTGGCCATTACCTTCAGCGTGGCAACATAATACTGGATAGACTCATGTTGTTTCTGGTTGGTTGTGTTGAATGCATGTCTGTCCATAATTATGTTTTTTACTGGCAGGCAGAGCTGGTCAAACTTCTGTACGAGGACGTCGGGGTCCTCGCGATCCTCTTCCCTCTCGAAGTCAAATGAGTCGAGTTTATCCAGAGCCTCTGGGCCGGCCAGGTTGAGGAATGTGTAAGCCGTTAACTTCTTGCTAGTGGCCGACAGCCTGGCGTTGCAGTAGACGTGCCACTCACGCTTAAACTTCTCCCAGTTGTGAGCAATGTCCTCATTAAAAACAAGTGGGTCAATCTGGCAGAGTCCTTGAGCCATTCTGACACCATGCAACTGCTGTAACCATGGCAAATGCAATACAGTCTACAGAAGTGCAGAACTGTGACATGAGAGTGACCTGAGAGCAAATGGCACTGATGTCATCACAGCAGCCAGGATCTCATTGAAGTTTAATGCGTCCTGGTCTAGTTTGTTGCTGTCATAATGTCAGAATGCAGCAAACATCTGATAACGAACCATTACCCCCAAGAGAAAGGTTTTTCATTTTTATCTTCATAGCAGATAGAGTGATCAAGCAGTGTACTGTATAAAGCACTAATAACGACACAGCTAATCATTAACCGTCAGCTCCTCAACCCGCTAATACTGTCACCGTCTACAAATCTAAATGCAGTTACTTTGTGATCATCATTATTATACCTTTAGGAGAGTTGATTTGTTAAATGTATGCGATCATAAATTGTATCGAGCATTTTCAAAACAAGCGATTGGAAAAATCAAATCAAATCAATCTTTATTTATATAGCGTCTTATACAATCAAAATTGTTTCAAGGTGCTTTACAGAATCCCAGGGCCTAACCCCAGACAAGCAACAGTGGCAAGGAAAAACTCCCCTTTAACAGAAAGAAACCTTGAGCAGGACCAGGCTCATGTACGGGGACCCTCCTGCTGATGGCCAGCTGGGTAGAGAGAGAGGAGAAGGGAGAGGACAGGTAGAGGATAGAATAGGTAGGAGAGGAAGAGGGAGAGGGAGAGGGAGAGGAGAGGGAGAAGGAGAAGGAGAGGAGAAGGAGAGGAGAGGAGAGGCACAGAGCACAGAAACACACACAAAAATACACTATACAACAGTAAGCGGGGTCGGAGGTCATCATGCAGCTCCGAAGGCGGCGATACGTGTAAATGAATAGTGGGGGGGGAACAGTAAAACTACAAAGGAATTAGCATAACTAGTCTGCTTGATGAGGAGGAGGAAAGGAGAGGAGAGGAGAGGAG
Source organism: Takifugu flavidus (assembly GCF_003711565.1). Classification (NCBI taxonomy): domain Eukaryota; kingdom Metazoa; phylum Chordata; class Actinopteri; order Tetraodontiformes; family Tetraodontidae; genus Takifugu; species Takifugu flavidus. The sequence goes on from NC_079521.1 coordinate 4,336,591, forward strand.
AGGAAACCATGACCCAGTGGGGTGACAGAGGCCTGTCAGGTGATCATGTTTCCGGACCCCGGCAGTCTTGGCCTATAACAGCATAGCTAAGATGTTAACCTAATGATTAGACGACCCCCTAAGTATGATAATTTGTCTGTCTATAATAGTAACTGGAACTACAGAATTAGTAACAATAAGCTTTTTCAAAGAGGTAGGTTTTAAGTCTGATCTTAAAAGTAGCGATGGAGTCAGCCTCCCGTACCTGGACAGGGAGCTGGTTCCATAGCAGAGGGGCCTGGTAGCTAAATGCTCGGCCCCCCATTCTACTCCTAGAAACTCTGGGAACCACAAGTAGACCAGCATTCTGAGAGTGGAGCGGTCTATTCGGCTGATAAGGTATCACTAGCTCCTCCAGGTACGATGGAGCTAGGCCTCTTGAGGACCTTGTAGGTCAAAAGAAGGGTTTTAAAAATTATTCTAAATTTAACGGGCAGCCAATGAAGCAACGCCATTACAGGAGTTATGTGATCTCTTTTGTCAATGCCTGTCAGAACTCTGGCTGCAGCATTTTGGATCAACTGGAGACTTCTTAAAGAGTTGTTTGGACACCCTGATAATAAAGAATTACAATAGTCCAGCCTGGAAGTAACAAAAGCATGAATTAACTTTTCAGCATCATGCCGCGTCAGTAGCTTCCTAATCTTTGTGATGTTCCTCAGGCAAAAAAAGGCACTTCTAGAGACTAATTTAATGTGTGAGTTGAAGGAGAGATTTTGATCAAAAGTTACTCCTAGATTCCTCACAGAGAGACTAGATGTTAATGAGATACCATCTAGAGTAATCATATAATCTAATCTATCCCTGAGAGGTTCAGGACCAAACACCATGACCTCAGTTTTTCCTGAGTTAAGGAGGAGGAAATTTGAAGACATCCAGGACTTTATGTCTTTAAGGCAGGTCTGGAGCTTCACGAACTTCTCTGTCTCCTCTGGTTTCATGGATAAATAAAGCTGAGTGTCATCAGCATAACAATGAAAATTTATCCCATGCTGCCAAATAATGTTCCCTAAGGGAAGCATGTACAAGGTGAAGAGGATTGGTCCAAGTACAGAACCTTGAGAAACTCCGTGGCTAACCCTACTGTATGAGGAGGGAACACCATGGACATGAGCAAACTGGTATCTATCAGATAAATATGATCTAAACCCGTCTAGTGCTGTCCTTTTAATCCCAATCACATGTTCCAGTCTATGTAACAGGATGCTGTGATCAACTGTATCAAAAGCAGCACTGAGATCCAGCATAACCAGCATAGAGACCAGTCCATGATCTGAAGCTATGAGAAGATCATTAGCAACTTTAAGAAGTGCCGTTTCTGTGCTGTGATGAGCTCCAGAGCCTGACTGAAACATCTCAAACAGGCTGTTCATCTGCAGGTGCTCCAGTAACTGAGTCACCACCACCTTCTCAAGAACTTTCGAGATAAAAGGAAGGTTGGATATTGGCCTATAATTTGCTAATACGTCAGGATCCAGTGATGGTTTTTTAAGCAACGGCTTAATCACTGCCACCTTGTAGGACCGGGGTACATAACCTGACACTAAAGAACCATTGATCTGGTCCAGGATAGAACTGCCAATCAATGGTAAAACATCCTTCAACAGGTGTGTTGGGATGGGATCTAAAAGACACGTGGTGGTCTTGGATTTCTGAATTAGCAATGACGCCTCCGAAAAATATATAGGGGTGAAGGAGTTTAAGGGCTCGTTGGAGAACCTGTATGTTCCCACAGTCGGCACATCTGGTGATGGTCCAGTTGTTGGGATGGCCTGGTTAGCTTTCTCTCTGATAGCTAGAACTTTATCAGTGAAGAAGCTCATGAAGTCTTCACCACTAAGGGAAGAAGGGATACGTGGATCTAAAACACTGTGACTCTTGGTTAATTTGGCCACAGTGCTGAAAAGAAACCTGGGGTTGTTCTTATTTTCCTCAATCAAAGAAGAAAAATAAGCTGTTCTAGCCTTGCGAAGGGCCTTTTTGTAAACTATGATGAGAATTGTCTTTATCTTGTTGTTATGTGTTTCACCATATGTTTCTGTCTTCTCTTAGAAGTTAGGCAAGGTAGACTCATTGGTAAATGTAATAAACAGAGACATTCCAGTTGCAGGATTGTTGTCTGTTCTATTGTTATCTCAGGAGCCAGTCAGGCAGGGGGTGTCAACCACTCATTGTATACAGGACATCAGGGGGTTGATGATCACATTTGCATGAAGAATGGGATCTGGCCACCTGGGAAAACAATGGAAAAGAAGAACTCTACCAACACCGAATGGGACTGGAGGAAGAGGACGAGGCCATCCCAGCAGGGGATCTGGATTGGATTGCATGAACATTGTGAATTTGCATGTGTGTGACTATAAAGGACTGGGCCAAGGGATAGTTAGGTTGTCAGACTTCGTGCCCTGACAATTAACTCTGTTGTTGCTAGGGTTATGAACTGGCCCGGAGCTCTGTAATATTTGTATCTGGAATTGGTTCTATTGTTAAATACATTTTGAAATTGGTACTTTTCTTCTCGAAGTCTTCATTCAAAGAACACGCGGATCGGCAGCTACACTTGAAAGGTATCGCGATCCAACAACTAATAGACAGTCTTTCCAGGCTACATGGTAGCTGTCTATTTTACAAGAATGCCACTTCCTTTCCAGTCTTCGCACTTTCTGCTTGAGGGTCCTGATATGTGAATTATACCAGGAGGTACACCTCCTCTGATTTACTATTTTCTTTTTCAGGGGGGCAACAGAATCAAGCGTGATTCTCAGTGAGGTTGCTGCACCTTCAGCAATAGAGTCAACCTCAGCAGGGCTAAGATTATAGTGATTGATCCCTGGGGAAACACACGGTGGTCCTGGGATCAGCACAGGGATCACTTCCTTAAACTTAGCTACAGCATTATCTGAAAGACATCTGCTATAGTAAGACTTTGTTCTGAGCATAGAAGAATCCTTAATCATAAATGTAAAAGTGATCAAAGAATGGTCTGACAGGACTGGGTTCTGAGGGAACACTGACACATGTTCTACCTCAACACCATAAGTCAGAACTAGATCTAGGGTGTGGTTAAAGCTGTGAGTTGGTTGGTTTATCTGCTGGAGGAAACCAACTGACTCATGTAATGAAATGAAGCCATTTCTAAAGCTGTCATTTATAACGTCCATATGGATATTAAAGTCTCCAATGATAATGACTTTTTCCGTTCTAAGGACCAAGTCAGATAAGAAATCAGAGAACTCAGACTCAGGAACTCTGAATGTGGCCCAGCAGGGGGCCGATATACAACTACAAACAGAAGTGGCTTTTCTGTCCTCCAGTTCAGATGAGTGATGCCAAGAGTCAGGCTTTCAAATGAACTGAAGCTATGTTTTGGTCTGGGATTAATTAATAACTTGGAGTGATAGATTGCTGCCACTCCCCCTCCTCGACCAGTAACACGTGGAATATGATAATTAAGATGGGTAGGAGGAGTAGATTCATTTAAGCTCACATACTCCTCCTCCTGAAGCCAGGTCTCAGTAAGACAAAATAAATCAATGTGATGATCCGCTATCAGGTCGTGCACTAACAGGGATTTACACAAAAGAGATCTAATATTTAACAGTCCACACTTAATTGTGATATTAGTTTCTCCAACTTGTGCTTCAGTATTAATTTTAATAAGATTTTGGTGATTGACCGCTCCCCCGCTCTGTGCTTGGTGAACTTTTAACCGTGGAACAGAGACTACCTCTATAGTGTTAAATATGTTATTGTTGGTGGGTGAGGGTTCTAAGGAAGCAGCAGAGAGGTGTGTAAGACTACAACTCTGCATCCTGGTCTGGACCCTGGATTGTCAGGTCACTTTGGGTCTAATAAAATTAGCCAGATTACTAGAAATGAGAGAGGCACCATCCCGCGTGGGATGGACACCGTCTCTCCTAATCAGACCAGGTTTTCCCCAAAAGGTGCTCCAATTGTCTATAAAGGCCACCTGGTTATCGGGGCACCACCCTGACAGCCAGCGACGAAGCGATGACATGCGGCTAAACATCTCATCGCTGGCCAGATTGGGGAGGGGACCAGAGAATGCTACGGAGTCCGACATCGTTTTTGCGTAGTTACACACCGACTTCAAGTTAATTTTAGTGACCTCCGACTGACGAAGCCGGGTGTCATTGGCTCCGACGTGGATAATAACTTTACCAAATTTACGATTATGTCTCGCCAGCAGCCATAAATTTGCTTCTATGTCGCCCGCTCTGGCCCCCGGAATGCACCTAACTATGGTCGCTGGAGTCGGCTTCACGTGGCGCAAAACAGAGTCGCCAATTACCAGGGTCGGTTTCTCAGCGGGTGTATATAAGCATTAAACAATTATTGTAATTGAATGGGTTTGGAGGGCACCTGAGCTGATGCATAAATCCAGTCAAGAGAACTCAGCTCTGACAGAGAAGGATAAATTATACAGTCTAACAGCAGACGGTAGGAACAACTTTCTGTACCGTTCCTTAGAGCAGTGAGGCTGCAGGAGTCTGTTTCTGAAGCTGCTTCTCAGTTTGTCCACTGTGTTATGGAGTGGGTGGGGGGGATTGTCCATGATTGTCCGCACTTTTAACACCATCCTGTCCCTCACCACCTTGTCCAGGTTTGCAAGTTTACAGCCAACAACAGACCCTGCCTTTTTAATGAGTTTGTTGAGTCTGTTGGCATCCTTTGCTTTAATGCCTGCACCCCAGCACACAACAGCAAAGAAGATGGTACTGGCCATGACAGACTGATAAAACATGTGGATCATCCTGCTGCAAACACTGAAGGACCTGAGTCTCCTGAGGAAGTAGAGTCTGCTCATGGCCTTCTTGTAGACAGCATCAGTGTTTGTGGACCACTCCAATTTATTGTCCAGCTGAACACCCAGGAACTTGTAAGATGGGACTATTTCCACGTTCCGTTCCAACTAATGCAGACTGGGGAGGGTGGGGGCTTACTTTTTCTGAAATCCACCACCATCTCCTTCGTCTTAGTCACGTTGAGCTGCAGGTGGTTCTCCCTGCACCACCTAACAAAACTCTCTACAAGGTCCCTGTATTCCTCCTCTTGTCCTTTCTCCACACAGCCGAATATGGCTGTGTCATCAGAGTACTTCTGGAGGTGACATGACACAGAGTGGTACTGGAAGTCAGCTGTGTAGGTGGTGAACAGAAAGGGGGACAGCATAGTTCCTTGAGGAGCCCCTGTGTTGCTCATCCATGGGTCAGACACACAGTTCCGTAGTCTCACAAACTGTGGTCGACCTGTCAGGTAGTCCTCAATCCAAGAAACAAGGGGAGCATCCATCTGCATGTTTTCCAACTAAACCCTCAGCAGTCTTGGCTGGATGGTAGTGGTGGGCAAGTGAAGCTTCATGAAGCACTGAGGCTTTCCTAACAATTGTGCCGAACAAAATTCAAATCTTCAAGACTTCAGTGATGGTGACTTCTGGTGGACAACTGAAGCCATAGCAACCTCTAAAGAGCACGACTGAAGCACTGGCACTGTTTCAATCCCATGACACCAATAAAAGTTCATTGTGTGGTCATTCAGGTGTTTTGTTCATTCATACCAAATAATGATTATATCGTCTTTACAATAAAATATGCAGATGCTCTCCCCCTTACTCTAAAACAACAACAACTCTGAACATTCAAGATTAACCTACAGAATAAATGCAAATTATATTAAGGGTTCAGTGTTGGTTAAGGGTTTATTGAACACTTTGAGATTTATTTAAAAACTGTACTAAAAGTCCCTAACAGGATTAGAGATCCGTCCTACTTTGCAAATGATCATGGTGTTTGAAATCAGAAACATTGTTTTTTTGTGTGTGATGTGTTTCCTCTTCACAGGGTTTTATTGAGAAATATCATTTTTTTCTGCTGTTGCAGGCTTTGGTCTTCTCCTCTTCTGGCTGACCAGCTCCCCAGCTTTGGAAAATATCCTTTCAGAGGGAACAGATGATGCTGGGATGCACAGACACTTGCATGCAAGTTTCCACAGCATAGGATATAAAGTTTTTCGTGCCACCCAGTACTTCAAGGGATCCTCGGCTCTTGTCAGAATTTGTTCATTCAAATATCTATGACACAGACTGTAAGACAATGAATGACTGAATAAAAAAAATGTTGTTTCAACACAACATCTACAATAAATAGACACAAACATACATATATACAGTATATATACGAATATATAGTGTTGACAGGGTCACAGGTTTGCTGGGTATGATTGTCATCATGCCTAGCACGCAAGTGTCTTAGCATAGATGATGTGTTGTTGCTGTAAGACAACTCTTGTGTGCATTGCAAACACTGCACCTACAAGCAATTGAAATTTTGAGACCCATTCAAAAATTAAAAATACAATTCAATTATGGAAACATAAAATGTATGCTGTGAACTGCATTATACCTTATTTGGTGCGATGAGATTAAAATGATCCCAAACTTTAGAACATCATTACTGGTGGTACTCGTCATGAAACTTGACAAAATACTCTAACTCTCACTTTCCAAATCTCTATCTCCTCACAACCCAACAATTTTGAAGCATAATAATGAATCTGATATAGCTGGTGTGCCATTAAACCACTGAAATCTGTCAAACCTGTCAAGCTGTCATTGGCTCAGAATGCATTAAAAACGCCATTAGCCAATGACACACACTGAAAGACTGAGCCATTGAAAGGCTTCGAAACATTTTGAAGCAATGAAGCGCGAAGCGAAACAGCGATGACGTTCGAATCTTCATACGTCATTGGTCACGTGACACTGGTGTTTTGATACAAGCTCTGACACAGCGTTTCGAATCACTCAGCTTCAGGAAGAGTGACACAAGCTCCAAAGCCTCGGTATCATTTGCCCATCACTACTGGATGGTGTTGAAGGCAGAAGAGAAGTCAAAGAACATGACCCGCACTGTGGTGTTTAGTCTGTCCAAGGAGGAGTAAGCCCTCTGTAGCAAGTATATGACCGCGTCATCAACCCCCACCTTCAGCTGATAGGCAAACTGCAGAGGATCTTGGAAAGGGCTCACCAGAGGTTTGAGGTGTGACAGCACCAGCCGCTCCATGACCTTCATAATGTGGGATGTCAGTGCTATTGTCACATTTGGGTTCTCATCTGGTTCCTGACAGCATTCCATATTAATTCACCATTGCACGTAGGGGCATAGTCTTTTCTGATTATGCAGGAATGAACTGTCTACTATCGCCCACAAGACCCAGAAATTACAACATTTCCTTTACAGTCTCTCATACCACTCATTTTGGTCAGCAGGAAGGTCAACCTGCGCAGCCACACCCTCAGGCCCAACAAACAAACACGGTCATGTAATCATCCAGAAATTTCCCTGTAACTTTTCTCTAAATGCATCCTGATACACTTCTCACGGTCGTAAAATAGGGTGACATGATAGGGATCAACTGGCAGGGAAAAGGACTTAGCATCGACAACCAGGGCCTCCAGCTCTGAAACAATGGCACAACACCGACACCAGGTGACGTGTCAGGCTCAAGTTCTCCCCAATAAATGTCCACCCACACCCTTTGTTCTGGAGAGGGTGTTGGACTCATCAGCATTTGTCCCTTTACACCTTGGTGTGGAATAGAGCAGTTCAGTTTCATTCCATTAGGAAATTGCACCACAAGACCTTTGTCTCCACACAGAATAGCCGCTCCTGTCCTCACAAGGAGATTTCACCCCAACAGGTTGATAGGGCAATGTGGTGAAATCACAAAGGGTGCAACACAGTCTGTCCGGCAAAGTGAGTCACTAATGGCACAGAAAACAGCAGTCTCTCCGGTCTCCCTGAGAACCCCACAAGCTCGCCAGTGTCAAATGAGATCAGCTCCGGTGATAAATTCCATGAGATAGTGGAATAGCGGGCTCCTGAATCAACCATGAAAGAATGAACTATTGGGACATTTTGGCCTTGTGGAGCAACCTCAGTATTCGGAGCCCTATATTGAGGTCTCCCCCTTTTTCTGCTTCCTCGGTTAGGCTGGGACAAGAGGGGGGGGGAGTTTGGGCAAGGTCCAAATGTTGGAACACTGCCTGGTACCTCCGGATAGTTACGATATGGATAGTCCCTTCGCCAATGGCCATACCCTTTGCAGGCGTGACACTGATCTCGGCCTGAGTACCCGCCTATCAAGCCGTATCCCTGCCCGCCGCATCTCCCACACATGCCTCCCCTAGGACCGACCCAATACGGGTTTATCGGAGCAAAGTCTTGTTGCGGACCTAACGGATCTGGCTGCACCTGCCAAGGAAACTACTGAACCATCTGTTTCTCTTCATTTTGTTTTTTTATTACGCTTTTTCCATGCCTTATCTAACTGCATTTTTAGGAGCTGTTCCTGCGCTGTCATCACCTCCTCTTTGTTTATGGCCCCTGTCAGCAGTAAACCTCTATACTCACACTCACTCTCTTCCCCTGATTCTGATTCCTAATTTTCCATACTTAAACCTGGATCTATTTCAGATAATTGTGTCTGAAATTCAACTGGCTCTTGAAGCTCCAATTCCCCAATAAATGTAGCTGGAAGTTTGAGGGTGACGGTCTAACTCTCACTTTCCTCTTTATCACTGCCATAAATCAGTCTTGCTTTCTCCTTCCTGCACTCAGGCCTGACAAATCCTCCTGAGGGATCAGCTCTTTTCACTTGTTTTATTTGATTGCTAGATGTTTTAAAGACATTTAATGCAGATTTTTGACAGTACTGTTTTCTAAATGTTTTTTTTAAAAAATATTTTAGGGTGAACCACCTGACATTCTTTTCTAAATTCATTTTTTCCTAACTTATCTCCAACCTCTTCCTGTCCCTGTTCCCACGTAACTCCTGCATCTCTTCCTCTCTGTCCACATCTACGTAACTGACCAATGTTAACAGTGAAAACTGGCTATTGATATGGCGGTGGGGAAAAGGTAATAGATAATGATGGATAAAGAGTGGTGTTAAGTGACAGCGTCTGGTTTGGATCTTCTAGTGGAGGCTTCTCTAAATTGGGCACTCGTATGACCCCCTAGATCTGCAATTGTGCACTGCCACACATGCCACAGCCACAACATGTATCCTTCGACGCTTATCTTCTAATTCCTTACCCTGTTTTTGCCATGATTTTCCTGCTATAAAAGCTAATCTTGGATTATCCAGATAATCTTGTAATATGGTATGAATTGCTGATTCCCATTTACACAATGTTTCAGCTAAATTAACCTTCACCTCTGGAGGGGGAAGTATTCTTTGCTTCTGAGCTTCCTTCCACAACTTTTTTATTGCATCCAATTCTCTTTCCCTGTCCTCTTCTTTCATGCCACTCACAACCTGATCAAGTGTCCACTTCCACTGTTCTTCCACAGACCGGGGATAGGGAGAACATTCTCCCTGATCACAACACGCTTTACCACATTCTAGTTCCATCTTTAACTATGCTCCCAAGTGAGATTGAATGTGAATGACCCAATGGTCAACTCAATGCCTCAGTGCCTCTCTCCTCTCCTCTCCTCTCCTCTCCTCTCCTCTCCTCTCCTCTCCTCTCCTCTCCTCTCCTCTCCTCTCCTCATCAAGGAGACTAGTTATGCTGATTCTTGTGTAGTTTTTCTGCTCCCCCCCTTCTGTATTCATTTACAGGCATCGCCACATTTGGAGCTGCGTGATGACCTCTGGCCCCGCTGACCCACTCGGCCGGCGGCTTGCATAAATAGTGTATTTTTGTATGTGTTTCTGTGCTCTGTGCTCTGTGCCTCTCCTCTCCTCTCCTCTCCTCTCCTCTCCTCTCCTCTCCTCTCCTCTCCTCTCCATCCTATCATCTAACTGTCCTCCCCCCTCCTCTCTCTCTACCCATCTGGCCGTCAGCAGGAGGGTCCCCCTACGTGAGCCTGGTCCTGCTCAAGGTTTCTTCCTGTTAAAGGGGAGTTTTTTTACATGTCCAATGTACAAACCTAATTCAGTCCAAGGTTTGTACACTTGCCTGATTGTTCTGATAGTCTGAGAATGACTATCAGTACATCTTGAAAAAATTCTGGCAAACCATCCAGCACCTTAGGAGGGGGAAGCAGTTTTCTGCCAACATGGCTTACAATGCGGGTGGAGGGCTTCTGGCCTCACCTGGGGATATCGTCGTATGTAGAAGGAATACTGTGAGAATCTCTTCAAACCTCTCAAACAGCCTTCCACTGAGGAAGCAGAGGCTGGGGCCTCTGGATTGGACTCTGCCATCACCAAAGCCATTATTGAGGTAGTTATAGTAAGCTTCTCTGTGGCCAGGCATCGGAGATGGATGAAACCTGTCCTGAATAACTCACATCTCTGGATATTGTGGGGCTGACATAGTTGACACACTTTTGTAGCATCGCATAGAAGATGAGGGCAGTGTCTCTGGAGTTGCAAACCGGGGTGGTGGTACTTCTTTTTTTAAAAGGGGACCGGAGGGTGTGTTCCAACTATAAGGAGTTCACATTTCTCAGCCTCCCTGGGAAGGCCAGGTAAGTGGAGAAGAGAATTCAGCTAATAGTCATACCCCAGATTCAGGAGGAACAATGCAGTTTTCGTCCCAACCGTGGAACACTGGACCAGGTTTATACCCCCCACAGGGCACTTAAGGGTTCAGGGTGGTTTGCCCAACCAGTCAGCACATGTTTTGCTGATCTGGAAAGGGCATTAAATTGTGTCCCTCAGGGTATCCTGTGGGGGGTCCTCCAGGAGTATGGGGTCCATGGCCTCTGCTAAACAGCTGTTCAGTCTCTGTTTGACCAGAGCAGGAGATTGTTTTCGACGCATGCTCTGTTCTCTGGAATGGAGGTTTTGAGAGCTCTGGTTAAAATCTTTAAATTGCATTATGGTAACAGTATGGAGACTTGACAAGCATATAGAATACTTCATCAGAGAATGTTGAAGACCTTTTATTTATTTTCTGCCTTTTTAAAGAATTCTTTATGGTTTAATTTGTGCAGAGTGAGGAGTTTTGTGCAGTTTTGTTGACAAATTTGTCAAATTTGAAATGAACAGGGGGACACTGTTGTTTTATATTTACATTAAATACTTGATGGTTATTTGCAGGGAATCTTACCCCTCATCTCAACTGGTCTATCAGCATCAGCGCGGAGTTACAAGGATTTATCTAATATGATTATTAGGCCCCTCCTGGGCTACCACCTTATCGTGGTGGAGGGGTTTGCGTGTCCCAATGATCCTAGGAGCTCCGTTGTCTGGGGCTTTATGCCCCTGGTAGGACCACCTATGGCAAACAGGTCCTAGGTGAGGGACCAGACAAAGCGTAGCCCAGGACCCCCTAATGATGAGAAACAGTATTGGTTCCGTTACCCTTGCCCCGATGCGGGTCACCGGAGACCCCTCCTGGAGCCAGGCCTGGGGGCAGGGCATGTTGGCGAGCGCCTGGTGGCCGGACCTCTGCCCATGGAGTCCGGCCGGGCACAGCCCGAAGAGGCAACATGGGACCCCCTTCCTGTGGGCTCACCACCTGCAGGAGGGGCCAAGGGGGTCGGGTGCATTGTGTGTTGGGTATAGCGGCCGAAGGCTGCATAAACTGGCTCTAGGGACATGGAATGTCACCTCTCTGGTGGGAAAGGAGCCTGAGCTGGTGCACGAGGTTGAGAAGTTCCAGTGGTGAGAGGCGACGGGCAGGGGTGGCAATTCTCGTTGCTCCCCAGCTCAGTGCCTGTATATTGGAGTTTACCCCGGTGGATGAGAGGGTAGCCTTCCTTCGCCTTCGGGTGGGGGGACGAATCCTGACTGTTGTTTGTGCCTATGGCCCAAACAGCAGTTCAGCGTATCCACCCTTTTGGAGTCCTTAGAGGGAGTGCTGGAGAGTGCTCCTTCTGGGGGCTCCCTCATCCTCCTGGGTGACTTCAATGCTCACGTTGAGGGTGTGATTGGGAAGAACGGCCCCCCTGATCTGAACCCGAGTGATGTTTTGTTATTGGACTTCTGTGCTCGTCTCAGATTGTCCACACCTTGTTGAGGCATAAAGGCGTCCACATGTGAACTTGGCACCAGGACGCCTTAGGCCGCAGGTCGATGATCAACTTTGTGGTCGTGTCATCGGATTTGCGGCCGCATGTTCTGGACACCCGGGTAAAGAGAGGAGCAGAGCTGTCAACTGATCACCACCTGGTGGTGAGTTGGCTCCGATGGTGGGGAAGGATGCCGGACAGACCCGGCAGACCCAAACGTATTGTGAGGGTCTGCTGGGAATGCCTGGCAGAGTCTCATGTCAGAAGGAGCGTCAACTCACACCTCCGGGAGAGCTTTGACCATGTCCCGGGGGAGGCGGGGGACATTGAGTCTGAGTGGACCATGTTCCGTGCCTCCATTGTTGAGGCGGCTGACCAGTGCTGTTGCCACAAGGTGGTTGGTGCCTGTCGTGGTGGCAATGCCCGAACCCGCTGGTGGACACCAGCGGTGAGGGATGCCGTCAGGCTGAAGAAGGAGTCGTATCGGGCCTTACTGGCCTGTGGGATTCCTGAGGCAGCAGATAGGTACCGTCAGGCCAAGCGGAGTGCAGCTACGGCGGTTGCCGAGGCAAAGACATGGGAGGCATGGGAAGAGTTCAGTGAGGCCATGGAGAACGACTTACGGGCAGCTTCGAAAAGGTTCTGGACCCCCATCCGACGTCTGAGGAAGGGGAAGCAGTGCACTGTCAACACTGTGTATAGTTGCAATGGTGTGCTGCTGACCTTGACTCGGGATGTTGTGGATCGGTGGAAGGAATACTTCGAGGACCTCCTTAATCCCACCAACGCGCCTTCCAGTGAGGAAGCAGGGCCTGGGGACCTGGGGACAGGCTCTCGTATCTCCAGGTCTGAAGTTGCCGAGGTAGTCAAAAAAGTCCTCGGTAGCAAGGCCCCGGAGGTGGATGAGATCTGCCCAGAGTTCCTTAAGGCTCTGGATGTTGTAGGGCTGTCGTGGTTGACTCGACTCTGCAACATCGTATGGACATCGGGAGCGGTGCCGCTGAATTGGCAGACCGGGGTGGTAGTCCCTCTTTTTAAGAAGGGGGACCGGAGGGTGAGTTCCAACTATAGGGGGATCACACTCCTCAGCCGCCCTGGTAAGGTCTATTCAGGGGTACTGGAGAGGAGGGTCTGCCGGATAGTCGAACCTCGGATTCAGGAGGAGCAATGTGGTTTTCATCCTGGGCGTGGAACAGTGGACCAGCTCTACACCCTCAGCAGGGTCTTCGAGGGTGCATGGGAGTTTGCCCAACCAGTCCACATGTGTTTTGTGGACTTGGAGAAGGCATTCGACCTTGTCCCTCACGGGGTCCTGTGGGGGGTCCTCCGAGAGTATGGGGTGTCGGGCCCGCTGATACGGGCTGTCCGCTCTCTGTACGATCGGTGTCAGAGTTTGGTCCACATTGCTGGCAGTAAGTGAAACTCATTTCCGGTGAGGGTTGGTCTCTGCCAGGGTTGCCCTTTGTCACCGATTCTGTTCATAACTTTTATGGACAGAATTTCTAGGTGCAGTCATGGTGTTGAGGGGGTCCGGTTTGGTGACCTCAGGATCGGGTCTCTGCTCTTTGCAGATGATGTGGTCCTGTGTACCTGGCGCCGCGCGAGTGGCAGCCTGTAACAACAGCTCCCGCTCACCCTCAAGCTTTTCTTTACTTTTTTCTTCTTTCTCCGCACCTGCTACTTTTGTTTTTGTGCGTTCGGTCTGTTTCATTTACCTTCATCATGTATGTAAGACTTATGGAGCACTGGTGGCTCTACTCATTTTTTCACTTTTCGATAACGCGTCCGGAGACCCATCGCGGAGCCACGGCTCGCTTGTTTACAGCAGGGATCAGCTGTTCGCCCTGCGGAGCTCTGCGGCGCTGCACAAGGAGCGACCCGATGTGCCCCCCGAGCTGAGGAGGAGGAAACGGGGATGCCGCGCCAGGGTCGAGCGCCGTGCCAGGAGGAGACGCTATCGGCCCGTCCTGCCCTCCATCATCATGGGGAACGTCAGATCTCTCCCCAACAAGATGGACGAGCTGGCGGCGCTGACCTGGTATCAGCGGGAGTACCGGGAGTGCAGCCTGCTGCTGTTTACGGAGACCTGGCTAACCGCGCTAATTCCGGACACGGCCGCACAACTTGAAGGATTTACTCTTTTACGGGCAGACAGAAGCATGGAAAGTGGTAAGAGGAAGGGAGAAGGACTGGCAGTGTTTGTGAACGATAGATGGTGTAACCCTGGGCACATCACTATCAAGGAGCAGCACTGCCGTAAGGACATCGAACTGTTAGCCGTTAGCATGAGGCCTCAGTACCTGCCAAGGGAGTTCACACATGCCCTCGCGGTGGTTGTGTACATCCCCCCATTTGCTAATGCTGATGCAGCCTGTGATGTCCTGCTCTCAGCAGTGAGCAGGCTGCAGACACAACACCCTGACGCCCTCCTCCTCATCTCTGGAGACTTCAATCATGCCTCTCCATCATCTTCCCTGCCCAAATTCACCCAGTACGTCACATGCCACACCAGGGACAATAAAACACTGGACCTCTTCTATGCCAACACCAAGGAGGCATACCACTCTCTCCCACTCCCTCCCCTGGGCCGTGCCGACCACAACCTTGTACACCTCCAGCCTGTGTACAAACCTCTTGTGCAGAGGCAGCCTGCTGTCACCCGCACAGTGAAGAAATGGTCCGAAGAAGCTGAGGAGGCCCTGAAAAACTGTTTGTGGGATGTATTCAGCGACGCCCATGGGGAGGACATTGACAACCCCACCAACTGCATCACGGACTATATTAACTTTTGTGTGGAGAACACCGTACCCACCAGGACTGTACGGAGCTTCTCCAACAGCAAGCCCTGGATCACCCCAGACATAAAGGCCCTCCTGAAGGAGAAGAAGAGGGCTTTTGTGTCTGGAGACAAGGAAGAGCTGAAGTCTGTGCAGAGGGAACTGAGGAGGAAGATCAGACAGGAGAAGGACAACTACAGGAGGAAGATGGAAAACCAGCTGCAACAGAACAACATCTGTGGCGTATGGAAGGGACTGAAGACCACCTCGGGCTTCAAGGAGCAGAAGTCCCAACCTGTGGGTGACCGGGGGTGGGCTAACGACCTGAACTTGTTTTTCAATAGATTTGATCAGGTACCCACCCCTCCCCCAGCCCAGTCTCCTCTGCTGCTGCCCCCGCCACTGTCTGTGCCCCCAATAGACTGTTCGTCCTGTCCCCCCTCCCCCTCTCTCATGAACTTCAGCCCACACATTCCCGACACTTCACACTCTGGCCCATGCCCATCCCCCCCACCAACACCTCCCTGCTCCAGCCTGTCCCTCACACCACACCAGGTGAGGAAGGCCCTGAAGAAGAACAGGGCCAGGAAAGCAACGGGTCTGGATGGTGTCAGCTCCAGGCTCCTGAAGTCCTGCGCAGACCAGCTGTGTGGGATCTTCAGTTACACGTTCAACCTGAGCCTGAAGCTGGGGAGAGTGCCACAGCTATGGAATACGTCCTGCATCGTCCCAGTGCCGAAGACACCGCACCCCAAGGAGCTCAACAGCTACAGGCCGGTGGCTCTGACATCTCATCTGATGAAGACGCTGGAGAGACTCATCCTCGCCCACCTGCGCCCACTGGTGAGCTCCTTCATGGGCCCGCTACAGTTTGCCTAACAGCCGACCATCAGGGTAGATGATGCCGTCATCTACCTCCTCCACACCTCCCTCACTCACCTGGAGAAGGCTGGAAGCACTGTGAGGATCATGTTTTTTGATTTCTCCAGTGCGTTCAACACCATCCAGCCCAGCTGCTGGGGAACAAACTGCAGGTAGCTGGGGTGGATCACCACCTCACAACATGGATTTTGGAATACCTCACACAAAGACCACAGTTTGTGAGGGTGAAGGGCTCCGAGTCAGATCGGCTTCTCTGCAGCACTGGTGTCCTGCAGGGAACAGTTCAGGTCTTTTGGAGTGCAGGGACCACTCCTGAGGACTTTCTATGACTCTGTGGTGGGATCAGCCATCTTCTATGGGATTGTCTGCTGATCCAGTAGCATCACGGACAGGGACAGGAAGAGGATGGACAGACTGGTAAGGAGGGACAGCTCTGTCCTGGGATGTCCCCTGGACTCGGTGGAGGTGGTGGGAAACGGGAGGATGATGGCTAAGCTGTCATCCATGTTGAACAACACGTCCCACCCCCTACAGGACACCCTGACAGCACTGGGCAGCTCCTTCAGTGAGCGGCTGCTTCACCCTCACTGTGTGAAGGAGAGTTATCGCAGATCTTCCCTGCCGGCTGCTGTCAAACTGCACAATAAACATAACATCCGCTAACACAATCTGAATATTATATATTCTGATATGTATATTGTATTCACCCTCTGTACTATGTACAGGTATACAGAGGCCGAGTATCCATTTACCTGGATCATTGTAAATATACATCCTCTTTGTATATTCCAAATTCTATTCTATTCGATTTTATCTTATTTTTCTCTGTGTGTTCTGCTGTTGTTGCACTGTAAATTTCCCCGTGTGGGACAATAAAGGACCTGAATCTGAATCTGAATCTGAATCTGAATCTGAATCTGTTGGCATCATCAGCACATGACCTCCAACAATCACTGGATCGGTTTGCCGCCGCATGTGAAGCGGCTGGGATGAAAATCAGCACATCCAAGTCCAAGGTCATGGTTCTCAACCGGAAAAAGGTGGAGTGCCTTCTCCGGGTCAAGGAGGAGATCCTGCCCCAAGTGGAGGAGTTCAAGTACCTCGGGGTCTTGTTCACTAGTGAGGGAAGAATGGAGCAGGAGATCGACAGGCAGATTGCACCTGTCCGTAGTGGTGAAGAGAGAGCTGAGCCAAAAGGCGAAGCTCTCAATTTACCGGTCGATCTTCGTTCCTACCTTCACCTATGGCATGAGCTTTGGGTAATGACCGAAAGAACAAGATCACGGGTACAAGCGGCTGAAATGAGCTTCCTCAGTAGGGTGGATGGGCTCTCCCTTAGAGATAGGGTGAGAAACTCTGCCATCCGGGAGGAGCTTGGAGTAGAGCCGCTGATCCTCCGCGTTGAGAGGAGCCAGATGAGGTGGCTTGGCACCTAGTTAGGATGCCCCCTGGGTGCCTCCCTGGTGAGATCTTCAGGGCATGTCCCTCCGGTAGGAGACCCCCGGGAAGACCCAGGACACGTTGGAGAGACTATGTCTCTCGACTGGTCTGGGAACGCCTGGGGATCCCCCCAGATGAGCTGGAAGAAGTAGCTGGGGAGAGGGAAGTCTGGGCTTCTCTCCTTAGGCTGCTGCCCCCGCCTAAGAAGAGACCTCGGATAAGCGGTAGAGGATGGATGATTATTAGGGGAAGGTGTTGAGGATGAATGTTGCCATTTCAACTACCCACTAGATCAGAGGTGACCAAACTACGGCCCGCGGGCCAACTGTGGCCCTTCGTCCATTTTTAATTGGCCCGCAAGACATTTTATAAATAGAATAGAATATGGCCCATACTTCAACTTTTGCTTGAGTGTATTGGACTTCTTAGTTTTAACACCAGGGGAAGCTACTGTTGGCATCAAGGCAGTTACTCCACTAAAAAGGAAAACCCTGCTTTTGCGCATCACTTTGTAATAAGCATTTTTCTGGTTAACACACAGTGTACACACCGCTGTGTACAGCGCACACACTGCACACACAAAAGCAGCTCATCTCATCCGATGCAGATTTGCTCCTTGATCAAGTGACATTTGTCCAGATTTTTGGCACAAGTGGCGTCAGATCAGGACCACAGCTTGATGGCCCGATTTACATACCCAGCTGATACACACCAGAATAATTTACTAAATTTATACGCACGTCCAGTTCAGTCTGTTAATGTTGATAACCATTTCAAGTGAACGTTATTAGGTGTGCTCCTAAGCCTAATAACTTAAATAACAAGCTTGAAATCTACCAGTTCCATTTTCCCCTTTATTGTTTTTTCTCTGTACTGTAAATCTTCTAAGAAGAAATCTGAGGCTGCTGTTCTGGGAATGAGCTACCAAAGCTTTTTCTGAATAACTCAATAAAGATGCATTTATGGAAAGCTGTGATGAAGGCAGTTTTGTCCTTAATTATATTCAACAATATAACATATTTGACCTCTTTTAATTGATTTTTCTGACTTTAATACACTAAAGTTAAGGCTATATACCTAATTTCTAGTAAGTGGCCCAGCCCCTCCTATATTTTTATGTATTTGGCCCTCGGTGAAAAAAGTTTGGACACCCCTGCACTAGATGTTTTGCATTATTTTTTTAACTTTCGCATCATGGCCTCTGACCATATGAAATGATTAACAAAACAATTCAATTCACATTTGGTGCAAAAACCCACCATCAGCCATCCAGGAAAACTCTGCTGCATCACCTCAGCAGCAGGGTGACTCTTTAGACTGGAAAGTTGCTGTTTGACATTGCCCTTGAGCAATTTCTTGGAAATGCTGCCCTAAGTTAATTGAATATGTAATTTGATCGGTATTTGTTTTGAGCCTGCTTGCACAATAAAATAATTGTTTCTAATTATGAATGTGTAAAAACAGTCTTGTAAATGCAAAATGTCTTCAATATTAAACAAGCAGAAGTATTGAATCAAATGTGGATGTAATAAAAATGTACAACATAGTGCGTCTTCTTATTTTTATTTCGAACTGTATCAAATCAACTAAACAAGATACGGTGTGTATGTATGTATATGACTAAGAAGCAGCTCTTATCTCCGTGTTCAAATATATATATATATACATATACATACACACACAAACACATACACACATACATACATATACAGAGGTGTGTGCGCACATATGTGCATTTCTGTAGGCATGTAGATATTTATACATGTACAATGTCACTCAGAGTCTGCCAGGTGCAGACTAGAGGCCCAGGCTTCATCTGATGGTTGATCTGGCATGATCCAGTTTTGTGGAATTGAAGATCCATCAGGATGATCTGCTGCAACCACAAACATATCCCACTCGCTCCTGGAAGAAAAAAGCGTGTGGTGAATTAAAATGAATTCGAACATTTTCTCATATGCATTAAAGTAAAAATAATGTTTAACCTGATTTGTAGTAAGGAACCGACTGAGCATTCTGCCTGGTTGTAGTAATCAATGAAAGGCTGGGGAGCTGCATCAGAGGTAAATTCTGCTGAACAAACAATGGATTGGAATTAAAATAACACAATATCAAATATATTAATTGATGTTTTACTGGACTGAGTAGGAATGAACAACCTAAATTCATACTGTACCTCCAAACAAAACTGCATCCAACATACATTTCTTCAACAGCAATTTCTCTTTCTTCTTTTTCATTTGCTTCTCTTGGTCCCTTCTTTTCTCCTCTTCGTGTTCTCCTTCAATCATCACCTTTAAGGCTTTCTCTTCTGTGGCATACACTGATGTCCTCACCTTCAACACGGAATTCAGCTGATCTAATCGACAGCTGAATGCTTCTTCACATTTCCTCTCGATGACAATACCTACCATCCAAATCAACACATACAGTAGGTTAACATCAACTACCCATGCTCTGATGTTAGATTAAAAATGCAGGCATGTAACAACTGTTGTATCTTAACATCTCTAATAAAACTGCAAATATTCACTAGTCAAGAGTTCAAGATGTCCCATTCTCATTTCAAAGGTGGAACAGTATTTATTGTATGGACATTAGAAGCTAGTTGAACCATAAACCCTCAGATTAAACTATTTTTTGTAAACTCTGAATTTCTCATTGTGTCTTATTCTCCCAATAATAGAAGTCGTAAAATTTATCATAATGAAATCCAAAATAGCGTTACTTTTGTTCCTCTATGAGGCTGCAGTAATTAAAACTGCAATAACTAAACATGTAGGAGAATAATAAAAAAGGACACATTTATGCGTATTTTACATTACTGCCTTAGTACAATTAAAATGATTGTTGGGGTTTAAGCTTGACAACAAGAAAGCAATCATAACCTAAGGAAGTTATGGGAAGGAAGTTGATGATGTTAAAGATTTAAAAACAAAAGATCTTGTTTAAAGAAAAAACATCTATAATCTTATGCAAATGCAATCATTTCATCTCCTACCTGGTTAATTGTCCATACTAATCGTATCTAAACTTTTGCAAGACAGTGTATAGAATTAGTAACTATCGTTGCAATAATTAGCTCTCCTCTGTCTGGAGGTCCCTTTTTTCTTCTCAGCTTTTGTTCTGCATCTTCAGTATTACTAATCGATTTGCATCTATCTACAAAGCTGCGTGTAGCATTTACAGAAAGGATTAGTGAACTAGAAATTTATGGAAGCTGAAGTTTGATGTAGATCGTCACCTTTTCTTAATGCAGCTTCTTTCCTCAACTTGTGCAGTCTCTGCAGAGATCTCAAGATGTCTTGCATTCTTTTCACATCAGCCTGCTTCTTTCTCACCTCACAAAGAATGGCATCTGCAACCAGCTTTAGCTCCCGTTCCTGAAACACAAATTACATTTCTAATACTCTGCACGTATGTAAATATACCATATTTTGACCATATTTACCTTCTTCTTTTCCTCTACACCGCGGATGTGACGCAGCCTCCACGCATCTATGACAGCTTCTTTCTCAGAAATGTGTTCAAGCCTCCGTTTTTCAGCATCATGCCGTTGTTTTCTGGTTCTTCTCTCAGCGTTGCGGTGCAACTTTCTTTTCCAGGCTTTGAAATCTCCACAGTCAATTATTGCGCATTTGTCCTCTAGTTCTTTCTTTATGTGTAATGCCTGGTTGTAAGAAACCGTCCAAAGATCACCGTCACTCACGTTGGTTCTGAGGGTGTTGCAGACCGCATCCAGCTGCGTGACGAGCTGAGCCACCGTGTATAGAACCGGTTTAAAATCAGACTTTGAATTCTTTCGCTTCCGTGGGACATGAGAGGGTTTTTCTGTGTTCCGAGAGAAACATCTGACCCATCGGAAATCGCGCTTCCTCTGCATAGCTGCATCATTCTCTGCAGTTACCCGTGCTCCATAACTCTGTTCGTGGTCTTCCACCCACTGTCTAGGACTGGAAAATGGCACACACGGTGATGTCTGGAAAGTGGATCTATACTGTTGGTTATGCGTTTGATAAAAGTCCCTGTCGTTGTTTGTATTACCCAGCGCAGGAGGCACCGCGTTGGAGAAATGCCCAATTGGCTGGCAAAAATACTGAGATGATGAGTAAAGTCCTTGAAAGTCCCATCCCGAATGAGATGTAGCAGCAGCATCGTGCACAAATCCGTCAGGACGGCATTCATAATCAGGACAAAATGTTCTCAATGCGGCGCCGTCCGACTGTGTCGCTTCATACGCTGCACTCGATGGTATCATCACGTTACCAGTATGATTAATAAAAGTGTGCTGATTGACCACCGAATCATATGGGTTTCTGTTATCCATGTTGTTTGCGGTGACAGAATATCGCTCTAAAAATGGTCGCGTCTAACCCCTATACGTCATCCAACGTCGCCATACCTGGAACCGGAAACTCATTTGAACCATATCGCTTCTGCGCATGTGCTAATTTGTGCGCTCGCGGGGATATTTTTACACGAACTAAAACATAAGACGTTATACATTGAAATCAATGTAAAATGAAAAAAAACTTGATCAAAACAAATTTGCGCAAATAGATGCCTTAGATAAAATGCAATAAACAATCAATGTAAAAGAAAATAGAAATGAAGAAATACTGCATCATCCGACACTTTTCCCGGCGACCGGTGCGTAATTATTATGCGACACCATGACGTCACTTTACGTGCGCCGTAAATGACGCCGTTGTCCGAAACTGAGTGCACTACGTAGTTCACTCAATCCATGTCCCCCATGTCGTGAGTTGTGAATAGGCTGTGTGGTTTCGGTAACAGCCTTTGAGTCAATTACGGGTTTTTATGCACTTAAAATGCATCTTATTTGGATACGCATCAGTTTGTAATAAACTCCGATTAGTATTTTGTCTTTTCTGCAGTTTAATAAAGTAATAGATGTACAAGGATGTTAATAGTTCAGTCTCTCTCCTCTAGGATCAACTAGATGTGGGATATGACAGGGATGCCCTTGTTTTCTCTATTTATTTTAGTTGCAGCACTACTTGCTATTTTTCCTCAAAAGTAGCCCAGACATTGAGTCCTTAAATTTATTAAATAGTATTAATAATCACCTGACTATAACAACTAGCTCATCGTCCCACAAGCCTCCTCCAAAGGGCAGGACAGATCTATTTGATAATAGATCAATTTTCTAAACTAAAGCATCAGGATTGTACTTTTTTCTTTCATGTGTTA
This sequence comes from Takifugu flavidus, assembly GCF_003711565.1. NCBI lineage: Eukaryota > Metazoa > Chordata > Actinopteri > Tetraodontiformes > Tetraodontidae > Takifugu > Takifugu flavidus. The sequence goes on from NC_079521.1 coordinate 4,358,930, forward strand.
ATTTCAAGACATAATCATCAACCAATTGATTCAAATGGAATTCCAGTGAAAACTGTAGTGAAATATTTAATGACCAAGACAAATGATTGTAAAACCAGAGGACTTGAATATTATGTCTGCCATAAAGAAAAGTAAACCTAGACTCAACTCCTGGTTACTCAGAGATATGTCCATTTTGGATGCATTTTAATCACCGAAATTGAAGCACTTACATATCTGTGTACCACTATAAAGGATAGCTTGTTTAAATGATTATCCTAAAGAGTCTGGAGTAGAACCAGACATCTTTTAAACACTAAACAATATTGTAACGGGTTTTATGAGACAAAGCTACATCAATAAAACAGTTTTTGTGAGTTGGATATTAAGAACAATTGTCTTTTAAATGCAACCATACCAGAATGGTTTAGGAAGCAAATAATGGATTTTTGAAAAGGAACCTCAACCGCCAAAGGTGGACTAGAGACATTAAACATGAAGGCATAAGGCAAAACGAAAAACAAGAAATGATTTATAGCACTTTATTCAAATATCCATATTCATGAAGTGTCACCCTTGTTCTCGGTTTTATGAACAAACAAAACAAACGTTAAATAAACATTTTAAAATCAATCAAGCCTTGACAGCTTATGAAAATCTGACATGTTTAATTTTGTGATTTCATATGTTAGATATGTATTTTGTTTTCTCCATATGTGATGAAAGTATGACGGTATTTCTATGTTATGCCAGATTTTGTTGAAGAGATAAAAAAAAAAAACATCCGCCGTAAATGACCTCGATAGGCGGATGTAGACGCGGGGTTTGCGCATGCGCACTACAAATCGTGTTTCCGCGACGGATCATGTAGTGACAGTGAGTTTTCATCTTAAATATTCCTCTCGATCTAACTCTATATCAGTAAAGATCGGTGAATTGTTGAGGGTTTTTGGACATGGAGTCCGATTTAAGATTAAGAAGTTGCTTTGTAGACGGAAATTTTTAAGTGTTTCGGAAGTCATGTGACCAAATATACACTACCGTCTAAGTTTAACGATAATAATGAACGTTTTAGATTGTTTTTGTCATTTTTTGTATTGAAGTGCCTGTTAAATATTGTCGTTATCGCACACATTTACCCAATAGTTAGCAGTTAAACCTAAGATTCTTGTTTTTAATTTAGTGCTTGTAAATATATGCTTTCGTGTCCTCAGATGGAGGAAATTAAAGTGTCTCCAGCCTATAACTGGTTTAGAAGCACAGTGCCACTAAAGAGAGTAAGTAGCATCATTTTGGACCTTGATAATTATAGACAAGTATAGACTAGAATACCAGGTAGATAGTAATAGAAGTGGTGTTAATGCATACAGAGACTCAAGGCACGTGTGTGAAAACACGCACGTATATACATAAATAGATAAAACTGCACGTTTGGGGGAAAATGGTGTAAACTAACGATGCTTTTAAGAATGGAAGTGTTAACTTCCACTCATCATCTCATAAAATGTAGGGAGAATGAAGAATCAGATCAATATCTGGTGACCAACATTTGCCTTTTAAAATGGCATCAATTTGTTCAAATTATCTTGGAGAAGTAACTACAGAACTACAGGGTGTAGTTCCTCTTGGGGCATCAGCTGTGGCCCTGTTGTAGAGTTGCTAGGACATTTCCACCCTCACATCTCCTCTCCTTCTCTGGGCAGTTATAAGGGATTCTTCTCTTTCTTCATGTAATCCCAGACAGATTTGATGATGGTGAAGTCAAGGCTCGGCTGAAAATTGGTTTGGGGCTAAGAATTGATGTTTGTTTGAAGGCAAAAGATAGTAAAGCCAAATAATGATTTGATTCAGTTCTTTATTTTCTGCTTCATTTTTTTATTTTCAAGTATAAAAGTATGAAATAGACTAAGTTCTGAAAACATTAGAATACTAATTGTATGAACAATTAGGTCACCCTGATCATTTCTGATATATATTTTTGTCTAATTATTTGGTAAAAATCAAGGGTGTGTGATGTGTTATTTGTCTCCAACAGATTATTGTCGATGATGATGACAGTAAGGTGTGGTCACTATATGATGCTGGCCCAAAGAATGTCAGGTGTCCCATAATTTTCCTTCCTCCAGTCAGTGGGACAGCAGAAGTGTTCTTCCACCAGATGTTGGCATTGACAGGCTGGGGTTACAGAGTGATCTCGGTGAGTGTTCACACCCCAAAAATACACTGTAGCTTCAAAATTTCTTCTGTTCTATATTTTCTTGATCTATAACCAGTTTATAAGTAACTATATAAAAGCATTTATTTGTTTAATTTTATGTAATCAGTGCTAACATTTCAATGTGCTCGACTCAGCTTTAAGGTCTGGCACAACCCCCGACTAAAGGCTTATGCCTTTAGACACTTATCTCACCACTGCCACAATAATGAATAAAGAACATTTGATTTCTATGGATACATTTTGGAATTTGTTTACTCTTAACTAATCCATTGTTATCCATTCTCTGAATCAAAATCAGAAATTCCATTATTTGATAGCTAATAATGATTTGAAATGATTGATTTAAATGATTTGATTTGATCTTTTTTATGACATGCTGACCTACAGAGCACTAGCTGGAGTTGCTTCCTCTTACTGAACAATCAATGCTGCTCCTCATCAAGCTGTGTTAAATGTCTGGCAAAGTCATCTCTATAGGAACAACCTCCCAAGTTCTGTCAGGGCTTCCTTCACACAGCACTTATCTTTCTCCTCTCTCTACTCACCTCTTCACTACCTCTCCCCTGTGTGCGCTAAAATCCCTAATCACTCCCTCTGCATAGCTTTGCTCTGTTAGTTGGTAGTTGAACTTGACCTATGTAGTTTAGGACTGTAAGTAGTAGTATTTTATTGACATTAGTCTCACCACTGTAAGTTGCTTAGGACAAAAATATCTGCTAAAGGACTAAAATGTATTGACGTGGTTCATTGTCAATTGTTCTCTCGATTATGTGAGAGTAAAAGCTGTTAACCTGATATATGTCAGCTATAACAAAAACCCACTTGTAGTAGCCAAACTAAAGTAACATGAGAAATATACCTAATGGGTTTCTCTGCATTTCCAGCTCCAATATCCAGTGTATTGGGATCTCCTGGAGTTCTGTGATGGTTTCAGGAAACTTCTTGACTATCTTCAGCTGGACAAAGTTGGTGTTTTATTTTCCATTATCTATTTCTTATCTAAAAGAATCCAACCCCATTTTTTTGTATAAATACAAACCCACAGTGTCTGCCATGAGTAGATGTAGGTTTCTAACGTGAGGTGTGGAGTGGACAGAGATGACTAGACTAACACTATAGGATACAGACTATTCATGTGCTAATACTTTGTGTTCAACTTCTAAGATAAAAGTCTGTTATATGTTTCTTTAGTTGATAGATTTCATTGTCTGTGGTACATATACACATTTGGAAAAACCTTATACAGCATCATCATGCTGCTGCCAACTCCTGTTTCAGTCTTTTATAAGACAGTCCTGCCTGCAGTCTTTCATGATTTCTTCTGTCTTTCAGGTTCATCTGTTTGGGGCATCACTGGGTGGATTCTTGGCTCAGAAGTTTGCAGAGTACACACACAAGTCTCCCAGAGTGCATTCATTGATATTATGTAATTCATTTAGTGATACCGCCATCTTCAATCAGACATGGACGGCAAACAGGTAAAATTCCTCATTTCGCCTCTGAATTTCCTCACAGGGCTCATCTTTGTTTTCATGTTTAACTTCAACAGCTTCTGGCTAATGCCAGCATTCATGTTGAAGAAGATTGTTCTGCGAAACTTTGCCAAAGGACCTTTGGACTCCAAAATGGCAGATGCAATCGACTTTATGGTGGACCGAGTAAGTGGACAAAATTTCAGGATTTCATATGCTTTAAAAAAGACAGCATAAACATTAATCCAAGTTCAACTTAAGTCCCACTGGGTGGTACAATATCAGCGGTGACATTCCTTTTTCACAATGTAAAGACGAGGTTTAAGTACATGACGTAACTTTCAGTTTGGTGAGAACTCTTTAACCTAAATTAACTGTAGAAATTAACACTACAGTTTAAAACAGGATGACAGTGACTTAGTAAATGTAAATAGGAGGATACTTCAGGTGGTTGCATAACATTTGTAAAAAAAAAATAAAAAAAATTTACCATTTGGCATCTCTACAGTTCATCATTGTTTAAATCCTCATACCTTTAATTCATAATTGTAGCCTCTCAGTATTCAATATATGTGAGTAAAGATTGATAGAACAGACCTCTGCGCTGAAGCTTTGTTTAATTTATTCTATCTAAGAAGCAAATTATTCAGCTGTTATATTTATGCTCACCGGGGCATCCTGTGTTTTCACATCTAACAAACTGTTGTCCTGGGTAAAAATTGTATATTTTCTTTATTACTTTAAGCTCTATTACAGTTGGACCATCGAACACAGCATCCATCTTGACATTAGACTCTCTAAAAACTGGAATTTATCAGACAATTTCACTTAGAATGATGCTAAAATACCTTAAATATTATATATATATATATATATATATATAGCTTTTTTCCCCATCTCTTGTGATTGCTGCAGTTAGAAACTCTCAACCAAAGTGAGCTGGCATCAAGATTAACGCTCAACTGTCAGAACTCTTATGTGGAACCACACAAAATAAAAGATGTTGCTGTGACGATTATTGATGTAAGTTATATTTTTTCTCAATAATAATAATAATAATACCTATTCACAAATGTTCAATAAAGTAACCAAATGTTGTTTCCCTCCCAATGTCAAGGTGTTTGACCAGAGTGCTCTTTCACTGGAGGCAAAAGAAGAAATGTATAAACTGTTTCCAAATGCTCGAAGAGCTCATCTGAAAACAGGAGGAAACTTTCCGTACCTGTGCAGGAGTGCTGAAGTCAACCTCTATGTACAGGTCGGTGGTAAATCTGTTAAAGGCAACCCTAACAAATTTCTATCATTTTTAATCTACCTTTTGTACTTCTCCATGACAAGGAGAGTACAAACAATTGGATAGGTGCACTGAGAAAGGCAGGATTTTTCTGTCTGGCCTGACAGGTGATGGTTCTCATACTGTTTGGATGGAATTTATGTCAGTAGAATGGCATCACAACAGGAAAATATCCAAACAAACATCACAAACTGGTTGGCTGATACATATTCTACTGTATGGTGGTTTCAGACACAGGCCCCTGTGTCTGAAACCACCATAAACCACCCTTAAATGCTAAAATTTAGGGCCTAAATAATGCACTCAGTAGGGTGTCCCTATGTTAAGGGAGGATCACTGAAGCCCAGGGGTGCTCATTACGTCGATCGCGATCTACCGGTCGATCGCGGAGGTAGTACTGGTCGATCGCGGCGTGACATTAAAGAATATCAGCCTATCATTCATCCCGTCACTTGATTGATATACAGGGCAGCCAGTTAGATGACAACTGAATTTGACATTCAGGTGACCAATCAAGTGCAAACAACGGCGCTAAGTGCAGCAGAACTTACGATGTCAGCCTATTAGCAGTCCCAGTACAACCAGTCAGATGACAACTGAATTTTGACCTTTAGGTCACCGCTCATGCGCAAACAACGGCACTAAGCGCTAAGTTATTCAGCGAATTACCTCTGATTTTAAGCTATCGCTAAAGCTTATGGTCATCAAAATGAATGAGGGAGCGGGACCAAGTAAGAAGACAAAAACATATCACTTTCATACGGAATGGGAGGTGGACTTTTTTTCACGATGTCATTTGCGTTGAAGATTATTAAGTACATGAAGATTATCAAGTCCAAATACCGTTCCACCATGACTGATGAACATTTGGAAGTGTGCTTGAGGCTGGCTGTCAGCAGCTACTGTCCGGACTATGCATCCCTGGCTGATTCAATTCAGTGCAAGTCATCAAAGTACCGGTAAACTCAGACAATTACAAAAAAATGTTAATAGTTAATTATTATGTGTGATTTGCAATATTCGCTCATTCGGTTATGCAAGGTACATCAACATACATTGTACATACAAAGAATCCTCAATACATTTGAAAATAGTTAATGTTTTGCATTTTTGTGGTGGGTAGATCATTTTGACTTGGTCATTTTGTAAGTGGCTCGCATGCTGAAAAAATGTGAGCACTCCTGCTGTAGCCTATGTAGTGCATTCATTGTATTCCATGATTCAATGCAAAATGTAACGAACAACTATATATACGTATATTTAACTGACAGTAAAAAACTTGCGTTTTTTTTTTCTTTTCTTTTAGATTCATTTGCGTCAGTTCCATGGGACAAGATATGCTGCTATTAGTAATGAAATGGTGAGTCCTGAGGAGAAAGCACAAAGCCAACTGAGCAGTAACCAAGACTAAGAAGAAATCTGCCATACCTTTTCCAACTGTTTCCATCGTACATTATTCGTTATTTTTTTAAATAGAGCAATAAAACAGCTTACCAGGTCTTTTGTTTATGAAGTATAGCGATATTTTGAGGGTAATGAGCTGTATATCCATTATTCATTGCTTCAAATCATGACACCTTGCCTTATTTGGAATTTTTCCTGATTGTTGCACTCATATTTTTGATCCATTCCTCTACATTGATATCAAGTCTAAGTACATTTTCACATAGACAAGATGTATTTGTACACATCTCACATTGTTCATTTAAATAAAAGTTTTGTTGTGCCTTAATCTTGTTCTTGTTAATCTTGTTAATCTTAATCTCTCAGGGATAGATTAGATCACATGATCACTCTAGATGGTATCTCATTAACATCTAGTCTCTCTGTGAGGAATCTAGGAGTAACTTTTGATCAAAATCTCTCCTTCCACTCACACATTAAATTAGTCTCTAGAAGTGCCTTTTTTGACCTGAGGAACATCACAAAGATTAGGAAGCTACTGACGCGGCATGATGCTGAAAAGTTAGTCCCTGCATTTGTTACTTCCAGGCTGGACTATTGTAATTCTTTATTATCAGGGTGTCCAAACAACTCTTTAAGAAGTCTCCAGTTGATCCAAAATGCTGCAGCCAGAGTTCTGACAGGCATTGACAAAAGGAGTTATGTAACTCCTGTAATGGCGTCTCTTCATTGGCTGCCCGTTAAATTTAGAATAATTTTTAAAACCCTTCTTTTGACCTACAAGGTCCTCAAGAGGCCTAGCTCCAATCCTACCTGGAGGAGCTAGTGATACCTTATCAGCCCAATAGACCGCTCCGCTCTCATAATGCTGGTCTACTTGTGGTTCCCAGAGTTTCTAGGAGTAGAATGGGGGGCCGAGCATTTAGCTACCAGGCCCCCCTGCTATGGAACCAGCTCCCTGTCCAGGTACGGGAGGCTGACTCCATCGCTACTTTTAAGATTAGGCTTAAAACCTACCTCGTTGAAAAAGCTTATTGTTACTAATTCTGTAGTTCCAGTTACTATCATAGACAGACAAATTATCATACTTAGGGGGTCGTCTAATCATTAGGTTAACATCTTAGCTGTGCTGCTATAGGCCAAGGCTGCCGGGGTCCGGAAACATGATCACCTGACAGGCCTCTTTCACCCCCCCCCCACTGGGTCATGCTCAAGGTTTCTTCCTGTTAAAGGGGAGTTTTTCCTTGCCACTGTTGCTTGTCTGAGGTTAAGCCCTGGGATTCTGGAAAGCGCATTGAAACAATTTTGATTGTATAAGACGCTATATAAATAAAGATTGATTGTTTAAGCTCAGTTTGGATAACTGACTTTGACATTTAAAGTCAAATGAAAAAACAAAGTTCTAATTATGTAGATGTCAAATTCAACCTTGGTTACACACACACACACACACACACACACACACGTACATTTGACTCATTAAAATTTTAATTTATTCTTAACATTCCAAGGTTTTATATCCTATATACAGTATGTTTGACTATACGTCCTTCAAGTAAAAAAAAAAAAAGTACATTGTGAAAAGAAAGACAAGTGGAACTTCAGAACATTTGAGAATCAGCGATGCACTTTGGTCAGAACAAGACAATGGACCACTAAATTAAGATCCAAAGTGAGTAATAAACAGTGCATTAAAAGTTAAGTATCAGTTAAAAGTAAGAAATGCAGTATATTCATCATTGCAGTGATGTCCTGAACTCATGCATGCAACGTGCCCAATAATCAATTTGAAACAGGATGAAACCTTTGCTCATTCTGGAAAAATAAAAAGTCAGCGTAACTCCAAATATCTAATCTTGTCAAAAGAAAAAGGTGCCAAAATCACTTAGGCCATTGCGTCTGAACTGGTTTCCCTGGATGGAAACAAAGATGTGATCCCCCATCAGATCCTGAACAGCTTGCACACAGGTAACCTCTTTGTTTGGGTTCAGCTGACGATTAAACTGCCACTTTTTTCCAACGGTGGAGGCAACACTGTCATCTGTGCTGTCTTTCTTCTCTGCTGAATTAGACTCGATGGGTGTTGATCCATTGCTGATCTGCTTTGATTCTGATGGTGAAGAGCACAGTCAGCAAGTCAACAATTCACTGCTGTTTGATTGGCCAGATTTGAAATGTGGTTAAAGATTATGTGTGAACAACTCTATGTGTCCTAATTTAACATTACAAGCTGACCTCCACATACCTTCACTTGCATCTCCAGAAGCTTTCCTTTCTTCATTATTGGGTTTCACCACAATCACACCGTACCCTTCATTGTTATGGATCACATTGTTTTCCATTGTGATGGAGGGCATCATATCAAGGTGATCAATGAATTCCTGCACACAGCAGACATGTTATAAAAAAGGTGTACTTTTTAGTTTATTTTCTTGTCAAAGCTTTATATGAAGCAGAATACATATGCACATAAACATGCTGCTGAAGGGAGATCAATGTGTCTCCATTAATGTCAAAGACTTTTTTTTTTCCTTTGCCCATAGAAGATGCATTTGTTTTAAGAAATGTGATGTAAAGAAAATCACAATGTTTAATCAATTCAGTACTGTAAATGATGGATAACTAGTAGTGAGTAAAATGGAAGAGCTAGCTTCAAATATAGTTTTGATACTAACATTGACATAGAAATTACATTTTCTTCCCTAGAGGGTTGTTTTATCTGGTCATACCTTAATAAGGACGCCATCTTTACAGTGATGAATGCCATTACCGATCAAAGTGCACACGCTGCCAGGATAAATCTCTACACCAGCCCCCTGCCAACAACAACATCACTATGACAGATCACGTCTGTTTTCACATTTACATTAAAAAACTAACTATGGGGCATTGTAGTAAAACTGTTTACAAATACATGTTTCTATGTAACATGTTAAGAGTATTTTGCTAAAATAAATTTCAAAATTAGCAAATATAAATAGTCAGTTACAGTTCAGGTTGTACAGCATCTTAATTATTGTATATTTGCCTATATGATATTTGGGAAAGAATATGATTGCACCATTGCTATACTGATCCATGCTACAAGATGGCCCTGACGCACAGTGATGGCTTAAATCAGTTGGTGCTGGTACTGACAGGTGACAAGGATCTGTATACTAAATATATTTAAATACCGGTACCCATTTGCAAATATGTGTACAAATTCTAAATTCTCATGCTGCATTTGAAGATGGCAATATACATGAACAGATAGTTTTCCATATAGTAGAATATGTATCAGCCAATTTGTATGTACTGTATCAAGTGTCTTGGCTATACTCACTTTAGAGCCATACAGGTCACACATCTTCATGATGAGATGGGCTGATGTTCGTACAATAACTCCAGTGGTCTCACACTGCAGCACACAGTTTTCCATGCAGAGGCGCCCCTGTCGAACACCTATGAAGACATGATATTTGCAGGAATGACATTTAGTTTTCTCTCTCTCTTGTTGATGCACATAGAGTATACTCACACAGAATTCCCTCAATTGCATCGCGTTGAATAAATTTGATGTTGGACAGTCTGACATCAGCTCCTGTGGACTCTATAAATGAGTCTCCTTTATCTTTCTTCTCGATTACGACTTCATCAGGAAGCCCAAACCCTGTACAAAAGACAATGTGGTAGATGGTAAAATGACACCAGACTTATTTAATTGTTCAATATTCTGCAAGATTGCACATCAAGGATATAAGCAATTTACCTTTTCGAGCCAATGGATTGAACAAATGAATTGCAATTTATTTAAAATAAAAATACAATCTAGATTTCAGCACACAATCCAAAAGAAAACTGTACTAAAAGATAGTAATAGTCTGCTTGACAGAATATTACTAGACCAAGCAACAATATTGTTACCATGTTAACACAACTCTTATTTGTATCACCACCAATTTGTAAAAAGCTAAATTGGTTCTTCACCTTCTACAGTAATGGAATCTGGTAGAAAGATGGAGTTGTTGACACTGTAGAGCCCTGGCAGAATAATGACCGTGTCACCTTGGCAACATGAATCCACTGCTGATACTGGGTCTCTATGGAACTGAACAAGATTAAAAGAGCATAAACCCAGTTACAGTTAGGAAAAAGACATTCATTAAATGTGCACAAATTTCCTGCGGATATCGACAGTGCTGCTGAAGCAACATTTCCCCTCTCAGTAATTAACAACCTTTGTCAGTTTCCAAAAGCACCACAAAGGCATGCAGTTTGTTTTCTGTCTCAGTAGTGTAGTGGACAGAAGTTGGGATGAGACCGAGAATGTTTGTACATTGGACTTTACCACCCCAGTGTGTTGTACTAACCTGAATTTCAGTATCTTCTGCAGAGCACAGAGGTATAAGCCTGTCATTAAGGAGTGACTGGAGCAAAAGCGTGTTGCACGAAGCTGTAACTATATGGACCACCATCATGCCTGATTCCCTAGGCCCACGGCCCTGCATACACTGTTGCCTGGAGTTTCCTTTGTAAGCCAGCACATATCTGGAATGTCATTAAATATCATCAATATGCAACAATGGACAGGATGCTCTTGTTTTACTTCCTGTCCTATCTGTGAATATTTGGACATTTAAACAATTTTCAATTTGCTGTTGAGTACCACAATTGATTTGAAGCATACATTTGAATGTGCACACTTTCTGCTTTAATTTATTTATATCCCAATCAGGTGAATGGATTAGGTGTAGAAAACCAAAATTAATTGTAGAATTGGCTGCAGTTCCTATATGACAAGGTGTGTCATTCCTTCATTATGTCATTTAAATGAACTACAGTTAATTTCAAGTGAGGTATTGTGATGGAAATCTGAGATCAACTCTCAATATGAAACCCAAAGAGCTGCCATTATCACTGAAGAAGGCCATCATTGGGCTGAAAAATCAAAAGAAACACATCAGAGAGGAAATAAAACATTATGTGGGGCCAAATCACCTCTGCTAAATTCATTAATAAATGATGAAAGCACTGGTGACATCAGCAATGCTAAAAGGTCTAGTGTAAAAATCTCCTTGGTCGAGAAAAACCTTTTCAGAACAGCTGCCCAGAATGGTAAAGCTCTTCAGAAGGTAGGCGTGTCCACATCAAAGTCAATAAATATGACAGGGCTTCATTCAAAATTTTAGAGATATTAATTATAATTATATAATATAATTACAGAGATGAGTACCAATCCACTAAATGAAACAAGTGGAAACAGGGAGTTCTGATAAATGGATAAGCAAGAGACTGAAAAATAATTTGATAAAATCAACAAGTTATTCTAATAACAGCGGGGAGGCATATGCACAAATTGCTATGGTAGACAAGCTGCTACAGATGAAGCAGAAGAATCCAGACACCTACCTCAAAAGAGGATTTTCTATGATGTGCAGCTTGCGTGTTAACATTTCCAGTTGGTCATAAAGTTTTAGGCCCTCAACCATGGAGATGTTGTCCAGCTCTGAATCAGAGTCAGCGCTCAGATTGCTGCGTAGCACTGCAAACTGCTGGAAGCACTGGGAGCATGTTTCCAATAAGGAGTGGTACTCTGCCACAAGGCCTGCTGGAACCCTTTCCTCCAAGATGTCATAGTAGCTGAGGAAATGCACAGGTAAGGTACAGCTTATTTTGTACTGGCAGCTACATTACCACTTTGTTACTGACACAATTGTTGTCCTCACAGTCTGAGACGAGGCTCCACACAACGAACAAAGTAGTCAAAATCATCATCTTCATCTTCTTCATCCCATTCCCTCCAAATATGTTTATAAAAAAATCTAGACATTGAAAGACAGTATCATGCATCAATATCAAGTATGGACATGTATCACCTATATGTTTATGATTAAATATACTGTACATTGGATAAAGAGAGCACTACGTGTAGACATTCTCACCTGAGGTGCTCGAGGGCTAGGGCAGTCTGATCAAAATCTCCAGACTCATTGTAGACCACCTGGAGCTCTTGCAGAGGGACTTTACACTGAGTAACCTCCAATAAAGACTTCATATCCTCCTCTGTCATTTCACAGCCTCTGGTGTCACACTGCATTGGTAGCACTAGTTCCACGCATGCCTTCAAATCCTTTAATTCAACATTACATACCTGAAATCACAAAAAGCTATTGAAATTAATCATGACATTTTAACATTGTGAAAACAACAAATGTATGGCAAGCATGTTTGTTAGATGTTCATTGCTGCCTTTAAAATGGTGTAACTTTAATATTTAACAGTTCAAAAGTTTTATAAATTAAGTGGAGCATTGCTCAATATGTGCACAACAGCATCTTTATCACTGAAACATACACATAAACCCAAGAAGTAGGCAATCTCAAAAGAAAAGCATGGAGACTTCATTAAGGCAGCTATTTTAAATCATTTCTGCATTAAAACTGCTAGTACCGTATGTATGTTGTCTGTATGTAGGGATCAGCTGTGTAAGGTACAACATTTTTTATAATAAAAAAACTTCAGGGATTTGAAATAGGCCATTTGCTGTAGCACTACAACATCATCCCAAACATCACACCGTATTACACTAGAAATAACTACGGTACATTTCTTTTTGTTGGGTGACTTTGGGCGCTGACATTCATGTGACCAGCAATTCTTAGTTGTTTCTTATGTCTGAAGAAGACCAGACTTACTTCGACCAGAACACTGAATACATCAGTAGACCACACAGCCAGCCAATCACATGGCTCCAATACTTTCTCCAGATAGTCAGCTGTGAAGGCCTTTACCTCAGATGGCTTGCAGTCTCCTAGAAACAAATTCATGTGTGGACTATTGTTGCACAACATTAAGAATTGGACGTGGAAGGAAAAAGTACACCAGATAGCAAAGCTCATGGTTTTACTTTTTAATCACATGGATGGGATTTTTTTCCCTCCCTAAAATGATCATAAAAAGAGGACTATAGTTAAATTAACTTTCATGATAGGCAAATGTCTAATAAAAACTGATGTATATTATCTATACGCCATTATCTAGTTGTAATCAAGTATGCCATCGACAATGTAGATCTCAGTGTATGTGATTTGTACTTCTTGTATTTGGATTTATACTTGGACTTACTGGATTCTGAAGGAAGGCTGAATATGCAAACTAGATAGAATGCTTCAGTACTGCCTACATGCTTAAGTCTGGAACGTATACAGTGTTTTAGCGTGCGTCTCAATTACCAAGCATGTAGTCCTGGTAGGCCTTGAATCTTTCATAGAAGAGCAGGTGGTTGGTCTGGAAAGTTTCAGGAAGTTTTGAATTTACACTTCCATGATGTTCACATCTCTGTAGAGCCTTTGGCAGAATGTTTAATTCTCCATTGTCATTGTCCCCCAAAACTCGGTCACTCTCTTCCTCGTCATTCTGGAACAGGGCTATTGTGGAGAAACTTTCAGCATGTTAGTGTTTTCATGTCTGCATTTACTGTTTGGACTCATCTCATTTAACAGGCACACTCTACTTCCAGCACCAGGTCCAACCAGACATTGCTAAATGTTTTGTTCAACTCTGGCTTGGCACAACATTGTTGATATACCAGATCGCCTTCGAGGTCTGCTCTACATGTGGGCCTGAAATCATCAACGCAGTTTTACTATATTGTACAGTCTTAAAATGTCTACGTTAACTTTTAAACTACTGACGCGTTATATTAATTACCGACTAAATACAAGGAAAAGTTCTGTCAACAAAAACAGGCGTTGAGTGATTATGGACATACCCAATCGGACTTCTGGAAGGGCGACAGTAACGCAGGACTCCGAATCGACCGCGACATTTGAATTTTTCGTTCCAGTCTCGTCATCTTCTTGTTCCATGGACCCCAAACGTATGTAGGGAATGTATAGAGAACGCGAAGCCACTAAACTGTAAGGCCGGGCGAAAAAATCAAACTTTGTTAAGCTGACGGAACACACCCTGCTCGGAGGACGTTAAACAGACTGCCAGAGGTGGAACTGTCGGTACGTTCGGTCAGCACCCAATAGGTACCCGGAACAAGACCGCCAAAATGTGCGCATGCGCGGATAGGCGAAAAAGTAGATCTCGTAGAACATATGAGGATATAATATAAAGCACACATTCAAACAGACATTAAACAAGACATACAAAAAACAACAGAAATCAGCAATGGTGCAAAAATGAGAAGAATTCAGAAATATCTCAAAATAAATTTGCTGTCTTTTATTGCTTGGACATAAAAATGCTTCAAAGTTTTTGTTTTTCCCCTCAAAATAAATGGGTGTTGGATTGCAATACCTCTCGTGTGTCACTGCCAATCCGCATGTTCTTTGAATGAAGACTTCAAGTAAACAAATGTTGCCAATTTCAAAATGTATTTAACAATAGAACCAATTCAAGATACAAATATTACAGAGCCCCGGGCCAGTTCATAACCCTACAATAACAGAGTCCATTGCCAGGGCATGAAGTCTGACAACCTAACTATCCCTTGGCCCAGTTTATATAGAAAGACATATGTAAATTATTGATGCTAATTTAGTCCAATCTAGTCCTTCTTCTTGGGTGACCTCATCTTCTTCTTCCTGCCTTATTTGGTGTTGGTGCAGTCCTTCTCTATTGTCTTCCCAAATGGCCAGATCAGAGGTCATATTCCTGTGCAGGAACTTATCAATCACCTGTAAATTATGCTGTCATATTTTACGATGGGGGTCTACTATTTCCTGTCTGCCTGGCTCCAACTGTCTAAACAGTATTCATGTCAAGGAAGGGTTAACTGACTTGCTTATGTGTATTCCTACTAAAGATTATATACTATCCCTAACTTCTAAACTACCTGTAACATAAAACAAAAACATATAGTATAACACATGCTAATAAGATAAAAGATGCTAACAAGATAAAATAATTATCTTCATGGGCCTGATGCCTTCCCCAGATAGCCATATTGTAAGGTTGAGTAGCCTAATGTCTGGCATTAATAAATGGCATTTGCTCTTACCTTAAGTAAGACAGAAGGAAAACACAGGGACAGAACAGGAGGCAACACAGGGAGGAAGAAGACATGGGAATGACATTCAAAGCCAAATCAACTTGACCCTTAGGTTTTGCCAAAAACAATAGTTACTCATAAAGTGAACAATGGCATTTCAAAACCATGATATGGCAGGTATACCTGGCTGCATGATAGTATGGGCTCTGTGTTCTCACTGCTCTTTATACTGTATGATAGGTAAACTAGCACAAGACTATAAACTCAGAGCCCAAATTACACAAAAATAGAGTTGGAGTTAGAGAATCATTTGCGGAGGTCCGCCCCAACAAAAAATCCGATCTGCACCCCTGGATGTTACAGATCATTTTGATTTTCTTCAGCTTTTGGAGAATTGGCCACTTATGTAAGTTATGAGATTTGGGTAATGATGTTTGATTTTTAAAATCTTAAATTTAGAGGGTTGTTCAAACGGGTCCAATCTATTTTTATCACCAATATTACAACCATCCCATATCAAATTTGGTGTTGGTCAGGTACTTGGTTCCATGATCAGATCACATGTAAGACAAATGAATGCAGAAAGCCAGGAACTTTTCTAGCCACAGTTTATTACAGAAAAGAAATATTATTCTCATTTAAATTGTTTGTAGAATCTTTGAAAATATTATGGAAGAAATACTACTGAATGAAAGTATTGGCTCATTGGGACATGGTGAGATATAGCTTTGAGTGAAATAATCATCACTCCTGATCAATATGATCATCATCCTCATACAAAACTTCATCTATGAGCATATCGTGGTCATCAACGGGAATTTCCTGACACAGCTGCTCTTTGAAGGCCACAGCAATGGTGTAAGGTTTTCCACGTGATTGTGTGATGCAGCGCTCCAGATAATTATCATAGAACCCCTTCCCTCTTCCAAGACGCCTTCCTGACCGGTCAAAACCGAGGCCCGGCATCAAGATCAGGTCGAGGCCACCTGGAAAATTAGCAAATAGTTTCATTAACAATTAAAGTCCATGGATTTGACAATTGATAAAATACTAATAACAAAAACAATAATATTCATCCTGAAAAGACAAGTAATTTACACATGGTAACACATGGTCTAACACGATAGGTCATGTGTTAGGTCACATGATTCTAAATACTTTGATTGGCATGTGATTGCTTTTAAAATGAATCCCCTCTCCTGAGGGAAAAAGGAAAAATTGCTAAAGTATTCCTTCATTGTTCAAGAACACTTTTGTCTTATTCTTTCATTTGGACTAGTTAACAAGATGTTATTTACCTGAGCAAGAAGAAAATGTGTTGAAGATTGCTAACATCTTGTAGGTGTCATTAATGGTGCTCAATTTCACTAAATGTTTAAAGACAATGAACCTGCATGAAAAATAGCTAAGCACAAAGCTACTCCATGTCTTGATGACCATACATGTCCTTGATCTGCTCGTGAAGACCCATCAGATTATTCATCCATTAGGGTGGCGCAAAAAGAGGTGATAAAGGAGGTGATAAAATCCTGGACAGATGTTGCTTTAGGCCGTAATCAGGTTGGTTTATTATAAGGCAACAATCAGACAAATCTGAAACACAAAGCTAAGCAAATGTAAAATACTAATGGAGTATTTTACAATAATAATTTGCCCTAAAACTAAGAGTAATAGTGTACCTGATATTTTTCTTAACATCTTTTTCATGTTATACCGTCAGCATTTAAATGTATGTGCAATAGATAAAAAGCCTCTATGTATGTTTCTGCTGGCTACCTGTAGCCAGCGCTTCCTCTCTGCTGCTGTCATTTCCTGCAGGTTGTCGGATGTTCCAAGACGTCAGAGGCAGCGTTTCCATTTCATTCAGACTGTTGAGTTTCAACATGTCCATGTGATTACTGTTCATCTCATATCTGGGAATGAAACAGCTTTTTCCTCGTTTAAATACATCTTTGATGATTTCCTTCGTGCACACTTCATCTTTCATGCTGAGAAATACTGCAATCCGCTTACAGGACACATACTTAGGGTGTTTGAAAAGCTGGGGGAAAAAACATAAAAAAGGAAAATTAAGTGGAATGTGTGACATTATCAAAGCATGTGATTATGACCAGTGATGGAATCGCTATATTTATGAATATGCAGAAAAAAAATGGATACAATTTAATCAATAAATCAGCGAGTACTTGGGGATTTTATCACAGCCTCTGATTTCTAGCATTGTTTTTTATTTTATTATTTTGCATAGTTTATATCAAATAACTTTGTAGACATGCATACCGTCACTCAATGAGTGACACCAATAAACATATACCTGTCTATTAGAGGAATATGGTTTTATTTGCATCATTCTATATTATTATTTAGTGTATATCAGAGGTGCCCACACTTTTTCAGCATGCAAGCTACTTTTCAAATGACCAAGTCAAGATCTACCTAGTATAAATTTGCAAAACATACATTTATTCATAAATGTAGAGAATTCTTTATATGATCCATATATGTTGGTGTACCTCGCATAACTACATGAATCCATATTGCTCAGAACAAATCTGTGCATTTTTTCAGCATGCGAGCTACTTACAAAATGATCTACCCACCACAAAAATGCCAAACATCTAATTATTTTCAAATGTACTGAGGATTCTTTGTATGTACAATGTATGTTGATGTACCTTTCATAACCGAATGAGCCAATATTGCAAAACACGCATAATAATTAACTAATTGGCTTAAAATCAGAGGTAATTAGCTGAATAGCTTAGCGCCATTGTCTGCGCATGAGCGGTGACCTAAAGGTCAATCAAGTAACGGGACTGCTGATAGGCTGACATCGTAAATTCTGCTGCACTTAGCGCTGTTGTTTGCGCTTGATTGGTCACCTGAATGTCAAATTCAGTTGTAATCTAACTGGCTGCCTTGTATATGAATCAAGTGATCCCCCCCTTCTTAATTTCACGCCGCGATCGACGTAATGAGCACCCCATTCAATCAGAGATGCAGTATAACATGAGTCTAGGACGGAGACGTTCATTTTCTCGATCTGGGAAAAAGAGTTTGACCCTGGCTTTTAATACTTAACGAAATTATGTGCTGGGAGGTCCAGAATTATTATATTATTACTACTGGTAATAACATGTATTCCAACTGTACGAAGTTATCCAACCAGTTTAAAAACTCGCAGGCAATGCCGCATTAGCACGATGCCCAGGAACTAGATACGACAGATTAATGTTAAACTAGCTGGGCGACTAGTTAACTTTGTCGTACCTTGTGTGACAGGACATGAGATTGGCGCAGCTTTTCTTCGTCAGTCAAAGCTGCGACACGAAGCTTTAACTCGCTCCTCAAAACTTGCTTGGCTGTACGCAGGGCTGCCATTTGGCTCTCTCTAACCTAATAAAGATCTAAGAACGCCGTAATATACATCCCGCTTGGTCGATATCATTGGGGGCGATTTCGAAATAGTTCCACTAGATAATCATTAGCAAGTACTGTACAGTAATTCATGTACCCGACGAGCACTAACACTGCAGTCACGTCGTCTCTCGCATCTGCAGTGTTCAAATCCTCCATTTTTCATTGCGCGATTTCTCTCAGCTGTACGGTAAGGGTCCAGGCAACTAAGAGTGTGGCCTATGTGTGTTCAGACCTACCCCTTTCTGTGGCGGTGTGGTGTTTCTGCCTCCCATTCTGCAGGCCCTTTGCCATTAACTATATGCTGTTGTCTGTGACTCGATCATTAAAGTTCCTTATAAACTGTTCCCGAATTCTGCTGCTTTTAGGTCCTACCACACCCATGCCACAAACATGTCGGTGATGTAGAATGTGCAGTATACTTGTTGCAAGAGAGTAATTTAATTACATCAAAATAATTTAATGACAGCACGTTAAGTTGTTGTAATCATTAATACTGCTTCAAGTTGCTTTGGTTTGTCCTGATTGAATTATTGTTGGGTTCCAGGGTTCCGGGTTGTTTGTTTTTTTCTGCAGGGGGCGTAGTGGAGCCATGCTCCTGCCACAGACTGACGCACCAATCTAGCCCCTTATTTGAGGACTAAACTCCTGCCTATCAGTGTCGGAGTATTTTGGTGTTGGTGTATTTGGAATATTTTGGGGATTTTTGGTGATTTTTGGTCTCTTGTCTTTGGTGCGTTCCCCTGCCCATTTGAGGTCTTCATGCCGTCCGGCTGGACTTCTGAAACATGCAGAACCCGACTCCTGTGTTGGCTCCGCGCTGGAGCTCACTGTGCGCACCAGAAGTTTGAACTAGTGCTTCCCTTTTTGTGTTGGTTAAATAAAACCTATTTTTGGACTTTTCATCACTGTGTTCTTGCCTGCTTTCGGGTCCTGTTAAAACCCAGAACGTAACAATTTTGATCTTATATCTAGCCAGAATTGAATGCTCTCTAGAGCTCTTTGATGTTTAACAAACCTCAGTTTGTAGCAAAAATATCAAACATTGGCAAAAAGGCTTAAGATGATAACAAACAGTACACAAGTGTATACAGTCAATAAAGTTATTCAAATAGAAACATTGCTCCATCACGCTATGGGGACAAAGTCATTTGACCATGGGCATGTTAGCGCGAGTTCAATGAAACTATCATCTGCACTAGAATCCACTAAAACATGTATAGGGAATCGAGGGACCACTGTAACACCTCTCTGTTGGACTACTGTTAGGGTTGTTGTTTGGGGACAATGGCTCATCAACACCCTCTAGTCGGTTGAGCCTATTATTTTGGGCAGGTTGGGAAAGGCGGCCAGGCAGTGTCTCTTGATAAACAGTAGAGGGTGCTGTATTTCAGCAGGTGTGATACTGGCTCAAATCAGCTGCATAGATTCGTGGGGAAGTGCTCTATGGCCCCCAATAGCGATGTCCCCCATGGACACATGCGATGGCTTAGGGGATTCTTGGAGGTGATGGAGGGGTCTTGTGGAGGTTTTGTTTTTGTCTTTTCTACTTCCTCACTGTCTTTTTCTTCAGTGCTGCACAGAGGACCATCGGTTTGGCCAGCCAGTTGCAGCTGCAGTTCATTTCAATCAATCCAATGGTTCATGTGTCAGCTTCAACCTGTTTTCAAGTGTGTGAAAGTTAGTTAAGTGCATTCCTGGAACATCAGCTAACTGTTTTCTTAAGATCTGTTACATTTGACCATGCAGATGGAAAGCAACAGCTAAGGGAACCACACAAAAATGGATAGAAATGTTAACTCTGATATTAATCCCCCCCAAACTTTGACACACATACACACACACACACACACACACACACACACACACACACACACACACACACACACACACACACACCACACACACACACACACAAAGAAGGTTACATAGAGTTTTTAACAAAGCTTTTTGTGAAACCTTTTGCGCATGTGTTAAAGTTTAAATATACATGTTTTTTACATGCCGTCTCGATCTGTCTGTCTGTCACATCAGGCTGCCTTTTAGTGCAGCTGAGACTGGCTGGCCAGCATCAAATAGTTTTGTCCTTGCCGTCGTAACTCGAGTGTTCTCGACTTTGCGATTTCATATGATTAACTACTGTGTTCTTTCTCTCTTTCCAAAGGTCAACACCTCCCCTCCACCAAAGAGCCCCGTTTTTTTGTTTGCTTTGTGCACGATTCATCACTGCATGCTTAAGCTGCACCTGCACCTTTAGTAGTATTTGTATATATTTTGATGGTGCAAATGGCATTCTGAATTTACACTGACTTATTGAACATAACAAATTCAGTATAATGTCAAATCAGCAAGACACATATTTTTCATCATGTATTTTACCTTTATAGCTAAAACATTTAAAATTTCATAAAAGTTAATGCAACCTCTCATTTCTCATTCAACAACCTGCCATATGGAATATTTTCCACAACTAACAATGTAGGTGGTCTTTATTTCTTTAACATATTGAAATTGGATGGGGCGGGAGCAATTGCAGTCATGTCAGAGACTCTGAGGCCAGACCCAAGGCTCATTGGGGGGGTAATACTGTATCTCCAATCCATTAATAAACTGCCTCTGTTTTCTTGTGGTGGAGCTGGAAATGGTTGGAAACAATGATCTTGACTTCTATAATTGCAACTTCAAACATTAGAAGTGGAGGAGCAGAATAGAATTGGAGTAGCTGGGTGCAATCAGGCACAATTTAAGTTTGAATGTTGTTTTTAATCTTTGCATGAACAAATTTTATAAATAAAAAAAATGCATGTATAAAAAAATATACTTAGCAGCTATCTGTTTGACAATGTTATCTGTGACTTGGTAAGGATTGAAATGTGCATACAAAGCACCTACATTCAAAATTTAACAGGCTACATTTATTTTCTCAGCCAAAACGTCGCATTGGCGTTGCCATTGGAGACCAGATTCTGGACTTGAGTCTGATAAAGTCTTTGTTTCAAGGGCCTGTGATTTCCAAACATCAGTATGTGTTTGACCAGGTAAGTTAAACAGGAATAGTATTTAATAGATGTACTTACAGTGGAAGAAAAAATTGGTTAACCCCCCTTCTGAATATAAAACAAACGTATTTTGTTGGTGACATTCTCTCCAATATACGGTACTCTAGCAGTTGCACAATATTGTATCAAATTATTGAGGAAATGTTTAGTATAAAATAAGCTATCAAAATATGCTCTAAATTATGCATTGTCTTTTATGATACAATATCACTGTAGCAGACTATTACCCTTCTGAATATTACTTTATTAAGTGATTATTTGAAGGCTGCTTATTGTGTCCTCACCTCTCTTCTCACCAGCCCACATTAAATGCCTTCATGGCGCTTGGCTATGAGGCATGGCAGGAGGCCAGGAAGACACTGCAGATGCTACTGTCAGCCAATGAAAGCACACTGAGAGATGATGTCAGCCTTCGCTCAAGGTCAGATCTCATTGTAGCACAGTATTATCACTGAGTCTCAGTTTGAAAAAAAGGATGCTCAATCTTCTGAATACCAGAAACAATAAGAGGTCCTGTGATGCACAGTAGCACAAATTAAAGAAGAAAAATAACAATTTTTGTGTCAATTGTGGTCACAACTATTGTGTATACCAGACAAAGCCATCCATTTTCTGTTTCCTTAGCTTTGTGACCTTGTAGGACTGGGTTGTCCACTTGGGCCTGCAATTTTTCACGAGTTTTTTTTACCCCAAATCTTTTTTCTTTGGTGAAAGCAGGTGTCTACCTGTTAGGACAGAAATCTCAATAGTCAATGCAATTAATAGCCATTTCAATCAATATTTAGAGCAATGTGTTCTTTAACTCCCTAAAAATCAAATTTCAATGTGAATAATCTGAAATGTCAGGGTTAATTTCTTTGCACACAAGGTATTATTGGAATTTTAAACAGGATAATTTATTGTTTACTGAAAATCAGGCTGTTCTTTAAAGTTCAGTTTTTCTCTATACGTACTGTATATGTTTTGTATTACAAAACTATTATCTCCTAAAGCATTTGTCTCTTTCCTTTTAGTGCATTTGTCAATCAAAGTGTAGCCACGATGCATCTTCCTGCTAATATTGGTGAGTGTCTCTGTCTCCATATTGTAGATTTATACACACAAAATCTGTATTATAGGGATACGTGCAGTGGTGTGTCAATACATAGTGATTTCATCCATGTAAAGATTACATTCGTCTTTTCTGAAGGTAGATTAGATCAATAACATAATCTTACATCCTTCATTTATAATAACTTATGAGTTTAATTGGTAGTTCAAGACAGAATAAAACAAAGACAATCAGTTTTTAAAAATAATTAATATAATGTGTTTGTCACCAGATGTCTCTGCTTGCTCTCCTTATAATCCTCAGGTGATTATACAGATTTCTACTCCTCCAAGGATCATGCGACGAATGTTGGCATCATGTTCCGGGGGAAGGACAATGCTCTCATGCCAAATTGGTATGTTCTTGATGAGGACTCGATCAGACCATACCAGACAAGACAATATGACCTAAGCCTATAAAATTATTATCAACAACAACACTGTTTTTCCCTTCATCTGTGGTCAGATAACATGAAAGGTTTGGGCCTATTAAACATTGAATCATCTTGCTATGAGGCAGCTGTGCTGTACGACTGTGCCACAATGATGTCCGACTGGCTGGTTGATTGATTGATTGATTGATTGATTGATTGATTGATTGATTGATTGATTGATTGATTGATTGATTGGTTGATTGGTTGATTGATTGATTGATTGATTTCAGGCTGAGGCTTCCAGTAGGATATCACGGTAGAGCTTCATCTGTAGTGGTTTCTGGGACTGAAATCCACCGTCCTGTTGGCCAAATGAGACCAGACCAAAGTAAGATATTTTTTATTTGTAAGATTTATAAATTAATACCCAATTAAAAACAGGATTTCAAACTCGTCCGCAGTGTAACACTAGACCAGTAAGATGACCATTGCAGTTTTCCAAAATTTTTCTTTAAAAACCTCTCAAGCTAACAGGGAGTAACAGGGATTTGGTCTTTAGCTGCCCCTCTTAAGTTAGCTTTGAGTTAGATATCTTATCAGGTCTGGACATTGACTCAGCCATTGAGGATGTTCACCTTTTTGTGTTTAAACAATTTCTGTGCGGCTGTTGTGGTAGACCTCGAGTCAACATCTATGATGTTTCCCAGAGTTGGTCATCTGTCCAAACTGAACAATCAGACAAGGGGTTTGATGAGTGGCATAACCAAAAATTGGAGAAAGTTCCAGAAGGTCAACAGTCACTGGTGCATTTCACCAATCTAGACTTTATTACAGAGTTGCCAAGTGGAAACCTGGTTCAGCTATCAGACACATTAAACTGCACAAGAAAAATCACGAATTGTAAAGACCATTAAAGTTGAAGGGAAAGCTTCGACACCATCAGAATTATATATGAAGGAAAATTGTTGACTAGTGAAAAGAAGTTTTTTTTCTTCTTCATGTGTGTGTTTTTTTGTCTTTCAGCAAAGCCTCCAGTTTTTGGTCCCTCCCAGCAGTTGGATTTTGAGCTGGAGATGGTAAATATTAGTTTAAATTTACCCAACCTGCTTGTCCATAATGTTTCAATGAATAAAGTCCTCCTCTTTCCCATGTCTTAAAAAGGATTAGTGTTGCGCCTATTTACTGAAAGAAAGCATTTAAAACAGCCATGGAGTCATCCATCTAGTGGGACTGTCATCATTTTACAGATTCAAGTTTCTAACGTTTTATTTTCAAGGTCAAAGCAAGCCTCTCTCTGCTATGGTTAAAAACCCATATGCCTTTTTTATGCCTCAACAATCTTAGACACACTCCTTAATACCAAGATAGATAGGTAGATAGATAGATAGATAGATAGATAGATAGATAGATAGATAGATAGATAGATAGATAGATAGATAGATAGATAGATAGATAGATAGATAGATAGATAGATAGATAGATAGATAGATAGATAGATAGATAGATAGATAGAATAGTAGATTTATTGGTTCATGCAATCAAATGTGGCACATCTGAACATAAGCCTTGTTTGAATTTTGGTACCAGATTCCAGAGGGACTTTGACCTTTGATCATAAAACAACCTACTATGTTATGTAACTTTGTATTCCTACTCCCTATATACAGTATATACTATATTACTGGTGCAAGTCACGATATGTAGGGAAATTACCTGCTCCTTTATAACTTTAACAATCTGAGGCAGCTCATATTCTTCCACCTCAATCTGCTAACCATCGAATACAAGACAAGCAACAGAGGCAGACATATTCATTGAAGGTATTCCAAGTAATTCCTGTATCAATTTTGTGTTTAATTTGTGGAGAAATGACCTGCTTGGTGCAAGTCTGCACTCTCAGTGCTTTGTTTCTAGTGTTGCAATAAGCAATTATAAGCAATTATAATAAACCGAGTACTACTACTGAGGTACACAACAACAGGTACATTACATATGTAAAAAACATAATACACTCTCTACAACATTATTTTAATTTTCCAACCTCTTTTTGTCCAGTCGCTGAGCATTTGTCTCCTCTAATCTCTTCAAAGTAAACACACATATCGTAGGTTCAAATATCAGGGCACTCTAAGGGGAATAGATGGCTAACATACCTTTTCATCTCTGATGACACTCTAAACTTGAACTCTTCCTCATTCACATGCCACTGCAGTCCTAGTGCCGTTTCTAAAGAAATGTTGCACAAACAGTGCTCAAAGTTAGAGTCTGAAAACATATGCAGATAGGCATATACATATGTTATTGTTATTTTTATAGATTGTTTCACATCTTTCCAGAGTGGCTACAACAGTTGCACCATACATGCTGTGTGTTATATCGTATTATAAAGCTAAGGAAACAGAAAATGGATGGCTTTGTGTCTTGTATTATTACGCAGCCTTGTTTGGAAGGTCGGTTCTATGTAAGAATGCATAAATCTAATTAAATAAACTAATGTTAAAACGTTAAAATTGTTTTTTTGCCATCTGTTACCACCTTTTGATTAATTTATTATAATGTCTTTTTTTTAACTAGGCATTCTTTGTGGGAGGACAGACTAGTCTTGGACAGCGCATTCCCATTGAAAAAGCCCATGAACATATCTTTGGCATGGTGCTCATGAATGATTGGAGTGGTAAGATTCTCTGCACAATTCAACATGTCTACAAGTCTTTTCTATGTGGTTTTGAGGAGAGAAAAAAGAGCACGTGAACAAATAATACACCACACATAAAGGACTTAAAGTAGTAAAATACAAGTATTCAACCATTAGTAAATAAAAATCACTAGTACCACCCACTGCTCATACAGTACATACTGAGTAGGTATTATTCTGACAGGAGACACTGTGAACAGGTAATTAAAGACCATATTCCAGGATAGAGATGACCTCAAATCAATGTTTAACAAAATAATTATTTTTTTGTAAAATTATACATACACTATTGAGGTTAATAAAGTATTTTTGCAAGAAAATTGATTTTTTTGCATCTGAAAAACTGCTGAACGAGAACAACACATATATAGTTGAATCTAAAAAATAAGAAAAAAAAGAATCTCTGATTCTGACCTGGAGGGGTCATTAAATGTGTACAAATACAGCTGCAGCCCTACAACTTTGAGCCTGCTCTCATCCCAGATGACAGAGAATGAGTTGTGTTGCCAGGCCTACTTAGTGGAGAGTAGGATTGTTGTTATATCCATCAGCGAAAGATAGCCTGTAATGCTGTGCTGACATCACAAAATCACTGATTATTATTAGGCAATAAAAACTAATATCAACCATTTAATACAGACAGTAGTAATTATACTTACCAATAACAGAAATTACTGAGTTTGTATTGATGTCAGTTTTCTGTCATCAACACATAGTGTTTTTGGTCCCTAAAAATGAATATTTTGTAAAATATTCAGTGCAGTAAATTTTTAAAGTACCAAATTTGCATCTAGGGGGAAATGGAAAACTGAGGTTTTGTTTGGCCTATTGGGGTGTACTTTGTATTGGTTCGCTTGTGAGGTTATATTCTAGTCTGTTTATATTCTGATAATGTTTACTTACCATATTTTGATATAATTACACAGTTGCTAGTTTTTTGGAACATACTTCAAGGAGGTCAAATGTACAAAACAATCTAGTACCCCATTAGTCGCCACAGCCATCATAAGTAATGGACTACACTGCTTTAAACATCTATTTGGTAAGACAACTTTAAGAATAATGTATCTATCTGGGAAAAATGGTTAAAAAAAAGTGTTCAAATGTAACATCATGGTTATTGAATGTGTGTGAACTGCTTCACCCTCATGTTGGAAGCCAAGCCACTGCAATGACATTGAATGTGTAAAAAGCATGAGAAATGTAGCAATACCACTAGATTCATGTTATACATTATCCGAAAATATATCGATTTAAATGGATTCTTCATGTATATTTATTAGAATTGTACAAAAACATTGACTGTTTTTATTGGTCTTATAACCTGATATCACCTTTATCATTTCAGAATCACAACCTATATTTATGTGATAATATCTGTGTTACACTCAGCCAGGGACATCCAAGCATGGGAGTATGTTCCTTTGGGCCCTTTCCTGGGGAAGAACTTTGGAACTACCATCTCACCCTGGGTTGTACCTATGGAAGCACTTTTGCCCTTTGTAGAACCCAATTCTATCCAGGTAAGTCATTATTGTAGTCATTAAGCAGACATGGAGTACAGAGACGAGACATTCTGACATGGGAGGTTGCCTCATTATCACATGGGTGGGGAGAAAGGTACTTGGACACAGGTGCAGGATACTCGGGGGGTGGGGGGGTGGGATTGGTACAACAAACAAATCTCTGCAAAGCTGGATTAAGATATTAAATAAATTTAAAACAATAAGAGACAAGACAAAATAGACAATTACTAATTAGAAGTGTATTCAGACTTTAATGAACTTCATATCATTCATATCTAAGGCAAGGACATTTCTGTTTGGCCATTTCCCCATGTGTTTTTATACTGTTTTTAACTTTGGTTTGTTCTTAACAAATTACACAATGTAAAAAGGAATATTTTCAATTTGAATATTTCTTTAACTTTGGTGTATACAGTACACATGTATACCTCTAGTAGAAATGCCTGCGATCTGTACCATGACGAGGAAGTCCTACCGAGTGAGTACGGTAGTAGTGGAAAAGTGCCATACGAGGTATTACATGAGCCTGTTATCGGCTTATATATAGTATATACTGTAATCATTTTTTATACGTCTAATACAATGTAATGGACCAGTACTCAGTATAGAATCTGGCTAGATTTTCCCTTTTTCTTTTACCTATATCTAGTCCTACAACTCCAGGTTACCATACCCAAATCTAAGTTTGAATTGTGGGACTATAGGAAGGCACAAAGCCTTCCTATAGTTCCCATACTATTTATAACCTCACATTACTCTGCAATCATAGTATTTACCTGCTGACCTGGGTTTTACGTTTTTGTGTATACAGTAATCCATATGTACATATCCTTGAAATCAGGCTGGTGGAAGACACTCAGAATCTTTAGTTTCAAACTTTAATTCTCTTTTTGTAACCTCTGCTCAGAAACTAGAGCGTCCCTTTGCAACTTGACAACAGGAGTTTTGAACTTTTCAGTTTTGAAGATCACTGAAGTTTTGAAGAGCACTGCATGACAGTACTGTTGTTGCGTAATTATAATTTCTTTAGGATTAAGGATATTGTTTTTGTACAGGTTTTGTTCATTATTGACAATTATTTCAGTCATTAATCTTGTTGTTATTCTTCACTTATTCTTCTTATTAAGAGGTCACTTTTGCTGAATATGTGGATCACATTCTGAGAAAAAAAAGGTTTTGACTAAGTTTCTCATTTAAATATGCCCTGAAGTATACCCGGTTTGGTTTGTATAGACTGTTATGATTTAAGACATGCTTTAATGCTTGCTTTGTTTGGTTTTTTCTTCACCCTGTAGGAGCCCAAACCCCTTCCCTACCTCCAACATCATGATCCTTACACTTTCAACATTAATTTGTTTGTGTCAATTAAAGGTAAAACACTTAATGACTATAATGTCCAACTAGTTTGGTTAGCTTTAGTAGTAGTCTTCCTACAGATGGTCATATGCAGACATTTTTTGTTACATATATAAAATAGTTGGTAGTAGATTATTTTATTATTATATAAATTTTTGGCAGAAATAACAAAACACACACACACACACACACACACACACACACACACACACACACACACACACGTATGTCACAAATTTAGTAGTAAAGCAGTTAAAAAGTTACTAAAGTGGTAACTAAGTAACTCATTAATTTGTGCAACATCCATTCCTCAAATCAGATTTAAAAATGCATATTGAGATCCATTGCTCTACAAAAATACAAATTATTTTTAATACTATTTTATTTTCATTATGTTATTATTAGTTAACAATATCATTTATCACCTACATTTTTCAAGGACAAGGCATGCAACAGCCAAAGACAATCTGCAAGTCAAACTTTAAGGTAAGGCTCTACACATAACACACTTTAATTTTATAGTTGCTAGTCAAGATTTTTTGCAGTTTGACTTATTGCAGTTTGACACTATTGGTAGAATGAAAAAAATGTAGACTTTCAAACATATGGTATACAACATATGGTATAGAATTATGGAATGTATTGTGTAACTAGAAAGGACCCAATTGCAGCACAAACACAGTTAGCAATGACCTTTGTACCCACAATTTTTAAAACTTTGCAACACGGTGTGTACGTCACTATTTTATAAATGCATACTAAAGGATACAAGCAGGGTGATACCCTGGTCCAACAATGAGATACATATGATTTTTAGCTGGGTGGCAGACAAGAGGAGATGGACCTATACATCGTGTTACCTGAAATGAGGTTTGCCGAGTCTCAAATGGTTGCTGAGAGGAACCGCTGAACATAAATGCAATATTCAGAAAAGGCTAAAAACACATTTTTGGTCAATCAAGCAACATAGTTAAACAAACTGGAAGGACTGTACGTTTGTCAAAGAAATGACCAGAAGTGATTTGATCAACTTGACATGATTTACATTACCATTACCATGAGCAACAGGAGAGAAGTTGGCTGTGGTTTAGCCTTGGAGTTGTTTGAAACTAGACAGAAGGCTGGACAGTTTTTTGATTTTCAGCATTTTTGAAGTGCCTATTCTATTCATGCTGAAATTATTTTGAATATACAAGTAGGTTATATTTAAAGATGCTTCGTAGATGCAGATAATGAGCTGGCTAGTTAGTTGCTACTGCTATCTTGTCCTCTGCTTGTATTTTGTGATTGCTTAGTTCCTGTGAATAACATAAATTTAGCCTGTTGTTACCTTTTAAAGTTATTTTTGTTTACTGCAGGTACGTTCTGTGTGCATACTTAACTTGATTATTTAAGCTTTGCTACATTATGGATTTTGTACATTGTAAAGTGTCTGGATATTGTCTCCAACTGTACCATACCATGTTGACTCCAACGGTGTAAAGCCGATATTGTGTAGCTCCTTATGTCCCCCTACTCCACCAGAAAAAATGATACCCCCCCTCCCACTAACCCTTTAGTTTTAGTAGATGATCTGAGGAGGCTTTAAAGGACTGTTTTAACTGAACTACTTACTCAGCAACTTAATGATACTATTACAAACTAAATTAACTTATATGTGGACAACAAATGACAATGTGTAACAACGGCGTTTCCTAGAGAGACCAAAACACCACCTCCGACCACAAAGAGACCCTGGCTGACAGGGACAAGAGGTCAACAAATAATCTAAATCTATTT
The DNA here is from genome assembly GCF_003711565.1 of Takifugu flavidus. Taxonomy (NCBI): domain Eukaryota; kingdom Metazoa; phylum Chordata; class Actinopteri; order Tetraodontiformes; family Tetraodontidae; genus Takifugu; species Takifugu flavidus. Next base: position 4,389,575 of record NC_079521.1, read on the forward strand.
TCCGTACTGTGTAGAGGCATGCTGCGTGGAAAAGTGGCATAACTGATTTGATCAGGTCCCTGCTCCTTCCCCCACTCAGTCCTCTCTGCTGCAGCCCCCACTGACTCCCACCGCTGTGGATCTGCTGTCTGCCCCTCCCCCCACTACAACCTCTGAACAACATTAGAGAACTATTCTGCAACCTGTCCCTGGCTCCCCCCTTCCACCCTTCAATGCCCTTTTTTCCGACCTCTGCTTAGTTAACCACAGCCCCAGTCTGTCTTCCACAACCGTGCAAGTAATGTCCCTGCTGAGGAAAAAGGAAGGTGAGTGAGGCAACAGGTCCTAATGGCGTTGGGACATCTTGGCTCCTCAAGGTCTGTACTGGCCAGCTGTGAGGTTGATGCTGGGCAGGTTTCCACAGCTGTGGAGAACATCCTGCTAGGTCCTAGTGCCAAATATCCCCCAAACCAAAAGATCTCAACAGATACAGCCAGGGAGTGCTGACATCTCACCTGATGAATAGACTGGAGAGAGTTGTCCTCTTTTACCATGGACCACTGATAATCTCAGACCAATAATGTGATCCTGGACTGTTTCCTGGACTGAGTGAAGAAGCTGGGAGACAAGAGGATGCTGGCTAAGATGACAGCCATGCTCACACGACCAGAACATGCTGATAGCACTAGGCAACAGCTTTTAAAGAAATGTTAGTTGTTTCTTTTCTGCACAGCCATTACAATATTGTTGCTATTCACACACAACACACTCAGATTAATGGTAGTTTTATGTATATGGCTTGACTTTTATGTGGCTGTTCATCACTTTTACTCATCTGAAAACATACAAATACATGCACATCAGAGAACTGTAACTACATACTGTAAGCAGTTTAGGTCTCCTGGAGTTCATGTCCTAATATTCCTGTCTAAAGGACTTCATAGCTAAGTGCTGTAGAAATGTGACTCATTTCTCTGATTGCCTTTTTAAAAGAGAATTATGTCCTTAACTAAATGACCTACCTTGGAGAATCAATGAAGTAAAGTTACATTACAGGGGCAGTCTGTGCCTTAGATGTCAGGAGAATCCCTTTTTTGCCTGAAATGACCTCATTATCTCATGTTCATGTTGATGCCCCGCCCATCCTTAATAAAAAAAAAAATCCAATTGACTAATCCAACTCTTAGACCTTTCAATACATTTTTTTTAAATTTAGCTGTAGGCTCTCACCATACTCCCTATAGATTATTTGCATTTTGATTATTCTGCTTACTCACTTTTTTCCTTTCACTAGTACATGTACTGGACCATGAAACAGCAACTTGCCCATCACACAGTCAATGGCTGTAATATCAGACCAGGAGACCTGATGGCTTCTGGTACAATCAGTGGACCTGTGAGTGCCTGCATGTACATAGTCTGATGCCCATTATTAATAAAGACTGCAAGTGATTTTTTCTAATGAATTTTTCTGACCTCATATAGGCAGTCGCAGGGAAGGGAACGTAGTGAAAGAAATGTGTCAGCTATGTTGCAGAGAAAATCTAACTGAATTGTCTTTCATACTTTACATCTACATCAGTGAGCTACCTGTCCCTGAATGTAGTGAGGTAGTTTTATAGAAGATATGCTTTATAGGTGTAAGCCATTTAAATAAAATGATATTAAAGTAGAACCAACAACTCAACAGTAAATTAGTAAATGACAAACATTCATGTAAATTCAGTGTACCATGTGTCCTGAATTTGACCAGGATGCTGAGAGTTTTGGATCCATGCTGGAGCTGTCATGGAGGGGATCTAAGAGCATCACCCTGGGAGACAAAGAGATAAGAAGCTTCTTGAAGGATGGAGATGAAGTGACCATGACAGGTTACAGTGCACCACAGACATCTATTTAAAGATATACAGTGCTTTAAGTCATACATTTCAGATATTATTTTGGTAACATTCCCAGTGGCTTTTAAATGGAATTGGATTATTTTTATTGAAGAAAACATATTTAGGCAGCTATAACCCTTATTTGAGCAGGTGCATTTGTTCCTCTTGCGTATCACAGTGCTGGTTTTGATTTACCTCTTTTTACTTTTTTCCTATTTATACTTGTCTATTCTGAAAAGGCTTGTTTGGGCTAAAAAGGTCTGCAAAAAAAAAGAAGTCCAAACATAGTCACTGTTTAATAGTCACTGTTTAACATACCTGTCTCCCAGATTCATTTAATCAGTAACCGAACGTGGATTCAATAGTCTTTCAGCCCTGTCTGGAATCGGTGGCAGTGCCTGACACTGGATCACAAAAACGGCCTGCTTCACACCACTGCTTTGACTCTGCTTAAGTAGAGAAGCTGTACTGAATAGAAAAAGTTTGCATGTGCACCTTTTTTTTTTTTTTTTTACATTTTTGCAAGTTCAGGTTATTTTTACAACCACAGTCTATGTTTAATATAATTGCACTTGTGATCTTGATAATAATGTATTTGATTATAACAATGTCCCTCCTCTTCCGTCTAGGTTACTGTCAAGGAGATGGATATCGGGTGGGCTTTGGAGAATGTGTAGGAACTATCCTTCCGTCACTGCAACACTGAGATGCACTTATATATGCTGGCACATATTGCCATTATATTATGACAATACATTATATTGCATATAATATGCTGGCACATATTGCTTTATAGGCATCTATCCCCATTCTTACATACATACAGCTCATAAAAGGCTTAATTGCTTGAGTCAAAAGTAACTAGACTTATTTAGGTATGAATGATTGAATGTATTTCAGCTGAATCTACAGTAAGTCTAACAATTTTTGCAGTTCAATGCAGTGACAGAAACTCACAAGCAGAGGACACTACATTGGAAAATCTGCATATTAACACAAGTCTTTGATACTGACAAGACTTCTGAATAGAAAAGACAGATAGAATGGGATAGGAAAAAATGGTAATTATATTAAATGTTAAAAAGGATGTGTAAACACAGATAGTATCGTATGAGATCATCTATCAACTACTGGCAAAACAGTTTTTTAGATGCCTACTTGGAGCTCAAACTCTGTCACATCTTCATTCTTGTGATCATGATAGGTTACACAATAACAGTGGGAAAATGACTGAAATACACCTTTGCCCTAAATGACTTACTTTCAGGATCATCTCCAGGAGGTGTCAACCCCACAGGTTAACAACTAGGGGGGAAAAAATGAATCAGAGCTCAGATCAGAGAATTCTATGTAAAAGGAGAACATGGGTAAATTACTAAAGAATGTCACGACTTGACATATATTCAAATCTTGTGCAATGATAAGCTATTTAAAAATAAATAAATAAATCCTCGATTATCACTTTCACTTCGTTTGTATATTTAAGTTTTGTTGCATGTTGGGTTTCAAACTGATTTACAAAGATCCCCTGGATGGGCTTTAGTCAGTTATGATCACGTTCCAAGATTTACAGCAATAGTAATCACTGGTAAGAATAATGCATTGAATGAACTTTTTAACTATGAAGTAGAGGAAAAGGCAGGAGAGTGATAAATATATTTGGTCTGCTCATGTCAATCTTTTGGTTTCTTTGTATACTTTTAACTTTTAATATCTTCTGTTTTGCTGCATACACAGAAGCCACAGGTCCTCCATCTCAGAGACTTTAACCATGTCTCTCTGGCAAAGTATTCCACAGTGTAAGGTCCACAACCTGAAGGGCCTGATACCCTTTTGTTTTGATATGTGTATAGGAACAAAGTAAAAACTGATCAGAAGATTGTACAGGATGAGCAGGGGTATAAACATTCAGCTAAGATGAAACTGGAGCTTATCCAAAGATTGCTTTAAAAGGGATGACTAAAATTTTACAAGGCAACATAAAATGAACTGGGAGTTAGTGAAGTGCTGTGAGAACTGAAGTGATGTGAGCTCATGTTGTTGAGGAGTCCTGTCTAGGTACGGGAGGCTGACTCCATCTCTACTTTTAAAATTAGGTTTAAAACCTACCTCTTTGAAAAAGCTTATTATCACTAATTCTGTAGTTGCAGTTATTATCATAGACAGACAAATTATCATACTTAGGGGGTTGTCTAATCATTAGGTTAACATCTTACCTATGCTGCTATAGGCCGAGGCTGCTGGGGTCCAGAATGATCACCTGACAGGCCTCTGTCACCACACTGGAATGGTCTCCTCTCCTCTCTCTCTCCCTCCTCTCCTCTCCTCTCCTCTCCTCTCCTCTCCTCCTCCTCCTCCTCTCCTCTCCTCACGTAGATTAGTGATGTTATTTCTTGTGTAGTTTTTCTGCTCTCCCCCCCCCCCCCCCTTCTGTATTCATCTGCAGGTATCGCCGCCTTCAGAGCTGCATACTGACCTCCGACCCCGCCAACCCACTCAACCTGACCCTACCAGCAACCTACTTTACTAAATATAATGTATTTCTGTGTGGACTATGTGTGCCGATTCTCTACCTCTTCCTCTCCTCTCCTCTCCTCTCCTCTCCTCTCCTCCTCCTCTCCTCTCCTCTCCTCTCCTCTCCTCTCCTCTCCCTCAACCTCTACCTCTACCTCTACCCAGCCCGCCATCAGCAGGAGGGTCCCCCTACATGAGCCTGGTCCTGCTCAAGGTTCCTTCCTGTTAAAGAGTTTTTCCTTGCCACTGTTGCTTGTCTGGGGTTAGGCCCTGGGATTTTGTAAAGTGCCCAGAAACAATTTTGATTGTAAAAGACGCTATATAAATAAAAATTGATTGAGTCCTACTCCGTTTTGAGAGGCTGAAGTCGATTTAGTTCCTTCTGGCACAAACATGTAAAAAGACAGAGTAATCCAAGTGGGACAGTATAAAAGCATGGATATTGATCTTCAGTTCTGATTTTAAGATTAAAGTACATAGCTGACTTGGCTGGACTATTCGATTCAGCTATGTGAACCCAAATGTTAATGATGGCCTAGGTGATAATTAATGTCCATGTTTTATGTAAGTTAATCTTTGAATAGAAAGCCACTGTTTGAGGCTAGGCCAACAGTTTAATATCACCAGAATAATGTTGGTTATCATCAATATGTTGGTTATCACGAAAATGATGATGACCAACATTTTTAAAATTAAAAATGAAACACTCTGCACGTTCTGTCAGGAAATATAGAGTAACTGAAGGCTGCACAGAGCCTGTGCGGGGCAGGAAAACATCTGCTTGGGGAAAATGGAAGATCCAGCAACAGAACAACGTCAGTGGGGTTTGGAAAGACAAAATCCTTTATGGCTACAAATAATAAACCTCCCCTCCTGCAGGGGGAATGGACGTTAACTTATTGTTCAACAGATTTGATCAGTCATGTGTCAACGGGCCCTTTCCGCCACACTGCAGCCCCCCCTAGTTGGAACCTCCATAATTATCCAGAACTTTGCCCACACAACATCAGTTAGAAGCTTCTGAAGTCCTGTGCAGTTCAGCTGTGAAAAGGTTTGGACCCAGCTGCATGGGTAAAGGCAGGGTACACCCCTGAAATAAAATACCAAGTCATCACAGGCCCCTAGATTAGAGCTCTTTGGGGATTTCTTACCTATCATAAAACATAGTAAAACCTGCAGCACAACAGAAAGACAGAATTATTATGAAAAGCAGTTGCAAATGACAGAGGCCAGACATTAGAGCTCTGATATTAGATTCATGGCCTCTTGGATGAATCTTCAATTAAGGCTCATATTTTTGCCTTTCGGACACAAACTTCTGGCTGGGGTGAAAGGAGTTAACATGTACTGGGTAGGTGGGAGACCTTCATAATACATAGTGGTTTCGCATTACAATTGTTAAAAGATTGTGTATATTTTATAGATTTCATCATATTGTAAAGCATTTTGCAACTATGGAAAAAGTCAGTCAATACAATATTGAAATGGAAGTAAATCCATTTTATTGCCTTGATATTGTCATACATTTCTCTGACATTCCTACTGCCTTTTGGCTATTAAGGAAAATGAGGCTAAAGTAACATCTCGTGATGTTACTGCTATGAGTTACACATAAGTAGCAGTGGATTATTCAACAGTTTAAAATTACATTTATGCCAATTGAAAACTAAAGCATTTTTAACTTAATGCAAGGTTTGTAAACTTTATTGGGAGATGCATATGAAGATAATAAGTTAAGACTGGGTTTGTGATTATTGGGCCATATGTTAAAGCAAAATAGAAATCATAGCAGGAACATGACTGTTCTCCAGAGGGAGGAGTTCAGTTAAGACGTAGGAATGCTCTGCATGGCAGGACACTCAAGCAGCCTGGTAGTGATGAAAGATGAAAAAGAACCACGCAGGAGTTACGTGACCGACGTACACCTGCATGGTTTTGCTTGCTGGATTTGCTCAGTACCATTTTCATTTGAAAAATGTGCGCAACTCGAACAGTTCGCTCATATTTGGAATTTATTATTTTATGCCATGTGAATATATCCGCTGAAAAGTTTCTGGATCAAGTCAGCGGAACCATCAATCTAAACTCCACATCCCATCGTTTATAATAATTTATTCAAGTAACCCTAAATCTCGCGGTGCTACCATTCAGACATCTTGCATTTAATTAGAGCTTCACTTGGAGGGTTTTTCCTTTTCAACATACATGCACAGTTTCTCCATGTTTTGAGGAAAAAAGCAACATTTATTCAAAGCCAGAATTTAGGTTACATGTCCTTTGTTTTAACGACTACGAGGCTGTTGTACCGACCGTCGCCTGCCAATCAACCCCCCGACATTAGACCGTATCTAGCGGGGCTGCTTCGTCGTATTGTGGACTATTTCCATCGCTGCGGCTTTATTTCCCTACGTTGAAAGGATGGCAACCCCCGCTGCCGTCAACCCATCGGGTAAGTAAATCCCTCCTGTAACGTTACGAGGCAAAATGAGCGCTGAAAAAGACATTTTGGTAAAGTAGCTGATATTTTTTTCGACGCTTGCCGAAGATGGCTGTCCCGACAGGCCGATGAAGCCTCGCCAGAGCGTCCATCCCCCTTCCCCCTCCGACCTGCTCTCAACGCTGCCCTAGTAACGTTTTCGTGGCTGGCATCTTTTGCTGAATGCTAAAAGGTCTTCGCTACATTGATATGACAGTGATCCACTTTTACCTTGGCGATCTGCGTTTTAATTACTCATATCAAAGCTATTTCGCATCTGCTCAATCATATACGAACATTACTTGCCAAATGTATTGGGGGTGTTGATGTTTTCTGTTACATATAAGCATGCAGATTAATTTCTTTTGGGAAGATCCTATAGACATGTGTCGTACACGTAAAGATATTGCATGTAAAGTACAGTTGGCACATTTTCAGACCCTTTTACTTGTTTTACGTTTGCAACCCGATACTAAAACAATGCATTCAAAAATTTTCATTATAGTTTCCAAAATTAATTTTTTGCCTGGGGTGAATACAGTGGTTGGACCCAGTATGACTGTTGTTGTCCTTTTAATCTCTCTTACGATTTTTCAACTTTAGCAAATTTTGGGGTGTATACTTTACGTTTAGCTCTGCAAGCTTTAGCGTCCGTTTTAAGACAATTCTATGCAGAATATAAACTACATTGATCATAACATTCTTCAGTGCAAATCCTAACTTTTATGCAAATGACATCCAGCAATTATCTCTCCATCCCAGCTTACCTTGAATACTTTCCCTCTCTGAGATAACTTTTTCTTAGATTGAGCTTTGTAACTGCTCATAATTTAAATGTCATGCTCTGAAAGGTGAAACAACCTCTGATGTCTCTTAGTCTTGGGTATTTGAATATATATCCATATATCCACTTTGGAGATATTTCAGTGTGGGGATGTTAATAAATCATGAAAAACCAAGCTATCAACAAGCCTAAATATTTTTTTATATATATATATATATATATCAACGGTAGGCCCCGTGAAAGTTTGAACAGTTGATCATTGATCTTTAATGCAAACTAAAAAAGACATGAAACATTTAATGTTCTTACCATTTAGCAAATCATGCAGGGTTGATGCAGCCCTCAACCACATGCTGCGAGATGCTTCCAGCAGCATCGTGAGCTCTTGTCCCATCATCAGTGCTCCTGCTTTGGGCATTCAACACCACTCTGTCCTCTGTTGTGTAGATTTTTGCTTTTTCTTGTGAGGGTCCTGTAAAGAAGGACACTATGCTGCTCAGAACTCATTTCATTTTGCCCTCCTTTTTATCATATTTACCTAGCTATGGTCATTTCTGTATGTATGTAATTTTGTTGCATTGTATTGCAATGCCCTTGTGGGAGTGCTACTGCATTACAGTTTGTGAATGTAACGTAAATAAGGCCATGTGTACAATGGACTTTGAGTGATATAGGTACAGTGGGACCTCTACTTGCAAACGTCTCTACATGCGAAATTTTCAGGTTACAAAACGTCTCAACGGGAAAATATTTCCTCTTGTTAAGAAAGAAATTTCAGGATACGAAAGGCAAAATACGCTACCGCTGCTACTCGCAGCTCGCGGAGTTTAGCGAACGCAAACATGCTTGTAGCTGCTCTGCCATTGGCTATCGCCTAGCATCTTCCTGTAATCCCATTGGCTAGAAGGGACGTCAATATGTACAAGTTTGTGTGTATCCCAGCATCTTCTTCGTCGTCTTCGGGATTTATTGTGGGTGTTCGTATGTTTGTCCATTAGATGGCGGTGTTACCACAAGTGTTAACGTTCGTTGCTAGTAATGACGGCTAATGTAAAATTAGCCTGTAATAAAGTTCATTTTGTTCCTGGAGAAGCCTTGCACTGAATTCCTACATTTATTGTGCGGTCATCTGCGGTCATTGTAACATGTATTTGTTACATGTTTTGATGCATTTTTATGATTTATAAAAAAAAAAAAATTATGTCCAAATTTTTGGAGGCTTGGAACGGATTAGGGCATTTACTACTTACGTAATTTTCAGGTTACTACTTACGTAATTTTCAGGTTACGAAACAACTTCCGGAACCAATTAATTTCGTAAGTAGAAATTGCATTTGGGAACCAATACTGATATTTGGGGTGTAAAAATATGAACTATAGGATGATAAATACATATTTACATAATTTTCCTTGAAAACATGAACATAATTGGCTTCCCCTAATGGTATGTATGCTGTGTAATGAGTCTAGCTAGGCCATAACAATGCAATTTAAAAAGAAACTTAAAATTACATTTAAATGTTAATGTTTATTTTCAAAAGTCACTGCACAAAAGTAAAAAAAAGATATTTGCATTCTGATGAATAAAGAAATCTAACAAAATCACAACTCGACCGAATGATTTCATTAAAAAATATCAATTTAAGCAAAATCTCAAAACATTTTACCGTTCTGATAAGAAAGTTGATCAATTCAAAGAATACACAATCAGAATTTTTTGTGTAAATTATCTAATAACAAATGAGGTAGGTTGCCAGAGGTTTTAAATAATTAAAGTCCAGCAGAGGCACATTTACTCCCTTTTGAAGTTAACTTATGTTATAACTGAGTCAGGCTGTATCTCGCAATAAACACAATGGCTTGTGTGCGACTTTGAATTTATTTTTCCATGCAAATGTTCCCGTTGCTTGGTTCCCTTAACTGTGAGTTGACGACATCAATAAACTGCAAGTCTGACACTTGGCCTCTGCTCACCCATCCAGCTCTCACCTAGACTGTGACGGCGTTTGCTCTCTGCAGCTCGCCGTTGGCTTGGTTAGGGAATTCAAAGGTGAGGGGCTGGATAATGTAACACCATCCGGACCTAGCAGAAGCTAAATTCAGGTGAAGAGCATAACACCATCTACGTTGGGGAACTGCTTGCATCCAGTTAGCTCGCTCTTGGCTAGGCCAACTTACCTTCGGCTTGCTTAGGATAACTATCGGCAAGCGGCTGGCGAGCAGATCACCATCGAGGCCCAGCAAAGAGCTAACACATGACAAGCTTCCTGCTTGGTGACTTTTTATGCTAAATGATACTACTAAAATAATGTTATACAATGAATATTTGGGCTCAGAGGGGAATTATTTGGGAATGATTGTTCTTGCAGTTATTAAAGCAATGTCATTCACATGAAAAAGGTAAATTTTTCACGGCAAGACTTGTCAGTGCAGTGTCAATCTGAGGTGTACCTGTTTTGATCAGCCAGTCTTACATTTAAAGTTCCAATTCATATCTTTGGCTGGCCTTTGAGGTAGTTGTAGAGGGACCTCTGGTGGACAAACTATACAATTTCAACACCCACAACATGGTTAAAGGAGGTTTTTCGCCACTGTTTTTTTTAAACTTTACATTTATTGGAGGTGACATGGCCGATACCAATAGAGTGTAAATAGCTTATATCATCAGATAATAACCAGCCGATAATCGGCTGAGTTCTGGTTTACAATAGTTGAGCTATTGTGTTAATTGATTTCCTTTATTCTGTGGTTAAATTATGTTATGCTATATAAAAATGGCCAAAATATTGGCACTGAGGGGGAAATGGTGGGTAACAATGAACCTAAGACCAAAATAACTAACAGAATCACTGTAATGTAAAAGAAACATCTGAGAGCTAGCCTGACAGGCATAAACCAAAAGACAACCATTACCTATCTAACTTCAAAAACAGGAGGCAAGGATATAACAAAATGGACATTCACTCCTACTGTTTTCTCTCTATACATAATAATTTCCTAAAAACACACGAGGCCAGTTAGATGTTGAGGAAGGTGAGAAGCTCTCAGGCAGCAGCCATCTTGGGTTTAAATTCATTCCCTCCTGGACATTCCACCAATCTGCATGTAACTGAATTTTGGATGACCAATCCGGTGTTGGGCACAATGCACACCTATTTACATTTGTTGACAGGGAAACACAGGAGCAAACACTGTCACCACCTGCCTGTTATTAAATTGTTTTTAATTATTGATAGGGTTGGATTAGGGGACCAGACCCCCCCCCCATAAATTGCACCCAGATTTTGTCAAATGTTCAGGAGCTAGTAATGTCTGTCAAAGTAAAACTGAGCTTTTTCCCCCCCAATCAACACTGCCTTCCCCTTTGGTTAAGAGAGGATTTTTCCAACCAAGTGCTTGATGTGCTATGGATATATGCATACATCTTCCTAGTATTTCTGTGTTGGTAGTTATATATAGACAGTAAGCAGCGCATTCAAGAATACATAAGACTATGGGCCAATCCCTGCAGCAACATGCATACCTTTCAAAATTGTTCATACACCATGACAAAATGTGGAAAAACATTTTGTCATGCTAACAGCACAAACCTTTGTGTATTTTATTGGGATTTTATGTGATATGCCAACACAAAACACTTGAAGGTGAAAGAAAAGTTAAACTGACAGGTTCAGGTTATTATTTTACATATAAAAGTCTGAAAAGTGTGGTATGCATATGTATTCAGTATGCAATGGGGTGGGTGTCGATACAAAAATTTGGAATCAATCTAATACCAAGTGAATACAAGGCATGATCAACTCTGTTAGGAACGGTTATCTCAGGACCCGAAAGCAGGCAACACGCAGTGGAGAATAATGTCCGAAAGGCGCCTTTATTAACAAGTGAACAAGGTTCTATTCGGTCCGCGTTCACAGAGAGGCGTGGAGACCTCGACTGAGTCACAAACAAGTTGGTTGGGAACTCTCAAAACAATCAAGCTATTGGGGTCAGGGTTTCGTGACGAGGACGAAAACACTCCGACGCTAACAGACGGGCGTTCTGTCATTAAATGGAACGGTTGATTGAAGATTGACAGCAGGTGCGTCTGCCTGCAGCGCCAGCTGTAGACGATGAATGGCTCCTCCACGCCTCCTGCAGGAAGAAACCAGCAACAAACGTCCCAGAATCTGGGAACCCAACACTTTATAATAAATGTATAGATGTTTAGCTAAAAATAAATATAAAAATAAACTACATATAATCATAGATTACTTATTCAATGTAAAGATATTATATTTTTAAACATTTTGATAGTTAAAGACCCCAGAAATGTTTTCTGTGTTGAAGGCTCTTTAGGATTCTTGTTGGTTTCTTTTCCAGAAAGATACTTGGATGTAATGATTTATAGCAGAAGTGGCCAAATTCACACCTCAAGGGCCACTGTTGAGCTGGGTTTTCTATAGGCAGAAAATGCTTCCTCCAAAAAATATGGGGTACCAGAAAGAGATGCCTACCTAGGACAGATAATGAAACAATTTTGTTCATGAGTGTGATTGACGTAAAATATTCCGCACAGTTGCATTGAAAATAAATAGAACTTAATATTTCCGACCACTATAAGACACAGTGTATGTAATAGCGACATGCTGGTGGGGGATGCATACGGTATATGTGACATGAACCCTTTTTATTTTATATGTTCTTTACATTTATCAAGCAGATGGTTTCATACTGAAAATAATTTTTTAGACTTTTCAAAGTGTTTTCAAAGAAATTGGTCACATTGACCTATTTAAATGGCTAAATGCCTTCAGTGTGTGTATGTTTTGAAAATTTTGAGCACAACAATACCGTAATAATGATAACAATGATTGTTTTGATCTTAATAACCAGGATGTGAAATTTTCATATCTTTAAATTCCAAACAAACAGTAATGTACAACTTAAAATAAAAGGGGAAAAAAAGTCTTTAGAGCCATATGTATTATGCGCTTAATCCAACCGTTTATTTCAGCTGTTTTTTTTATCCGTCAGAAATGGGTAATGACTTGCCAGGGACAGGAGTGATTCCAGGAGCAGTTGCCGCTGGCCAAGTGAGAATGGGAGGAACCATGCCGGGAAGTCGTGGGGGAAAAAGAAGATCGGGAGGGTATGTATTTCAACACCTGTTTACAGTATGACATTAAAATAATTGTGGGTAAAGGATACAGGATAGCGCAAAATACGTGATTTGCAGGAGGAAAGCAGCGCCTGAAGTCAGTGAGAAATGCAAACAATTTAAAAGCGAACACTTGGGAATATTTGGCGTGTTGCATTCACCGAAAATGACAACTGGAGATGACCCATGTTATTAGTAAAGTTCACTCTAAAATCAAATATATCTGTAACATGACCAACATGAGGAACCACATTAGCTGGTGGCACACTGAGAGTAATCTCAGCCCTGAGTAAAATCAGTGAAAAGAAAACCAACCAAAGCTCAATGTCATCACGGTCTGAGAGCTCAGAGGGTAATTTGGTGTATAGGACATTTCAAACAGTGTCATTAATAATACAGGGTTTCACCCGCTGGTAAAGACTCTCAAATCTTGGTACCCGATCCCACCCCCACAAACAATTGCTGACAGTCCCAACATTGTATATGGAGACAAAAACCAAGGTGATGGATTCAGTGAGCAAAGCTGGCTGTATTGCCATCACATAAGAAATCATGCATTTCTTTGACGATCAAGTCTTATCTAATGGTAATGGAACGTTACCTTAGTAATGACTAGGAAATGGGGTCACGTGCTGCAAGCAAGGGTGGCTTTTGGGAGCCACATTGGTTTGCATCTGACGGAGTTTTTGACTAATCTATCGGAGGAGTGACAGCTAACAGAGAAGCTGTTGTTCTAGTGACAGATAATGCAGCAAACATGATGGTAATTTCTGAGGGGAGGTCTTTGCTTGTGAGGTCAGTGCTTTTCTTTGTCTCCAAGATGACAAAAGCCATGGTGAATTGGTTATGCATGCATTCATTACTCACCCACAGGTCCCGGTTCCACTAGTGCATATGCAAATATGTTTACATTTTTCTTGTTTTTAAGTAACGTGTTACGAGTGGTTGTACCAGGACCCGAAAGCAGGCAGCACACAGTGGCGGATCGTCTTTCGAGAGGCTTTATTGAAGTTCACAGGAGTGTATGCAAATCAAAAGACGAGTAGACCACGACTAAATTCTTAATCCAAACCAGAAAGGAAAACTCACAACAAAAAATCCCGAGCGGGGTCAAAAGTAGTCCGTGAAGAAAAATACAAACGATAATCCAGGAAACGGGCTCCAAACTAATCCACGAAGGAAAAAGTCACAACGAATATCCTGAAGAGTGTAGTCGGGGTTTCGGTAGCAGACAAAACACGCCAACGCTGGCAAACCGTGAGTACAGTCCATAAATAGGTGGCTTGATTACCGATAGTCTGCAGGTGCGCCAGTCCCCGACGCCAGCTGCGGCTTTGCAGGAAGAACCCCGCAATAGAGTTCCCCGAAGCTGGGAACCTGACATAACGGCCGTTAAAAGGCCATCTTGTTCAATGCATAAATCTGTTGTAATAGGGCAATTTTTGTTTAATACATAAGTACCATTAGTAAATAGATGTGAATGTTATATTTAACGGTACATGGCATTAAGTGCTAAAAGAGACACATTTTTGTCTTAATTTAGAAGTGGATGATTGAGGGGTTTGGTTGTGTTAAGATTATATTGACTAGTTGCTCCTCAAATTTTGTGGATTAACATTACTTAAAATTTCAATACAAATTTGGGGGAGGGTCTCTTTATGTGCATGTCTGTATGTTATTTTTTTTTCTTCACCTATTTACTTGGTTTACTGTTGGTTTACTGAAAAAGAGGTGAAAATAATAATTACATAGATACTTTAAAAGCTAAATGTCTTAATCCTGCAACAATTGCATTGTATTGCACTATATGCACATTTGTGTCTTTGGCACCTTATTTGACCCCCCCCCCTTTTTTTGCCTTACTTATAATGTTATTTTATGTTATTCTATTCATTTTCATTTTTCATTTAAGTTTTACAGCACGATAAGCTAGAGAGAAGAGAAACAGTATTTCGGTTCATCTGTATTTTCAAAACATGGAGTGAATTGACAATAAAGTATCCATCCATCCATCCATCCATCCATCCATCCATCCATCTGCCTTATGGACCCAATATACTGCAAACTAAAATTTTTATACATGTGGTTAATCTGTTAATAGCAGCTTTACATGCTCAGAACATGCAATATTGAGCATTGTAAGCTTGGGTTTACAAATACTGTAGCTAAAGTACATACGGTGCTGAATTGGCTACTGTATGTTTTGTAATAATATAAATCTACAAAATAACTGGTAAGTTGTCAAATAATTGTGGTGGAGTAAAAGTACAATATTTACCTGTGACATGTAGTGGAGTAGAAGTATCAAGCTCAGGCTCCAACCCTAACCCTTACCCAGTATGGTGACATTCCATGTACTTATAACTGGAATTTTGCTCTGAGGGCTGATAACCCAATCGACTACCCAAACCATGTTACACCATCACCTCATAAATCTTTTGGAAGGCACCAGTTCAAGCTGGGCCTGGCCGGGTCCCATTGACAAAGACTCAGCCACCAGGTGACTGTGAGCCACAAACCCACGCCTGGCTTCAGAGTGGTAATACCAATCTGGGCGATGTAACCAACCTTGTTTTTATTTTTCACTTATGACTTATTTGCAATGGGAATCCCTACCAGGGGCATAATGGCCCTGGACAACATAGCTGATTGGATCATTTAGGCACCCAAACCCCTCCACCACAGTAAGGTGTTGTTTCAAGGAGGGGCTGTTTCATTTCAATGTGTACATGTACCGTAATTTCTGGACTACAGAGCGCACCTGATTAAAAGCCGCATAATCTAATTTTAGAAAGAAAATCAATTTTGTACTTATACAAGCCGCACCGGATTTTAAGCCGCAGGTATCCCACGTAGTAATATGAAAAATTAGATCGAAAACATTCAGTACCGGTAGATGTTTTTATTACCGTAAGAGACGAGTCACTGACGAGTGACAGACAGGTAAGAAACAACAGCCACTCTTTTCACTTGTATGTTTATACAGAGACCTTAAATCCAGTTTTCATCACATCAGGATTTTTTAACTTTTCTTTTAATTTAATCCTCTTAGCAACATAAATATATTGTAAATGCTTTTTTTCTGTAATGCAGCTACCTTGAAATATACGTTTGTATCAGCTACACACAAATTGCGTTGTTTATGCTTTTTTACTCAAGCATTGAACAATCTAAAACTCCCCGATGGCCCACCTCTAAAATCTTCTATTTTCAGCGCGGTGGCGATTGCTTTTGCCTTCAGTCTGATTTGTACAGCGGAAACACCGTGGCCCCTTGCTCTCTGTGTATTGACCCAGTCTTCCAGAACGTTTTCAAGCTCGGGCCACCTGCGATGTTTACGTCTAGAAGCTTTTGTCGTCTTTTTGCTTTGGATCAGTTCTTCAGGCGGCCGTCTCCACCTTCTTGCCATTGATTACCGTCATGTATGCCAAGATTACGCGCGGCAGCTCGATTTCCTTCTTCAACCGCCAGAGTGATCGCTTTTAACTTAAAAGCCGCATCATATGCTTTTCTTCTAGTATTTTCCATGTTGATGAGGGTCAGTAAAAATGACTGATTCACAATAATTGTGATAGTGCGCCACGAAAAAAAACATAAATAAATTGCACCGTAGAATAAGCCGCAGTGTTTAAAGTGTAGGAAAAAAGTAGCGGCTTATAGTCCGGAAATTACGGTATTTGTCTGAATGGTGTCCTTGAGTATCAAAAATAGCACCTTAAAATAAAATGTACTATGATTATTGTTACCTCTTCCAAGCACATTATGTCACAGGCAGTGTTCGTGTTTAAGTTATTTTGCTAACAGAAAACAAAGATCTAACAAGATTTTAATGAAATTTATAGGAAATGTTGATAATAGGTGAAGGAACTGGTCAATGTCTACTATGTTATGTCATCTTTATTACTAATGTCAATGTACATACTAGTAGTATATTGTTACTAGTTAACTTATATGGCTACTTTTAAGTTGAAAAACCCTTAAAGATCATATCTCTCTTCAATTATAATCTGTGACCGCAACCAGCAACCCTTTTGCGAAGCTAAACCTCAAAATCAAGACACGCAATATGCAATGGCAGATAAACTCATTTAAAGTATTCCTAGTACCGGTAACCATTAGTTTTGGGTATAAGTCACAATATTTGGGCTAATTACATGCTTTGTGTAATAGTGTAATCAATCAGTGCACACAATTTTATAATTAAGTAGCTATAAAGTGTTGTCAGCTTTAGTCTAATTCATCCTAAATATACTTATCATGGTTGTTTCTCAGGATGGACTTTGATGAAGAAGATGGAGAGGGACCAAGCAAATTTTCAAGGTAAGATCATCAAAGTAGATGGCCTCAAAGTCCAGTGGTTTACATATAGAAATTTTTTTTTTTTTTTTTTGGTTAATTTGATTTTTATTGACTATACTGTGCAGAATATTTAGAACGTGAGCTGACAACAATGGGAGTTATTGCCATGTATTGAAAGTAGGGTTAGGATTACTTCTATAAGCTGCTTCTGCATTCCGGAAAGGCTGCATTGCATGGCCCGACTCTGCCATCTGGCAACATATTCCGGCTATGTCTTCATTGTACAGCATGGTGAATTCAATTCACTTTTTACTGTATAAAATGACCCACAAAAGACATTATTACACTATTAGGCAATTAAAACTATTCTAAACTAAACTAAAACTACTAGGCTTCCACCTAACCCAAAATTTGATCAATAAATTTGATCAATAATCCCCCCCATTGCTTGTTCAGATGTTGAAAATGTACAATTTTCTTTGTCCTTGTCCACTTTTGGAGTGACGGGAAGGGTGCTGGAGTCTATCCCCGCTGCATATGGGTGTAGACAGTGTACACCACTGAGTGAGTTGCCAGCTCATCGGATTGGCTTTTTTGTAAGCATTTGGGGGTTAAGGACCTTGCTCAAGGGTATCCAGGTGGTGTTCTGACATAAACATAGTTGTGTGATTATTAAGATGTATTCAAGATATAATTTATTGTTTAAAGTCAATGCTGGTGCTAGTACAGTGTTGCACAGCTACATAGGACCCTGCGGTGAGCTAGAGACTCATTCAGGGGTACCCTGCCACTGCAGCTGGGGTAGGCTCCAGCTCCCTCACCCTGAAAGAGGGGTAAAAAAAAGACAAAGAAAAAAGAAAGTCAGTTCTGAACTATTAACTTATTATAACATGATTATATGGCAACCATTGGATATTCATGATAAATGTAAAGTGTAATGCATCATTGTGTTCATTTTCTCTATAGGTATGATGATGACAATCACACTTTTGGTTGGGGTAAGGACAAATTTGTCAGGTAGGCTTTGCCAGCTTCAGTCACAAAGGAATTTCCATTTCCTTAGATCACCTCACTATGCAACCTGCACAATTTGCAGTTTATTTTTCCAATTAAAAATTTTGAAAAGCTGCTGACAAGAAGTAAGGTTGTTTTTTTACTTTGTAAAATTACTTAGTCATACATGAGGATATCAAACGTGAATTCTAGCAGCGTGTAAAAATAAATATTAAATAAATCAAAGCGTAGAAAAGCTTCTCTAGGTGTGAGTAAATTGTGTCTGTGCTCCTTGTGAGGGACTGGCAGGTTCACTTTGTATTCATGCTACCTGTGTAGTGACTGCTGGAAAAGGATTTAGATCTCTCTCCGCAGCCTAATCATGAATAAATGGTTGCAAGAAAAAAACAGAAATTATTTTTTATACATTTAACTTGAGACTAATATGTACTGGATTTAGTTAAAATGCTTAAAAGTCAAGCGGGCTGTAGTTAAAATGGTAGATTGAGAAATCAGGAACAGGTACAAAGCAGGATATTGGTTACCACGTTACCCGAACTATTTACCCCACTGGTTTCTGTTCCAGAGAAAATCACAGTGAGATCGAGCGACGCCGACGCAACAAAATGACTCAGTATATCACTGAGCTTTCAGACATGGTGCCTACATGCAGTGCTTTGGCCCGAAAGCCTGACAAGCTGACAATACTACGCATGGCTGTTTCCCATATGAAATCCATGAGGGGCACTGGCAACACCTCCACAGATGGGGCATATAAACCCTCCTTTCTTACTGAACAGGTCTGGATTTCTGCTTTTTTTTTTAAATTCATTGGATTTGATGTTTGATAACACAAAGCATAGGAACAACAAAAGTACTTGGGATTACACAATGATGACAATAATTGGAGTCATACGTTAGGAAATGTGAAATCTAACAGGGTTTCAGAAATGTCCCCCTAAAATATTGGGCAGTGTTTTGATGTTGACAGGAGGTTTTCAAATCTACTTTAGTTAAATCATTTATATCATATGTACATTTGGTCTTGTAAGAAAACTGAAAATTGTTGAAAAATAGGTAGGTTAAAATAGATACGTTACAACCTTAAAATAGTGCATGTGTTTGCTCTAATTACTCATTTCTCCTCACTGTAGGAACTGAAACATTTGATCCTGGAGGCAGCAGATGGCTTCCTTTTTGTGGTTGCAGCTGAAACGGGCCGTGTGATATACGTGTCTGATTCCCTGACACCAGTGCTTAACCAGTCCCAGTCTGAGTGGTTTGGAAGCTCTTTATATGAACAGGTTCATCCTGATGATGTGGACAAACTGAGAGAACAGCTCAGCACTTCTGAGAATTCAATGACAGGTAGATAAAGTTCAAAAGTTGTGCAACCCTGGTCTGTTTTTTAAAAGGTAATTTTTAAATATTTGGGGATTTTTTTTGTTATTGATAAATAATTGGTTCTTTTACATTTACTAAAAGATATTTTATTTCAAAATTTAGCATAACAAAGCAAATTGCTTTGAAATTAACAGACGTTTGACCATTCTTATTTTGCATTGTGCCCTTTTAATTTTTGAATAATTATAGTGCTGGAATTAATTTTCACCGCAATTGAATTCACAAATTTGTTGTTCAATATGAGAATACAATTTCAATCTACAGAAGCAAATAAATGTTTGAAAACTTGTTGGAAAAAAAAGGCTGGTTTTGAAATGGACAAAACTACTACTACAATCAATAATAATAATAATCCATTTAAAAAATTGCACGGATGGATTAAGTAAAATAGTACAAAATAAAAAAAGGCAAGAAAAAGCAGATGTGTAAAAAATCAGTAAACACTATAAAACTTAAGTCATAAAAAAATCTTTACAGTGTAAGCAGATTTAAAGAGGTGTATTTTAATTTCAGATTTGATGGTGTGGAGTGATTCTGTGTTAGTTCACGTGGGAGAGTTTGAGAGGTGGAAAATGTCTCAATGCTCTCCTTCCCATGGTGCTGAGACAGGCCTGGGTCCAAAGAGGTGGTTGGAGCAGGATGAGGGAGATGGTTAATGTTACGTTTTTTAAAACGTATGCTAACTGAGGAATTTAATTATTTATGATTAAAAGAATTGTAAACTGTCAAAGATGACACCCTGAAGCAGTTGTCATGGACAGTCTGCCATTTAATTCAGGGACGTTTGAAGTGGATTAGCTTTTTATTTTAGTTATGCAGTAGGTGAGGAAGGAAGTCTGGAATTTGGGTTACTGTGTTGAGCATTTGAGTCATTGAGATATGTTTCTACAAGCTTTATACATTTGGATCTGGGGATAGTTGCTTAATCTACTTGGCAGATCATCTTAAGTGCAATAGGGTGAATGTAGGCTGTAGGTAAGCAGTAATTTTTCAGACTTCACAATGATGTTTGATTGGTTTCAAGTCAGGTGAAAAGTGATTCCTGTATCGGCACACAGGATCTCAGTACCTCAGCCAGAATGACAAATGAAGAACCTTTTCTCCATTGTTCGGTTTGGTCTGATGTCCTGTTCCATGCTGTCCATGTGTTCCATTTTAACTTTCCTCTTGGCAGAATCCTGTATCCAAACTGTAGAGGCTGCACTCTCTTCTTATTGTATCTTTGTTAAACAATCTTTATTATAGACACACATTCTTGTGTGCGTTAATATCCACAATACCTTCCTCTGTCACTTTCTCACAAATGTGTGCACACACAAAAACACACACATCCTATACTGTATTAAAGATTGTAGTGTGCGTTGGCATTGCAGCTTTTAGCTCTACAATTTACCCTCTGTAGTTTCTTATTAAATCATATTAACTGAAGTACATTAACTTATGTAAGGCAGGACCTGACAGCATTTCAGAGGCTGCATTTCACAGCATTTCAGAGGCTGTCCACGAACCAGAGTGATGTGCATCGATTGTTGTCGGGTTTGAGAAGCAGAAAAAAAGCAAAATCCGAGATCCCAAAACAAACCTTTTTGTCTTGAATTTGTCTTTATGTCATCATTATAACTATATAAATGGAACTGAAACGCAGTCTGAAGGAGAGCAAGGAAGCCTATAGGAAGAAGCTGGAAGAGAGCCTGGAGAGGAACCAGACCAGGGATGTTTGGAGTGGGATGAGAACAATCACTGGCTTCCAGAAGAAAGGAATACGCTCAGCTGATGGGAACGTGGACCAAGCTAATGAGTTGAACCAGTTTTTCAACAGGTTTGATTCTAGCTCCCCCTTCCCCAGCTGTCCCAATATTCCTCTGGATAACAATGGGTCCCCTTCACACCTCCCAGAGCCCCTAACACTTCTGCCAACTTCTTCCCCCTCCCCCCTACTGACACCCTACATAGATACCAACATGTCACCCATCCCCCGACAGGACTATCCTTCACGTCTAGCCAGGTGAGGAGAGAAAAACCAGAGAAAGGCTGCCGGACCGGACGGCATCAGCCCAGGAGTGCTGAAGAACTGCTCCAGGCAGCTGTGTGGAATACTGCAGCACCTGTTCAACCAGAGCCTTCATCTTCAGAGGATCCCAGTGCTTTGGAAGACATCCTGCCTGGTCCCTGTGCCGAAGAAGACCCATCCTGTGGCACCGAGTGACTACAGGCCAATAGCACTGACCTCCCACATTATGAAGGTCATGGAGCGGCTGGTGCTGTCACACCTCAGACCTCTGGTGAGCTCCTTTCAAGACCCTCTGCAGTTTGCCCACCCGCAGTGATATACCTGCTACAGAGGGCCTACTCCTCCTTGGACAGACTAAACACCACAGTGCGGGTCATGTTCTTTGACTTCTCTTCTGCCTTCAACACCATCCAGCCAAGACTGCTGAGAGCTAAGTTGGAGAACATGCAGCTGGATGCTCCCCTTGTTTCTTGGATCGAGGACTACCTGACAAGTCGACCACAGTTTGTGAGACTGTGGAGCTGTGTGTCCGACCCCCTGATGAGCAACACAGGACCTCCCCAAGGAACTGTGCTCTCCCCCTTTCTGTTCACCACCTACTACCTACACCTACCGACTTCCAGTACCACTCTGAGACATGTCATCTCCAGAAGTACTCGGATGACACAGTCATAGTTGGATGTGTGGAGAATGGACAGGAGGATGAATACAGGGACCTTGTGGAGAGTTTTGTTCGGTGGAGCAGGGAGAACCTTCTGCAGCTCAACGTGACCAAGACAAAGATAGTGGTGGATTTCAGTAAAAGCAAGTCCCCACCCTCCCCAGTCTGCATTAGTGGGAAAGATGTGGAAATAGTCCCATCTTACAGGTTCCTGGGTGTTCAGCTGGACAGTAAACTGGAGTGGTCCACAAACACCGATGCTGTTTACAAGAAGGCCATGAGCAGACTCTATTTCCTCAGGAGACTCAGGTCCTTCAGTGTTTGTGGCAGGATGCTCCACATGTTCTATCAATCTGTCATGGCCAGTACCATCTTCTTTGCTGTAGTGTGCTGGGGTGCAGGCATTAAAGCAAAGGATGCCAACAGACTCAACAAACTCATCAAAAGCGCAGGGTCTGATGTTGGATTTAAACTTGCAAACTTAGACGAAGTGGTGAGGGACAGGATGGTGTTGAAACTGCGGACAATCATGGACAATCCCTCCCACCCCCTCCATCACACAGTGGACAAACTGAGAAGCAGCTTCAGCAACAGACTCCTGCAACCTCGCTGCTCTAAGGAACTGTACAGGAAGTCCTTCCTGCCGTCCGCCATTAAACTCTATAATTCACTCAAACCAACTCAACAATAATTGTGTAATGTTTATGTTGTTATTTCTATTTTATTCTATATTTATGTATATATGCTTATAATGCTTAGATATATAGATATATAGATATAGATATATAGATATGATATGCTTATAATGTTCTAATCTTATTTGTATTTATTTATTCTGTTTCTTTACTTTGTATAGGTTGCTACTGCAATTCAATTTCCCTATGGGGATGAATGAAGTACATCTTAATCTTAATCTTAATCTTAAATGCTTTCAATTTTCAAAGCCCCGGATGCAAAACCATGGCCATGGAGCTTGGGACACACTATTGATTACCATTACCTGGCAGACATTGATCATGTTTTTGGTAACATTTTCACTTCGAGAGGTCCACTACTTTTGTGGCATTGATTACAACATAATGATAATAAAGAAAGTTTCAACTTTTACTTTTGACATCAATGGTCGCTCTTTCATATACAGAAAGGTTATGCGGTCATGGTAGTCCCAGTCATATTTTTATACATGCACATTTCTACTCTGTACACCTTACACAAAAATGGCCACAAATATTCTTATTTTGTAATTCTGTTTATGGTTAGCCGCATAAACATGCCATAACAAGGCTGAACACCAAGAAGTCACCACCTAGCAAACCTGTAGAGATAATGTGGACATGTATTAATGTTGTACTCTACAGAGTGTTCTAAAATTCTATCTTCTGTTTTCTAAAGGGCGTATTCTGGACCTGAAGACAGGGACAGTGAAGAAGGAGGGACAGCAGTCATCCATGAGAATGTGTATGGGCTCCCGTCGCTCCTTCATCTGCCGCATGAGGTGTGTATTTTCCATCAGGCCTCCTGGGGAAAATTAATTTCTGTAACCCTCGCCTCCCCAAAAAAAGAAAATATTTAGCCTCTCAATTAATCTCATGTAATGTTTTTCAAAGAGACATCAATATTTTAATAACTTTTTCCACTATTCCTTGAATTACTTGGTGTAAACATTAAAACTTAAAAATAAAAATGTGGCTTTGTCAAGCCAAATAAACTCAACATGAAAATATGAAAACTGCAATCATCTTAAACCGATGACTAGAAATTTATTTTTACTTTTTTTATGAAACTCAAATTTAACAGATTTTTGGCAACAACCATGACTATTTGAACAGTCATTTGATAAATCACTGCATCACTATAATGAGTCTTGAAGGCCAAATATTATTGCCACCTGCTACATTTTCTGACCTGAAGGAAAAAAATGGCAAGCCAGCCCACAGTTTGAGAAACACTGTAGTACATTGATTTGTCATTTTAATTTTCATGGAATCAGACTTGATCATAAAGACTTGCGTCAAACTGCACAGATAAAGCATAAAGTGCATGACATTGGCAATACAAGTAAGTTTTGACATACATACTGCTTTTTGATGTAATATTTGAAAATTAAAACAATCGGCCTTTACATAAACTACACAAGTAGATGTTTTTCAAATATTTCTTTGATTAATATTTATTTGTTTCTTTCAGTGTACGGACATAATCTAATTTTAGAAAGAAAATCAATCAATTTTGTACTTACATAAGCCGCACCTGTTTATAAGCCGCATTGAAACATAGGTCGCGGGAAAACTGAGACGCAGACTTCTGCCAGCTTAAGAGCAACTTTACTAAACACTGAACTGAAGACACATCAACGAAGGGAGGTCTTCAATCACACACATAACCTGGCTTATGGTGTGCAGGTGCAAACAGTAATTAAAACAGTAATTAAATACATCAACAACTAGAACTCAATAAATAGAACACTAACATTGAAAGTTGCAAAAGATAACATTTACAACCAAGGTAGTTTTCTCTGTCAACTGGACTGGGTTTCTTCTCTTGAAGACGTTTCGCCTTCTATCCAGAAGGCTTCTTCAGTTCTGAAATCGCTGGGGAGAGAGCTTGAAAATATATAGCCCCTGTGGACCATTGCATGCTAATGATCTGGGTGGTCACCTGAGAGTCGTTAGCAGGGTCGTTGGTCGGGTCGTTCACCTAGTTTCTGTTGAGGTGTCTCCCCTTTGTCTGCTGGATCACATGGTGGTGAGTCACTGGGTCTCCTGGAATGGTGTGAATGTTTGTTTTGCTGTTGGAAGGAGTGGAGGACTGCATTGTATGTGGGTGATAGGAAGTGCCTCAGGCCACCACCTCTGTTTAAGGATGGTTTCTCCAGTTTGACATGGATAGCTTCCTTGACCCCCCTTTCAAACCAGCGGTCTTCTCTGGCCAGTATCCTTACTTGGCTGTCCTCGAAGGAGTGCCCACTCTCCTTTAAGTGTAAGTGGACTGCTGAATCCTGACCCGAAGAGGTGGCACGTCTGTGTTGTGCCATTCTTCTGTGGAGAGGTTGTTTGGTTTCCCCAATGTACAGTTCCTTGCATTTCTCCTGGCACTGTACAGCATAAACAACATTACTTTGTTTGGGTCTTGGTGTCTTGTCCTTTGGGTGTACTAACCTCTGTCTGAGAGTGTTGCTGGGTTTGAAATGAACCGGTATGTCGTGGTTCTGGAGGATCCTCCTAAACTTCTCCGAGACTCCAGACAGGTAGGGGATGGAAACGCTGCGGCGTTTGTTTCTCTCCTCCTCTCCTTTGCTGAGGTCTCGCTTTCTTGAGGTTTTGGTGAAGGCCCAGTCTGGGTAGGCACATGTTTTGAGAGCTGTCTTAATGTGGTCCTGTTCCTTCTTTCTGCCTTGGGATGTGGTGGGTATTTCTCTGGCCCGGTGTTGGAGAGTTCTGATCACTCCCAACTTGTGTTCCAGTGGGTGGTGAGAGTCAAACTGGAGGTACTGGTCGGTATGTGTAGGTTTTCTGTAGACTTCGATGGTGAGATTTCTGTCCTCAGTGATCTTGACTGCGCCATCCAGAAAGGCCAGACTGTTTCCTTTTACATCTTCCCGGGTGAATTTTACATGCTCGTCTGTTTTGTTGAGGTGATCGGAGAACGCTTCCAATTCTTGTGTTTGAATTTTGACCCAGGTGTCATCCACATACCTGAACCAGTGGCTTGGCGCAGTTCCTGTGAAGGATGTCAGGGCCTGGGATTCCACCTTCTCCATGTATAGATTGGCAACTATAGGGGATACTGGTGAGCCCATGGCACAGCCATATTTCTGCCTGTAGAAGCCTTCTCTGTACTGGAAATAGGTGGTGTTCAAACACAGGTCCAGCATGGTGCAGATTTGGGCCAGTGTTAAGGTTGTTCTTTCTGTAAGATTCTTGTCCAGTAGAAGGTGCTTGTGGATGGTGTCTATGGCGCTGGCGGTGGGGATGCACGTGAAGAGTGACGTGACATCATAAGATACCATAGTCTCTTCTGGAAGTAGTGTGAGTCCAACGACTTTTTGAGCAAAGTCTTGGGAGTTTTTGATGTGGTGTGGGGTGTTGCCAACCATGGGCGACAAGATGGAGGCCAAGTATTTGGAAATGTTGTAGGTTACAGAATTGATGCTGCTTACTATGGGTCTGAGAGGGGTCTCTGGTTTGTGGATCTTGGGCAATCCATAAATGCAAGGGATGGTTTCTCCTGGATATAGACAGTAGTATTGTGGTCTGTCAATGGCTTTATCCTTTTCCAGTTTCTGTAGTAAGTCTACCACCTTCTTCTTGTATGAGCTGGTGGGGTCCCGCTTGAGTTTCTCATATGTGGTGGTATCTGTCAGGAGACTGAGTATTTTGGTGTCATAGTCAGTGGTATTGAGTACGACCGTGCACCTACCTTTGTCAGCTGGTAAGATGGTGATGTTCTTGTCCTTGGCTAAGGATGCAATGGCTCTTTTTTCCTCATTCGTGATATTGGAGGTGGGAGGTTTTGCACTAGCAAGAGCGGCTGTTACCTTGAGTCTAATCTGTTCTGCTTCTGCTTCCGGGAGTTTGTTGTTTCTGATGGCAGTCTCAGTGGCTGTGATGAGTTAGACAGTCGGTACCTCTTCAGGGGTGACTGAAAAATTCAAACCTTTGGACAGCACTTCCTCCTCGGTTTGTGTGAGCTCCCTGTCTGATAGGTTTTTTTACCCATTTCTCCCGTTGTGAGTCAGACAGGGATGTGTCATGGTTGGAGAAGGGGTTGGTTCCGCTGGGGTTGTGTTTTGCCAGTAGGGTGGTGGTGAATTTTCGGATCTCACGTTCCTTGGTCCTGGTGTGTTGGGTGTACTGAGTCCTGGAAACGAGTTTGGCTATTTCTTCCATTACTTCAGAGGGGAGCAGTAGGTGTAGTTCCTCCCTTCTTTCGTCTAACTTAGCTTCCAGGGTGTTTATGGTAAAGTGGATTTGTCTGATCCTTTCATTGAGTAAGCGTTTTTCCGTCATGTGAAGAATTACCTGGGCTCTGTGTCCTTTTACTGTTGATCTGATGCGTAGACAGGTGGGAGTCATCTTCTGCTGTCGACATCTGAGGTTGTAGCAGAGGTGGTTCTTAAAGTCCGCTAACTTCTTGGCTGTTTTCTCAAGCTCTCACACCAACCGAAGGGTATCTTTCCCAAAATGTGATGCAAGATGTCTGTGTAAATTCTCAGTCATCCAGGTCATTGTATCCAAGGTAGTTTTCTCTGTCAACTGGACTGGGAAGGTGAACGACCCGACCAACGACCAACGACCCTGCTAACGACTCTCAGGTGACCACCCAGATCATTAGCATGCAAATGGTCCACAGGGGCTATATATTTTCAAGCTCTCTCCCCAGCGATTTCAGAACTGAAGAAGCCTTCTGGATAGAAGGCGAAACGTCTTCAAGAGAAGAAACCCAGTCCAGTTGACAGAGAAAACTACCTTGGATACAATGACCTGGATGACTGAGAATTTACACAGACATAACATTTACAACGAACAAAAACAGGGTTAACACCAACCTGAACCCACAGACACACTGCCACAAAGCATGCTGGGAAATTCCCACACTGACCCTCCCCAACACGCTACACTACCTTTCCTTTTCTTTCTTAAACAGTGCCTGTGACGCGGCAGTAACACAGCACTAACAGGGCTGGTTAAAAAAACATACTGGTAAAAGTCACCGAGAGCTGTCTTCATCTTCCTCCTGAGTACTGAAACCATGGAAGTCTTCCTCCTCAGTGTCAGATTGGAATAGCGTCAGAAATTCTTCGCCACACACTCTCTCAGTCTCTCTTTCGTTGTCGCTATCAGTGTCACTCTCATCCTAAGAGGCAAATTCACTCCGGAGCTTGTGCTGTCCTCTCCGTCACGCAGCAGACCGGCTTTTCGAAACCCATTGGTGATGGTGGATTTTTTCACACGGCTCCACGCTGTCAGGATCCACTGGCAGACTTGTGCAAAAGTTGCTCTTCACATGCGGCCAGTTTTGGTAAACGACTTCTCGCCGCTGGTCATCCAAGCCTCCCATTCAACTCGGAGGGCCACTTTAAATGCACGATTTACACTAATGTCAAGTGGCTGCAAATACTTTGTTGTGCCCCCAGGAATCACAGCTGGAATGGAGTTTGTCCTCTTGATGGCTGCTTTCACAGAATCTGTAATATGGGCCCTCATGCTGTCCAAAACGAATAACGCTTTTTTTGTATGAAAAAATCCTCCTGGTCGCTTTCCATAACACTCGGTCAACCATTCTTTTATTACGCTCTCTACCATCCACCCTTTCGTGTTAACTTTCACGACAATGTCTTTCGGGAGTTTTTCTTTTGGCATAGTAATCCGCTTAAAAATGACCATTGGTGAAAGCTTCATTCCGGATGCAGTGCAGCCCAAAACACAGGTGAAATGCGTCCTCTCATGGCCGCTTGTTTTCAATGTGACAGATGCTTCACCTTTCTTGTTGACGGTCCTGGTGAGGGGCAGGTCAAACGTCAGAGGTACCTCATCCATATTTATGATGTTGTCTGGTCCGATGGAATTCTCTGCTCTCTTTGTTTGAACGAATTTCTGAAAATTTGCGACTTGTTCCTCATATTCGGGATGAAGTTGCTGACACAGAGTTGTCCGTGTCCTGATGGACAGACCTTTTCGTTTCATAAATCTTAGACACCACGACGGTCCTCCTTTGAAATCCTGAATTTTCTTTTCGGTGGCGATTGTTTTTGCTTTCAGTCTTATCTGCACAGTAGAAACACCTCGGCCATCTGCTCTTTGTGTGCTCACCCAGTCCTCAAGAATGTTTTCCAGTTCGGGCCACCTGCTTTTATTACCTCTGAAAGCTTTTTTCGTCTTTTTACATTGCTCCAGTTCTTCCCGCTGCCGTTTCCAGCGTCTCACCATCGATTCATTTATGTTAAGTTTACGTGCAGCAGCTCTGTTTGCCTTCTTTATCGTCCAGCTCGATTGCTTTTAACTTGAAAGCTGCGTCATATGCATTTCTTCTTGTATTTTCCATAATGAGGGTCTGTTTATGCTAATTTTATTCATTCACAAAGCGCGAAGTACATTAAACTTGCGTCTTCCTCGACACATATATTCCACCTGTCTCACTTACCTTTTCTGCTCGAGCGCCCCCTAGCGGCCGATAGAATAAATACATAAATATGCCGCACCGTAGAACAAGCCGCAGTGTTTAAAGTGTAGGAAAAAGGCTTATAGTCTGGAAATTATGGTAACTGGTACCAATTGAAATACATGCAACAGGCTATATGAATAAAACCTCTAAATCATGGCAATGAAGTTGTGGGCAATTAGGGTCCTAGCATCATTATTTTTTAATTTGGCAGTTTGACAGTGCATTGGGCAATATAGTGCTTAGAATGCACATCTACCGTGTATTGTGATGGCCGCAGTTGGAGGCTTCAGGTGTTTGCATTGTTCAACAGATTTCTGAGGTTAAGTCAATCATAGATCCTTCTATGAAATCTGCAGTGCAATATGATACTAAGTACATTATTTGATAAGTTAATACTTGATAATTCAAGAATAGCGGTCTGACTGCTAACAAACAATGAGATGGGTGAAATAGAACAAATGTTAGACTAGAACATCAATAAACAACTGAATATTTGAAATATGTAAAATATCACAAGCGGTAGTTTATGAACTGAAAACATTTGCAGTGTAATAGCTATGCAATTCAGGAAAAATGTGGGCAAATGTATTAGTTGTCTCTTTTTTCCTATAGGTGCGGTAGTGCTCCTTTGGATCACATCTCTGTAAACCGTCTTTCTAACATGAGGAAGAGATACAGGTATGGTTACTTGGATTCAAATAAAATCATGCAATTCGACTACAGTAAAACCATGCCGGAGTTTTTTTTCCTGACTTGGTTTCAGTGAAAATCCCTCATTCAACTTGTAGGAGATGTGCTGCTGAGATAACTCTGTCTTAATAGGAAGAAACCGTATGCAAAACCAGGCTTATGGGGCTCTGGGTAGGGGAGGAGTGAAGGGGGTAGAGATTGCAGGGGGACAGACAGAGACAATCCTGCTCTAACTATATGCATTAGTATAGCTCCAATAATAACTACAGATATAAGATTGTTAACCATACAGTTTGTCTTTAAAGCGGAAAGCAGTATCACTAGTTAGAAAATTCTCTCAACTTAGGCATACCGGTAACTGATATTCTATCAGTCTATAAATCTAAAATACTGAGTGCTACAGTTGTCCTGATCCAGTTTTTTTGCTCCTGATACTAAATAAACGCTGTCTTGCCGATACCAAACTGATATACTTGCCGATACACAGTTGCAGTGCTGATTTCAAGTAGGCCTACATTAAAGTTATTAAAACCAAAGCAGCTATGTTTCCCAGATGAATCACATGGGAAAATCTGTTCCTTGATGTATTTATATTGAAGAACAAGGCAAGTGAAGAACATATCTGTAACCCTTGGTATGTAGTGGCAAGGTATTAACAGTCTCATCATTTTTGTTCACCTTCTGGACAAAACAAATTCTAAACAAAAGTGTCAAAAAAGCAAAAAAGCTTGAAGAGCTTCCGCTAGCTGCCATACTCCTGTTGCCATGGAACCGTCTTTGTTCACCAGCAGTATCAACCGTGTTTCCTCAGCCAGATGCAATACTATTAAACTGGCTGGTATTGGACAACACTATTGTGCACATTCTACTGCATTCTAATGGGCTTGTTTCATTGACAGGAATGGACTTGGACCCTCAAAAGAAGGAGAAGCTCAATACTCAGTGGTGCACTGCACTGGTTACATAAAAGCCTGGCCCCCTGCTGGTAAATAAGTACTTCACAAGTCCCCCTTCTTAAAAAAGAGTGCCACTACTCTAGTCTGCAACTACAAAGACAACAATTGTAGTTGCCCCAACTGTATGTGTGGTGTTGCAGACGGTGCTGAAACTGATTAGGGTGAAAGTGATTGACCCCCGACTACTGCCTCAGTGAGCTCATCCAGCACTTTGTGAGATCTTTGTAAGACTGTATGTTTTCTCATAACTATAACTGGCACCAGCAAACATATGGGTGCCTATAACACTCCCTATATTACTTCCATCCCAGATTAAATGGAACAACTATGACATTGATCTACATTTTATTGGCTAGTACAAGTTTTGGGTATTCTTGTGTAAAATCATGGTGACAAGTATCAGTAACATTTGACTGGTATAGAAATAAGATAACTAAATCACATTGATGTATAGATCAGCCATGCCATTACCTCAATCAAAGATTGCATTGTTTCATTCCAGGATTTAACAGCTGCTGTAGTTGCATAGTCATGAGAAGAAGTGCTCTCTAGCAACTGTCCAGGGAACTCCAAAATAAATTAGGCTATATAAACTAATCTTTGGTGCATAAGCAGAAAACAATTTAGCTGAACTTATTTGAAGAAAGAAAGGAATGACTGGAAAAAAATGTTTCAAAGAAATGTCTGATGAATTGTGACATTTTAACAACTCACATCTTCGTTATTCCTTTACTCAGGTATGAATATACCAGATGAAGACAGTGAAGCAAGTCAGACAGGAAAATACTGCTTGGTGGCAATTGGAAGACTTCAGGTGTGTATTGGGAATGCCAGTAAATTTAGAAAGCAAAGCTTTCATATTTTTACAAGTTGATCTCA
Organism: Takifugu flavidus; assembly: GCF_003711565.1. NCBI lineage: Eukaryota > Metazoa > Chordata > Actinopteri > Tetraodontiformes > Tetraodontidae > Takifugu > Takifugu flavidus. The sequence goes on from NC_079521.1 coordinate 4,421,405, forward strand.
CTGTTTTTGGCTAAATTCAAAGGCAGGTGTCCAGAGTATGATGACAATGTTCACTCCAGCCAGATAATCTTTATATCCTTTAGGTGACCAGTTCTCCAGTGTCTATGGATATGAATGGTCTGTCAGTGCCAACAGAGTTCCTGTCACGTCACAACTCAGATGGTGTCATCACTTTTGTAGATCCGCGCTGCATCAACGTCATCGGCTATCAGCCACAGGTAAACCAAGCTTTCTTTCTTTCTTTCTTTCGGTGGTGGAAGGAGTGTGAGCTGGAGAGAGAGAGAACGAACGAGAGATTGTGTTAAAACGCGTTTCTATTTCTGTCTTTTTCTGTGTGAGTGTGAATGTTAGTGAGTATAGTTTTATTTTTTGTGTGTTTTGTATTCATTTATTAGTTTTAAGGAGTGTGTGTGTGTGTGTTTGTGGGGCGGCCGACAGCGTGCGGCCGTCATGGCGGCGAACGCCAACCTGAACGGGTTGAGCAGGAGACACAGAGTGAAGCTGGGAGCGGGCTCCGTGCTCAGTGTGGAGGAGGTGGCTCTGGCTGTGGGCCAGGAAATTGGCCACAGCTCCATGAAGTCCGCTGCCCGCATGAACAGGGCGGTGGCGCTGTTCGTAGAGCAGGTGGAACAGGCGAACAGGTTGGTGGAGACGGGGATCACCGTGGGGGGGCAGTTCGTCCAGGTGACTCCGCTGACGCAGCCGGCGGCACGGATTACTTTGTCCAACGTGCCGCCATTCATCAGCGATGAGTTCCTGGCAAGAGAACTGTCCCGACATGGGAAACTGGTGTCCCCAATTAGAAAATTACTATCGGGCTGCAGGTTGCCATTGTTGAGACACTACGTGTCTCACCGCAGACAGGTGCACATGATTCTGAACAACAGGGCAGAGGAGTTTAATTATCGTTTTGTCGTCCGTGTAGTCGACTTTGATTACGTTTTATTTGCTACCTCCTGGTACCTCTGGCGAGATGTCCTTCCCCGCCACAGTTGAAACATGCCCTTAAATGTTTCAACTGTGGTGAGGAAGGACATCTCGCCAGGGTTTGTCCGAGCCGCCCGGTCCCGGACGTGCTGGCAGCGGAGTCCGTCGCGCCCAACCCCACGGCACCCCCGGCCCCGCGTCCCGTTCCGGCGGCAAGGCGTCGGTGGTGCGGTGCGGAGGAGGTCCCCGCTGTACCGGACGAAGCGCAAATAGAGTCGAAGGCGGAGGGAAAAGGGAGTGAGTGTGTTCGTGTGACTGAGGTGAGTGGAGAGAATGAAAATGTGGAGATGGTGGTGGAGGTGACTGGAGAGAGTGGTGAGACAGGGGAGGTAAGGGATTTAACTGGGGTGGAAATTGAAGTGTTGTGCGGGTTGGGTGAGACTGGTGATGGAATGAGTGAAATAAGTAAACTGGGTGAGGCAGGAGAGATGGGAGACATGGGTCAAACAGGTGAACAAGGTGTAGCGGTAGGTGAAGTGGGGCAGGGGACAGGTGAGCGTGGGGTGCCAGGGATGGTGGCTGGCGAGCTGGGTGAGGGAGGAATGAGCACAGGTGAGATGGGTGTGAGCACAGGTAAGCTGGGCGAGGGAGGTGCGGGTACAAGTGAGGGCAGTGGGGGGGTGTCTGAATGGAGGCCTGCTCCTGCAAAGCGGTGCAGAAAACAAAAAAATGTCACCAAGGACAGTGGAGACAAAGAAGCTGGGCGGCTGGAGGATGCAGCCGCTGCCACAGACAGTGACCAGGAGTACATGTCTGATGGCAGTGAACTGTCAAACACAGTGGTAGACAGTGAGAGGGATGATTTGTACCCCCCAGGTATGATCAAGACTTTCCTTACAAGGACCAAAGGTATGAGGGTCCCTGACCTGGGGGTATATTTCCCCAACAAGCTCCTCTTCATCCACTCGGCCAGCCACTGGATAAAACACAGAGCTGCATCGGACCTGACCGATCCGGAGATCTTTTGGTTAAGGAAGCACATGGGCAAAACGAGGAAACAGCTCAGAGAACTGTCCAGCAAGAGCACCAGCTTGTAGGCTGTCCGGCTGGGAAGGGACGGAGCCCCCCCCGCTGGAGCCTGCATGACAAGCCACCACCGTTTCCCTCTCTAGGATGGATCACTGTATGTCACACCAGTGCCCGTTTCTGTTCCAGGCGAGAGACTATATTTCAAGTGTGCGATGAACATGAGAAGACTCACTGCACTTTTTTTTAATGTTGAATATTAATTGCACATTGAACAAACTCCTTGTGGAGTTACTGTTTTTTGTTGAATTTTATTTATCTTACTTTATTGTCACTATTGTGTTAGTGTTAGTGGTGTGAAATTTGTAAATAAAGTGTTTGTGTAAAAATAAATCTTTCTTTCTTTCTTTCTTTCTTTCGGTGGTGGAAGGAGTGCGAACGAGAGAGAGAGCGAGAGACTGAAAAAAAAATGTGTTTTTCCTATTTCTTGTGTGAGCGTGAATGCTTGTGAACATAGTTTGTTTTATTGTGCGTTTCGTTTTTAATTATTTGCTCCTTAGTTTAGCAAGTGTGTGAGTTTGTGGGGCGGCCGACCGCGTGCGGCCGTCATGGCGGCGAACGCCAACCTGAACGGGTTGAGCCGGAGACACGGAGTGAAGGTGGGAGCGGGCTCCGTGCTCAGTGTGGAGGAGGTGGCTCTGGCTGTGGGCCAGGAAATCGGTCACAGCTCCGTGAAGTCCGCCGCCCGCATGAACAGGGCGGTGGCGCTGTTCGTAGAGCAGGTGGAACAGGCGAACAGGTTAGTGGAGACAGGGATCACCGTGGGGGGGCAGTTCGTCCAGGTGACTCCGCTGACGCAGCCGGCGGCACGGATTACCTTGTCCAATGTGCCGCCGTTCGTCAGCGATGAGTTCCTGGAGAGAGAACTGTCCCAACATGGGAAACTGGTGTCCTCTATTAGGAAGTTGATGTCGGGGTGTCGGTCGCCATTGTTGAGACACGTAGTCAGGTCCACATGATTTTAAACAACAGGGCGGAGGAGTTTAATTATAGGTTTGTTGTCCGTGTGGACGACTTTGATTACGTTTTATTTGCTACCTCCTCTGCCCTTAAATGTTTTAACTGTGGCGAGGAGGGACATTTGGCCAGGGCTTGTCCAAGCCGCGCCGTCCCGGACGCGGTGGCGGCGGAACCCGAAAACGGAGTGAGTGGAGCGAGGGAGAATGTGGAGATGGCGGTGGAGGTGACTGGTGAGAGTGGTGAGGCGGGGAAGAAAATGGATCCAACTGGGGTGGCTTTTGAAGCGTTGGGCGGGCTGGGTGAGACTGGGGATGGAATGAGTGAAATAAGTGAACTGGGTGAGGCAGGAGAGATGGGAGACATGGGTGAAACCGGTGAGCAGGGTGTAGCTGTAGGTGACGTGGGGCAGGAGACAGGTGAGCGCGGGGCGCCAGGGAAAATGGCTGGCGAGCTTGGTGTGGGAGGAATGAGCACAGGTGAGCAGGGTGAGGTTAGCGTTAGCACAGGTGAGCGGGGTGAGGGAGGTGCAGGTACAAGTGAGGGCAGCGGGGGGGTGTCTGAATGGCGGCCAGCTCCCGCAAAGCGGCACAGAAAGCAGAAAAATGTAATGAACGACGGTGGTGACAGAAAAGCTGGACAGCTGGAGTATGCAGCCGCTGCCACAGATACCAGCGACCAAGAGTACATGTCCGATGCCAGTGAGCTGTCGAACACGGTGGCAGACAGCGAGAGGGATGACTTGTACCCCCCAAGCATGATCAAGAACTTTCTCACGAAGACCAAAGGCATGAAGGGGCCCTGATTTGGGGAGTTACTTCCCCGACAAGCTCCTCTTCATCCAGTCAGCCAGCCATTGGATCAAACACAGAGTGGTGTCAGACCTGACTGACCCTGAGATCTTCCGGCTGAGGAAACATATGGGCAAAGCCAGGAAACAACTGAGAGAACTGTCCAACAAGAGCACCAGCTTGTAGGCCGACTGGCTGGGAAGGGATGGAGCCCCCCCCGCTGGAGCCTGCGTGACAGGCCACCGTCGTTTTTTCCCTCTGTAGTACGGATCCTACTATGTCGGACCAGTGCCCATTTCTGTTCCGGGCGAGAGACAATGTTTTTTGTGTGTGTTTGAATGTTGTAAAGGACACTTTTGGACCAATCGGACAGTGACAAACTCCTTGTGGAGTAACTGGTTTTTGTTGATTCTAGTTATTTTGTTGTCAGCACTGGTTGTTTAACAGAGTGTGAATTTGTGTAAATAAAGTGGTTGTGTAAAATCTAAAAAATCTTTCTTTCTTTCTTTTCTCTTTCTTTCTTTTTTCTTTTTTTCTTTTCTTCTTTCTTTCTTTCTTTCTTTCTCACATCCTACATGCATTCGGGAATAGGTTAATTGGTGGCTTGAAATTGACTTTAGAATGTGAGCATTTATATACAGTAGTATATTATCCTTGCAATAAGCAGAGCATAGCCCATCTCTCGCCAGAGATTTTCATAAATACTTTTTATACTCCCAGTTGTTACATTCAGGCATACAGCATAGCTACAACATAAATAAACAGTGTTCACTGAATTTTTTAAAGTTTACATCACAACTTAGCTAATTTAATTACTTATTAACCTAACCCTAGCCATACCTCATTTTATATAATACATAAACAACAAATGATAGGATATTCACCGGTGTCTGTAGATTGAGAGGATGCATTCACGTTTTCACACACAGAGTGTGTGAGTGATGTGATCATTAAGACAACCCTGCAATCTTTACTAACTAACTGATTAACTGTCCTTAGGACCTGCTGGGGAAAGATGTCTTGGAATTTTGCCATCCTGAGGACCAGAGTCATTTGAGAGAAGGTTTCCAACAGGTATGCTGGTTATTTCATGTACAGTTCTTCCCATTCAAGCCATTGAAGCTATTTACTCCTTCAGTGTGGTCATAGGTGTCTTGTGAGGACAGCTCTAGGCAGATTTAAACAGACCCCGTGCATTTGTAAATGATAATGATTTAACTGAACTCTGTATTGTAACAGTAGTCGGAGAGTGGAGCTGTTGTTAATACTACAGACACATGACATGCATCCACATGCCTTCGGTGATCGGTGATCAACTAGCTTGACTTTTGTTGAGGTTGGTCAGTTCTTTTAGAGGGAGGTATATACGTTTTACTTCCTTAGATTTTGTAAAAAACCATCACAAAAGTGCAAATACAGGAACAGAAATTAGTTTTTTCTATTCTGACTTGACCTAATATAGTACCCGAAACAGTGGAATGGAGAGATTGACTGAACTATGTGGGGATGATAAGGAAAAGGGAGAAGGGCAAAAGAGGACAACAATATCAAACCAAATAGACACCCAGCAGACAGATCCTAGATCACAGGTGAACCATTGAGTCAATTTGGTTGTTTTATTACATTCTGTCAACAGGATATCTTACTAAAAGGAACTGAAAAAATAAAACTTGGTGTGTTCTGAGGTCATCAATGATTTCTACCCCAAACCTCCTCCAACTCATTGGCAATAACATAGAGCTGATGGAAATGGCAGCTAGGGAGCTGCTTCAGGAGGTTGAAGCTTTTTTAGATATTAATGGATGCTCTATCATCCTGACCCCCATTTTCAGCCTTTGGAGCCATTTCCAGGACTGCCATCAGCTGTCTCATCCTAGCGTGTTTGGCTTGAGACACATTGCAATACAAAATAAAAAGATTAAATCCCTTCTGAGAAGACCCATTCCACAAAGAATGCATTCTGATCTGAGCAATCTGGTTGATGACACATCCTGGTCCTTGTCCTTGTGAAATAATCTCAAATAATAATTTAAGACAGCAGAGAACACATTTTTACTTTATGCTGTTTGTTTGCAGTGGATGTACTATATTTTAAATTAAGGAAAGGCCGATGCTTATACTGTATTTCGTGATCTTATTTGGAAGACCGATCACTATCTATCTATCTGATCATCATTCTACCTGGATCCATGCAATGTGATGTAAATCACTAAAATAATGATTTTGGCTGCGTTATCCCTTTTGGGCTCACAGCGATGGTGCTATCCCCACCCCACCAAAATAATGTACCGGTACTAGAAAAATTATTGTGATGGGATGAAAAACACAAAAAGTACAGTATTTTTCTGGTCTGCTACTCAATTAACTGAAGCTATTTCCTTTCCTTGTGCAGGTGTTGAAATTGAAGGGTCAAGTTCTTTCGGTGATGTATCGTTTCCGAATGAAGAACAGGGAGTGGTTGCTGATCCGAACCAGCAGCTTTACTTTCCAAAACCCCTACTCTGATGAAATAGAGTACATTATCTGTACCAACACTAATATCAAGTAGGTTTTGTATTTATTTATCTATTTTGTGTATGTGTGTGTAAAATTTAGCTCTGTTTCACTTCCCCCCTTTTTTGAGGGAAAATGGCCACTCAATGCATTTAGGCATGTAGATGTGATCAGGACAACTTACTGAAGCATCAAAAAAAGAGGATTTAAGTTAATTTTATTGTGGACATTCTGCAAGTTAATGAACTGACACACAGGAGACTCAGATGACTTGTGTCGAATTGAAGTTTACCAACACAGCGACAGTTCATGCATGAAGTGCCAGCAGCAATTCTCATAAGACATTTTGTACCAAGAGGTTTATAAGGAAAATGGAAGATGACTTGCTTTGGATATAGTCACTGAGAGCTCAGTAGCTCCTTCGGGACACTAAATGAGACTAAAGGTCAAGTCTGCCTTACAATTTAGAATTTAGAGGGAACTAGGGTAGTAATATTCCTCCACAACTTGGTGCCAGATGGGCCGGTCTGAGTATTTCAGAAACTGCTGAGCTACTGGGTTTTTCCTGAACAGCCATTTCTCATGTTTACAGGGAATGCCCCAGAAAAGAGAATAAGTAGCAGTTGTGTGGGCAAAAATACCATGTTGATGTGAGAGGTCAGAGGAAAATGGGAATACACGTTCAGATATAAAAGGGCAAGAGTAACTCAAATAACCATTTGTTACAACCAAGGAATGTACAACACAATCCCTGAATATACAACACACAAAGCTTGAAGAGAATGGGCTACATTAGAGTGTCACACCTGTCAGCTAAGCTAACATTATAAGTGACTCTACAATTCATACAGGCTCACCAAACTTGAAAAGATATATGAAATATGTTCCCTTGTGTGACAAGCCTCTATTTCAGCTGCGACATTCAGATGGTGGGGTCAGAATGTGGTGCAAACAATATGAAAGCTTGGATCCATCCTGCCTTTCATTAACAGTTCAGGCTGGTGGTGTAATGTGTGGGGGATATTTTCTAGGCACACTTTGGGCCTCTTCGCACCAACTGGGCTTCGTTTCAATGCTGCAGCCTACCTGAGTACTGTTGCAGACCCATCCATCCCTTTATGATCACAGTGTACCCATCTTCTGGTAGCTACTTCCAGCAGAATATTGCACCATGTAACAAAGACCATACCCTATCACACTGGTTTCTGGAACCTGACAATGAGTTCACTGTGCTACAATGGCCTCTCCAATCACTAGATCTCAATCCAATAGGGCACTTTTGGGATGTATTGGAGTGGGCAATTTGCATCACAGATATGTAGCTGACAAATCTGCAGGAACTGCTGGATGCTATCATGTTAATATGGACACAAAAAAAAACCTCTGAGGGATTTTCCCAACACCTTGTTAAAAGAATGCCATGAGGAAATTAGGTGGTTCTGAAAGCAAAAGGCTGTCAAACTTTTTACGAGCAAGGTGTACCTAAGGGCCTGGTGTGTGTGTGTGTGTGTGTGTGTGTGTGTGTGTGTGTGTGTGTGTGTGTGTGTGTGTGTGTGTGTGTGTGTGTACATACAGTATACACAGTGTATGAAGCTTGTCTATTGTCTTTTTGTGATTTGCAGACAGCTTCAACAGCAACAGGCAGAACTGGAGGTTCATCAAAGAGATGGATTGACTGCTTATGACCTTTCCCAGGTTACCACAACAGCATCTGGCTTTAAAGTTTAGCTATAAATGTTGAATAAAGGACCCATAACCTAATTAACAGCTAAATTCAATCAATCAATCTTTATTTACATAGCGTCTTTTACAATCAAAATTGTTTCAAGGCGCTTTACAGAATCCCAGGGCCTAACCCCCAAATTACATGGTTAAATTTACAGACAGATCTTAATATTTTTAGATAAGATTCTCTCTAGATTAATTGATAGATAATAGAAATGTTATTTATGATTTTGCAGTAAGATTTCAATATTATGACTTGCATGTAGCTCTAAATTTTTCATTAAAATCAAAACATTCAAATTCTCATTAGGTGCCTGTGCCTAGCGTAAGCAGTGGGGTCCATGAAGCAGTAAAGAACACAGACAAGACAGAAACACTTTTCTCCCAGGAACGAGATCCTCGCTTTGCTGAGATGTACACCGGTATCTCTAGTTGTACAAAAAGAGTTATACATACAACTATGGAAACCCTGTTATTGCTTTTAATTTCCGATTTAACAAACGCTCTGCTTTTGTACATTTGTGTATAGCGGGAGATAAAAAGATGATGGCTCCTTCCTCAACAGCTGGAGGACAGCAGCTCTACTCACAGAGCTCTCCCTTTCAGCAGGGGCACAGTGGCAAAGGCTTTGGGTAAAGCTCAGCTTCTCTATTTATGGAGTATATATTAGTACAGTCAGGTCCCTAAAGTGGACTACCACAATGTCAGTGAAATGTAGAGTTTCAGGTTTGCAGCTAAGGTAATGTGGGGGCCCAAAGTCACTCTCTAGGATTGTTTGAATTCCCCTAATCTAGTGGCATCTGAAATATGGTAAAGCCATTACAACTACACCACTTTAATACCCCTTCCAATCTAATACATCGCATCCACATCTCCTATTAACAAACCACCTGATCTCACCATCAACAGCAGAGCTGAGAAGAAGTGTGGGCTGAGCTATTTCCTGTACACTTTTTATTTTCTGATTCATTTTTATGTTTGTAAATCACCCCTTATTGTATATTTTTTATTCATTCACAATGAAGGCTCTACCATTGACATAAATTTAACTCAGTATTCCTTATTGTCAGGAATATTTACTTACTTGTATGTAATTTATGAATTTATGAGCTTTTAACTTTGTTTTGTGTGTTTTTTCTACTCAGTTCATCGGTTATCCATGTTCCTGCTGTGAATGAAATCCAGGCATCAGGGTCATCTAATCAGAACCTTGCTCAGATCACAAGACAGCTCAACTCAAATCAGGTGGCATGGTCTGGCAACCGCCCCCCCTTCTCTGGGCAGGTACAGAACTGCAAATTAAGAACTGCAAGGGCCCGAAAACTGCTAATATTACTCAATGTTTTATTTATATTTGGCCAGTCTTACGGGGTGTTTGCATGCTGCAGCCTGGAGCAAACATGTGCAACCAATGTCCACACAAAAAGTATTTTCCACTGGTTTGGATGTACACTCTGCAAAATATATCTGTTAAAAGTTTTACTTAATAAAAGAAATGAAAATGAAAAAAGACAATAGATATATCTAATGAAAAATGCAGGAGGTAATAAATGCAGAAGATTAAATATAAAATATCTTCAGCTGCCATCCTAAGGGTGGATGTCTGACATACATTTTATTTCATTTTGAATCCGAGCATGACCTGCTCCTCCTGATACTGCTGAGAGAACAGGCCAGTGAACTAAATGTGAATCTACTTAAAAAGTTTTTGTATTATTTATTGTGCATGCGTGCACATTTGTGTAACCACTAACCAGTGTTTATGCTCTCCAGTCCACTAAAGCCCAGTCCAGCCCATTTGGTATTGGTTCTGGCCACAGCTACCAGACTGATCCAGGCTCTTACAGTCCCCTATCATCTCCAGCCACTTCCTCTCCGAGCAGCAACACCTATTCAGGACTGACAAACCGCAGTACAGCTTTTGGTGAGCTTTCACTTACTATTAACTGACTCTAGTCATTAATCTTTAGTGGACATCACTCTGTATCTGTGGTTTTCAATTATCCATCCATCCATCCTTTATTTCTCTGGGAAATTCCTTGAGATAAAATCTGTTTTTCCAATGAGACCCAGCCAAGACAGGCCACCATTATAAATTGCAGATTTACAACAGGGCACAACAATACGTAGTGATCTTAAATAAAACTTGGCTCATCTTCTCTTCTTTCGCTTATCCGGCTGCAGAGGCAGCCTCAGCATAGTCTCTCCTGCGTGTTTTGGGTCTGCCTCGGGGTCTCCTCCTGGTAGGACATGCCTGCCAGGCCAATGTCTTTCCACTGAGCCATTAACTGCTCCCTCATTCCTGTGTTTACCAATATGATTAAAAAACTTGATAATCAAACTGCCAGATTGAACCTTGGTACTGTCGCGGATTTTTAGCCGTTTGGAGAAGAAAAACTATTAATCTAAGTTACTGCGCAGGAGATGGTTTTATTCCAGTCAGTCGGTCAGGATACACACACCGAAGCATGCGGAGAGCTCTCTACTCAATGTATACAGTTCTGATCTTATATAGTTGAAGGCCCGCCTCTGAGGTGCAGACGTCTTCACAGCATGTGTTTGCTGCATGCACAGGACACAGGACGCCAACACAGTAGGTGTGCGCTGTATGCACCACAGGAGTTTGGTGCCTTCACAGCAGGTGTTCCGGCTGGCGCAAGAAGTTGAATGACTGAGGATGTCCCCCCCTCAGTCGTTTGACGCTAGTCCTCTTTCAACCTTTGTTTCCTTGTAAATAAATGAGGAACCAAATGGACTTCATCTGTTCTCCCAGTCTCCACCATACCCTTCCTAAATTTCCATTTCAACCCTTCCTTTTGCTCTCAATTTACATTTCACAATAAAATACCATTTCAATTTCCTCCTTTTGTATACAATTTACATTCCACAATCAAATTCCATTTCAGTACATAGAAATCTCCCAAACTTTTTTTATCTGTGACCCTCTGCATGTATACATTGTGTTCTATCTTGTGTTCTACCAGCCTCCACTCCATCAACATCTGTCAATCTAATCAATAGCAGCTTTTGATCAACAGACTCAAATGTCTTGGACAGGTCAGCATGTCATCACATTTCTGTTTCTATCCAATAAAATACAGGGATGTCCTGATCATACTTTTTACCCCCAACTCTGAATCCTTTACCGAGTCCCAATCTGATGCTTTGGCAATGCAGTAACAGATAGAAAGAAAGAGCACTTCCACGTTGTCCCTTAATGTTGACCTATCATCCATCCATCCATCAATCAATCAATCAATCAATCATTCAATCTTTATATAGCATCTGTTACAATTAGAATTGTTTCTGGGCTGTCAGGCAGCAGACGAGAACCCAAAAGCGACACCAGAGTTCGGTTGAACACAGCTTTATTATCAGGAACCGAAGGCAGACAGGATATTCCGGGGAACAGAGTCGTCAGAAACAGGCAGGCAGGAAAACACTGGAGAGTCATGTGGAACACAGAGGACAATCTGGCAGGGAGGCAGCGTAGCGCAGGGAACTATAAGGGCTCTTGATTACTGATTCGCCCCAGGTGCGCGGAGTGAGCGAGGACACACGGGCGGGATTGCCCACAGCTGTGACACTAGGCGCTTTACAGGGCCTGACCCCCAACAAGCAACAGTGGCAAGAAAAAACTCCCCTTTAACAGGAAGAAACCTTGAGCAGGACCAGGCTCATGTAGGAGGACCCTCCTGCTGATGGCCGGCTGGGTAGACCTAGGTAGACCTATGCACCACTATTGACTCATACTTATAGCACCAGCAACTGGTGACAGGAAGTTACCTGCTTTGAAAAAGTTCTGACAATTTCATGCTTAGCAACTGGTGAAGAATTCAATACTGTTGGATTAGTCACTAAAATACAGACATTTTAACTGTGGACTAATTGGACATGTAAAGAGCCACTCAATGCTACTTACAGCCACCTAGGGTGGCTAAACCCGTTAATAGGGTCAAGGGGCAATTACACTTTAATTGGGCCAAATGGGTTTGGTTTTTTCCCTCCATAATAAATAATATCAGCATTTAGGAAGATGTTATGTTTACTCAGGTTATCTTCTAACATTTGTGTGATTATCTGAAATATTTTTGTGTGTAAAAAAAACAAAATATAATAAAAAAAAAATTAAACCAGGAAGCGTAAAGCATTGTATTTTTGTATGATGGTGTTTAGCGATTCAGATCATTCAATAGATAACCAACCTCTTCGATAGAGTTCAGTGTGAAAGTTTTAAGCACTTAAAAGGTTAGAATTTATGGATAAAAATGACAAATAACAAACAGAAAGGTTTCCTCTATAATTGTGATGGCATTAATGTCTGCAGATGTGTCTGGCGAGAGCAGTCAGAGTGGAACTCAGTTCCAGGGTCGTCCCAGTGAGGTGTGGTCACAGTGGCAGAACCAGCATCACTCCCAACCCACTGGAGAACAGCACACGCACCCCAACCCAAGTCAGACAGAAGTCTTCCAGGTAACAGTAGATACCCAGAGGAGGTCAATGGGCCTTTCAGCTGCTAACTGCTAAAAACGAACACATCTACACAATGTACCCTCTGTGTCCCTACAGGACATGTTACCCATACCTGGAGATCCAACCCAGGGAACAGCCAACTACAATATTGAGGACTTTGCTGACCTTGGGATGTTTCCCCCCTTCTCTGAGTAACGTCCACATCTCACTGATTCTCTCAGAATTAAAGTAATATTTACATTCATCCCACGTATTATATTTTTGCGATGTTACCGGATCTCTGTGTGCAGCACAGTAAATGTCTGCATTACCACATGCAACCTTACAGTTCATCAGTGCTGTCTGTGAGGACAACAGTTTGTATCTATGTACATGCACAGTCATCATTGCTGCAGTGTGGAGTTTTGCCATTGGATGAAAGAAACATCAGTCACCCTGTGTGTCCATTCAGGGCTAGATGATGTCAGTCAATTCATTATAGCTTTACTTGTTAAAAAGAGAAACGCAAAACAGCTACCTACATCCTAACGTAAACTTCATTCTTGTCTACAGCTATCTGTGCCGTCTATGTTATAGCCAGTATTGTTAACTTTGCACCATTCTGTATTCAAAATTGATAAACAGTTGTAAAAAAAAAAAAAAAAAAAACCATCTTTTTTTTTTAATTATCTTTTTTGGCCACTGATTCAGTTTGTTTTCTTTTGTTATATAAGTGTCCATAATGAAGTTCAAATTAAAAACTAAGAAATCGAAGCAGTGCTCAGCTGTGAAGTTGAAGGGTTCACTAAAATGTATTATTTAGGAATGTATTGATGCAGACTGCCTCTATTTTAGTTTAAATGATTTACTGTACTTCCATTTAAATGAATATTACACTCAGGTGCTTCAGTGCTGTGCAAGTGAAATGCATGCACGCCTAAATTCAGGTTCATGTAATTGACTTTTCTTTTTGCGGAGCATGCCATCTGAAACATTTCCTAACAAGCTCTGAGGTATTTGGTTGAATATGAACAGGTAAAATTAGGCAGAACACTTCAGAATTCACCCTGCTGATTTTTTTATTAGTCCGATCAGCAATTAAATAAGAGAATTGATTCTACTGACATACTGCCTCCTGCTTCACTGATGAGGTGCTATGCTTTGGATCTTGAGGAGTTCTTTTTTCTGTTTCCACATTCTTCTGCCATTATTCTGGTAGAAGTTGATTTTTGTCTCATTAACAATCTCTAAATGTATTCTTTTGTCACTCTTAAAGCCCTTTGTGGCAAACGACTTGATTTTGAAGCTGACGTAAAGTCCCTTAAGTTAAAACAGAACTTCTACAGTCCGGCTACATCTTGATTGTTCTATTTAAAACAAATTGCAGCGGTGGAGAATGGCAGGCATAGTAAAGATAATTGATATCAAAGTAATTACAGATAATATTTTTTTGCCATTTGTTGATAAAAGAACATAATATGTATTCATATGATCTAAGGGTAAGAAAGGATAAAATTTAGTAAGGATAGATGTCAAAGCCCAGGAATAATAAAGAGTTATGGCGTTTGAATCTTTTTTTTTCCACTTTAGCCATATAAGATGTTCATCAGAAGCTGATAACATCATCGACTTCCACTGGCCATACTTTATCCTTGCAATGATCAACGGTGCACAGAAAAAACAAAAAAATCTTTACCATTGATGCTACTTGTACCGCAACAGTGGTGTCTTCTTTTGAAAGAAAAAGAAACCACCCGCACCACTGTCACCATGTTGGGGCATCTAATGGCTTAATGCAAATGCATTCACCCATAAAATGCTGTCTAGGCTTCAACATTATTATCCATTGTTTTGTAAAATATAAATTACAAATTATATTAGATTTCACTTTTCTTTTTCAAGCCGTTTAATAAGGGAGCTCATGTTTAATTGCAAAGCTGAGGAAAAGCCAAGAAACACTTCAGAACGTCTTTCAACAAACCTACCAGCCTGCTGCTCACTGAAAATGTGCAGTAGAAGAATGGTGATATCAGAACACGGATTTGACACACAGGTCTTGGTGATTCATGGTACAGTGAGACTAGTTTAATATTAAGAGTCCCAAGGTCTTTAATGGAATATACAAAGTTAAAATACATTTCTAAGCATCATTTGATACTTGCGCATAAAGCCTAGGATTTAAACAATGTAGTTTATGTGTTCTGTCTAATTGAGACTAGAAAATACATATTTTTACAATAATTCAATGTTTTTCCACTACATTCTCCCCTTTTCCATTAAACATTTCTTGAGTTTTGTTTTTGGGTTTTTTTCAAAGCTGTTTTAGGTCCACTGGCATATATCATATTTCTGTCATGCAAAGTCACCATATTTGACTACAATGTTGCTAGACAGAAGAGGTTAAACTGACTTTTGTCAAGGATGTTGGCTTGCCTAGCACATCCACTTGCACAACAGTCCTGAAAAAAGAATTAGAAGAGAATCAGTCCATCTTCTTTACCTATGGCTGTCCAATTATCTTACTGTGTAACCTATATTTAGTGACATTAAGATGGGGGAAAAAAAAGAGCGTGATAGATAGTTGATAAGCCAAAGCTGAAGTGCACTTCATTAAGCTATGGGAAGTAACTGCCATACTGATAAACTGCAGTTTATGTGATAATGTATTTGTTGTGCTTTAGCTTTTGTGACTTATCTTTTTTACTTTATAATTTTCCGAAATTAATAGACTGGAATTTTTTAGTGGCAGCTGTTAAATGACAGATTGTATGATGTATCTGATTGACAAATGGATGAGCATACAGCATTGTTTTTGCTGAATATCACCAGTTAATGTTTGTTCTGTAAATATTGTGACTCTTTATGTTTACCAGTGTTATTTTCACACTACATGTCTGTAGTTTTAATGATACCATGTGCAATGTGAGTACATACAGTATTTAACTATTGCTATTTAGTTGTAGCTGTAGAAATTGTGTAAATGTGATTCATTATTTTGTGTAAAAAAAATGTGCCTGTGATAATAAATTGTCATTGATTATGTGGCTTCAGTTTTAAGGTTTGGTATTCTATTAATCTAATCTATTGCATCAGATATGGAACTAGCAAAAATTGCATCAGATATGCATCAGATATGGAACTAGCAAAAATGGCAGATGCTGTTGAAGATTAGAAAAGATCATGAAAGATTAGTGTCATGCCAAATGGCAGTTTAGGCTTTTCAGCTTCGCCTCTCACTCTTACCTTAAATTGATTTCCTGTATTCAATTACTTTAATGTTAGACAATGTAGGGGTATTCTGCAGCTTCAGTGTCACTGGTTAGTTAATTCAGGTGGGTGGTCCTTTGGGACAATCAAGGCATAGAAGAGAGTAGACACATACTGGAGAGTGGTAGTCTTTGTTTTATTGAAATAAAACAGTTTAAAACATCTGCTTAGTGCATAGATGCATCCATATCTGTGGTAAAACTCAATACATTTTTGGTTGGCTGTAGGTTGCGATCAGAGCTAGTTTAATATTTCATGTTTCTCTATTGAGAGGCTCTTTATTCAGTTTGTTTTAATTATGAGATAGAGTGAATTGTATTATTTAATGTAATCCTTCTATTAATCATGCAAATTAAATAGAAAATGTATTACCTTGATCCATTCTAATCACGGACAAGTTATAATGATTAATTTTGAGGGGGAAAAGTGTCTTTTGGAGGCTAAACATACGGTAATTGCCTTTCGAAGGAAAAATATTACAACCAATTAAAACTGGCAGAAGAAACTTACAAAATAAATTTTGGCAACAACATTGTTCAACATAATTCAGAACAAGCTACAAAATCAAATATCTTTAGATTTTATTACACAATCAGCTTCTCCTTCAACCCATTAATAGATCATGAGGTTATGCAGGTAGGAATGAAAACCCAATGGGAAAACTTTCCTATCACCCCTTATAACTTCTTTGAATGTTAAAACTCAAATTATGTGAAGCGTGCTGCAAGGAAGAGATCTAGGTCCATATATTCTTCACTGCCTACAATTCTTTGTTTGTAGCCAGCATAGCACAAAACCCTAGAAAGAGCTGTGATTTTTATGAGACACATAGAAAAGGCAAATGAAGTGAAACTTTAGCTTTCAGACCAAATCAAACTACTGCATGCAGAACATCACTTAATAAAGCAGGTACTGAAAGCTAGTCAAGAGTAACTGAGGGTAAAAGAACAACTCCAAAATTGACCCTTACTATCATCAAACGACACACCAAACCACACAGCTGTCTCACTAATAGACCACACCCCCTGGGGGATGGACCAAGTATAAATGAAATATGCCATCTTGCATGATGGCCGAACCAAAGGCACACCATCAAAGATTTTGTGGATGATTGCCAAGTTTGCAGTGAACACGAGGACAGAAGAACAATGAAAATAGACACAGGCCAATATCCACTGCCAACAAGTCTTTTGGAAGTGAAAGTGGAAGAGACACTTGGCATACAGCTCGAATATGGCATTGTTTACCATCCCCAGAGCGAAGGGGTGGTCAAAAGAGTCAACTGAACACCATGGCATGAATCATGTCCACAGGAAAGACCAATTGGGTCGATACACTGCCAATTGCATTAGTAAAGATAAGAAACCAGGAGAGGCAAGGCTTGTTCCTCGGCCCTCATGAAATCTGTACAGGAAGCCCAATGAACTGGCCTGTTGTCCATTCAACATTGCCAAATGTTATCAAAGTGCCCAAGGAAATGTCAGAATATGTGAAAGCCATCTCACATGCTGCAATAACAAGTTTGCCTCCAAGTGCATGAAGTAAGAAGAGGGCACCTAGCAAACCACCGACAGAAGACCTGGGATTGGAACCAGGGTCTTTGGTCTTTGTAAACATATACAAAGTAAAATGGAATGAACCAAAGTGGTGTGGTCCTGATGATGTTTTGTTGGGACTATCACATTCACTGAAACTCAAAAAGGGAAACAGAAACCATTTTGTCCACCTAACCTATTAGGCCAAAGCTGAGGGACCACACCCTAAAAAACATACCCCAGGGCAAGAACACAATTTATGCTGTTGATAATGTTATCTGTTGGGTTTTATTGTCAGTTGTAAATGTCTTTTTTTACATTTTATATATTTTCTACTATTTTTGGGGACAAATAGAGAAAACAATTTGGTACTATTGGATATTATTTACCAACTTACAAGAGATAAAAAGACTCAGACTGGAATATTGCATTACAACACAAGGCAGAAGACTTGTCATGTTCTGTATGTTTCAGGCCTCTGAATTCATGTACCTGGATGATTGTGTGACACCTAAGGAAAACTTGATAAGCAGAGCCACCAGAGAAAAGATAAAGACAAAAGAGTAAAAAGGGGGAGAAAGTGAAAAAAGAGAGAGCTCTTGGTTTGGGATTTTGACTATTTTGTCGTATAGTATTATCTGTGAATAATTGTGTTCATTTTCTTGTATTTAGGGATTGAAGGGTTAAAAAAATTCAAAGCTAACGTCAATACCAAAAGCGTGATAATGTACCCCAAGGCTCTTTTGACAAGGCCATAAGGGTCCATCCAATTCAGAATTTGAGGCTAGAAATATGATAGCTGCAGGTTTCAAGTCACTCTTAATTTTGATCTCACCCAACAGAAATGCAGAGTGTATTAATTACCTGTACTATAACAAACAACGGTTTGTTAACTGTATGAGAGATTCTGTCAAGGAATTAGCTGAGCAACAAGACAAGGACACTAGATTAGCAGCCTGGCAAAAGAGACTTACCCTGGATATGATCCTCGCAGAGAAAGGAGGGGTTTGCAAAATGATTGATGGACACTGCTGTATTTATATTTCATCCAACACCTCCCCCAAAGAATCCCACTGCCTACTGGAACACAAGCTAGGTGTCATCAGAACCTTGTACCACCGAACCCAGAATGTGCCCACCAGAACTGAGGGAACGGAGGAAGAACAGAAGCACATCAAGAGAGCCCTCAAAACCTGTGGCTACCCTGGTTTGTACTTCATCAAATCTTTTAGGAAACCCAGAGGACACCGAGAAGAACTGGTAAAAAAAAAAAAAATTTTAAATGGAACAGCATTGTCATTTCATATGTTGCAGGGCTTCTCCTGAAAAGCTCAGGAGGATTTTCAATAAAGATGACCCGCTGTTGAACTTCAAGCCCTCCAACACCCTAAGGCGGCAGAAGCTCATCCACTCAACGGACAAAATACTGGGACACAAACAAGGTAATGTAGTGTATACTGTCCAGTGCAGCGAGGAATGCCCAGACCTGTACATTGCGGAGACAAAACAACCGCTTCACAAGCGCATGGCATACCATAGAACAGGGGTGCTCATTACGTCGATCGCGATCTACCGGTCGATCGCGGCGTGACATTAAAAAATATCAGCCTATCATCCATTCCGTCACTTGATTAACATACAGGGCAGCCAGTTAGATGACAACTGAATTTGATATTCAGGTGACCAATCAAGCGCAAACAACGGCGCTAAGTGCAGCAGAACTTACGATGTCAGCCTATCAGCAGTCCCGTTTCTTGATTGACATACAGGGCAACCAGTCAGAAGCGCTAAGCTATTCAGCGAATTACCTCTGATTTTAAGCCATCGCTAAAGCTTATGGTCAGCAAAATGAATGAGGGAGCGGGACCAAGAAGACAAAAACATATCACTTTCATACGGAATGGGAGGTGGACTTTTTTTCCCCGATGTCATTTTCGAAGTGCGTTGAAGATTATTAAGTCAATGAAGATTAATAAGTCCAAATACCTTTCCACTATGACTGATGAACATTTGGAAGTGTGCTTGAGGCTGGCTGTCAGCAGCTACTGTCCAGACAATTCATCCCTGGCTGATTCCATTCAGTGCAAGTCATCAAAGTAAACTCAGGCAATTACAAAAAATATTAATAGTTAATTATTATGTGTGTTTTGCAATATTGGCTCATTTGGTTATACAAGGTACATCAACATACATTGTACATACAACGAATCCTCAATACATTTGAAAATAATTAGATGTTTTGCATATTTGTGGTGGGTAGATCATTTTGACTTGGTCATTTTGTAAGTGGCTCGCATGCTGAAAAAATGTGAGTACCCCTGCCATAGAAGAACCAACTTCTCAGGCCAGGACTCAGCAGTTCACCTGCATCTGAAAGACAAAGGACACTGTTTTGAGGACAATGCTCTACAGGTTTTGGCCAGGGAAGATGGTTTGAGAGAGGAGTGAAAGAAGCCATCTATGTCAAACTGGAACAACATCACTAAAAGGAGGTGGGGGTCTGAGGCGTCATCTTTTACCTGATTACACTACAGTCTTGAAAAACATCCCCAGGAGGAGTAGAGACCATTCAGATGTGGCCACTAATGAACCCCAATGTGTCAGGGGAAGTTTCAACGACCCCCATAGTGAGTGGTGGAGCAACCAACAACCAGGTGACTGAAGCTGCAAATGTGTTAATGGCTCCTGAGGAGTATAAGTATCTGGAACTCCCAAACAGTCAGCTAGAACTGATTAAACCTCTTGGATGAAAGGTAAATGTCTTCATGAAACTCAAACAGTCCAGTTGCTATGATTCAACTAAAAGAATGACCATGACCTGGATGACAGAGAACCTTCACAGAAACCTCCCCCAATGGCTCTGTGATGGCCTTGCAAGGACTCTGTCACAAGAGCAAGAGAAATTCAATGCTAAAGTTAAAACTCACTAAAAAAATTGCTAAGCCCTGGCTTTGCTCGGTCTATAGTTTAGATTGTGTATGTATTAATAAAGTTTTACTTAGTACTCCTCAATCACTGGTTCCCAAATCTGCATCAACGCAGAGAGACACAGAGAGACATTGTGCAAGGCATGTGTCTGTTCTGTTGTCACGACAGTGGAACACTTATGGACTTTGACCGGTACGCTTACAACTGATTTGGATCCAAACCATGTGTACACTTTTAGCAATACCTCACGTAACACATAGGGGATGTTGTGTATGGTACACACTGTGGGCTTAAAAGAAATTCAGAACCATTATTTTAAATAGCAGTCTTTTTCATCTCTCTAGTCACCTGGTCAGCTTGTTCCAGTTCACAACCCAATTATCGGCTAGGGAGAACAGTATACATCATGTATGGGGAGTATGGGGTTTTGGTACATTTTAACACAACCAACAGTGTGATGAATTACATTCATAGGTGTAATCCAACATAATTTCCATAGCAGTGTTGTGAGTGTTTTCAAAAGATTGCTTGTTGTTGTAGCTTCAGATCATCTCTCCTCAAGGGACAGTGGCGACTGCCATGTCCCTCCAAGTGCTCCTATTTTACCTGTAATAGAGCAAGAGGCATCAAAATTTGCTGCATACTTAGAACATTCAGGGTTAGCCTGTAACTGTAGAGTTTTAAAACACCACAGATCCAGATTTTGTTTAGTGCAGTAATATGCATGAATGATGTGGGACAGATGATCCTTCTAGTTTTCTCTCTCTCTCTGTCACTGTGTGCAGAGCATTTGCAACAGGGTCCGATTTAACTTCTCCACAGGTTCACCCTGTGGATGATGAAGTGACATCCTGGAGTGGCGCATACCAGAGAGCTGCCTGAGGGAACAAAATGTTAATTGTCAAACTCTCTGCCCTGGCCGTGGTGGAGCTTAATCAGATACCCAAAACATGGGTCATTGAAACTTTTGTCAACAGCAGTTTTTCGTGCCTTGTTTCTGGTAGTATATGCCTGTGCGAACTTGGCTAAATGGTCATGATGACTAGAATATATTCATATCCACCAAGGCTGCTTTCCAGACGGATGAAGTCAATGCAGACAAGTTCATCACCATGAACTCTCTCTAGTTTAAATGAACACCTATAAATACTGATTGGATAGGTAGCCTTGAAGTGTACCGTATTTTCACGACTATAAGGCGCACCTAAAACACTGAGATTTTCTCAAAAATCGACAGTGCGCCTTAATAATATGTGCCATAATATGGAGCGCCTTGTGTGTGGACTGAGTTCCAAAATCTGCTGTGCGCCTTTGGTGGGTGCACTACGGTAAACACTCCGCCAATCGATTAGCGGCACACCTACGCGTAAGGATCCCCTAAAATGGCGCCGGTCAAGCGAGACGCGTATGAATGAGGCTTACTTTAAACTGCAGGCCATCAAATATGCGGCTGAAAATGGCAATCGAGCAATCTTAGTGTTTTCGCTTTATGAGGAGGCGGCAATCTCTCCATACGCGCAAGGACAACTGTTGTGCAGCGGCTGCCCGCGGATTACCAGGAGAGGGTGGCCATCTGCCGCGCCTACTGCCGTGACAAGATAACTGCGCCCAGCCACATCACCAACATGGATGAGATCCCTCTGACTTTTAACATCCCTTTGACTCACAAAGTGGAGAAAAAGGGACCGGCACGGTGGCGATACGCACAACGGGGCACGAGAAGTCGTCGTTCACCGTGGTTATTGGCTGCCACGGAAACGGACAGAGGATGACGGAAGGCGAACACTGCTTCACAAAAACTATGAGGCAGCGGTGGGCAAGTTATGCCACCATATGCGGGTGGATTGTAGACGCATGGGCTATGATACCGTCTTCATGTATTGTAAGAGCTTTCACAAAATCAATGCTGAACCGGAACCGGTCGGTGAGTCCGATTCAGATGATTAAGAAGAGGAATTCGGGATGTTGGACATTGAAATAGTGCAGCTGTTTAATTTAGATACAGAAGATGAAAACTTTGATGGTTTTGTGGTGGAAGAATGAATATTTTGTTCAATAAATGTGTCGAAACTCACTGTTTTACTTCCGTTGTCATTTTTTACTGTATGTTTCAGCATGCGCCTAATAATACGGTGCACCTTTGTATGTTTTAAATACCGAAATAGCACCCATAACTGAGACTGCGCCTTTTAATACAGTGCACCTTATAGTCGTGAAAATACGGTAAGTGCCGCACCGCAGCCCTCTCATTTGCACCAGATGCCAATTTCTCCATGCAGTTGACAAACCATCTGCTCCTCAGTTGTTGTCTATCATATTTGAAGCTGTTTTTTTTATCATGGATAGATAAATAAATAGCCTCCTATAATTATAATGCCATGTTTTCCTGAAACAAGCTTGTAAAGTTAAACTTTTTCTATTAATCTTTGAGTAGACTATCGTACACACAGAGAGATACATACATAGTGGGTTGTTGTAGCTGTGGTCATTACATATACAGTTTAACTTCCAAAATTGTCAATACTTGTTTACATGTTTATCAAAACATTATTAAATTTGTTATTTTCTGTTTCAGTGTGAGTTATAGACAGGAAGAGAGTCCTTGCTTTTTACCTAGTGCTTCATAGTTATAGGCTGAGAGAAAGAACATGGATTTCGTGTTTATTTAAGCTGTTTAGCTGTTTATCCTACGCAGTAATTCGTTCCAAATATTAGGATAAATATGTCTTAGCAATTTAATTCAGCCGTGGAATTCGAGGAATCCTGTGACCGTCGATCGGGACCGCCCTGGTCCTCCTCCTCCTTAAGATTGCGGGGTTTGAGGATGAATCATCTTTGGTGAATTCAGGTGGCCAGCCCCTCGGTTGGGTCCCGACGGATTTACCCAGGATCCCACTTCTGACACCAAGTTTGTCGCGGAATTTTAGCCGTTTGGAGAAGTAAACGATGAATCTAAGGTACTGCGTAGGAGATGGTTTATTCCGGTCAGTCGGTCAGGATACATACACGGAAGCATGCAGAGAGATCTCTGCCTAAACGTACACAGTTCTGATCTTATATAGCCGAAGACCCGCCTCCGAGGCGCGGACACAGGACGTCTTCACAGCGCGTCCGCACTGGATGCACCGCATGTATTTGGTGCCTTCACAGCATGTGTTCCGGCTGGCGCAAGAAGTTTAATGACTAAGAATGCCCCCCCCCCAGTCGTTTGACACAGGTCTCCTTTAAACGTAAGGGCACCTTTGTTTCCTGTAAATTCATGAGGTGGCAAACGGACTCATCTGCTCTCCCAGTCTCCACCACACCCTTCCTAAATTTCCATTTCAGCCCTTCCTTTTACACTCAATTTACATTTCACACTCAAATTCCATTTCAGTTGCTAAACCTCATTCTTAACCAGCCAATAGATTAGGCCCTGTGTGTATTAATATAGTTTTAGCTTATGATTCATCATATACTCATCCTAAGTAATCATTCCTAATCATCACAGCTATGTTACAGGGAAGCATATGCTGGTGTGTTTTGCCTAGTTTAGACATTGATTGTTCTTCAAGTAAGCTGCTAGAATCATTATAATAAAGTTATCTCTTATTTGCTTTTACCTTGTTATATTCTTTATTCTTGTTATATTGTTTCTCATTACTTAATTTTTCATACTATTTGTTAATGCTTAATGTTTGTGATGCTTGATGTGTGAACTCGTACCCCTCTGTTCAAGGACGGCAGAAATGCAGCTGCTGTAAGGAGCATTAGGAAGTAACATTGACTGGAGATAGAGCTGCAGAGCATGACACAGGAGGTGTTCTTCTTTTATCTTTCTGATATGGAAGAACATGATGTGTGCGAGCCAAGCTAATCAAATCAGTGAAGACCTACTCATATTCTCACCATTATGGTTTACAGTCTTTGCTTTGTATGGGACCTGCTATCTTGTGTTATCCCCCTCCCTTAGACACATTTGAATTCTGTGTAACTAGGGACCTCCTAATTTCAATAAAAGAAGGATGGCGGAAGTTGTGCGTCAGAACGTGTTGCAGATCTGTAACTGAGCACATCTCTCCGTTCTCCTTGCTGCAAGTAAAACTTAAAGCTGTTGTCTTTGCCTCATTTGTTTCTCTCATGTTTTAGGTCGTTCGAACCTAACGTAAGAGCTGACTGCTCATGCTGAGGCCTTAACGACATGAGTACATTATGTAATGAAATGTGTGCATTGTATGTAAATAAGTTGTCCACTAGACCATCTGGCGCTAGCCATGTGCAGTCAGGTCGGGCATACTTCTGAACAGGTCTGCTTGACCTCCTTCAGATTTACGCTATCTGATGCCGCCAGTGCCTCATGATCTTGGAAGGTGCTGGAACAGGCAGTGCTTGTTCGGGGGTTATTCTTGTTTTCTTCAATTAAAGAAGAAAAATAAGCTGTTCTAGCCTTATGGAGGGCCTTTTTGTAAACTAATAGACAGTCTTTCCAGGCTAAATGGTAGCTATCTATTTTACAAGAATTCCACTTCCTTTCTAGTCTTCACACTTTCTGCTTGAGGGTCCTAAGGTGTGAATTATACCAGGGGGCACACCTCTGAATTACTATTTTCTTTTTCATGGGGGCAACAGAATCAAGCGTGATTCTCAGTGAGGCTGCTGCACCTGCAGCAACAGAGTCGACCTAAGGGGGCCAAGATTAAGGAATGAAGGAACAGCTGACGCTTGGACATTCACTCAAGTGCTGCACTAATTAAATGCATGAACTGAAAACGAATCGTTCAGGTCGGGACTGTTCAGCACTGAACGATTCGGTGAACGAATCTTTTGAACCAAACATTTTAATGAACTGATTTAGTCAATGATTCGGTCAAAAGAACCGTCACTGCTGCACTGATCTTGTATCTTGCAATTGTGTGTTGCATTTACGCCCACCTTGGTAACCAGAAAACCAAAGACACGATTTTCGGATTGAAATTGTTGAAAATATATCCCTATCGTTTGAAACCATTTACGGTACACGTAGAGGTGGGTATGGGAACAATGGCATTCAACACGTTTTACTTTCGGTCATGAGAAATGGAAAACTGAACATCTTTGAACAACTCGAGTGAAATACTTAAAAAGCAGGTTAAAAAAAAGCATTAGAAAGATAATTATCGTTAATTTGGGTATAGCTTCTTTGGTACATTCAAACATCAAAATACAGATAGTTTACAACTTAATGATGAATAAACTTGAAAAAGGGTGGATAATAAATAATCATAAAATGTTTTAGATCTGGGATAAACTCCCGCCCTCTCTATTGACCCCGCAAGGAAAAACAATAGTTCAGAGATTAATGGATGAAGTGTTTTTAATAGTTATTATCGTTTTATATGTGGTTATTTAATAGCAGTTAATTTCTGTTATAATGGATCAAAGTGCAAATTTAATAAAAAATGAAACTGTCTGAAATTAATCTTAAATGATCTGGGGAGATAGAAGAGCCAAATTAGATTTTAAGTTTCATTTCAAAGGAGACATGATTAAAAAGAAACGCACCTTGCTTTCTCAGACAGTAATATGTTTTCCCAATAACATACAATTTACAGAAAAATCGCCCTATGATTTCAACAGCTATCAACTATTTCTGCTGCGTTTTAAACTCGTTTCAGGACGGTTCAGATTTGTTTTCTCCGATATTTTTCAATGCAACACAAATTTAAAACCACGACCTATTCGGGTCACGTGACAGTCTGCTTGCTCAGCACAACATGGCTGCCCCTCCACGGTGAGTGTTCTGTCAGCTCCCACAATGTGTTGTATTTATTAGGTTTAACACTCACTTAAGAGATAATAGCGTTTACTTTCTACCCAGAAACTACATAATGTAAAAATGAAGCTGTCGTCGGGCAGAAAGCGGGTTATATTACTTTCTGTCAATTTGCGAAACAAACCTCTCATATTTGTAGACTTACTATATTTTAGATATCTTGAATGGTTTGCGACACTTATGTAAAAATGTTTGCATTAATGATGTAATATTAACATTTCAGACAATGCTAAAGTAACTTAAGTCTGCGTTATATATTAAATGTAAATATTGAAAAGCGAAATAAGTAACTACCGTCATTATATATTTTCATAATGTATATATGAATAATGTTTTTTTTACACACTATAGGTGCTACTGATTGTAAAAGTGTTTTGTTTTTATGTTGAGTTTGGGAAAACAGGAACAGTGAAAGGGTGTAACTAGGCAGTAATTGTCAGGTTGAGCGCAATCAGCTGCAGTAAAACTAGAATCTGTCACACCATTAGATCTTATCTCAATCTATAATTCATAACTACAGCATTTAGCGAGGCCTGTCCGTTTTCAAGGTTGATATTCTGATTGTATCACTGTAACACAGCACATTATTTGCCTGCCTGTATTCTGCCTCACTGAGGAGGATGTGTGCACACAAATCCAAATGAAGTCTTTATTATTATTATAAATCTTTATTTATACTATAGCATCTGTTACAATCAAAAGAGTCTCTAGGTGCACTACAGGGCCTGACCCCCAACAAGCAACAGTGGCAAGGCAAAACTTCCCTTTTACGGGAAGAAACTTTGAGCAGAACCAGGCTCATTTAGAGGGACCCTCCTGCTGATGGCCGGCTGGGTAGAGAGAGAGGAGAAGGGGGAGGACAAGCTATCAGAATAAGAGTGATGAAGTCAAGTCAGCAATACCTGTAGATGGATACAGAGAGATGCGTTCATTCAACCTTGAGCCATTATGGACTATATAATCATGGCTTAACCTTTGGTATCATTTATTTTCAGTCTTCATGTGTTTATTATCATGGGATGGAAAGACACTAAGATTTCTTATCATGTCCTTATCTTATCCCTTTTGAGAATCTACCCTACTAACATTTTTTGGTTCCCTGAAAATTCTGATCACATGAGCATCTGGTTGATAAGTGGTTGATTGCCGAGGTGTGTGTGTGTGTGTGTGTGTGTGTGTGTGTGTGTGTGTGTGTGTGTGTGTGTGTGTGTGTGTGTGTGTGTGGACTCATCTGAAAAAAGTGAATATGATTTGTTGGTGAGTTCTTTTATGGTGAGCTCCTTAAATATGGTATTTGTGAAAGAGGAACCTATACTGTTACATTAGAAACCATAAAGGCAGAGAAATCTACTGAGCTGAAAAAGATGCACAAACACCATGATCAGTCACATGATGTGCACCAGATCATGAATGTTGGCTTCATGGGACACATGACTTGATTTGCATTTTTCTTAAATACATGCATAAATGTTAACTTCCCCACAGGGCTTACACACAGTTCTGGGCAGATTTTGTGTCATCAGACAGGATTCACCAGGAAAGATGTTACATACAGCAGAGCAGTATTGCCATACAGAGGAAACTGGCCGAATATATTCTATATACAGTATTGTACCAAACTTTGTTTACTGGATGTTTTGTCCAGCTTAAATTTTCTCCAGTACCAGATAAATCCTAAAAATAGAAACCTTTTTCTTACAATTCGGAGAAAACAAACTTCTTAAGATCCAACAGTGCAAAATGTGAATTCTTGCAATTTTTCAACTGGTCTTAAAACTTTTGATCAGGAGTGTAAGTGAATATAGAACACATGTTGTTAACTGACAATGACAGCATAATACCATAAATGTATGTATGCCTGCAAGCTCAAACACACAATGTTCCACATTGTCTAACTTTATACAATGTCTGTTGCCCTTACTGTATAGAATAGAATACATTTAGAATATGACTGGTATTAGGGGTCATCGCCATATCCCACAGCTCCAATCCTGATCTAGATGCTCTTCTTCATTTGCATTTAGATCGATCTACTGGCTGGGAAATGACACCCTCAGGGTGTCTGCTGAGTTGTTTGCGGAGAATCGCCGAAGATTGTGTGCAGGACTGAGGGAAAAAGACGGACTGTTGCCACAGTCAGTGGTGGTGCTGCAGGGAGGGGAACAAAAACAAAGATACTGCACGGACACAGATGTCCTTTTCCGACAGGTATGGAGTCCTTTTGATTTTCAGATCCAAATTTCCATTTGTTGTGCCAGGCTTATGCGTGGGCACCACTTTTGGTGTTTGCCTGCTAAGGTTATTAAATTTGGATTTGGCTACCATAAAGAACTGATATATATCAAAGACAATTAATTATTACTAAACAATTGGATCTGTGTATAAGATTACCTCAGGGCACCATCATTCTGAGAAGGGAAAAACTAATTTGCAAAATCAGCCCCATAAAATACACTAGGTTGTCTATATAGCACTCTGACTAATAATTAAATTAATGGCTACAATCAAAATGACCACAATAACAACAAGTAAAGTTTGAAGGAAGGTCTTGACAGTGTAGAAGTTGGCAGATCTCACTCTTGTGGAACATTAAACGGCCAGCAGGTATGTTTATTAAAAGACAGATTATAAAGACATTTATTAGCAATTAAGGTAAAAACGTACAATCTATTAACAATGTACTTCTATACAAATGTGCGTCTGTGTGTGTGGAAATGGGCTGCTGAGGCCTAGAGTCCAGGAACAAAGTTCCTCATTGGTTGCCATTTGACCATTTGCTGGCTGAGGACACATGCACGTGTAAAATGTGGTGTGTGTGTGTGTCTGTGTGTGTTATGAGGTGCCAGGTTGGAGAAAGTTTAGTTTTGCATGAGAGCCTGAGTGTAAGTACGGTATTGCACACTGATGTATTTGTGTTGTTGTGCTCAGTTTAGGGGCCTTAGCTAGGCTAGGCCCAGTTGATGTTACCTGTCTTGTCAGTCTTTGCTGTGTGGTCCTGGTGGTAAACGTTGGAGAAAGACTGGTTGCTCCTCTGAGCTGGCTTTTTAGCTGGTTGGTGGCTAATTGATGGATAGTTTTCTTGCAGTATCTTGGTCATTGCCCTGTAGGCTCTCCCGTCACTGCGATGAGGAAGGACAGCGTAGCAGCTTGTGTTAACAGGCTGCCTGAGACAGATGGCTGCAACTAGGCAGAAAGATAAGGTAGAGGACAAAGGATGGATCATCCATCCATTTATCCACAGGGGGTCACTAGAGGCAAGTGGAGATTTTAATTTTTTTTAAGAGCCATCCTTAGATGTTTCTATATAACAATAAGACCACCATTTTAGTGTCATGCTTACTTCTCACCTGCCCACAGTAATTTTTTGACCACTCCTATATATTTTTAGGAATTGAAATGGCATGCTCTTTTAATATCAGTCTCTATTTGTTTCATCCTTTCATCCCAGCATTTGCTATTCTGACAGTGTGAATCAGATTTAGCTTTGAATCCCAAAAGTTTTAACTTAAAGCTGTCTCTCATGGTTTGACTGATTCTTTTCCAGGAGTCTTTCTTCCACTGGACATTTGGAGTAACTGAGCCTGACTGTTATGGCGCCATTGATGTGGACTCGGGGAAATCCATCCTTTTTGTTCCTAAGCTGCCTGAAAGTTATGCAGTTTGGATGGGAGAGTGAGTGGCCCCAGCTGTGAACATGACCAGTATTTCATAATGGCTGCTGGGTCTCCCCCAGTCTTATATTCCAGAAAGATTACTTATATAAACGTGTTTCTTCATACTAACATTTATAATCTGCGTCCATTTAAGTTATGATCATTCATATGTATTTTTGTCATGTACCAGATGTAAACACATTAAAATAGAATCGTACAGAGAAAAATATTTTATAAGTTTATGTCTTATCATGTTGGTAATAATAATAGTTTTGTAATAGCTATGCTCAAAAATTTCAATATAAGTGTTTGTCCATAATGCTTAACATTACACTTGGATGAAGTGGGCTAAAAGAGATGGCATATTCATGTATTTGAGCATTTATCTGAACTATATAGTACGTATACATATTGCTTATTTACACATTGTGCATTGTGATCTATTGACAGAATCTACCCAAAAGAGCATTACAAGGAGAAGTATGCAGTTGATGAGGTGCATTACACCTGTGATGTAAGTGTGTGTGTGTGTGTGTGTGTAAAAGTGCGTGTCTGTGTAAGTGTGTGTGCTCTCATGGTCCTCTGCCTGTTTTTTGCAGATTGTTGATGTTCTGTCCCTCATGAAACCACAAACCCTTCTGACACTGGTAAAATAGTCTCTTTTCTTTTCTGGTAAAATTGAAACTGTACAAACTCTTTTTAAACTGATTGCTGATGCATGGAATTGAAATGCTGATGAATGAAAGATTTTGCATGTCAAGTAATGTCAAGTTCTCTGGAAGATTTGAAGGGTTTAGTTTGACTGTTTTGGATTTTTTTTGTATTCCTCTTTAATGAAGCGAGGACAAAACACAGATAGTGGGAGCATCACCCGTGAATCCTCCTTCGAAGGAATTAGCCGGTTTGTATGATTTCTAGCACATCACATTAATTCTGTTCAGATATTCTGCATTCTTTCTGTGAAGTTTATGCAGCCACGTGTGAACTACGTATGGGTGATATGGTCCAATGTTCATATAAATAGTATCCTGATTTAACCTTAAGTGAAAAGTTATAATGGTGTGCACAGTGTTTCTGAATTGGTTCTATAGCAGGGCTAAATTGATTTAAAATAAAACACAAAAAACAAAGATATAATGTATTTTTGAGAAAATAATTTGAAATTCAGTTTAAATTAGTCTACAGGAGGCTATATGACCAGGTCTGTTTACTTTCAACTGGTAGTGAACATACTTTGCTCACCTTGGCCAAAATGCTAAAAGATTAAGTGATAAACAGGAATTGTGCAGGTTGGCGAACCAATCGTGCCTTCCCTGGTCTGCTTAGGGTCTGCGTTCCCGCTCTGCCTAGTTAATATTTTTGGGAGGTGTGCGGTATTCGCAGACAATAAAATAACTACATAAACCTCTCAAAGCTACGCAGATGGAGAATGAAGTAGCCCTAAGACAGATGCAGTCAGTTAATGTCATCAACCAGTGTTATCAGGATTGGTTGGTAGAGTCCAAAACTATACTGTAGGCCAAGTTGCTATTATTTATACTGTCTACCCCATATACCACACACCCCTAGTATATAAATATAGACATAGGTATGTGTGTCTAAGTCACATTGAAGAATTGAAGGCTTTCTCTCAGAAATCAGACAAAAAAAACACATACATTAGCATACAGCCTCAAATCGTGTCACGTTGGCATAGTCACCTCTCTGTTCTACTTACACATTTAAGCCCAGGCCAACTACCCTGTTTAAAAACGTAAGATTGAAGATGATGACAAGTGACTTAAGGCCAATAATCTTATTTCTGTCAGAATAGCAAATGCTGAGATGAAAGGATGAGACAATTTCAAGAATATTTTTTGTTACATCGACCCATAAAAATTGGAATACATTTTGTCAGTTTAATCAAACTCTTGGACTGTTGTTTTCTTAATATCTAGAATAACAATCTTTAAGATCTCTAACCATCTTTGTGGTTTCTTAATTTTTTCCCCCTTCAGGTTCCAAGTCAATAACACGCTTTTACACCCAGTCATGGTCGAATGGTGAGGAATTACAAGCTATTTTTAGTCTTCTGTCATTGTGCCATTGGAAGAATGTATTAAATAATCTGATGTGCATTCATCAGAATTAGAAGTCTCTTGCCTTCTGTCTCTGTAGTCGTCTGATTAAGACAGATATGGAGCTGGAGGTCCTTCGCTACACAAACAGGGTTTCCAGCGAAGCTCACAAGATGGTAAGATGCTGCTTTCATTAAGAGTGAAGGAGCCAACTATAACGACAATAGGCTGTCAGAAAAGACTGTTAAGGAAATCATTCATGTCCAGTATAGAGGTTTGCTGAGGTTAAGTGTCTGACACAAAACCAGAGCAGTGATTTCATAGTACTCTTTTACAAATGAGCTAAATGGAAATGCAGACAGTGAGAGAAGAAATGGCACAATGAAACAGGAAGAGGTAGAGGGAAAAGAGAAAAAGCTTTGCCATTTGAGGTCTAAATCCCAAGATCAAAGAAGCAACACAGTAGCTATCCGAAGATGATAATGAGTACAGGGAAGGAGGACTAGAACTTAAGATAAAAAATGTCATGTAGAAAACGGGTAATAAGCTTCAACCAGATGTGTGATTAACACGTCTGATCCTTCTGTTCCTGCCAAAAACCAAATTGTTGTTCCTGCCAAAAACCAAATTGTTGCACACGTATAACGTCTAACTTCTATAGTATATCTCTAAAACATTTCTTTTAAAGTTCCAAAATGTCCTTTGTAATGACTGAATTCCATATATTATACAATATAATGCTTGTTGCCCACATTTAATCCACATTTTGTCTTTAGGTTATGAAGAGTGTCAAGCCTGGACAGAAAGAATATGAAATGGAGAGGTGAATAAC
The DNA here is from genome assembly GCF_003711565.1 of Takifugu flavidus. NCBI lineage: Eukaryota > Metazoa > Chordata > Actinopteri > Tetraodontiformes > Tetraodontidae > Takifugu > Takifugu flavidus. Next base: position 4,453,899 of record NC_079521.1, read on the forward strand.
TGTTGACCAACTCTAGTCAACAAATACTCTCTTCTCTTGTTTATATTCACTTGTATTTAATTGCATCCATTTTGTCAGATGTTTTTATTAATACATTTGAAAATCAACAGTTTCTCTTCATTTGAGTTTTATATTTGTAGTTGAATTAGAATGTATCGGAACAGCCGTCATTTGCGTGGAACATCTGGGACCCAGAAATCAGTAAACGGCTAATTTTCTGATGGTGTGGATGTGAATGATTGTGTCACTGTGTGGGATAACGATTCAAGTCATAAAAGGCGCAGATTTGGGAAGAGAGCGTTGGTGACCCAGGATTGCTTCTTTCCTTGCTGGTTGTTTCATCGCCATTTTTATCTGTTGCAGCCTGTTCCAGCATTATTGCTACAAGAAAGGTGGAATGCGCCACACCTCTTACACCTGCATTTGTGGAACGTAAGGATGTGTTCTTGAATAATATCTGCCTATTTTCTGAGTAAAATACCGTTTTTCTTTCATATATTGGTTCAATATTTGTCTTTTTATGCCACAAAGTCAGTTAAGGAAGCTGCATTGTGTCTACTGAAAAAAGTAAAGAGGTTTATAGTCTCTTCCATGTATTCTGTTTTGAAATAGAGATTTAAATACAATTAGTTTACTTTCACAATATGCATATGATTTTGACTCAGTTTTCTGCTAGTTTCTTCTTATTATTTTATATGTGTCATTTAATAACAGGGGCAATAACTCATCTGTTCTCCACTATGGTCATGCTGGAGCTCCAAATGACAAGACAATCCTGGATGGTGACATGTGGTGAGAAGCTTTTAGAGTTTGTTTTTTTTAGGGAAAGAAATTAACCGTGATAATAATTACAGTTAAAACAGTTTAGTTGTTTTGTCACCTGCAGTCTTTTTGACATGGGGGGAGAGTACTACTGTTACACTTCAGACATTACCTGCTCCTTCCCAGCCAATGGCAAGTTCACCCCAGACCAGAGAGCCATCTATAAGGCTGTCCTCAAATCCTCCAGAACTGTGCTGGCTGCCATCAAACCAGGTGATCCTCTAATTCAGTTTAATTATGTGCGTTTTTTAACGGTCTCATCTCAGGAGTCTTGCAGATAATGAAAAACTTTTTGGTGAAGGTGTGAAATGGACTGACATGCACCGTCTGGCTGACCGGGTTCACCTGGAGGAGCTGGTGAAGATTGGTATTCTGACAGGAAATGTGGATGACATGATAAAGCATCACATTGGTTCCATCTTCATGCCTCATGGCCTGGGACACCTGCTTGGCATTGATGTGCATGATGTTGGTGGATATCCTGAGGTGAGAGACTCCAGATATTGGAGAAGAAAACAATCCTTATCCTTCATTATTGATGTCATTAATCATAGAGACATTTGAGGGTGGAAGAGGCCAGGACAGCTACCGCCGTGCATAGATAATTGACCAAACTCTGTTGGAGGTTTTGTGCCAGTCAAACTTTCAAGTCATGGTTAATGAGCTGAACCCATGTTTTTAAGCTTCTGCTGCTGGAGGAGAGAAAGTTTGATCTTTGAACATGGACTTACAGTCTCACCCTGAATTGGTGATTGAGCAAGTTCTGTGTTATGTTGCCTGAAGTGATGTTTCCCAGCAACAACTGTATTCAAGGACATCCTCTGTTCAGATACACAGCTTTTATACTGTAACATAAAATGTACGGTGTTGTAAGATTGCTGGAGATCAAATTAATTTTGACCATGATTCTATTTATCAAAACGCTACAAATGTGAAATTATGAGAGAGCATTTTATGCACTTTCCTGCTCTGTGAGCCAGGGTGTGGAACGTATTGCTGAGCCTGGGCTGAAAAGCCTCCGCATGGGCCGTCTGGTGCAGGAGAGGATGGTCCTCACTGTGGAGCCTGGCATTTATTTCATCAGCCACCTTCTGGACCAGGCCCTGGCTGACCCCACCCAGAGCTGCTTCATCAATAACCAGGTGTTGGCTCGCTTCCGCAACTTTGGAGGGGTGAGTCTTTCTGCAAAATCTATTTTGGTTTGTTCAGAGGACTGAAGTTTGATCACTTTGTAGTCCTAAGATTAGATTAGATTAGGTTCAACTTTATTGTTATTGCACATGTACAGGTACAGAGCAACAAAATCCAGTTTAGCATCTAACCAGAAGTGCAAAAGAAGCAGCAAGTGAGGATAATAACTTAATAAATACAGTATGGCGGTTATTTTACAATCGTTTACCTGCTATAAACATATTTTACAGATGGTGTTTACATTAAATGCCTTGGACTATAAGTGCAGGAGCTATTTAGCTATTTACATAAGATAGAGGAGATGTGCAAATTATAAATTACGTGTATACAGATACAGATGATAAAGTGCATGAGTGCGCAGGACAGGTTTAAACAGTAGCTACATTGGTTACTAAGCTAGTGAGTTGTTGTGTAAACTGCTGTAGTGTAGTGAGGTGTGGAGTGTGTAAGGGTCAGCAGGAGTTCAGCAGGGACACCGCTCTGGGGAAGAAGCTGTTCCTCAGTCTACTGGTCCGAGTCCTGAGGGTTCTGTAGCGCCTCCCAGAGGGCAGGAGGGAAAATAGTCTGTGGGCAGGGTGGGAGGAGTCCTTGAGTATGCTGCGTGCTCGATGCAGGCAGCGCTTCCTCTGGACATCTCCAATGGCAGGGAGTGTAGTCCTTGTGATGCGTTGGGCAGTTTTCACCACCCTCTGCAAGGCCTTGTGCTCAGCGATAGTGCAGCTTCCATACCAGACTGACATGCAGTTGGTCAGGATGCTTTCTATCGCACAGTGATAGAAGTTCACCAGGACAGCCGAGGATAGCTGGTTCTTCCTCAGTGTCCTCAGGAAGAAGAGGCGCTGGTGAGCCTTTTTGATGATGCTGGAGGTGTTTGTGGTCCAGGACAGGTCCTCTGAGATGTGGGTCCCCAGGAACTTGAAGCTGGAGACACGCTCGACGGCCATCCCGTTGATGTGGATGGGGTCCTGTGTGCCTCCTCTTGCCTTCCTGAAGTCCACTATGAGCTCCTTGGTCTTGCTGGTGTTGAGGACCAAGTTATTGTTGGCGCACCATGTGGTCAGGCGCTCTACCTCCTCTCTGTAGGCTGTCTCGTCGTTGTTGCTGATGAGACCGATCACCGTTGTGTCGTCTGCAAACTTGATGATGGAGTTGGATCCATGTACAGGTCTGCAGTCGTGGGTGAATAGAGAGTAGAGGAACGGGCTCAGCACACAGCCTTGTGGCACACCGGTGCTGAGTGTGATGGTGGTGGAGCGGCTGTGACCTGACCTAACATGCTGTGGTCTGTCGGTCAGGAAGTCCAGAGTCCAGTTGCAGAGGGAGGGGTTGATGCCCAGGTCTCCAAGTTTGGTGATCAGCTTGGAGGGGACGACGGTGTTGAAAGCTGAGCTGAAGTCAGCAAACAGCAATCGTGCATAAGTGTTCGTGTTGTCCAGGTGTGTGAGCACAGAGTGCAGTGCTATGGAGACTGCATCATCTATGCTCCTGTTGCTGCGGTAGGCAAACTGGTGTGGATCGAGTGTGGTTGGGAGGCAGTCCTTCAGGTGAGCCAGGACCAGTCGCTCGAAGCACTTCATAATGATGGGGGTGAGTGCTACCGGGCAGTAGTCATTGAGGCAGGTTGGTCTGGAATGCTTCGGAACTGGGACGATAGTTGTGGCCTTGAAGCAAGACGGGACCACTGCGTGGGCGAGGGACAGATTGAAGATATCCGTAAAAATCCCAGCGAGCTGTTCTGCGCATGCCCTGAGCACACGTCCAGGGATGCCATCAGGACCAGCAGCCTTGCGTGGATTGATCCGGCTGAGGGCTGTGTAGACGGCGGTAGATGATAGTGTGATGGGTTGGTGGTCTGCTGGGAGAGGGGTCCTAGTGGCAGTGTCCTTGTCGTCCTTTTCGAAGCGAGCATAGAAGGTATTAAGCTCGTTCAGGAAGGTGGTGTCCATGACTGTGGGGCTGGAGTTGTTGGGTTTGTAGTCGGTGATGGCCTGGATGCCTTGCCACATACGCCTGGGGTCAGAGTTGGAAAAGTGACCCTCAATCTAAGAACCTTTAACTTAATGAAAATATGGACTTGATTTTGTGCACAGGTTCGCATTGAAGATGACATTGCAGTCACAGCTGATGGGATCGAACTTCTCACCTGTGTCCCTCGAACTGTTGAGGAGATCGAGGCGTTTATGGCTGACTCTGCAAAAACATTCAGCCCCATCGCAGCAGACTTCAAGTGATTTTTCAGTATTCTTTAATAAAACATTCATGTTCTCTCTGTCACATCTCATTAAAAACGGCAGTAAAACACTTTTATTCAACAATAACTATAACTACTTTCAGACAAAATCTTTAAAGCTTGTGATAAGAAAAATGACCTACACTTTTTACGATTATAAAACTCTTAATTTTTTTTTTTAAAAGTGATTTGAAAATAAACAGTTTAAAGCTGCATTAAGCTTTAAATGTTTTGTGGTTTTTGTTTGATTGATTTTGTAGCTACAGGGGTTAGCCCTGTCTTGTCATGAAATCTGTAATAGATTTGTTTCCAACAACGGCACCCTGGGAAGTGTACCTTTTTATTTTTTATTTTTTTAAATGTTAATGTCCTGGTGCCAAGTGGACATGTGGACGCCTTTATGCCTGAACAAGGTGTTTGTTATGGACAATCTGAGACGAGCACAGAAGTCCAATAACAAAACACCACTTGGGTTCAGATCAGGGGGGCCGTTCTTCCCAATCACACCTATCCAGGTTACACTGTCATTGCCAACTTGAGCATTGAAGTCACCCAGGAGGACGAAGGAGCCCCCAGAAGGAGCACTCTCCAGCACTCCCTCTAAGGACTCCAAAAACGGTTGATAAGCTGAACTGCTGTTTGGGCCATAGGCACAAACAACAGTCAGGATCCGTCCCCCCACTCGAAGGTGAAGGAAGGCTACCCTCTCATCCACCGGGGTAAGCTCCAATATACAGGCACTGAGCTGGGGAGCAACGAGAATTGCCACCCCTGCCCGTCGCCTCTCACCATCGGAACTTCTCAACCTCGTGCACCAGCTCAGGCTCCTTTCCCACCAGAGAGGTGACATTCCATGTCCCCAGAGCCAGTTTATGCAGCCTTCAGAGCCAGTTTATGCAGCCTTCGGCCGCTACCCAACACACAATGCACCCAACCCCCTTGGCCCCTCCTGCAGGTGGTGAGCCCACAGGAAGGGGGTCCCATGTTGCCTCTTCGGGCTGTGCCCGGCTGGATTCCATGGGCAGAGGTCCGGCCACCAGGCGCTCACCAACGTGCCCCACCCCCAGGCCTGCCTCCAGGAGGGGGGCCCCTGTGACCTGCATCCGGGCAAGGGAAACTTAGGACCAATGTTTTTACTCGTCATAAGGGGGTCTTGGGCTACGCTTTGTCTGGTCCCTCACCTAGGACCTGTTTGCCATGGGTGGCCCTGCCAGGGGCATAAAGCCCCAGACAACGGATCTCCTAGGATCATTGGGACACGCTACGATAAGGTGTTTTCATTGCTTGAAAATTTTATCCATGCATTTGAACTCAAGCCAGAAGGAGAACTTAAACAGCTGAAGCCTAATAGAAAACTTTATTTGACCAAGGTTCAGAGCCCCCAAACTACTGCATAGGTGACCAAAAGTTCAATGACAATGACATTTGAGACTTCATTGATAAAAGGTCAAAATAGCTTTTATTTAAATCCACGAACTAAATTACATTATAATGAATATGTGCTGTGTGTATACACATATAGTATTTACAGCTTACTACATTAAAATATTGTTAATATTGTACTACAACTGCTACATATATTACTGGTATCAATTAACTTCACAGTCAGAAACTACACAAATAAATACACATACAAGGTAAGATACTGAAAAAAACACACTTTTTAGGTGCCTGTTTGTGCGTGTGTGTGGTTGGTGGATGGGGGTGTTATGGCATTACTGGGGCTGACGTGTGTGCAAATATTTCGATTCCTTCAAAAAATGAAACTTGATACACTGAACAAATGTTAAAAAGTGTAAATATTTATCGCTTTGCTTTAAAGGGTATGTCCTAGATATGATACTATGATCTATTTTCTAATATATATATTCATATCTCCCAAATGTTAATTTGTAATCGGATTTCACGTTCAGGTGGGTGCAGATCGAAATTACGACAATGTCGTAAAATCAAACTGGACTAAAGCTGCCGCGTCCTTTACGTTTAACCTGTCTGTCTGACTGTTGCCCTTCACTACAGCTGCAGTCTTGTCGGTCACAACAGAAACAAATCTTCTAGAAACCATGGCAGGAACAATTGCACGGAAAGCCATTGACCACCTAAAGAGCAAAGAATTTAGGGACTATTTGATGAGGTGTGTATACGACACTGGAGTCTCGATAGTGATATATGTTTATATAGCATGCATGCTAAACCTGTTAGCTTGCTATGGAAGTTTTCAATGTGATTTAAATGTGTTGGCCCTGTCAACAACCCACACTTTGTATACTGATTGAATCTAGATAATCTGAATAGCACAATCCTTTTTGTAAAACACCTATATTCTGATAGTTCTAAACTGGCAGTATACGGGTATGGGTCATTTTAGGTAAGGAGATTCCCTATTTATAGGCTGTATTTAATATAGCGCAATTATAATGCTCCTAAAATCATGCTAAAGTTTTACAAAGCATATTCTGTTACTTCAAACTGCTGACAATGTTTGGAAATGGTCTGTAACTTGTAAAAGACATTACATCCTACTGTAACAATATTTTGTATTATTGTTAGCAAAATAACTCAAAAGTACCAATAAATTTTGATGACTATACTATGGGTGTAGGTCACACTATGTGGGGATAAAGAGAAAATACAATGCATATCTTGTGTTATTGCAAGGTTAGTTAATTGTTGACATGATGCTGTGCTGGTGTTTGCACTTAACACTCAGGATTTAGAGTAAAGGCAAAACTAACTGTGACGCAAGACGTCATCTCTGTTTGCATGAGATGCAGAATGATAATCTTTGTTACTCTCAACTGTGTTAAATCGGTGCACTCTTGAGCTCAGAATTATTAGGGTTTCTTTAAGTTTTTGAAACAAGCCTATATATTTTGTTTTATAAGGTGATGTATTAGATACATTGCAGTGGATGTTATGCATGGCTTTTTCAGCACCATGGACCATATCTATTAACACATTTCTATTAATTTTTCCTCTTGTATGTGGCATTTTGGGGGAAAAAATCAACACCCAACAGTACAGTAAGTACTCATCCCTCATAGTGAAGCATCTTCTTTCTTTATTGGTTGAATCATTGCCTAAGCTTTTGTTAGGCATTTATTCTATACTTATATCCTGTGACAATGAATAACCCCAAAATGTTATTTTTTCATTATTTGTACCTTCACAGCATTTTTGGGGTCCAGTAGCAAACTGGGGTCTTCCTATTGCTGCAATCGCAGATATGAAGAAGAGCCCTGAGATCATCAGTGGCAGGATGACCTTTGGTAAGACTTCACTGGAGGAAGACCTACATTCTCCTGTAGTTTCATTGATATTGTTATTGATACTCATTGTTAGGGTTATTATAAATAAGTCCATTGCACGGCTACAATTTTGGTCTTTGCTGTGAATATTTACTGTAATTGTGACTTTTCTGTCATTTTTGGAAGAGGTTAAAGGTTTTACTTTGGAATCGGGAACTTGAACTGTCAGTTAAGCTGAATTGTTTTTGTGCTGTTTTCACTGCCTGTGTTCTCTCTCCCTTCTCTCAGCACTGTGCTGCTATTCGCTGCTTTTCATGAGGTTTGCCTACAAGGTACAACCACGAAACTGGCTGCTATTTGCTTGTCACATGACCAATGAGTCTGCACAGCTTGTCCAAGCAAGTCGCCTCATCAAATACAAGTAAGGAAAGAAATATATACCGTAATTTCCAGACTATAAGCCGCTACTTTTTTTCTACACTTTAAACACTGCGGCTTATTCTACGGTGCGGCTTATTTATGTTTTTTTTCGTGGCGCACTATCACAACTATTGTGAATCAATCATTTTTACTGACCCTCATCAACATGGAAAATACTAGAAGAAAAGCATATGATGCAGCTTTTAAGTTAAAAGCGATCACTCTGGCGGTTGAAGAAGGAAATTGAGCTGGCGCACGTAATCTTGGCATATATTACGGTAATCAATCGGGAGAAGGTGGAGACGGCCGCCTGAAGAACTGATCCAAAGCAAAAAGACGACAAAAGCTTTTAGAAGTCAACATTGCAGGTGGCCCGAGCTTGAAAACGTTCTAGAAGACTGGGTCAACACACAGAGAGCAGGCGGCCGCAGTGTTTCCGCTGTACAAATCAGACTGAAGGCAAAAGCAATCGCCACCGCGCTGAAAATAGAAGATTTTAGAGGTGGGCCATCGGGGAGTTTTAAATTGTTCAATGCTTGAGTAAAAAAGCATAAACAACGTAATTTCTGTGTAGCTGATACAAACGTATATTTCAAGGTAGCTGCATTACAGACACCGTTAGGGGGGGAAAAGCATTTACCAGTACAATATATTTATGTTGCTAAGTGGATTAAATTAAAAGAAAAGTTAAAAAATCCTGACGTGATGAAAACTGGATTTAAGGTCTCATACAAGTGAAAAGAGTGGCTGTTGTTTCTTACCTGTCTGTTTGTCACTCGTCAGTGACTTGTCTCCTACGGTAATAAAAACATCTACCGGTACTGAATGTTTTTTGATTTTCATATTACTACGTGGGATACCTGCGGCTTAAAATCCGGTGCGGCTTGTATAAGTACAAAATTGATTTTCTTTCTAAAATTAGATTATACTGCTTTTAATCAGGTGCGCTCTGTAGTCCAGAAATTACGGTAATGAAATATGTTGGGGAAAATTTTTCCCTTTCTCAGATTTCATATTAAATGTAGAAATCTCTCACAGGTTATGGTCAGTTGTTTTTTTTTTCTTTAAGGCTCAGTGAATATCACAGATTTAGATTAAAGAAGGTTACCGGTAATTCATAATTGAAAATTCACTTTTTAGTCCTATGAACAGTTTGGAAGCTTCCGATTTAAACAGAAGGTAGCACTGTAACCACGGTGACTGTTTCTGTCTTTCAGAATGGAGAAAAACACGGCGTCCTAGGGGCAGTATGGATAGCATGGAGAATGGCCCCATGCTTCAGTTAGCTTTTCATGTGGACTCCCAAACAGACCTAAAAATGTCATTTAGACAACAGCGTCACTTAACATTTTAAACTCATTTAATATGCAATTGTGCTCACAATTTAGGACCTTTTTAATACACAAAATCAGGTACTCCCCTTATTTTTCATTTTTTCATATTTTGGCCAATTTCTAAATGAAATTTGAATGTGGGTGAATGTAGATGCTTGAAAACAGACTGGTGGTTAAATAGAATGATGCATTGCTCATAAAAGCAGCATAAAAGAATCATCTATTTTGGGTCATTTTTAAGGATCTCTTACATGCTTAGAAATTTCAAAATGAGGTTAACTTCCACATCATTACACAAGCATAAAATGTAATTAATGTTTGAACACCACTGATAGCTAAGCCTTTGTGGACTTTATGGAAAAATCGATGAATTGGTATGATGATCATCCAGATTAGCACGGTTTCATTTTGCTGAAATTAACTACTTAAATGATGTATAATGTATATGATATAAACCTCAATGACTATAAAAGGTAAGCTAATTCCAAACCTAACATTACATTGTACATTGTAATTGTACATTGGATATTTTCCCTTGCAAAATGCTTGGTTTCTCTGGGTTTCCTGAAATAAACTACTTCACATGATGCAGCATGAGAGATGTGTTTTTTTGGCTTCAGAGTTGTAGTTCCTCTGAATGTTTGCATTGTTGACACTGTTGATGCTTTCAATGATCAAAGGTTACAAGACCTGTGATTCAACGCAACATACAAGATCATAATATCTTGTATGGCCATATTTTGGTATATGAGCATATTGAGTGCATTGGTGAATGAATCAGAATTTAATTTAGTACAGGTGCCGCAGAGCTTCAACAATCACGCCCATGTATGGGAACATGTCGAAAAAGAAGAAAACTGAGTTAATACATTTAGTTTGACTTCATATGGGTGATCAGGGATAAATAAAGACACCAGTAAAGTTGGATTGAGTATGCTTAATCAAGGCTAAAAAAAATTGACTCGGTCATGGCTTATCAGAATGTTGAGCTGCCAAATTATTTTGCACCACTTTGAAGGGCAGTTTTATTTATGCAGTGAAATTGTGCATTTATCAGGAAGCATTTCAAAATAGAAATTCCGCGTATACCCGGATGGTGGCAGTGTCGCTGCTGAACCCAATAATCGTGTTTAACAAGCTCGGAAAGAAGAAGAATAGCAAACATGGCGTCGCTGAGTAACAGTGGATGGAGAGATGTCTGCGACAAATTCAAAAACGCCCAGACTCTCAGTTGTGAAGAATCTTTAAAAGACCCCGTAAATGATCCCTACCGTTCCAAATACAAAGCCAGGGAGCTCATCAGAGAGATTCACTGTACGTTAAAGAGTTTGGAGGCTTGTGAAGGCGAGGAAGAGAGCGGGGGAGATGGCAGAGAGCAGCGGGCGTCCGAAGCTTTTGTAGACGGCCAGAGGGATGAATTGTTCACCGACGGCCTCTGCGGCGAATCACCACCTGGGATGCTGACCGCTAAACTGGCGGCTGTGGAGTTTTATCTGGGCGTTAACCACGCCGAGACGGAAGAGCTGTCGGCCGGACATGAGCATCTGATGAACTGCGTGATGCTACTGGAAAGATGCAGAGTGTCGTCCGAGAATGTGTCGCTGTCCATCCACGTCAGGGTAATGTTGGAAATAAGCCAGCTAAAATAAGGCTTGTTAGAGTTAATGTCTATACTTCGTTACACAATTTGTACAAAGGGAGATTCTTATAGCCGATCATTTAAATTGCTTATATTTTGTTTTTTTTTTATCAGAACGAGTTGGGAATCATGTGGACGCGACGGGATGAGGCAGAGAAAGCTCTTCAGTTCCTTGAAACTGCAGAATTTATCTACCAGCGTTATATGAAAGAGGTATTTCTGTTTTTCAGGCGATCAAAATTGCGATTTGTTCAAGTGCTGCACTATGAGTTTAGGAAGAAACCACCTGTCCTCCTGAGAACTTTCTGGGTCTTAGGGCCTTTTCAAATTAGATTCTGTCAGATGTGTTGAAGGTTGTTGAAAATGCACCTTTCTCCCTTCTCTGATTTGTGAAGGGGTCTACTGCACTGTCCTGTTGCTGAAATTGCTAGCTTTCAGAGGAATTGCCTTTAATACAACTGTTCTTTTATTCCTTGTTCTTTCCCTCAGGATGGGAGTCCTCCCATGGACAAGATTGAGTATTTTACAACTGAGGAGAAGCTTCTGACAGACCAGGAACGAACTGAGAAGTAGTGACCTTTGAGTGCATTTCCGTTGATTTCTTTTATTTCCCCTTTAATTCCTGTAACTGACATATTCCTCTCTCATTTCCCTTTCTCCAACTTTTCTTTCTCAGGTTTGAGTTTATCTATACCTACACTAAGTACTACCTTGCTCAAGTCTACAAAATTGTTGGTGAGGCTGAAGTTTGAGTCAAATGTCATAAATTAATAATAAAAAAAAGTAGAATTTTTCTATGTTGCTTAATTTATGCATTTTTCCTCTCAGGTGAAACTGAGCGTGCTGCGACTTACTGCCATAACACCCTGCAGAGGCTGTTACCCTTAAAGCAGTTCAACCGGATGGAGTGGGCCCTCAATGCTGCTACACTTTCACAGTATTACATCTCTAAGGTAGAATTTTAACATGCTTTAAAGGATCATGAATGGTATCCAGGAAGCAAAAAAATATATTTTTTCCACCCACATCACCCACACAAACATAGAAGGAAGTAGAAATGGTTCTGTTAAAGGAGTGGAAAGATGGCAAAGTTGAGGGAAAGTAGCACTGATTATGACATTTTGTTTTTTGTATTTATAATTGCTCAGTTTCCAAGCAAAAATATACTCGATTAAAACAAAGAATTTTCAGTAGAATAATATTCGGTAGCTGCAGCCTATTTCTGCTATTATTAACATATACAGTGTGATGCATTTGCAGGAAAGCGTTGAAAGATAAATGCGGAATTGTTTATCTCCTGTCCCTGCTTGTGTCTTCTTGCTGAATCATAGTCTTGTGTGTCCCAATTTTTTCCTCTAAATTCACCGTGACAGTCGTCTGCTTACAGGGGGCAGTGTTTGTTGACAGATAACCGATGTGAATGTGGCATTGTAGAGTAACGTTTTAATCACAGACAGCAGAAAAATAACTCAAATAATGTTAAGACAATGTGAAAAGGGTGGAATCTGGTCTGTAGTTAAACTTGATGTATATTTTCTGTGCTGGTGTGTGATTTCTAGGGCCAGTTCATGGAAGGTAGACATTGTCTGTCAGCTGCTTCTGTCATATTAGGTTTAGCAGAAGTGCCATCTGAAGCTGCAGCACAGGAGAGTAAGTATCTATTCACATTTTGTCTTGATTAAAATTCGGATGTATCTAATCATTTGTCTGCATTCAGGTGAAGCAGCAAGTGAACAGAGGGAAAAAAACAGAATGCAGAGTGCCCACATCTCCAGATGTTGGATCAAGTACTGCCTTAACCTCCTGGAGGATGCTAAGAAGCTGCTGGAGGTACCGTGGATGGCATTGAATGCTATTGCTCTGTTCATCTCTCCAAAAATGGCAATAAATTTGTTTGTGAGTCCAGGACAACACTGGTGAGTTAGATACTGATCGTCAAGATGAGTTGAAAAGAGAGAGAACACTTGGGGAGGAGGAGGAAGTGAAGAGCAGGAAGAGTGCTCTACTCTTTGGCTCTGAGGACACTTTTGATTCCATTGCCAGCCTGGAGGAGAAGGTCAGTATACTGTGGTTCATATTTATGTTTCATGGTTCATGACCAGGACTGATACAGTATTACAACTGTAGGTATATTAAATGGCATGTTTTATTTTAGAAAAGAGGGAGGATTTAGGACGTATGTTCCAGCAAATACAGTACAGCTGTAAGGCTACTGCAGTGTCACAGGTAGCTACTGTATCAGATAAACTGTCCCCTTTTTGCTTTCCAGGTTCCATGTTTGTTCCCATTAGACTTCTCTGAAGCCAGGGCCGTGTTTCTGGTAGGACAGAATCATGTCAAAGAGGTAAAACAAAATTATGGATTTTTTTTTTAGTAATGTGGTGGAAAGATCCTTTTAAAGGTTCTATAAATTGCAGTAATGGGGAAACAAAACTTTATTAATCCATCAAGCAACATTAACCATTAGCTTCAGCAGTTGATTTCATGTCTTTCATGGCTCCAGTCTCACTCTCAACCTCTAACCTGACTTCAGGCCAAAGAGTATTTTCAGATGGAGGGCCATGTGACCGATCATGTAGAGATCTTGCAGGATCACAGTGCTCTTTTCCGGACCCTGGCTTTCTTTGAGGAGGACCTAGAAGCTCGCTGTAAAATGCACAAGAGAAGAATTGATATGCTGGAGCCCGTCTGTAATGGTAAGTTTGCCTCCATTAAAGATGTAAGATTGCTGCCCCAGTCACGTGCCATGTTTTCTGTTTCCCAACAGAATTGAACGCCCAGTACTACCTTATGATCCGCAGACAGCTGATGTTTGAGTTAGCTGAGATCTACAATGAAATGATGGACTTAAAAATGATTCGTGCCAACACTCAAGCAGACACACAGTCTTTAGATAAACACTCCATCAAGAAAATCAACCATCTCTGCTCCTCTGCTGTAAAGTGAGTGTCCGTACGTGACTCCAGGCCATCTGAGCCTGGATCTGGTCCAGCTATTCTGGTCGACAGCTGTTGCATTTATTCTCCAGATACTTCCATATGTTCCTCGACTCTCTGCGCTCTCCGGATGGAAAGTTTCCAGAGAAGATGGAGGAGGATGTGCTCAGGCCGGCTCTGGTGGCCCGCTTCAGAATGGCACGACTTTACAGCAAGTTAATCTGCTCTCTGCCCTCTGCTCAACTGGAAAACCTCAACAAGGCGCTGGACAATTACACGTATGAAGAACCCATTGTTCACTGCATCTTTTGTAGACTAATGGAGATTATTTCCAGAAGAGTTCAAATAGAAACAGGGGATGGTGTCTTGCTTGTCTGACCATTATTTTCATCCTTCTGTTGTTTTAGGTGTATAACCCAGTACTGTGAGGAACATCCGGAGGCAGCAGCTGCTGTTGAGACAGAGCTGGAGCTCAGTAAAGAGATGGTCGAACTGCTCCCTTTCAAAATAAACCGTCTTAAAGTGGCAATGGTTGCAAACAACTGATAGATGACAGACTGACTTGCCGGTCATCTTTACATGTGGGAAGAGTCATTATGAAGCTTTGGGTGGAAACTTGAGGCTTATGACTGATGCTGTCATGGCGGTCTGTTTTTTGAACATGCTGTTAAATGTATCTGGCATAGTGCAATATGTTAAACTAATTCATCGCCTAAACATGACATATTTAACTGTCTTCATGTGTGCTAATGTGTTCCTAATTAAATCATAATGTCTTGGATAACATGGAATCAAACTTGTGCCAAACCAGATGGCAGATTTTTTCCTTCGATTTGTGCATTTGCATGATGCTGTCACAAATTTAAAACCCTCCATTCTATATGTACAATATTTGCTCTTTTTGATGTAAAATGTGCAGTCAGAAGAACTTCTGGTACCACCAAATAAACTACCTGTAAATACACTGAAATGGCACAAGTTGTCTTTATTTCTTTATGTAACATCATTACACCAATGTTACAAACACACTGATTTCGTATTGATTTCAGCATGAATCTGCTTTAATTGGTCCTTATGATCTTCAGAATGAAAATGACATGTAAAGAGGAATAAACAGTGTTCTGCTTTAAGCAGACAGAGCTCTACATACATGATTGGTGTCTAAGTTACATCTATATGTTTATTAAAAATGCAGTTTTTTAAAATGCAATGGAAAGAAGACCACATGATGTTGGATGTGGGGTATGCGCTGGACATGTAAGTGAACACTGTTGTGTAGGAAATTGACAGCTGCTGACTTTACCACTTCCTGCTGTGTCACACTGATGCATCAGCTGAAACTTCTTTCTCTCCATGGTCCTTCCTTTCAGCCATATTTGTTGCTGTTGCTTTCAACAAAATGAGCGAGAATATTGTGAATAAACGCCGTTGTCCGCGCAGTTTTCAGAATTCCTTTAAATTCTGTGACTTTGATTCTGTCTTGCCTGGGATGCTTTTTCTTAAAAGGGTAAAAACAAAATAACAGCAAATATTTTGTTCTGAATGTTAATTGGAACATAAGGGAAAATATGTACAAAGTAATGGACATAGCCTAACTCAAAAGGCTGCCATACTTTACTTACTTGTCAATCACATGAACTTCGATGTAACACATCATTCAAGAGTTTTTACTCATGCTTTCTTAAGTTTTTGTCAGTTTCTGGATAATCTTCCGAGGTTTATACTTGTGTGTACCGGCAGCTCATTTGAAAGACACACAGATTCCTGGCACTGCTAGCTTTATGAGGACTAATCTCCTAACTGTAATGCTAACCATCACATCTATCACATCTCACCCCTACACGAGACTGTGGGGGCCTTAAGCAGCTCCTTCAGCAGCAGACTGTTACACCCACGGTGTAAAAGGGAACATTACCGCAGGTCATTTATCCCAACTGCCGTCAGATTGGTCAACATGCACAACACTTAATTGTAGCACCAATAACCCAGGGTTGGCATATTTGCACTAACTAATCATCCTACCTCTGGAATGTCTTATTTGCACATCTTATTTGCACCTTCATTTTTCTTCACACTGTCCGACAGTCCTTCTGTACATAATTTTAATTTCTGTATATACTGTACAATGTATATAGCAATGTACATAATATAAGAGTCTTTTTATATATTTATTTTAGTACTTTTCTGTATTGTACACCATGGGCTACCGCTGTAACGTGCAATTTCCCCGATGTGGGATCAATAAAGTTTTTTATCCTTATCCTTATCCTTAAATGGTTAACCTTAACCTAAACCCTTCCTTCAACCCTCAAACCAAGTCTTAACCTGAGGACAGGTTAAGGGCTGAGACTATTTTTCCTTGTGTTTCCTGCAAATTGTGGATTAACACTCTTCTACCACTGAGGAAAGGCCGACAACACCCTGGAAAATGTATAAATGGGGATCCCAAATTATTTTCTTAATTTTTTTTAAATAAAAGAAAACGTCTTGTGCTGCAGCTCTTCTGCTGTTAAACTCGGATATAATCTTTGGTAGAATCTGCTGGAATTTCCTCCCAATTCTAGCACGCAGTTGCGCAAACGCGCTCTCGTTGCGCAGCACCTACAAAAGTTTCCATGAAGGATGTCAAAGTGACTTCACTCTCAGCGGTGAAGACTTGAGGAAGCCGTGACGCACTCGGAGGGCTGAGCTGTCTTCTCTCTCAGAACTGACTTTTAGTGTCTCGGGAAGTTTTTCAACAGAAGCTGCGCTTCACACGCAAGATCTGTACGCACAAATTGGTAAAAGTCTGCTGTTTTAGACAGATTCCGAGATGAAACTGGTACTTTTGATCGTCGTTTCCTGTCTCGTCTTACATAACGGGAAAGGTAAGAAGCTTGTGTTTGGTTCCTGTTATTGATGTCGTGTGTTCAGTCCCTGATAAAGGACGCAAGTGCAATAATCTAATATTCTACCAGACAAATATTCCCAAAAACGTTTAATTGATGGGCAAAAATAAGGAGTTCATGCTTTAAGGCGTTAAATGAATAAATCTAGATATTTTAACAATGTAGTACAGTTTTACCCTTTGATTTTCTCTGTAATTTCTTCTACTTCTGTTCCGATCGGATGACGTTTCACTTTCTAAGTGGTGTTTGGAGGTGGTTTTTGGAACATCAGGGGATTTTTTTTGTTCCAATCCTGACCTTGTCATATTTTCACTGGCATCGTTTTCATCTATAGATGTCGTCTAGATCTACAAATAGAATATATCTGTAACATACCTATATCGTCTAGGTATAGAAATATTTGTTGAAAAAACAATCTATTTTGGCTTCATGTGACTTTATTTGTCAAATTTATGGTAAACATTTATGGTGAATCTATATTATACAGGCCTCCATTTATCAGTGAGAGATTTACATGATTTTGTTTTTGTTTTAAACTCACAATAAATTTAAACTGTATGAATAAACTGGGCCCACACAATTATCAGTATCAGCTCTGAAACCTTTCACATTTAACTGTTGCAACTAAATGACTTGCTATTATTTTTTATCACTTTAACATGATCAGTGTGCAGTTGTTGGTTTTTTTTTTAAGCCGAGGTGGAGACTTCCTGCCATTGCTGCCACAAAAAAGCACCGAGGCTCAGCAGCTCAACCAGTACTTGTTGCAGAATAATGTAACTTCATGAAACAGCCTGAACCTACAGCCGCTGTTACTGATCTTAAAACTATACAAAAGAGTGTCCACACAAAGTGCTGCAAAACAATGAATCAACCATAATATTCTGCCCCTGTAGGAGCACCGAGAAATGCTGTCTATAAGTTTGTGAGGTGTAACCCCAGTGGAGGCCAGGCCAACTGTGTGACTCAACAGACTCCTGAAATGCCCTGGAGCCCTGACCTACCAGCAAAACTCCCAGCTTCATCAGCACAGTCTCTGTAAGTGTGTGTGTGTGTGTGTGTGTGCGTGCGTGCGTGCGTGCGTGCGTGCGTGCGTGTGTGTGTGTGCAACATGGAGGTCAGGAAGCAGCAGTTATCTGTGTCATTTCTCGCATGTTGCTACAGAGTCAACTCAGCATAAATTCTTAATGTATAACCCTTTTTGATTCTCTGTGCTGAATAAGTTCAACCACATCAGGCGTGTGCAATAAAATGCCAATGCTGTGTTCTACAGAGTTTCTGTTCCACCAGCGCTGAATTCCATGAGGTTCAGTAACTCCAGTAACTCCAATAATCTAACTCTGGTGGCTGGCGATCTCACTGACACGCTGACATTTATGGCTCCTTTTTTCACACTATTTGCCAGATTATATATCAAACATCCACTTTTTACCCTCAGAAAGACCATTTTTTCACTGTTTCCATCATAATCATCAGTTTTATACATACGTCCACACCTCACACTGCTTCTTTTGCCTGGTTATAAACATGACAGTTGACATTCACACCCACAGTTCACAGTTACTGGGGAAAAAGAGCAACAGCTGCATTTAACTTTACATTCAGTAGATTCTAGATAGTGAATACACATAAAATGCCCTTTTTGCTTTAATTAGACCAAAAAAATGTTTTAGAAGGATGTTTCTCTGTATAAATGAGTCAGATCTTAACTCCGCATCTATCTGGTTTTTTGAAAAACAGTTTCCTCTTTTCGAGTTCCTCTGAAATGACGGTACATTCACCTGCACCCTTTTTTAAACACAAAAATGAAAAATTTTCACAAACTGTTATTTCACAATGTCAATCACATGCCTCATTTCAAAAGCACTTTGGATTTTGATATATATAGATCACAGGGCAAGTGGCTCTGAGTTGGGGAAATGTGAGATGGGTTCTGCATATATGAAAGTGAGAAAATGGGGATTCTGCTGGGTCATTTATGTTGGTATCATCCATAGTCCTTTTTGAAAAACTTAAAACACAGGGGCCTCAGCAAAATAAGCCTTTCCTTTTCCAGCCAGACTTAAACAGAAAAGGAAGTGTTGAGAGGAAATGGGCTGTAACACTTACAGGCTGTTGCTTCTTGCCCATTGTTTGGTCTCTGTGTACAAGCTGCAGACATTTTACCTTTTAATATGTGACATAATCCTTATAATATACTCTCATTTGTGCTAGAAGACATTCACCACAGTCCGCTTGTTGTGTCGGTTTGCTTCTATCTCTGGGCAGCTAATTAGAAGGTCTTGACTGTCCACTCTTTAAACTCACACTCTGGTATTTCCTCAAAACTCTGCAGAAGAGACCGTTAATACACAAACACAAAGATAATGTGACAAAGTGGAAAACAGCTTAGCTCAACACAGAGGGAGTTAATATGACACAGTTGAGAGACAAAGACACAGGTGGAAGACTGAGGAGCGTTTAGATGTAATTACCACAGAAACAATGGACCCTCAAGCACAACACACACACCAACCAAAACAAAAGGCACAAGCATGAAATATGGAGCGTTGTTCAGACCATGATATGGCACAACACATATGTCATCAAGTGTCATCAAGTTTACTGTTGCAATTTAAAAAAAACACGTTTTCAAATGGTGACATAAGTAAATGTTGGACAGCTGGCTCAAACCTGGACTCTCTCTTTCTAGAGAAGCAGAGCCTGTTGAGGATGAGAGTCCACTGAGGGAGGAGAATGCAGAGGAGGAGGAGGAGGAGGAGAGGAGGAGGAGGAGGAGAGGAGGAGGAGGAGGAGAGGAGGAGGAGGAGATAGATGAAGAGGGGTGGGGAGAGATGGAGGAGGAAGAGGAAGATGACTGGGAGAATGAGGAGAATGAAGAGACACCGATCACCAGTGAGGAGGGTGAGTCACCTCCTCACTTATCTGAGGAGGGCTCTGGGGGCTATGAAGGCTCTGCAGATGCCTTTGTGACCCTGGGTGACATCGGTTCTGGGGAGTCATGGACAGAGGAAGGTAAGAAGAAAGAAGTTCTCCTTTAATTCATCTGGAATTTGGCAGATTTGATGTGAACTGAGCTTTTTTTTTTGTCTGCAGGTATGGATGTTGTGGGTGAGAGTCAATCCTCTGAGAGCCAGGCAAAACCAGCAGAGCAGGAGCTACGAGAGGAGCACCTTCTGAGCCCTTAGGCCTACAGTGGCACGCGTGCGCGTTCACACACATACACGCACACGCACGCACACACACACACACACACACACACACACACACACACACAAAGCAGCTTTATTAGTGTACCCTCTAATTTCATTCAATCATTTCAAACACAGTCCAAGTCTTATTCATCTCATATTGCCACACTTTCGATGGGTTTATGCAAACATTTAGGTAAACCCTTTATTGTGGTCTGGTAGATCCCAACATCAAAGCCTTTTCATTTTAACCACTGTGAGCTGGAATGTATCCAATATATGAAATAAATTTCTGTTTTGGTTTTTGACATTTCTACTTTGTATTTGTAAAAAAAAAAAAAACTCAAAAAATGATAAATTACAAAAACGATAAATGATATACAGTGATCCCTCGTTTATCGCGGGAGTTGCGTTCCAAAAATAACACGCGAAAAGTGAAATCCGTGAAGTAGTCAGCTTTATTTTTTTTATTATTTTACAATGCAATACAGAACTATAGAATGAAACCAAAAATCAAAACCTGTTTTAAAGCCCAAAATTTGTTTAAAACAATAATTTTAATCTAGTAATACAAGGTTGGAAACATTGTCACTCGCGTATTTCACAGTCCCAGCTGTGCCTCTTCGTCCTGACGTCTGTTTCTACTGAAGGCGCAGGAGTCTTTCTCCGAGAGAAGAACATTGTTATGGGTAGTTGTTGGCGCTCTTTCTTTTTCTGAGCAAGACGATTTTTATAAACGGATATGCCACCTTCGATTATATTTGAGAAC
Source organism: Takifugu flavidus (assembly GCF_003711565.1). NCBI lineage: Eukaryota > Metazoa > Chordata > Actinopteri > Tetraodontiformes > Tetraodontidae > Takifugu > Takifugu flavidus. The sequence continues at coordinate 4,474,567 of NC_079521.1, forward strand.
TGCAATGAACGACTCGCAAAAAAAAATCCGTGAAGCAGCGAAGCCGTGAAAGATGAAACGCGATATAGCGAGGGATCACTGTATAACAAAAACGTTATCTCTTTTCTTAATGTGTCCCCCTCCCAAAAGAGTTTAACATATCTCCAGTAAGCCAATTTGCCATTTCTGGATTTGAACGGTAGGAGAAACATCGATTTATTTGAACCGTACTTTAACTGTACTAATTATAACTTAAAGCTCAATGGAACACAGGTGATTTTAGAATTCAACTTTTTTAACTATAGTGCTCCCTTTACCCACTAGAGGGCGCTAACGTATAATTTAAAACGCTTTAAGCGTGATTATAGGCACCTTAAGATATCTGAACTCGATAAACATTGGAGGCGAAAGGGGGAGGACCAGTTCGGTAGTCTTCGTGCTATGATTGGTCGGAATCTTAACAACAACCCGCCCCCGGATTTTGTGTACGGAATATGATTGGGTCTTACGATAAAGAGCTCTAGAGTGCAAAAATAGGTAACACACCGTCTGAAACGAAAGGGGGACAAGAACTCTTAGTTCTAATACATTGACAAAAAAGTTTTCCGAATTAATTTAGGTCGCCACAGACACTTCTCAAATAAACATTTGGACCAGGGCTGCCAAGTTATTTCTTTTGAATCCTTGATCATTTTGTCCCTCTGGCCCCGCCCCTCTCACAGTTCCCGTACACATGACCCACGTCACATGACGTAGGGTCATGATACTTCCTGGTTCAGACAAACGGGCTGGCTTCACGGAACGGGGCTATCTGTTAGCTTCAACTGTAGACGATGGTGAGTGTAAAAGCAAGCAGCAGTTGAAGGCTACACTCAAATAAAGCTCGCATTTCTTTACAAAACTAACAAATTATACATTAACGTCGAACTTCTGAATTCCTATACAGCCAGTATTTACAATTACATACATTTAAACCTACCCGGAAAGCTAACGGGGTTGTTACGGGAGGCTAGCACATTAGAATGAGGCCGTCACTTCTTTCTCGGCGCTTTGAATAGTTAACAAACAGCTGATTGAGTTAACCAATATGGAAACTAATGGCATTGACTAATTGTTTATGGAACTTTTTTTGTAGTTTCTGCAGTTTTGTTTTTTTATAACTCAAACGCTGGCTAATGTTGATAAAGAAAATATTGTGCGTTTATGTCATATGTTAAATCAAATATAGTTTAAATATTCATAAATATCGCAAGTGTGCCTTTTGATATCTGAAGTGTTGGTAAATATTTTATATCAATTGTTAATTCCTTTGGATGGACTTTAATTTAATTCCAGTGTTGCGCATTGGTTATACAGGTTTCTATATTTCTCTACATCTGCACCCCGATTTTGTTGCTTTTGTTTTGGACACTGGTGTTTAGACCGCAAACTGACGGATAGTTTGATCCTTTTAAGCAACTCTTGCAAGTTGAAGTCTATGTTGAGAGATGTTTTGGATTGGGTAATAATACTGCTCTACAGTTAGTGATGATTGAGTTTGTATCAGCACAATAAATATGAGGATAATGTAATAAAGTCTTAAGAAATTAATCTGTCTGAGACAAATTTCTCTCAAGGGAGACAAATACATTTTTACTTTGATATTGAATAATCCTATAATGTTATCTGAGCAATGCATTGAATTTACAACTTTGCATCTTCAGAGTTTCCTAGGAGGATTGTTTGGGCCAGTGTGTGAGATAGATGTGCTGCTGAACGATGCAGAGAACAGAAAAACAGCAGAGTTGAAGACAGAAGATGGGAAAGTGGAGAAACACTATTTGTTCTATGATGGAGAGTCTGTGTCTGGCAAGGTAATAATCTGGTTACTTTAATATTACATTGAAGAATTAGCTTTACAAGGTTCATCACCACATAATTTAAATTTAGCAGAAACAAAATGTTTGGCCAACATGGGTCTATGTATTGTTTAATTGTTAAACGTGCATTTTTTTTCCTATTGAATATATTTCCTACATTTATCTAATTTCCTCCTTGCGTTCCTCCATATATATATATATATTATATATATATATATATATATATATATATATATATATATATATATATATATATACATATATATATATATATATATAATCTCTTCCACGCCCTCCTGGGCGGTGCCTCCTTCCTTTAGACTCGGGTCCTCTACCAGAGGCCTGGGAGTCTGAGGGTTCTGCGCAGGATCTTAGCTGTTCTTGGTATCTGTTGGAGCCATCTACTTAGGTTGGGTGTTACTGCACCTAGTGTCCCGATCACTGTTGCCTTCATGCCCCACATTCTCTCTATCTCCTCCTTCAGCCCTTGGTACTTCTCCAGCTTCTTGTGTTCCTTCTTCCTGATGTTGCTATCACTCGGGATTGCTACATCTATCACCACCACTGTCTTTCGGTGTTTATCCACCATCACTATGTCAGGCTGGTTGGCCACCACCATCTGGTCAGTCTGGATCTGGAAGTCCCACAGGATCTTGGCCTGCTTGTTCTCCACCACTTTCGGAGGTGTCTCCCATCTGGACCCTGGGACCTCCAGTCCATACTTAGTGCAGATGTTCCTGTACACTATGCCAGCCACCTGGTTATGCCGCTCCATGTATGCCTTGCCTGCTACCATCTTGCACCCTGCTGTGATGTGCTGGACTGTCTCAGGGGCATCTCCACACAGTCTGCACCTGGGGTCTTGTCTGGTATGGTAGACCCTGGCCTCTATTGCTCTGGTGCTCAGGGCTCGTTCTTGTGCAGCTATGATTAGTGCCTCTGTGCTGTCTTTCAGTCCGGCCTTTGCCAGCCACTGGTATGTTTTCTCGATATCAGCCACTTCCTCAATTTGCTGGTGGTACATTCCATGCATGGGCTTGTCCTTCCATGATAGCCCCTCAGGTTCCTCCTCCTTGGTGGGCTTTTGTTGCCTGAGGCATTCACTCAGCAGTGGGTCAGTGGGGGCCATCTTCTTGATGTATTCTTGGAGGCTTGTTGTTTCCTCCTGGACAGTAGTTCGGACACTTACTAGTCCTCTGCCCCCTTCCTTTCGCTTTGTGTACAGCCTCAGGACACTGGACTCTGTGCATGGTGAGGAGCTTCCTTGTCTTGATGTCAGTGGCTTGTATCTCTTCCAGTGGCCAGGGTATTATGCCACACACACACACACACACACATATATATATATATATGTATATATATATACATACATACATACACACACACATATATATATGGGAAAAATGAATTTTTATATATATGTGTATGTATGTATGTATATACACACACACACACATACATACATATACAGTATATATATATATCTGTGTGTGTGTGTGTGTGTATATATATGAATAGTACATAGATTAACATTTAGTGAGTAAGTAAGTAAGAGCACTTTGTTTTATATATTATTTTACTATATTGCACTTACTCGTTATAACAGGGCTCTTGTCATCATCTGTTCCTTTCAAGGTAAATCTAAATGTAAAGCAGGGGGGAAAGCGACTGGAGCATCAGGGCATCCGCATTGAGTTTGTTGGACAGATAGGTGAGCCTGATTAAAGTAAATCTTTGCTACATTTGTTTTAAGAAGCATGAAATCTACAGAGAATGTTTTTCTGATCCTGTTCATGGATTGTTCATATAATCTGTTATGGCCTTAAATATGAAACACAAAATTTTAATTTCAGTGGACTCTATAGCTGGTGGACGCTCATTAACAGAAGGCTCTTGACTTGGGTGCTGCAGCTAAAAGGTTTAGCGGAGCATGTGGTCGTCATGTGCACCCTGTTGTTGAGGAGGGTGACTCTGTGTGTGTGTGTGTGTGCCTGCGCTTTAAATGAGCTTCTATGTGAAAAAGAGTCACTCAAAATAACTTCACTAAAATCCAATTTCCTGTGTTTCAGAGCTTTTCTCTGACAAGAGCAACACCCATGAGTTCGTTGATTTGGTAAAAGAGTTGGCTCTGCCTGGAGAATTGACCCAGAACCGGAACTACGACTTTGAGTTCATGCAGGTGGAGAAGCCATATGAGTCTTATGTTGGTGCCAATGTCAGGCTAAGGTATAATTTTGCATACCTTTTAATTTCTGTTATTTTGCTATGTTTTGTTGGCTCCACAAGTTTATATCCCATTGTTTAATCAGTAATATCCAGGTTCAAAGATATGGCTGCAAATGGCAATTCTCTTTAGAAATGAAGTTAGGATGGATTTCTGACTGGTATTACTGAAATGAATAATTTTTATCCTTACACCAGTAAAGAACAACAAAGTCCACGTGACGTGTATTCAGAATGTGAAGACTCGTAGGTAATTTGTTTTAAAATGCCTGAACTGTTTCAATAGAAGACTTCCGACTTCCTCAGAGGTGTCACTAGTTGGTAATCTGCTGTGTATATCAGCTGATGGTCACGGAGGCTGTCCGTTAAACTAAAGACAGACAAGAGCGGGGAAAGAGCAAACACTACATAATGAACATGAAACCACTAATCAAAGGTCACTGCAAATGGGAAAACCACATGGACTTGGAAAAGACCAAACCCATCCACACAGACAATAACACATACCGACACTGGATCACTGGATCAGCTGATATAAAAGTCAAATTACCGTCTAGACGCTTTTGATGAAGATGGAAGTACTGTTGGAGCATGCAGGTATGTCTGGAGCAAATTACCTGCATGTCTGAGATAAAAGATTGAAAACAAGAAGCCATTAAAAAAAATAAACATGGAGAACATTGTTGGATTAATGGGAGGAGATAATTGTGTTTTTGTCAAAGGTGTAATCAATCAGGTGGAGAAATCAACTGTCATCATTTGCAACAGTTAATTTTTGGTTTGCAATGTGTTTTTTGGTACCAAGTATGAAAACTTGTATTGCTTTGCCTTACAGATATTTCCTCCGAGTAACAATAGTTCGCCGTCTGTCTGACTTGGTGAAAGAATATGAGCTGATTGTCCACCAGTTAGCCACCTATCCAGATGTCAACAACTCCATCAAGATGGAGGTTGGAATAGAAGACTGTCTACATATTGAATTTGAATACAACAAATCCAAGTTAGAGCAACTCTACTCTTCCCAAATCCTCACATTTAAAGGGGATGGTAGTTTCTTTATCAGTCTTTACTTTTGTTAGGTACCACCTCAAAGATGTAATTGTTGGGAAGATCTACTTCCTGCTGGTCAGGATCAAGATCCAACACATGGAATTGCAGCTCATCAAGAAAGAGATAACTGGCATAGGTGAGAATCCAAAGTACCTCACATAGAATGTTGCAGGTTGCTAATTCATCTATAAACGTGCCTCTTCCCTGCATGGTGTGTTGCTAAGCAAATTTGTCTGCCATGCCCAGGTCCCAGTACTACCACAGAAACAGAGACGGTTGCAAAGTATGAGATCATGGACGGCGCTCCAGTTAAAGGAGAATCAATCCCTATTAGACTCTTCCTGGCAGGTTATTCTTCTTCCCATTTCAGTAAATGGTCAGGTGTTGCTGACCACTGTCAGAAAATATTGGGTGATGGTGGATGGCATTGTCTGTCTGCTACAGGATATGATCTGACTCCCACCATGAGAGATGTCAACAAGAAGTTCTCCGTCCGCTATTTCCTTAACCTGGTGCTGGTGGATGAAGAGGACAGACGATACTTTAAACAGCAGGTAATATATCTACATCTGCAAAATTGGCATCCGTCGGAATCCGTGCAGCGCTTGTCATGATTTCTCTGCCTTTCTTCAGGAAATAGTTCTGTGGAGGAAAGCTCCAGAGAAGCTGAGGAAAAGGAACTTCCACCAACGTTATGAATCGCCTGAGCCCCAAACCCAGCCGGTGAACGTAGAGCAGCCAGAGATGTGAGTCTGTTGTTATAAACTGATGCCACCCAGACTAACCCTAACTGCTAGATGCTGGACAGCCAGATGTGTGAAGGCTGGAGACATCGGTAAACAAGAGTAAATAAAACCGTCAGCCATCACTCCTTCATGATCACTCCCTCCATCACGACCAAAAAACACCTGCATACAGATGCAGCTATAAACCAAGTATGGATAAGAGATATTACTGGTAACTCAAAGCAACAAGAAAAAGGAATGCTGAGGATTGAACCTGACTTCAGAAAAATGAAGCCATATAGTCTGTTACAATCTGAATGTAAAGAGGAGGCCTTTGACTGCAGGTGACCGACACTTTATTTCTATCTGGAATCCTCTTTATCATTGCTCCGTCAGAGTGGTGCTTCTTATCAGTGGTTCAGGTTATTCTAAATGTCTGGTGATCAGTCTGACTAAGGTCATGAGGGGCTCAGCTCTAATTTAGCGGTTATGCCATTTTGGCAGGTGTAAGCTATAATGATGCCACCACGCTGCCGTTCAGCAATCTAATCAAATCACACAACAGTCCAGGTTGCTCATTATACCCTAAGGTATAATGTATGTTCAATTAAGAAATTTAGGTTTACTCCTGTATTTAATCTTGTGGCTTTTTTGTACAGTGAGAATAGTTTGCTTCAAATTCAGGCTACACATCCTTTCAGTCAAACATTCTTCATGGTGGATATTGTGTCAGATTGGCTAAAGCACCTTTACCAGGTTGTGTTTGTGTCTTTATTGATTATTCAACACATTTGCAAATGCTTTGCCTGAATATGACACAGACAGTGAATCTTGCTCTCTTTGTGATTACTTTAAAATGTTCAAATTTCACTTTACAAAGCTACATTATTCTACAAATCTAATCGAAAATCAGAATAGCAGCAGTTTCATCAAATTGCCAATTCCTCAATTTAATAATGGTTGCAACTCCAAAATATCCTATACAGTTATATTTATTTGAGGGAGTACAACATATAGCTTTTTATATTTTAATGGTTGGTTCAGTAATTTAAGAAAAAAAAAATATGTTGCCCACAACCACCAGATTATAGAATCACATTTTTTAAAACCAGGTTTATGTTGTACTCAGGACCTCTGGGGTCTCTTTCATCATTATACTGTTGAATACTGTCCTTTGTTGTGAGCAGGAGAGGAGAGGCAGCATCAATACACTGTAAAATCCACCAATGTACCACTGTGATGCTCAGACCAGCAGTTTAGGTCATGCTTTAAAAATCACACACTTTGGTGATGTTACCTCTTTTGTGTGTTTTTGCTGAATTTAATCTCTATTCTGCGGTCAGTGTTGCAGTGTTTCCCCTATGATACTCATCTTTGTTGAAAAGGAGCATGGACACTGAAACTAAACACTCAGTGGCAACTTCACCTCAGAAATCTGTCTATAATGAATGCAGTCATCTATACTGTACTTTGATTTGTTTTACTTGGACTCACTGAGGACAATACTTTGTTACGTATCCTCATATGCAAGTCGTGTTAATATGTTTCATTTATGAACTTGAGAACACTGATATTTGTTCTGTTTCATTGACATTAGATTTGACTTTTCCTTTTGTTCAGAAACTTTTTTCAAGTATTAATTTCTATCTGCTTTTTCAACCACTGTACAGGTAGTTTGTTGAGTATACTTTCAATACCGTTAAAAGGTTACAAAGCAACACCTAAATGCCAGAACCCTTTTACCATGCATGTCAGCCTTTACACAATGTCTTACCATGCCATTGACTTGTGCGTGTATGATAATGTGTAAATACCCCAGACTGAAATATAAAGAATGAATAAAGGAAATTTATATGTAATATCCTTTAAAATTGTGTGTGGTTTTTTAAAAAAAAAAAAAAAACTTAGTTGTGGTTTTTAAATATTTAGTTCAATAACATGATAGTTACATGTAAATAATCTTCCCTGACGCTTCCGTGGTCAGATGCTCTTATATTATCTGCATTTGGATGGTCATCCCAGTACATTAGGACACCTTGTTAATAGTGAGACTTAATCCAGTATTAAGGGCGGGAAAATTAAGAATATTAAATTGCATTCTGGAGAGGAATCCGTACTGTATTGAAATAAAAGATGGTTATGATTAAATAGACAAAACACCGGGTTCTAAATGCGCAATATTTGGTGAAGAAATGATGTTAGCGTTTACATAGAGCTTGCAATATTTAACCATATAGAAACCATGTTCTTGCCTGTTTATAATTTTGTGTATTTGAACATTAAGTCATAATACTAAAATTGAACCAAAACTCTAAGAAATTGTTTATGCATAACTATTTTTTTTTAAAAAAACACTTTTAAAATATTGGGAACAAATCAATTTATTGTTACAAGCGACACAGGCATATTTGCGGCCAGCTACACTGATTGGTTCTGTCCCACATTGCGTATCAGGAAGAGGTGGTGACCGTCCTCTGCGTGTGGAGTGTGGATTCTTTTTATTATCCAAATGTTACTTAACAATATGGAGCACAAACGAGCTTAGGGGCTTCTTTTGTCAGTAGTATATCAACGATGTCACTAAATCGGTGTATTCACTTATTTTCGCGGCTTCAGCACCACATTAGCGCTCGAGCAGCACGCACAAGCGCTGGAAGTTGTCATGTGTCTCCTGGATCTGTGTCCGTACACAAACAACACTATAATGCCTTTTGGAGAAACGCTTCATCTAATAGTTCACCTCCAAAACCCCCGGACACCTCCCTTTTTGTACCCGTGTCCTTAAAGCCCGATTCTGCGGTAGACGGGAATGTGGGATCCGAGCTGAGCAAGCCGCTTGATAAAAGTGAGTAGATTAACACGTGCGATTTATTTTAATGTTTTAGCTATGCTAAATGTTAAACCTGACATATTATTTTGGTCATAACATAACTTTCTGGTGCTAATGACGTAGGTGAAGTGCTAAAAGCGTTGAACCGGTTTTATAAGAGGAAGGAGATGCAGAAGCTGGCATCAGAACATGGTTTAGATGGTGAGGAATTTACATCTCCTGTATAATCTTGGAAATGTATGTCAGAGGGAACAAAAAAGGCAGAAACGAAATCTTTCCTTTTTTCTGTATGTTTATAGCTCGCTTGTTCCATCAGGCCTTCATTAGCTTCAGGAAATATGTCCTGGAAATGACATATCTGCCTGCTGACCTACACATCATCATCAGTGACATCTGCTATGGAGCTGGTCACATAGATGATATCTACCCATACTTTATGCGTCATGCCAAGCAAATCTTTCCTATGCTGGACTGTCTGGATGACCTAAGAAAGATCTCAGACCTCAGACTGCCAGCATACTGGTATGGTTTCTTTTACAGAGAAACTAAAGTTCATGTTGTAGTTAATTATCTGCATGAATGACTGTATTTTAAAAAAAACAGGGACGCACAGTTACACAACCAGATTAATGTGATGTAATATATGTTGCGAGTGAAATTCTTATTTATGTAAAAGACAGTAGTGTGCGTGTGTGTTTTGGTTTTCATTCATCAGGTACCCAGAGGCACGTGCCATTCAGCGGAAGGTGATTTTCCATGCAGGTCCAACAAACAGTGGTAAAACGTACCAAGCCATCCAGCGCTACCTGGCTGCTAAGTCTGGAGTCTACTGTGGCCCCCTGAAGTTACTGGCCCATGAGATCTTTGAGAAAAGCAACACTGCTGTATGTGTTTAGAGCTCCACCCTCAACCTCAGTTCAGGATTTTTTTTTCCCCCACCTGAATCGAGAGATACATTTGTAGACTGGTTGATGTGTTTTAACATGAAGGAATGCATTTGGAAACAGGGTCAATGTTTTATTCGTTGCAGGGGGTGATGTGTGACTTGGTTACTGGAGAGGAGAGGATCTTCATGGAACCAGAGGGCCAGGCAGCTGCTCATGTGGCCTGCACCATAGAGATGTGCAGCGTCACCACACCTTGTAAGTAATGAAAACCTGTGAGCTTATTTCTGTTTATGTGGATTGTAGCAAAAACCTTAATCAGACTGCATCAATGTACGTGTTTCCACATAGGCATTTTTGGCAAAATAGAAAAGAACATTTAAACTCTACTTGGCATAATAGAAAGAACATTTAACCTCTACTTGCAAATTTCTTCTTCAGAGTTTCTCTTCCCCAAATTTAAATTGGAAACATTTTCTTGTCTGTTTGTGTAGATGAGGTGGCAGTTATTGACGAAATTCAAATGATCAGAGATCCCTCCAGAGGCTGGGCCTGGACAAGAGCACTGCTCGGTTTGTGACACACGCAGAACTTTTTTTTTTAAGTACTGGTAATATGAACAAAAAAATCAACTAATGTGTCTGCGTTTGTTTCCACCTAGGTTTGTGTGCTGAGGAAATCCACGTGTGTGGTGAAAGTGCTGCTGTAGATTTTGTCAGAGAGCTAATGTACACCACTGGAGAGGAGGTGGAGGTGAGGCTGGGGCACCTTGTGAGGTAGGTTGACAAGTGCTTTGCTGCTGTTATTTATTCGCCGTTTCTTTTTTCTGGTTTTGTCTCTTGTTTAGGTCCACACCTATAAGCGACTAACTCCATTCACTGTCTTGGACCAGGCTGTGGAGTCATTAGACAAACTCAGACCAGGCGACTGCATCGTGTGTTTTAGTAAAAATGACATCTACTCCATTAGCAGGCAGATTGAAATCAGAGGACTTGAGTGTGCTGTCATTTATGGCAGTTTACCTCCAGGTGGGTTCAATGTGAAGGAGCTAATCAATTATGAGAACTAGTATAGATAATGAAACAAAATATCCTTCAAACCTGGCTTACAGATGATAGAAATTTTGTGATTTACAGGTACCAAACTGTCACAAGCCAAAAAGTTCAATGACCCTAATGACCCCTGTAAGATCATGGTTGCCACTGATGCTATTGGAATGGGTCTTAATCTGTAGGTGCTTGCACACACACCTGTAAAAAATAAAACAAAAGGATTAAAGTTCACCAGTCTATTGACAGTGTTTTCTTCTTCCTCCGTCTCTCTACAGGAGTATTAAACGTATTATTTTTAACAGTCTGGTAAAACCAAATATTAATGAGAAGGGGGAGAAACACATGGAGACAATCAGCACATCACAAGCCCTGCAGATAGCTGGTCGAGCTGGAAGGTCAGTCTCAGTGCTATTAGTACGTTTTCTGTTCAGAGAGGGCCAAAGATTCTGATTAGGGTTTTCACTGTCCTCCCCTATCATAATGTGCAGGTTCTCTTCTAAGTTTAAAGAGGGAGAAGTGACCACGCTGCACAGAGATGATCTGCCTGTCCTGAAGGAAATACTCAGCCATTCTGTTGACCCCATAGAGGTGAACATTCACTCCTGTGTTTTAAATCCTTAGGTTGTGGGTCTCTGTTAGCTCAGTATTTTAAAGTTGCAAAACAATCTTAACCTCCATTTCCCTTTGTTCATTTAATGCAGACTTCTCCCAACATCAGGCTTTGTAACACGGGTATTTTTTATCATTCAGAGTGCAGGCCTACACCCTACAGCAGAGCAGATAGAGATGTTTGCATATCACCTTCCTGATGCTACGCTGTCGAACCTTGTTGTAAGTACCGGTAACTAAATGTCAATTTATTCTGTGGCATGATAGCAACAGTTTTTGAGCAGTTAAATGTAAAACATTAAACAGCATTTAGAGTAAATGAATACATTTAAATTGAAAATGATTACAATGAATGATAAAAAAAAAGGATTACAATGAAAAGTTGTTGAAGTCCAGGGTTGTATCACCATCTGTCTCCCTACATCCTACAGGACATATTTGTTAGCCTTTCTCAGGTGGATGGCCTTTATTTTGTCTGCAACATTGATGACTTCAAGTTTCTGGCTGACATGATTCAGCACATCCCTCTCAACCTGAGATCCCGTTATGTTTTCTGTACCGCTCCAATCAACAAGAAGCAACCCTTTGTTTGCACATCATTCCTAAAGGTAAGCCTGAAATGCTCTAAAAATTGAAATAATGCAGTTAATTATCACTTCAGGTGCAAATCTAGAAGTTTATTGTGTTATTCCAGTGTAATGTAAAAAACAAAAAACAAATCAGCAGGAATATTCAGGGTTAAGTCTCAAACTGCTTGTTTGGAATTTTGCTCATCTTTCAGAATTGTCCTGACTTTGTGTCTCCTTCTTGCAGTTTGCCCGTCAGTTCAGTCGTGACGAACCCCTGACATTTGACTGGGTCTGTCGCCATGTCAACTGGCCCCTGGCAGCACCCAAAAACATAAAAGATCTGGTTCATTTGGAAGCTGTTCATGATGTGTTAGATCTTTACCTCTGGTTAAGGTAATAAGTCCACTGTTTCTCTTCCATGCTGTCAAATTAATTTTAGTTCTGCCCTTCACAGTTCATTAATCTTCCTCCTGACTGTCATGTCTGTAGCTACCGCTTCATGGACATGTTCCCCGACACTGCCATGGTTCGAGAGATCCAGCAGGAACTGGATAAAGTCATCCAGCAGGGGGTCCGCAGTATCACCCGCCTGATCCGAGCCACTGAACCGGCCATGGCCGAGACACTGCAGATGCGAGGAAGCAGGCGAGTCCTCAGTGGAATATCAGCCAGTCCTCAGTTGCCTAGCAGTAAAGGTCAGAGGGGACAAAAAAGTATCAGAGACTCGACGGAAAACTCTCTGTCTGATCGACTCGTGAAAGACGGGCTGCTCACGCCGGATCTGCTCAGGCAGCTGCAGCAGGAGTGGGCTAAGGTGCAGAATTTCGAGAATCATGCGCTTGGTACAGATCATCACAGAACTAACAAAGGGAAAGGAAGGAATAAAAAATGAAAATGGGATTTGTAAACCCACAGTGGGAATTTTCATATCACAATTTATAACAACAAATGGTTACATACATGATATAAATCAGCAGCAGTTAAATGCGATTTGTACAGGTTCAGAACACTCAAGTTGACGATGTGAAACCCTCTAAAAACCACAAAACAAACCTGTAGGATCACGTCATTGGACCATTACCAAGGTTGTTCTGTAAGTCGCTCATTTTAACACTGCAAAGGTGATGGTCGCTCAGATGTCAACGCTGGAGCATCTGACAGATCTGATGGTTCTGCTGCTGTCAGGGTCCATTTGTGCTCAATCCCAGTAAGATTTGGGTCCTTTCATGAACAACCGCTGTGTTATCAACCACCACAGTACTTCCCCGTAGAGTATCACTGTGAGAATCAAACACTTGACGTGCACTGTGTGCGCTCAGTATGAAGGTAGGGCAGGTGATTTTCTTATAATGTTCAATTGAACTACACAAAGATTTTTTTTTCTCATTTAATGTAGTAACCTTTTTGAATAAAACTGCAGTTTTATCTGTCTTTGTTTTTATTGGTGTCTTTGTGTTGCATCATTTATTCATTTCTAAAAGTGATGATTGCAGACAAATAGTATCTGTTTTGTTTTTGTTTTTTCAAGTCATTTCATTAATGTTTTGATCTGCATATGAAGATTCTAAAATAATAAAGGAAACTCATCTTGGGGTTTTGAAGATGTCCGGCCCTGAGGGAGGCCTGATGGGAGAAAAAGATTGGTTGGTTAATTATTAAGTTAAGGGAGAGAGATCAGTTGACTCAGACTGTCAGAGCGAGCAGGAGGACGAGGCAGCAGCATGAATGGTTTTAATGTGTACCAACTCTTCATGTTTTCCATCAATGCCTGAGTTGGCGCTGACGGAGTCCGACCAGCTGGAAGATATCTGACAACATGTTGGCCATTCACCTGATTTCATTCTACTTCTCCAAACTCAAGGAGGACCCCACCAAGAAGGTAAACCACGCTAAACTGTTTTCAAGTGATGGATTTAAAGGGTCTATGGTCAGGAATACAGTTTGGTAATGGCTGGATTAAACTCAATGCTGATAGTGAACGTGATTTATCAAAAAAGCACAATTAATTCAAAAAACATCGAACAATCTTTTTGTGTTCATAGGTTTAAATTGGATGCTACCCTGCTTCAATGGTTTTTAAATAAAACTGTCAACTATTTAAATTAGGAGTTACGCTTCAGGACTGCTTTACCCTGCAGGTCACTTGAGGCTTGTGCAGACGCTCTATAACCTTTGTTCGACTCCACAGATAAGTCAGAACTATGAAGACGTTTATGACAGGAGTACAAGGTGCTCAAATCAGAACTTACTGAACTTACTACTGTGTCTTTTTCCTGAGCTGATGATTAACATTGTCACTGCGCCAATCTAGGAAAAACACTGGCACTCCCTGTGTCAAAATATTAATGCTTATTAATGCCTGAGGAATGGCCACAGGGAATTTGTCACATCAGTGGTAACTGAGCGTGTTCAGAATGATGAGATTAGGTGTCAGACGGATTTATAAACCTTTTTCTGAAGTTCAACCCATATTTCTGCTCTGTTAAGTTTTTTCCCAGCCTTGTGTCATGACTTTTGAACATATGATAAAATACCTTTACGTCTTACTTTCCCAAAGGTGGACAGGTTCCTTTATGCCATGCGTCTCCACGACGACCAGTTGAACGACATCTCGGCTCGTTTCCAGGCTGAAATGAAGAAGGGACTTTCATCAGACAGCAACGCAGCTGCTTCGGTGAAGATGCTGCCCACACACGTCCGTTCAACCCCCGATGGATCAGGTTTCTCTCATTTTTACATGGGAAATGATCAATGCAGCGATATAAATATACATAAAATGTATCTGATTCTCATTTCCTCCTGCAGAAAAAGGACAGTTCCTGGCCTTGGACCTTGGTGGCTCAAAGTTTAAAGTTCTTCAGGTGAAAGTGAGGGAGGGGATGGGAATCAGGAGAGGAGGAGTGGAGATGGAGGAGAAAACCTACCCGATACCTGAGGAGCTACTCACTGGAAGAGGAACAGAGGTGGGGAGGAGAGAGCATGATCACTTGTCAGTATGCTGGAGTCGCTCATTTCCCACCTCCTTCTCACGTGTCTTTCTTTTTCCATCCTTTAGCTGTTTGACCATGTGGCAGAGTCTCTGAATGATTTCCTGACTCAGAAGAAAATCAGTTTGGAGAAGAAGCATCCTCTGGCCTTCACTTTTTCTTTCCCCTGTGAACATACAGCCTTGAATAAGGTTATAACTGTTCATCCATCCTTCCGCTTTTCCTACAAAAGTACATTTCCTTTGTAATTGTCTTAATTCCTTCGCAGGGCTCATTGATACACTGGAGTAAGAACTACCAGGTTCGGGGCCTTCGGGATAAAGATGTGGTCCAGACCCTCAGAGAGGCTATTGACAGAAATGGGGTACAACATTTAGCCTCTCTCATAATCTGAAGGTTTTTTCTGAACATGCATTGATAAACTAAAAGCTTATTAAATTAATTAAATATTATTCACAACAAATAATTTGAGCTCAGTCTGATGGGGGGCTGGGCTGAGAAGCAAAGGGTTCTCTGTTCAAACCCCAGTGCAGAAAAACATGGAAGGTGTTCTGATGTTAGGGCAAAGTGCCAGAACACCTTCAGAGCACTAACACGGTACCCTTGAGAAAGGTACCAAACCCATAAATGCTCACATAGGGCCCTGCGATGAAAAGGGATAAAGCGCAAAAGGGATAAAGCGGTTAAGAAGGTGGGACACATATTTTGTTGCTGATAATGTGGTCCATCATGCAGGACATGGATGTAGAGGTGCTGGCCATGGTCAACGACACTGTCGCAACCATGATGACCTGTGGCTTCGATGATCAGTACTGTGAGGTTGGACTCATTGTTGGTGAGACGCTGCATTTTAAAATGAGACCCAGTGCGGAAGAAATCTTTTTACTTCTATCCGAGACTAGAATTTTATCTGTTTGTAGAGATATTTCTGTTTTTATTGATAGAGTAGTTTAATTAAGGGACTACTTTCACTCTTGAGCTGAAAGGAGCTGCATCAAGAGAATATAATATAATACTTCTTCTTCATTAAAAAAATAAAATAAAGAAAGAAAAACAAACAAACCCAGAACAAGAAAACCATGCTGATTGTGTCACTTAGTTCAGGTATATTCTTAATAAGGCAAAAACATTGCAAAACTCAGAATTAAATCCTTATTTAGGGATGAGCTGCACCTTTAAAGGCACATCATGAATCCTAACTGGTTTGTGTATGTAGGTACGGGCACCAACGCATGCTACATGGAGGAACTCCGCCACATTGACCTGGTGGAGGGAGATGAGGGCAGGATGTGCATAAACACCGAGTGGGGAGGCTTTGGAGACGACGGCGTGCTGAAAGATTACCTCACTGAGTTTGACAGGGACATCGACGCGGCCTCCATTAACCCTGGAAAACAAATGTAATTTTTCGAATGACACTGGACACGGGTCAAAGAACATATATTAAAACTTGTTCTATAATTTGGTTTCACTTCTGAAGCTTTGAGAAGATGGTCAGCGGGATGTATCTGGGGGAGTTAGTGAGGCTGGTCTTATTAAAGATGGCCAAGCTAGGACTGCTCTTTGATGGACATGTGTCAGATGTCCTGAGGACTAAAGGCGCAATAACCACTGCGCACGTAGCAGCCATGGAAGAGTAAGTCTGTCTGTCTTTCTGTGTGTGTGTGGATCACCGTCCCCATGTAACTGATGTTTTACTCCAATTTCAGATACAAAAACGGACTGAAGAACACCCAAAAGATCCTCACAGGGCTCAGTTTGATGCCGTCTCCAGAAGACTGTATTGCTGTTCAACATGTCAGCACTATAGTGTCCTTCAGGTCCTCCAATCTGGTGGCTGCCTGTCTGGCCGCTATCTTGAGTCGAATTAGGAAAAACCGTAGTTTCAGGACAATGAGGATTACCGTAGGTGTGGATGGAACTGTGTATAAAACACATCCACAGTAGGTTGCTTTGGAAACCAGATTGAAACACAATGGAAATAGGCATGTTTTTTATGTCACTGCTACAATTAACACTTTATTACAGGTATCCAAAACGTCTCCATAAGGTTGTGCGCCGTCTGCTACCTGAATGTCATGTCAGATTTGTCCTCTCAGACTGCGGCAGCAGCAAAGGAGCCGCCCTGGTGACTGCAGTCGCTCAGCGCCTGGCCGTACGAAGGCAGCAGGTGGGATGCAGCCATCACAAGAGTGCTCCTTATATGTTCCTTCCTGGGTCTTACCTGATTTGTTTGGTGTCTTTCAGGTGGATGAGACACTTGCCCCTTTCAAACTGACCCACGAGCAGCTGATGCTGGTCAAGTCAAGGATGAGGGCAGGGCTGGAGGCAGGCTTGAGGAATAAAGGCCCATCTGCCGTGAAGATGCTGCCTTCATTTGTGTACCGCACACCTGACGGCACAGGTCAGAAGATAAATATGATACCTGAGAAGAGGGTAAATTAAATTTCCAATCCTGAATTGACAATCCTAAAGCAGCACAATTTTCTATGTTTTTCCAGAACGTGGAAAATACCTCGCCTTGGATCTGGGAGGGACAAACTTTAGAGCCTTACTGGTAAACTTCAAAAGAGGTCTGCACCAGAACACAAGAGTGAACCATAAGATCTACACCATACCTCTGGAAATAATGCAGGGAACTGGAGAAGAGGTAAGATCTGGTCATAGTTGAAGACTATGATATAAAGTCCAATAATGTTGTTTTTATTATTTATTATTATCATTGGGAAGAATGACATGACATGTTTTTTTTTTTTTTTTCTGTGTATCTACAGTTGTTTGATCATATAGCTCAGTGTGTTAGTGACTTTCTGGACTACATGGGGATGAAGAATGCTCATCTTCCTGCAGGCTTCACCTTCTCTTTTCCCTGTGAACAGACTGCTCTTGACACTGTAAGTCTAGACTCTAGAGCTTCAGAATAATCTTGTTAGAGAAACAGACATCACATCACAAAAGAAGACATCTGCACCAAAACAAACTGTCTGCCATAACCTTTCGACCTGTTTATGTTTAATAGGGAACTTTGGTGAGCTGGACCAAGGGCTACAAGGCCACAGACTGTGAAGGGCACGATGTTGTAGAAATGCTGAAAGAAGCAATCAAGAGAAGAAATGTGAGTAAACATGCAGGATTAATCTTTTATTGTTTTATTTACAAAATACCATTGACATCGTCTCCTCTCTCTCTCTCGCTCTCTCTTTTCTCTCTCTCTCTCTGCCTGCATGTGTGTGTAGGAGTTTGACTTGGACATTGTTGCAGTAGTTAATGACACAGTTGGGACCATGATGAGCTGTGCATACGAAGACCCTCAGTGTGAAATTGGACTCATTGCAGGTACATCACCTTTAAATCCTTTACTTTATTAATGTTTGTTGTAGTTTGTTGTTTAGTTTTATGCGTATGTCAAGTCCTTTTCATATGGCGGTCACAGAAAAACGTATTATTGTGCTCTTAAATGCAGTTTCAATTATTGCAGTTTACCTCTTTCCTCTGAACTCAGCTTAATTTGGCTGCTTTCCTACTATCGAAGGAGTTTTTTTGGGTAACACACTGATCGAATGTGTGATTATATTTCACAGGAACTGGCACAAATGTTTGTTACATGGAAGAAGTGAAAAACATTGAAAAGACAAAAAACTTCACTGAAAACAAGGAAAGAGACGAGGAAAATAAGGTCAAGGTCTAATATAGTAATATATAGTAAAATATTTTTTCTTTTTTATTGTTGTATTCATGTCTTTACTTTTTTTCCTCATGAAAGGATGATAAAAATGAAGATGACAGTAGGGACGAGGAGATCACAAAGATGTGCATAAACACAGAGTGGGGCGGTCTGGGTGATGATGGCTCCCTGGAGGACATCATCACCCCGTATGATGCTGAGGTGAACCGAATGTCAGTAAACCCTGGCAAACAAAGGTAAGAAACTCACAATGTACTCCCCCTTCACACACGTGTGTGGCAGGCTTAGTCTTCCTTGATCCTTAACAAATCTTTTTGAGTTTATAGCTTTGAAAAGCTGACCAGCGGCATGTATTTGGGAGAAATTGTTCGTCAGGTTTTGTTGGACTTAACCAGTGGAGGCCTTCTGTTCAGAGGTCGCGTTACTGAAACATTAAAAACAACTGGGATATTTGAAACAAAATATCTGTCCCAGATTGAGAGGTGAGAATAAAGGCGTTTACCGGAAATATTCAGTTCACTTTGAAGCAAGGCGTTAATGGAATGGGTTGGTGTTGTCTCCCTCTAGCGATCGTGTGGCTCTATTGCAGGTCAGGTCGATTCTGCAGCAGCTGGGACTAAAGGGGACTTGCGATGACAGCATCATTGTCAAAGAGGTAGGGACAGAAACACGGATGAAGATCAAAGGAAAAAATGCTTCCAAATAAGGTTTAGACTTGATTTAATATGACTTAAATTAATATAATTTAATATCATATTCATTTCTGCGTTACAATTGCAGTCCCCTCAGGATGTTTCCCCCCCCAAATTGGCTTAAAGATATTTTATAAATACTTCATCAACTCAAGACATCTACTGAAGATGATTGCTAAAAAACACAATTTAATCAAATCCCCATCTTTAATGCAACAAGGTTTAAGAGTGCTAAATGTTGAAATGCTGCTCTGAGGAAATCCTAGTCTTAACTCTGAGGAATGATATGTTTTAACAGTTTTCTGTGTTGCAATAATGATAAGGCATTTTCATTGTTCAACAGGTTTGTGGAGCTGTGTCACGCCGTGCCGCTCAGCTGTGCGGCGCAGGGATGGCGGCCGTGGTCGATAAAATCCGAGAAAACCGAAGATTGGATCATCTGAAAATCACTGTGGGGGTGGACGGGGCCCTCTACAAGCTGCATCCACAGTGAGTTCTTTTCATTAGCATCCTTCCTTCCTGCAAAAAACTAATAACACATTCTTTGCCCCTTACATTTTAGTTTATTTCTTTAGACCATACAGCAAACCATAAATAATATTATCATCTTCATTCTAGTTTCTCCCGGGTTCTGGAAGAGACCGTCAGAAGTTTGGCTCCCCATTGTAATGTCACCTTCCTGCCATCAGAGGAAGGCAGTGGCAAAGGGGCTGCCCTCATCACAGCAGTGGCCAAACAAAAGCCTGTCTGAATATCATTTGCTTTCATTTTTCCACATACATTTTTGCCAATAAATTGACCATAAACACTATCGAGTAGTTTTTATCCCAGGGATTGCGGCGGTGATTGGTTTGCTAACTGTGTTGTGAGCGCTCGCTTCTATTCTTCAGTTTTTTTTGTTGTACCTGTCATGTAATGATCTGAAAGTTCAGATAAATTACTAGATATTAAATATTGGTCCCACCAAATTTCCATTGTGATGTTGTTGAGTCATTTTACGCTTATTTAGTGCCATTGAGTTTTATGAGGATGTCCAAATGAGTCTTGGAGGCTCCTCTAGATGAGTTAAACTCATGCAGCTGGAGTTTTGACAGAAACTGAAGAGAGAATATGTTTCTCCTGTGCTGGCTTGTCTCCATTGGCTCCTTCGGGTCATCAGTAATTTCTCAAAGGTGAAACTCCATCATATCTGGTGAAGCTGATAGCACCACATTTCTTTGACGCCCCTGCAAACAATTTTGACTGTAACAGAAGCTGTATAAATAAAGTTAAACTAAATTTACCTGTAGCAGATGAAGAGATCACAGTTATTTTAAATTTCCATTTTAATTTGTTATAACGATAACGAGAGAAAGAGCTTGTGGGGTATGTGTGTGTGTGTGTGTGTGCGTACGCTCGGTGTGGCTTGGTATTGATGAAGGGCAGGAGGAGGATTGGAATGCTGCTGACCACATTTTCTCAGCAGTAAAAGTGCTCTGTTGTTTTGGTCTGAATGTCCTTGTGATCCTCTGTCTGTCTGTCTGTCTGTCTGCCCGCCCGCCCGCCCGTCCGCCCGTCCGTCCGTCCGTCCGTCCGTCCGTCCGTCCGTCCGCCTGTCTGCCTGCCTGCCTGCCTGCCTGCCTTATCTGTCTTGCTGGATCACTGCCCATTTCTCCGGTGACTTTGTCTGCACACAACCTGCTGAAGTAAGACACAAGCAAAACACAGATTGCAAAGTTTTAATGTTTCAATGTTTTGATCTGTGAAACTGGTGATGAGATTTTTAACGTGGTTGTTTGCGCCATAATTTCTAACTGCTGATTTGACAATACTGCTTGCAGGGAGAGCTGTGCAATGATCAGTGGATTAATGCTAATCCATTCATGACAGATTATGATATGTTGAAGATTAGGGCAGGTGGACAGCAGCAGAGTGCACCAAGTTAAAAAAAAGATATTAAAAGGGCAAATATAGTAGAGAAGTAAGGAAGGGAGGAAGGAAATGTTTATAGAAAGGATCTTTGCTAATTGGAGTACAACAGGGGTTAATCTGACAGGGATTAGCATGTTCGAACGGTGCCACCTGAGGGCCATGTCTCACACACACACACACACACACACATGCTTCACACGCGCGCACACACACACACGCGCGCGCGCGCGCGCACACACACACACACCACACACACACACACACACACAACACACACACACACACACACACAGATTAATCCCACGCTGTCCTAGCAGTGACCGAGTAGCCTTCCAGTGAAACCACTTTGAAGATACATATTCACACACAACTGTTTTCCATATGCATTATGTTTCATCTTGGTTTTGTTCATTTTTAGAAAAATTCTCCAAATTCACATTTGTGTCCCACTCAAGTGTTTCTATGTGGGTCTGCAGCAACAATAGAAGCTTTCACACCAGCACACACAGGCAGGGCTCACATCTTCAGGTCCATAAGGGGAAGCTGTGGCCATCTGATGTTTTGTCCTTTGACACAGTCACTTTGCTTTTTGCAAACAATTGAACTTCCCACAAACTGTAACCTTGGCAACAGACAGAGGATTCCACTTCTGCTTGGAAATGGAGAATCACTGAAGGTAACTGAATTATTAAGACATAGCAACAAGTTGGACAAGTAGCAATAACTGCACAAGGTTTCTTTGTGTTCTCTTTTTTCTACTGTTGCATGTTTGGCTCTGGGTTTTGTCTAGAGACAATATTTATTATAACAGATACTATATAAATGAAGCTGAATGAAGTATTACCTTTATTAAGAGCACAATATAATTCAATATCTACAAAAAAGAGCTTTATCAAGCTTAGGAAGACATAAACAGACATTCTATGATCAAGGGAAAAGGCCTGGCTGGTGTGACCCATAAAACAACTTCAGAACGAAAGACTTCACAAGAAAGATGTAATTTTAGTGGAACCTTCTGTAGCCATTTAGCCCTGGGCCAGATCAGAGAGCCATTAGAAAATATCTCACCTCATACCTCATCCTCTTTGTGCAGCCCTTCTCTTCCTCTTTCTGCGTACTCCATCACTGCATTTGCCTCCCAATCAGCCAATCCCTGCAAGGAGGGCGTGTCCCCAGCTGCCTCTCTCACCAATCAAGGTGTGAGCTCTACCAGAGTGGGCGGGACCCAACCTTCCTCTCTCTCGCTGCCTGTCTGTGCCTCTTGCAGCTGAACTTGCTGTCTCACCCATGCTTCCTGGATCCACTCACATGCTAAGGCACAGAAGAGCCGGTACAGTCTTAGGCACAGAGCAAGCTGCTCTATTTTAAACCGCAACCAGATTGGACTCAAGATTTCTGTCTTGTTACTGTGGAATGCAGCAGATTGAGTGGACTAAGTAGAGTTTGATCTTTCTTATTTAAACTGCTTTAGTTTTAGATAACTTGTTCCTCCAGCTGACTGTGAGGTAGAGAGCGGGAGTTTTGTGTGAGACAGAGGAAGAGGGCTCAGGATGATTGCTGCACAGCTACTAGCTTATTACTTCACCGAACTCAAAGATGACCAGGTCAAAAAGGTAAGTGGTTTCTGTACCGCGATATTGGCATGAACAAAATGGACTACAGTAAAGAAGGAAGCAGGGGGTTGGATTAGAAGGAGTGCTTGTAGAGATCATAGAGTTTCTTGACATCTTTAAGACTGAAAGATGACAGGACCACAGACCTATAAGAAATTATTCAAACAAGTTTCACAAATTCTGTAGATTCTGGGATTCCCTCTGGAATTGCTATATTGATAATCTTTTGCACACTCAGTGAGACGTGACAAACATCACTGAGGCGTGTGTAGACGTGACACATGTGTGATGTGGACTGTGACGTCATTTACGAGACATTTTAAAGCAACCGGAAGTTAAAGGCTGTGAAGGTAGCACTGAAATTTCACAACACAACAGAATGAGCCAAGCAAAGTTTGAACCTTTTCCTACTTAGAGATTATTCTTGCAGGACTTTTAGAGTGTTCTGTAGAAAAATTAAAGGTGAATGAAGTGGAAGTTCTCATAATGACTCAGCATTGAAGTCGTCCGTTTTGGTTGTAAAAACTCACTGAGACACTCTTTGTTGCCTCTAAGCCTCGGGCATGTGTGTCTGTCTGTATTCAGTCACCAGGAAAAATTCCTGATCTTAAAATACCTTGTACCAGAATTGGCTAGCAGAAATATCTTACACTTTTGATTTCTGTAAGGATCCCTTTAAGGTTCACATCGTGATTATGTCAGAGGGTTCTCATATTTCTGGAGCTGTAACTCTTTTTTGGCTTTATTTTCACATTAGATGCTACATGTGTGGCTAAAGGAGGGTCGCGTCAAAGTCAGGACATGTTGTGTTAACAGACAGCCATCACCACAAAAGATGCAATACAACACATCTCTTCCTCTCACTGCCTCCCTAAAATAGGCCAGCTTTGAACCATGTGATCATAGGTGACAAACAAGGCTTACACACAACACGCACACGTACGTACACGGAGTCACACACCGTGCCAGGAGTATGTGAAGCTTTAAAATGAAAGGTTTTGTCTGGGCCTTGATCAGCTGGTTGCTGTCTCTACTCAATCCTCTGCAGCGTCCTTGACTGTACTTATACGTGAGCATCTGCAGCAGTGTTTTGGTGTGTTTGTGTGTGTTTGTGTGTGTGTGTAGGGAAGGTGCAGGAGAGGCCAGCCTAAAGGACAGGTTTTTTCCGCATGGAGAGGTGGTGCGCACACATCATTATTGCGTACACACAAAGGAGTCGGGTTTCAGTGTTTCCTCGAATCACCTCGTGGTGACGAGGAGAACAGGCCATCCTCGAGGGGAAGAATAGTATCAGAAGAGAGAGGAGGGGAGGGGAGGGAAGAGGAAAAGTAAGCACACTCTTCCTGTAAGTCAAAGAGGGAGACGGAATTTATGTCAGAGGTGTGTTGAGGGTAAAACACAGCCTTTAGCGACGCATGCGTACAAAATAGAGACGTCTCTGGGCAGGTGATCATGCTTCACTTTGTGCTCTGGAATGTTTGGGGTGAAAACAAACACAATAGATAAAGGGAGTTTATTTTTTACGAAGTGCAATAATCAATCTTCAGTTCTGTCCACAGAATCTTCTCTACTGCCCTCCTGCAGCATGAACTTAGATGGTACACTCCTAATAAAGCTGCTTTGTGTGTGTGTGGGGGGGGGGGGGGGGCACAGTATAGTGATGCTAATTTCTCACCAGCAGTGGGAACTATGTCCAATCCTGTCCTGGAGCCATGATGCTCAGCTAAACAGACTTGTCACTCAGCTAGTATAATATGTGCTGGACATTCAGCGCCCCACCTGTATGGACTGATAAGACGTCCACTTCATAATCACGACTAAAATATAGGTGAATTTTTTTAAAGTCATTAGCATGTGTGAAAAGCATTGTCAGGTTAAAGGTACATTATGTCATGTGACAGTTCCATCAAATCAAATCAATCTTTATTTATATAGCGTCTTTTACAATCAAAATTGTTTCAAGGCGCTTTCCAGAATCCCAGGGCCTGACCCCCAACAAGCAACAGTGGCAAGGAAAAAGTCCCCTTTAACAGGAAGAAACCTTGAGCAGGACCAGGCTCATGTAGGGGGACCCTCCTGCTGATGGCCGGCTGGGTAACAAAACAAGCATCCAATTGCATAAGCGATCATATTTAAAATGAAATGAGGTTCCACTAATTATGTGAAATGTTCAACAATGTAGTAGATGCTGACCTCTTCTTGGTCATATTAATAGAAGATTTTCAAGAATTACCTGTAATCCTTGTTTGAGTTTGTGGTTGCAGCCGGTAGAATGTGTAGTATTTGTGCTCCAGCATGGGTGTTTACGACATTACTAAAAATAGAAAAAAAGCATTTGGAGACCACAGACCTCTGCCAAGCGGGTCATTTCCCTACATTTTGTGTGTCACCCCCAAAGTTTAGTATATATAGGCATTAGTAATACAAAGTTACATAACATAGTGGGTTGCTTTATGATCAAATCCCCTCATTTTTGGAAGATCGAAGTCTAAAATCCCTCAGGAATCTGGAAGATCAACAATATGTATTCATCTATTGTCCTAATGTCAACATTTGCTAAATATTTCCTGAAAATTGGTTCATAACCGTTTGACTTATTTTGCTAAACAACAAACAAACTAGGAAAAAGCACTTGGAGAGCACAGAGCTCTACCCAGCAGATCATTTCCCTATATTATGACTTATACCCATAGTACAGTATTATAAATCTATACATATACACACTTTTGCACAGCAAACTGACTGAGTGGACTCCAGACAAAACTATATACTATCCTGAGCTTTCTTTCCTGAGGTGGGCTCCAAGTTTCGACAGAATATAAGGAGCGTAGCACCTGCAGTGTTGTGCTCATGGATGAGACCCCCACCTTCTGAAGCATCTGTGCATTTGTGGGCAGCCCCTTAAACTCACCTCACAAATAAACACACCGTCATATCCTTCCTGTGCAGACCCACGCTGACACTGACCTGTGACGCTGAACATCAGCTAGAAAAATATAATTTGCCACCAAGAACCAGGAAGTTTGAACATTCCAGTCAAATGTCTGACTATAAATGACCTCTAAGAAGTCTGTAAACACAAGCATGTGTTTTAACATCGAACGTTAGCATGACAGCGAACTGGCCTAAATATTTGATTTACAACTCAGATAACCCTCCAGCCATTATTGTGAAACAGACCGAAAATAATCTAGTAATGAGTCTGACAGACAGCTGACAGTGACACTCTGCTTTTACGATGCACCGCCGGCCATCAGAGATGCCATGAGCAGCTGAACTGTAATAATACTCTGTGAAAAACGAGTCAACGAAGGGGATTTCTGACCCCAGATACTTGTCAGCTCAGAACTCAACTCAAGTGACTCCATGAAGGCACCATAGGTGTGGCCGCCACTGAATGATGCAATAGTGTGTTTCAGCCGGATTATTTAACATCCTGCTCACACACAGCTTTGTCTGCGCTGCAACAGTTTACACACCAGCTTATTCTGAACAGTCTGAGCTGCGTTTATATCAGCCAGTAGACAATAGTTCGTAGCTCTGCCTTATCTTAAGCAAAATGTATACAGTGCTATCGTCCTTGTATGGCTGCACCACCTTTATCAAACTGATTCTGCAACCACTGGCCTTTATGTACTGGTAGACAGCACAGAACCAGTTCACTCTCAGGTTGAGTTTGTCGGGATTCTCATCAACCTTTACTAAAGGTCAGGAAGTCAGAAATGAAAAATCACTGTGCCCCCTTTTGTTCTGCCCTGACTGATGGTTCAGGAATGTTTGAGAGATGTATTTTTGACATCAAGTGGGAGGTCCGAGGTCACTGAAGTCTTGAAAAGAAAAATTCTGGATTACAGAGAGATATGCGGTCAAATCATTTCAAACCCAAATGTTTGGGAAATATCACATTTGTACATGAAAAGGATGATGGATGAATTATTTAGTTGTTACTCAGACTTGACTATAGCCCAGACTGTGTGGCCAGAAAAAGATTTTGGTGATGGCAGTTTATGCTAATTCACAACTGGCCAATTGCAACATTTCTTTATAGGAAACCTGTATAATCACATTCTTAAACAGAAACAAAGTCTCACATGTGGTCACAGTATAGTGATGCAAATTTCTTCCCAGCTGCAGGATTTTTAGCCATAGTGTTGAGTCTAATCCTACCCTGGTCAGCTAAAAAGACTGGCCACCCAGCTAACTGCTCCTTGGAAAAGATACTTACAAACCTTCTACATTACTACAAGTGTTCTTATGCAAGTTTATTGATTTGTGCGGAACATTCAGTACCCAGCCCATGTCTGATAAGACGTCCACTTCATATAAATGACTCAAATATGGGTGAAATCTTTTGAGTCATGAACATTCATGATGTAAATGTTTTAGGATTCAGATTAAAGGTACATCAATATGTCATGTGACAGTTCTTTCAACACTGTCTGGCTTAGTAACATCCAATACAAGCAGAGAATTGCATCAGTGATCATATTTAAAATGAAGTAATGCTGAACTAATTATATGAAACAATTAACAATGTAGTAGAGGCTGACCTCCTGTTTGTCGTATTAACAGAAGATTTTCAAGAATTATTTGTAATCCCTTTTTGAATGTGTGGTTTCATCATGTAGAATTGTAGTATTTGTTCTCCAGTGGGAGGCTCAAGGTAACTGAAACCTTATAAAGAATATTTTAAAACTACAAAGAGACATGCGGTCAAATCAGTTCAAGACAAATGTTTGGGAAATTCACATTTGTATGTGCAAAGGATAAGGGATCAACCAGGAGCATTTTATTTAGCATTTTATTTAGTTCTGACTCAAAAGCTTGACTGGAGCTTAGACTTGTGAGTGACAAAATATGTGTTGCCTGTGAAAGACCTTGGTGATTCCAGTAATGCTAATTTTAATTCACAAATATGCTATTGTAACATTCCTTCACAGGAAACCTGTATAATGTTCTTACACAGAAACAAAGACTCACATGTGGCCACAGTATAAGGATGCTAATTTGTTACTGGAAGTTGAGTCACTGTGTTCTCTCTAATCCCATCCTAGAGTCATGCTTTTCAGACAAACCAACTGGTCACCCAGCTAAAGGCTCCGTTAAAAAAGATAATTATTAAACCACTTCAATTAGGACAAGCGTGCTGAAGCAAATTTATTGATATGTCCTGAACATTCAGGGTCCAGCCCATGTGGATTGATAAGAAGTTTATGATAACTCAAAAATGTGTCGCCTGAGAAAGATTTTGGTGATGGCAGTGATGCTAATGCTAATTCAAAATGGGGCCAAATTACATTACAGGAAATGTGTTTAATGACATCCTTACACAGAAATAAAGACTCAAATGCTCATGACTGGTTGACATATTAACGACTCACCGCTCTATTTTCCAGATTGATAAGTACTTGTACTCCATGCGCTTCTCTGATGAAACATTACTGGACATCATGCATCAGTTTCGGAGGGAAATGGTAAAAGGACTGGGTCGAGACACAAACCCAACTGCTGCCCTGAAGATGCTGCCCACCTTTGTGCGTTCAATCCCCGATGGTTCAGGTTGGTGCGTTTGTTACCATGGTTACTAGCCTGCCTATGATAAAGCTTACGTACAACAAAAAAGTGCTGCACAGATTGCTATCATCTCATCTCTGGTGTATGCTGTAACTAGACCCTGGCTCCAAAATTAGAAACTTTTTTCTGGGCTGTATGTTTTACAGAATCAACTCATACAAGTATCCATAGCAACAGGGGAATTTGGCTATGTCAGTTTGCTCAGTTAAATGTGATCTAACCTGTACATCAGATGGAAAGTTTCTTTTGCTCATCACACACAAATACACACACATGTCTTTGAATTTGTGAGCACCAGCCAAAATGTCCACCTTGCTAGTACAATGCAAATTTTGGTACTGAAGTACAAGCACAATATCAAACACACACCACCATTTATCTTGTACAAAGTATCCTTATTTTTATACAGAAGCTGTCCAGTATGTATTTATACTTTTATTCTTTCATTATGTTTGATTCAAATTCAACCTAATACCGAAGTTTAAAATGGCACAGTATCTACAGTCTAACTGAAATATATGAATAATCATCCTCCTGGTAATGGTTGCTGCCTTTTGGTGTATTATGTTGAATTCTGGTCAGCAGAGTCATGTCTAAGTCGTGTCTGTGTGTGAGGTGGGTCGATCACAATATCAAGATAATGAGGTTAAAAAGTGAAGCATCTTAGAAAACCTAAATTAATTCCTCTGCCTGTTATACTGGCTCTGGGATGCCTGCAGTGGGCTACAGATGGGCTACAGCCCATCACACTCCCTGCAGCAGGCTGACAGTTTTATTTAGATATTTTTACATCTTTTGTTCTGACATGTGCTACCGAAGCTGACCTTGAGGTCAGTGTTGGCTTCTCAGGATAGCTGAAGCTGGACAGGCTGTTGAACTGGAGTATTGGGACTTAATTTCATGCTCTGCATATTTTATTTAAACTAAGCTAGAAGAAAGGATATGCTGACATCTCTCGCTCTACCATTTCCTCACTTAGAAAAGGGAGATTTTATCGCTCTGGATTTGGGAGGCAGCAACTTCAGGATCCTCCGTGTTAAAGTGAGCCACGAGAAGAAACAGACCGTCCAGATGGAGAGTCAAATTTATGACACGCCAGAAGACATCATTCATGGCACCGGGACAAAAGTAGGTGGACGCCGAAATCCAGATAGACAAATCCTGTAGAGGTGGACGTGAGACACCTTCTGCCTTCTTGTTCCTGTTCCAGCTGTTTGACCATGTGGCAGAGTGCCTCGGCGACTTCATGGAAAAACACAACATCAAAGACAAGAAGCTTCCTGTGGGGTTCACCTTCTCCTTCCCCTGCCAGCAGACTAAACTGGATGAGGTAAATCATCCTGACAGATGATCTTGGTCCTCAAATTCCTACCTTTATCGTGCAGTGTGCATATGTGACTGGTTATACTGGGAGTCTGTATGTAAATCCATGTAACCACATCTTTCTGTTTGGGTTCAGGGCGTCCTGATAACCTGGACAAAGCGCTTCAAGGCCAGTGGAGTGGAGGGAATGGACGTGGTCAAGCTGCTCAGCAAAGCTATTAAGAAACGTGGAGTGAGCGCCATCTTTTGTTCGCATTCCTCATGCATTTTCTCGTGTATTTATGTGAAATTATGGTCTCTGATCTAATATGTGTTCTTGAACTAGTAGAAAGACAATTTTTCATCTACATAGGACCGTAGTAATTTAATAACATTATCATGTCTGATTCAGAACTATGATGCTGAGATCATGGCAGTGGTAAATGATACTGTGGGAACAATGATGACGTGTGGATTTGATGACCAACGCTGTGAAGTAGGAATCATCATCGGTAACGTGACAGCATGCATTTAAATATTAAAGGTTTCAATCATGTACAAGTTAAATAAACAGGTGTTTGTCTGGGTTTAGGCACGGGCACAAATGCGTGCTACATGGAAGAGCTGCGAAACATTGACCTGGTGGAGGGAGACGAGGGCAGGATGTGTGTGAACACCGAGTGGGGGGCGTTTGGAGACGATGGCAGACTGGAGGACATCAGGACAGAGTTTGACAGAGAAATCGACAGAGGCTCTCTCAACCCCGGCAAGCAGCTGTATGCCAGGCCAACTTGGATGTGTTCATTATTCATGCAGATGAAGAAAAAGTGTCTTTGTTTTACACATTGAAGGTTATTTAAAGACATGGCTGTAGTATAAGGAGTGCTTCCTACAAAGCTGCGTGTATGTGTTTGTGTCTGCGCCGTAGATTTGAGAAGATGGTCAGTGGGATGTATCTGGGCGAGTTGGTGCGTCTCATACTGGTGAAGATGGCCAGAGAGGGCCTGCTGTTCGAGGGCAGGATCACGCCCGAGCTGCTCACGAGAGGCAAGTTTGAGACCAAACACATCTCGGCCATTGAGAAGTAAGTCTGCCTATTCTCGGACAGAGCAGAAACAAACCCACTTTTTGCCTGACACCTTCCCTGTTGTTCAGGAGTAAGGAGGGGTTGTCAAAGGCCAAAGAGATCCTGACCAGACTTGGGGTGGAGCCTTCAACTGAAGACTGCATCGCTGTACAGCATGTGTGTACTCAAAAAAGGTTCTAATGCAGGTTCTGCTCTAAAATCTTCATATGAATGAGGTGTTTCTTTTCTCTAGGTTTGCACCATTGTGTCTTTCCGCTCTGCCAACCTGATAGCTGCTGTCCTGGCAGGCATTCTGCTCAGACTAAAGGAGAACAAAGGTATGACACGGTTGAGGACCACCGTAGGCATCGATGGATCTCTGTACAAGATGCACCCACAGTAAGACACATCTGTGATTACATGCACATTACATAAAGCGGTACATCTCTTTAACTGCCATTGTCATTATTTTAACCAACTGACCAATTGATTAATTTATATTTATATGAAACTTTAAAAAAAAAAATTTCAGGTACGCCCGTCGCCTCCATAAGACAGTCCGTCGTTTGGTCCCGGATATTGACGTTCGATTCCTCCTGTCAGAGAGTGGGAGCGGAAAGGGTGCTGCCATGGTGACTGCAGTGGCTTACCGTCTAGCCGAGCATTCGCGACAGATTGCGGAAATACTGTCAGAATTTAGGCTAACGACAGAACAGCTGCTGGAGGTGAGGACAGTGAGATGGGGTTTGTGTTGAACAGCATTGGCTCGGTGGTTGATGTAGTCTGCATGTTTGTTCTGTAGGTGAAGCACCGAATGAGAAATGAGATACAAAATGGCCTTTCAAAGAACACACAGGACATTGCTACCGTCAAAATGCTGCCAACCTTTGTTCAAAGCACACCAGATGGCACAGGTGACTCGCACGCACGCACGCACGCACACACACACACACACACACGCACGCACGCACGCACGCACGCACGCACGCACGCACGCACGCACGCACGCACGCACGCACGCACGCACGCACGCAGCATGAGAGAGCACTGTTCAACCAACCTGCTCTGTTGTCCAGAGAATGGAGACTTCCTGGCTTTGGATTTAGGAGGAACCAACTTCAGAGTTCTCTTGGTCAAGATTCGTTCTGGGAAGAGAAGAACGGTGGAGATGCACAATAAGATCTATGCTATTCCTCTGGAAGTGATGCAGGGCACAGGAGAGGAGGTGAGTCTTCACCAAGGCAACTGAGATGGTGTAGCATTTAATTAATTTTTTAACGTTTTTAATGTTCGATCGCTCAACAATGAAAATAAACCCAAATTGATCTGTACTGAGTGCCTCAGAAGTACTTTGAATCTTTCTGCAGCGGATGCCAGAGGAAATAGGATTTAATTATATCCACCATCCCATTTATGGAAAGTTAATTCTGTGAAAATACCTTATGCATTGCTTGGTTTCAGACGTTGTGCTTTTCCTCTTCTAGTTGTTTGATCACATAGTGCAGTGTATCAGCGACTTCCTCGACTACATGGGCATGAAGAACACCCGTCTTCCTCTGGGATTCACCTTCTCCTTCCCCTGTCAACAGACCAGCC
Source organism: Takifugu flavidus (assembly GCF_003711565.1). Classification (NCBI taxonomy): domain Eukaryota; kingdom Metazoa; phylum Chordata; class Actinopteri; order Tetraodontiformes; family Tetraodontidae; genus Takifugu; species Takifugu flavidus. Next base: position 4,506,773 of record NC_079521.1, read on the forward strand.
TGGACGCTGTAAGAATGCCACTCTGCCTCCCTCCTGCTTCACTCTGCTGTACTGAACCATCCGAATTCCAAAAAGAGCGTTTTACTTTTCCTGGTTGCATTTTTGTCATTTCTAACCCCACAATAGAATTTTATTTGTCAAATGACAGCAGTATGCTTCAATTGTCTGAAAAATCATTTGTGTTTGCAGGGTATCCTTGTTACATGGACTAAAGGATTCAAGGCTACAGACTGTGAAGGAGAGGATGTGGTTGGACTGCTGAGGGAGGCTATTAAGAGGAGAGAGGTAGGACATGATGAGAAGCAGCAGCAAGGAAAGGTGGCAGCCTGTAGAACCTTCTCTATCTCTCTGTAGGAATTTGACCTGGATGTGGTGGCTATTGTGAATGATACAGTGGGAACCATGATGACCTGTGCCTATGAGGAGCCTACCTGTCAGGTCGGGCTGATTGCAGGTCAGTTCCCCATTTAACATCTTATTTTTATAGAGAAATATACGATTTTCTGTTCCTCATTGATGAAATGTGATTGATCGATTACAGGCACCGGGAGTAACGCCTGTTACATGGAGGAGATGAAGAATGTTGAGATGATAGATGGAGAAAAGGGACAGATGTGTGTCAATATGGAGTGGGGGGCTTTCGGAGACAACGGATGCCTGGATGACATCAGGACAGAGTACGACCGAATGGTGGATGACTTCTCCCTCAATCCAGGCAAACAAAGGTCAGAGCCCTGCACACGTGGACAGCCATGTAAATGCCCCATGGTTTTTTTATGTCAGGAACACCTGCTGTAGTGTTAACCCTTCATTTGCTGCCTTTGTATCCTCCACAGATATGAGAAAATGTGCAGTGGCATGTATCTGGGTGAAATTGTGCGAAACATCCTGATAGATATGACCAAGAGAGGATTCTTGTTCCGAGGGCAAATTTCTGAAACACTCAAAACTAGAGGCATCTTTGAAACAAAGTTCCTCTCACAGATAGAGAGGTAAAAACACACACTGATTCTCTCTGAAACCATGGTGAACACCAATGACCCTCACGTCCCCTCCTCTCACTCCTCTTCCAGTGACAGGCTGGCTTTGCTGCAGGTGAGATCCATCCTGCAACACTTGGGGCTAGACAGCACCTGTGATGACAGTATTATAGTCAAAGAGGTAAGCTGTGGTAAAATGTAGTGGTTCACAACAGATTGCAGAAAACCTCAAAATATATCCAACAAATCTATTAGTCTTCATTTGCACTGATTAAAAAAGGTTGCTTGGAGAGTTCATAATTTTCTGTTTTATGAATGAATCAGCTTCATAACCTGCACAATGCTGCTGCATGGAGGATAGGCCTCACAGCAGAGGCACCTCTTCGGCAGTGAAACACAGCCTGACTCTCACTATACAGTTTTATCTTGTCCCTCTTGTGAAACATTCCAGAGGCAATATAACCAATTCATTGTAGTTATTGTAAATGTTTATGCAGCAATATGATGCAAAAATGGCACGAACACTATTCAGTGTTGCAACCATGATAATCGTTCTTATTATTCTCATACAGGTGTGTGGAACCGTGTCACGGCGCGCCGCTCAGTTGTGCGGCGCAGGAATGGCAGCTGTCGTCGATAAAATCAGAGAGAACCGTGGACTGGACCATCTGAACATCACGGTGGGGGTGGACGGCACGCTCTACAAGCTCCATCCCCAGTGAGTTGATACTCTCCGAGGTCACTGGTTTCTTCACTCACCCCAGTGAAAATGATTACAGAGAAGTCAAAGAGCCACACACAGAGCAGGGTCAACAAGTTACAGACTCAAATAATGAACAAACTTTTTAAGGTTTTTCCACAAGGGGGTGTCGACTATGTCTAAAATTTCACTTGTTTCATTATTTCTCATGATAGAGGAGAAGAATTTTCCACCAAACTATTTTTGCCTCTTTCTAGCTTCTCCAAGATCATGCACCAGACAGTAAAGGAACTGGCCCCTCAGTGCAACGTCAACTTTCTCTTGTCAGAGGACGGCAGTGGAAAAGGGGCAGCACTCATCACAGCTGTGGGCTGTCGGCTAAGACAGGAGCTAAACAATAAATAGAAAATGTACTCTCTTCTCTCCGTGGCCCCTCTCCACCCTCCTCTTCACACCCAGTGTTTCTCTCTCCCCACAAAACTAAACCAAGTTACAAATCCATAGCTAGATCTGACTGATTGTTTGAACAATGCCAAGACCCACTTTCATGCGAGTTTAAGCTTGTACATTCAAGTCCTGTAAAAGAAAATGTATAGGATATCAAGTCCCCTTGCCCCAGAAATGCTCCACACCTTGTTACAAATATTGTTAAAAGCCTTTTAATCCTACAAAAATATGCAGAGACATTCAAAAACTTTCAGACCAAAGTCAACAAAGTGCTGTAGGCTACTGACCATGGATCAAATCAAAGGGATTTTATTGTGTGTATAATGTGCTGAAAGGGATGATTATTTTCTTGATTTTCTTTTTTTAAAGATGTGTCACCAAATTATAGGACAATGTATTCCAACTGTATTCATAGTGTCTATTTACTTTTTACTTCATTTGTATTTAGACCCGTAGGTAATCTGTTTAATGCATACCTGGCAGGTCTTTGACAGTACTTCATAGGTGACCTCTGACACAAATGAAATAAAGAGTAAATCCATAGAACGATGTGTTCTCCAAATTTTTGCTATTTATTTTTCTTTTTAGGGAATGATGGCTTGTGTTACTGTTGCAATAATGAGGCACCCTATAGTTTTCCAGGGAAGGTGTTAAAAAACATGAAGGGCTTTGACCATGCTTTGCCTGCAGGGGGAACCAATCTGCATGTCTTATGTGCAGATTTCATATAATTTATTAAAAACTGAAACTTTAAACACATTCAGAACTTTTTCTCTTCTTTTCTAGTTTCTTTTAAGTTTGACATCATGCTGATCAGCCTCATTATCCCCATTAAACGAATCAGAATGGAGCCATGGGAATGGGAGCCAGTGCAACAACGGCCAGATATGAAAAATGTTACGATGGCTGAAATTTGAAGCTCTTCTCATTTTTCTGTTCCACTTCCTCTTAAACATTCAGTTTCAAGTGAACTTTAGAGAGGTTAATATTTGCTGCACCAATTAAATCCCCACCTCTCTGGACACATAAACACAATCCCAGCCCCAGAGGGAGTGAGCCAGCTGCAGATCACAAAGTCACGGAGTTGATGGAACATATCCAGCACTGTCAATCCATCATCCAATCAATAAAGACACACCTGCCTTGATCTGGCTCGTTTCTTTGTCTTTGATGTTGTGCCACCATGTTAAGACTGTCCAGATTCAGCCCAGTTTACTGACATACTGTACTTGCTCTCTCTCTCTAGAAACACAACCACTTATTCTCTTCAACACTTGACCTCTGACCTTTCTGTTAGGCAGCAGCAAACAACATTTTAATACTTTTATTGAACATAAAATGAATAACTGTTCAATATAGACAAAAGTACAGATATTACTGATCAGTGCTTTTCACATGTCAAACATATATATATATATATTTGAATTTAAAGTTAGCATCAAAACAAACAGCAGTATTTACACTATGATCCAATTATACATGCTTAGTCGTTTGAATTTTTCTATTTATACAGCATTTTTATATGCAGCATATTCATTTTGCAGCATATTTGAATTTTGATCAGCTCTCAGATGTGAAATCACAAATTTTAAATAGCTTGAAAAGGTGCAGCAACATAATGTGAGCAGGTGCAATAAAAATACTACAGCACAGTATAGTGTTATACCACAGAGATTCTGACAGAAATGATCAACTCAAGACAGATTTATCACCTACCGGTAATATATTCATGCTTTCGTGTCAGTCACCACAATGGATGGTGCATTAATTCACAGAATCTTAAAAAGGAAACAAAACAACTGGTCTGAGATGCAACTGCTTTTTTTGGGGTCTAGATGTTTGTTCCTGTGGTTTGTGCTCAGTTTTCCTCCCCTCTGCGTGAGTAATGATGACGGGTCTTTAGTTGCAGCTCTGAGGAAGTGTTTAATTGTGTCTAGGAGTCAGTGGGTGTACTGCACAAGTCTGATAGAGGAGGACACCATACCATCCTGCCTCTTCACCTTGTGCGCTCCGTGTGCTTTCACATCTCTCTCCATGTTGGTGGGTGGGTTGGCATCACAGGTGTGGTTTATTTTGGTTTGTGCGCTCTCTCTGCGGTGGCTGCGCGTCATGGTGACCCTGAAGGTGTGTGTGTGCTGCAGTTCCATCTTGTCCTCATCAGACACTTTGATGAAAGGACACCATGCGAATGCATGACGGAAACCTGCACGAAATCTAAAAAGAAAGGTTTCCATAGTTGAATTTTAGGACAGTAGCATTTCTCACAGCAAACGTGCACCTCACCTTTGGTTTAGACAGCAGTAAATGATGGGATTGTACATGGTCGAGCTCATTGCCAGCCAGAAAATGGCCAGATACACCTGGAAATAAACCCATAAAACATCCCCTAAATACATCTGTGTAGATTCTCAATCATCCAGGTCATAGTTATCCAAGGTAGTTTTCTGTGTCAACTGGACTGTTTTTCTTCTCTTTTGAAGACGTTTCACCTTCTATCCAGAAGGCTTTTTCAGTTCTGAACTTACTGGGGACAGAGCTTGAAAATATAGCCCTTGTGGACCATTAGCATGTTAATGATCTGGGTGGTCACTTGAAAGTCGTTGGCAGGGTCGTTGGTAGGGTCGTTCACCTAGTTTCGGTTGGTGTGTCTCCCCTTGGTCTGCTGGCTCACATGGTGGTGAGTCACCAGGTCTCATGAAATGGTGTGAATGTTTGGTTTGTTGTTGGAAGGAGTAGAGGACTGCATTGTATGTGGGTGATAGGAAGTGCCTTAGCCCACCACCTCTGTGTAAAGATGTTTTTTTTCTTCCCATTTTGACATGGATGGCTTCCTTGACACCCCTCTCAAACCAGCGATCTTCTTTGGCCAGGCTGTCCTCAAAGGAGTGCCCGCTCTCCTTTAGGTGTGAGTGGACTGCTCTTCGGGTCAGGACTTAGCAGTCCACAAGTGGAGTTCAGAACTGAAGAAGCCTTCTGGGTAGAAGGTGAAACGTCTTCAAAAGAGAAGAAAAACAGTCCAGTTGACACAGAAAACTACCTTGGATCCCATAAATAACCGACAGGCTGCCAACACAGCAACAGACAAGCAGTTGCTGACCTGCTGAATATAATGCTGTTTATAGATATCAGTGTTAAAGGATCCCAGGATGAAGTAGACATGGTAGGGCAACCAGCAGAGGGAAAAGGTCACCACCACAATAACCATCATCTTCACCACCTATGAAAGATCAGAAACAGTACAAACACAACCCCCACCTAACGTTCAGTTTAGTGAAACCTGAATAAAGCCTCACTGAGAGCAGAGTAAAAGTATGCCACCTTTCTTTTGGCTGTTATCTGGTTGTGGTAGTGATCTGTGGCCTCTCCCGGGATGTGTCCTCCCCACAACGATCGACCCACTATGCTGTAGGTGACAAGCATCACCAGCAAGGGGAGCAAGTAGATCAGCAGGATCAATGCGTACTGATAACTGTAGAGGAGGAGAGGGACCGACTGAGATCACCGGACTCTGATTTCATTCTTCATTTTAGGCCACCCTGATAGGTTCTGATTTTTTTTTCTTGTACAGGTGTTATCAGGTGTCGTACAAACATATTATGACCTGATTTTTCTTTTCTTTTCTTTTTTTACCTCAATTGATGTTTTCCTCCATAGTCGCCGGGCCAATCCACCATACAGACGGTCCTGGGGTAATAAAATCTCGTCACGCTGTAGTAGCACTGAGGGAAAGCCAGACAGACAGCAACCACCCAAATTAGGGCAATCACCACCTTTGTAGTGGTGGAGGAGAATCGTGGCTTCAGGGGGTGGATGATGGCCATATACCTGCAAGAAGATTATAATAATAACAGCTACTAGTGCGGTGTTTTCTGGTAATCTGTGGTGCGACTGAAATGTTCATAGACGTTTTGATGTTCTGAAATAAAGTGTAGTCACAAACTTCTCATATGATCAGATATATTTCTATAAATTCACTGTATATGTATTTGAATTTAAATATTGCGGTGACAACCTGGTAGGGCACTGAGCATTAAATGGAAAACTGTAAGGGAAATTATTCCAATGCAGCTGAGCAAATGCTAAGAAATTCTGATTATTCAGAGTGGCTGTTGCAAAGCACTAATATTTCAATAACAAAATTACTTACTAACGTTATGAGATCAGGTGCAAGACTGTGAATAAATCACTGGAATCATTCAGAACCAATGGTGGTGATGGAATTTAATGAACATGCTCCATTATCTTTTATAATAAATGCATTATAAAGCTAAGCAGCAGTAAAATGTTTGTTTCAAAATAATGTTTTATTGTGATTATTGTCCTGCATTTGACTGTAAATCAGAACCTTTTTAAATTGGAAACAGAAATGTTGGAATTTTTGTTTAAATAATAAGGGTATTTTATTATTTTTTAAGGGTGTAATGCAAATAGGGATGCATGAGTGAAATCTGCTGAGTGCACTGGCTGTAATGGGAATGCTCACACAAGTTCTAATTAAACAGCTGAACTATTAAGGAAACTTAATATTTCAGTACTAATGAATTACAACTTGCACACATTCAGGATGTTGCTGGTAAAACCTGAATTGATTCAATACATAATTTACCATGTTCTACTCTTTCAAAGCCATTGCAGACTGACCATTCACACACCAGTGAGCTTTAATGACATCTGTATCTCTGACACGTCAACCTTTCTGCAGCACGCTCCGCATGGCTCAATAGTAACTGCTGCTGAAGCATCAACATTGTGCTATTAAATCACCATCTTACCATCAACTCAGAAATAACTTACAGAAGTAATACACTGTAATAGAATACTTTGCGATTACCTCATTATTTAAATTAAATGCCAGGATGTCTTGGTCTTTATACACGCTTAACCTCAATTAAAGTAGTGAAGATGATTCTTCTTCTAACAAAATCTTTTTTCTGTACTGCTTAGGTGACATTTTCAGTAAATGGTCACCCAACCCTTTCTGACTCCATGCGCAGCATGCAGGGTGGACGACTTGGTCATCCCATTACTTTTACAAAGCAGTTTCGCTGATGCTAAAGGGTTTAATTTAATGGCCAAATCCATGAGAGCAGCATTGGTTACCTGTCCACAGCGATGGCTGCCATGGAGTAAATGGAGGAAAACATGGCCGTGATGGGGAAGAAGTTCTGGAAGCGACAGTAGCCCAGCCCAAAGTACCAGTCATTGTGTAGAGCATAGACAAAGTTGAAAAGGGTGTTGAATGATGCCATAGAAACATCAGAGAAAGCCAGGTTGACGATGAAATAGTTGGTAACGGTTCTCATGCGCCTGTGGGCAAGAATAATCCAGATGACTGTAATGTTCCCCGTGATGGACACCAGAATGATGAGGGCGTATGCTATAGCCCATAAAGCCACCTGAAAGAGCAAAGACTAAGATTAAAAAATCAGGGACATCACAGGCAAAAGAATAAATTCATCCTGTAAGATTTGGTTGGGATTTGGGTAAGATTTGACCCTTAGACAGGCATGGTCTAAGGGTCAAATCTGACTGTGAAGAGATCAGTCAGTGCTTCAAGAAATAAAGACCGACACCCCCCGCCCATGTAAATTATATAAAACACGCAAAATGCTTTTTAAAATGCACGGAATATTTTAGCATCAACCTCATGTAAACATTTCCTAATCGTAAACGTCTGACGCCAGGATCCATTTTTCTCCCGTTTTCTCCCACCTGCCAGTCAGGCTGCTGGAATTGATTCCAGGTGGTCTCGTTTCCATCTTCCTCCAGCCAGTCTGCTGTCACCGATCCTGGGAATGAAGTGGCTTCCATATCCCGCTCAACATGCTGAATCAGACTCACTGCGTCCATACTCTTGTCCTTATTCATCTGCCCAGACAAACTTCAGAGGGCGTCTTTATGAGGTGTTATTGTCATTTTAAAGGCGTATACTGCGCTCTTTCTTTTTAAAATATATCTATAAAAAAGGCACAGAACTCTAGCCTTTTATTGCACTTTTTAATGTTTTTTCTTTTATTTCCTAATTTGTCTAGATGAAACAAATATTTCACGGTTAGAATGAGAGAGATAGCTGATATCGTTAATTGTCACCATCCCGATCGGATGTATGTAGCCATTGATTGACTGGCAATTTTATCAAAAGGCTTTATTAAAGTATTTATCGGACGATGCGCATTAAGAGGAGACCGAAAGAACCCGAGAGATTTTAATTCTTCTTACCTCTGCGAATACGATATGTTCGAGACTTTTACTATCGGTCAATCCGATCCATTATGTTTGAATAGGTAACTGGTGCGTAATGGACAGATCCATCTAATAATCCATCAAGATACCTCTTCTCTTCTCTTCTCTTCTCTCTCTCTCTTCTCTTCTCTTCTCTTCTCTTCTCTTCTCTTCTCTTCTCTTCTCTTCTCTTCTCTTCTCTTCTCTTCTTCTCTCTCTCTCTCTCTCTCTCTCTCTCTCACTCACACACACACACACACACACCCTGGAATGCGTAACTGATGACAGTAACTAACGATCTGAGTGACGGAATTACAGGCAGGCACCCGACTGTGTGCCCCTTCTAATGGAAGCAGAGAGAAAGAGAGAGAGAGAGGCGGGGTGAACGTTGCTGGATTCAAATGATTGTTGTACAGTATATATTTTTGTTTTTAATCTGGCTCATGGGGCAAAAAAACCTGCCATTAACAGTTAAAAAAAACCTTGAATTTCTTTGTAGAGTCATAGGCCATGACACTTGACACCTTGATGTAAAGAACAGTCAAGCCCGAATGGAGGATTGTTTGACTTGCCTGACTTCAGTGCATCGAAGCGGCCCAACTAAGAGCTGTTCCACATGTCCACTGCAGTGGCTACATTGTCTTCTAAAGGGTTGTTGTCTACAACAATGGTACACCTACAGTTTCTCCTTCGGCATCCAGGCCTGCTCCTATTCCAGCTTTTCTTTCAGAAGGTTGTGAGCACATTGATGGAATCCAGCAGAATCTGAACAAAAAGGCAAGCTGCTAAAATCTTCTCCTTTTCAGCATCACTAGTGTTGCGTCTTTGTTTCTTCATGATTACTGACAAACTACTGTAAAATTTCTGATCTGTTATATTATTTATGACCCCAGAGGGCATTTTAATGAGAGTAACATATACAGTATATGACACTCTTAATTATGCTAATTATGCTCCTCAAGGCTAAAGTAGTCCTAAAGGTGTATCAAAGTCTTTTACATATTGGGTGAGAGCAGTCAGCATCATTGCTTCCCAGCAGGAATTCAAAGCGTTAATACAAGAAACCTGTTGAAATCACTTTAACATACATTCTATTTGTCTCAAACATTTGGCAACAATGTGCATTAAACTCAATGTTTCGATTCCGGCCAAAATTCATGTTATATTCTAATCTAATAGTGAAAACAGCATTTAGTGTATTAACTAAAGACTCAGAAACAAGGTAAAAAAAAAGGGCAGTAACCAAGGATAAAGTCAGTGATAACTTCAAATGCACCCAGGAAGAAGGATTTTTCTCTGAGTACCCTCAAACCAGTCCATTCCTGCAGACTCACCAGTATACAGCTCATTGATCCCCATTGTTAAATTATACACTTTAACAGTCTGCACAGGTATACCTTGAATGTGACTGTGCAGCAGCTGTCCTGAGCAATGTGCTGTATGATTCTTTTAATTAAAGACAATTTATCATGTATCTCTATTTTAGATGTAGACATTTGTTCTTAAACTTTTTCTTCAATTACAGAAACACTGAAAGATTAAATATACTCCTTTAAATAGGAGGATAAAGACCTTCATCTGGAAGGATGATGAGGTATCATGTAGTCAACAGAAAGCCACAGGGTGGGGATCTTTTAAAGTTAAATCTATCACAAAGATCAGAACATAGAATGTGCACTCAATGCATATCACAGGAAAAGTGCCGACCATCTCAAATGAAATGAAAGCATATGGCATCCACATACTTGGAATTACCAATGCTAGGTTAAAGGAAACAGGACAAACATGGCTCAGTTAATCAGTTAATCAGCACCCGGGAGAGAAGGCTACTCACTCAGATGGTGTGGCAATCATGCTATCAAATGAAGCACAGAAAACTCTCTTAGGATGGGAACCAGTGAGTGCAAGGTTCATTCTAGCCATATTAAAGACCTCACATGACCTGTTGCCCTCCTTCTCCCTCTCCTCTCCTCTCCTCTCCTCTCCTCTCCCTCTCCTTCCCCTTCTCCTCTCCTCTCCTTCTCCTCTCCCCCTCCCTCTCCTCTCCTCCTCCCTCTCCTTCTCCTTCTCCTCTCCTCTCCTCTCCTCTCCTTCCCCTTCTCCTCTCCTCTCCTCTCCTCTCCTCTCCTCTCCTCTCCTCTCTCTATACCCAGCCGGCCATCAGCAGGAGGGTCCCCCTACATGAGCCTGGTCCTGCTCAAGGTTTCTTCCTGTTAAAGGGGAGTTTTTCCTTGCCACTATTGCTTGTCTGGGGTTAGGCCCTGGGATTCTGGAAAGCGCCTTGAAACAATTTTGATTGTATAAAACACTATATGAATAAAGATTGATTTGATTTAATTTGATTTGACATAAGCAAATCAGTATTAATATCAACCACTGCTACAACCCTATAAATGATGCAGAGGAGGAGGCAAAGGAAGGTTTCTACCAAAGGCTAGAAATCACCAGGAAATGCAATCAGAGGGACCATCATTTTGTTGGGGGATATGAAGGCTAAGGTGGCGAGTGATAACATCAGCTTCTAAGTGATGGGAAAACATGGCCCCGGAGTGATAAACAGGAACAGAGAATTGGTGGAACCTATGACAAGACCAATTTCAGATGGTACAACGCAAGTCTCAAGGATAAAGAAAAAATGCAGCAGCTAAAGCACTACATTACCAATAGTCTTGAGATCATCAACAAGACCCCTCTACCAGGGAAGCTCAAACTATGGTGCTTGCAGTTTGGACTTCTTCCTCGGGTGATGTGGCCACTCACTATGTATGAGGTCCCAATGACAACCGTGGAGAAGATGGAACGAACTGTGACATCATATGTCAAGAAATGGCTCGGTGTCCCACGCTGTTTGACTAACATCAGCCTCTATGGCAAAGGAGTTCTTGAACTACCCATCACAAGTCTCACCGAAGAATACAAATGTTCTAAGATGAGACTCCAGATTACGCTAAAGGATTCCAGAGACCAGATTACCAGTACTGCTGTTCCACCACTGGTAACTGGACGGAAGTGGGCACCAGCTGAAGTGGTGCAGCATGCTGTATCAGCTTTAGAGCACAATGACATAGTGGGGCATGTCCAACAGGGAAGAGGAGGCTTTGGTCTTGCACCAAGTAAACCAACGTGGCACAAGGCAACAACATCAGAGAGAAGGAGAATGGTGGTTATGGAGGTGCGTCGACAAGAGGAAGCTGAAAGAAGTGCGAAAGCTGTCTCACTTGCTAAGCAGGGACAATGGAATGGCCTTAAGAGGAGAAAAATCGGCTGGAGGGACCTCTGGGAAATGGAGGCAAACAACATCAGCTTTATCATTAAAGCTACCTACGATGTGCTCCCATCCCCAAAGAACCTACACCAGTGGTATGGGGAAGACCCAACCTGTGTCCTCTGCCCAACTCCAGCGACTCTTAAGCACATACTGACTGGTTGTAAAACTAGTCTTACACAAGGTCGCTACACTTGGAGGCACAATCAAGTTCTTAAGAGTTTGGCAGCTGCTCTGGAAAGAAAGAGGACATTCATCAACTCATTACCCTCCAGTGCATCCAGGCAAGGCACCAACATTTGTTCAAGAGGGCCAAAAAAGCCAAGCTCTCCTCCAGTCAGATCTGCTGGACAGTTAGCCATGGCTCGGGACTGGAAGATGCTTGTTGATATTGGCCAGCAGTTAACATTTCCACTGGAGATCGCAGCCACAACCAGGCCAGACTTGGTCCTTTGGTCTTCTTCGCTGAAGTCTGTATACATCATAGAACTTACAGTTCCTTGGGAGAGTTCAGCAGAAGAGGCCTACGAGCGCAAGAAATTGCGCTACACAGAGCTGGCTGCAGAGGCACAACGGCGAGGATTCCAGGTATGGGGCCAGCGCAGGTCCTGGCCACTGGAGGTATGCGGCCAGCGTAGGTGCTGGTTCAGGGAGTTGGACGCCCCTGCCTTGCAAGCCCCATGGACTATCCCATGCCAATCATTGGAAAACGGCTGAAGATGGTTTCACTCCGTTTTGCTCCTGGCTACTGTGTGACCAGGTTGACGTATGACTGGGCTAGGGACACAAGTTTCAGGCTTTTTTTCAGCCTGTAGCTGGCCACCTTTGAGGAGGGTGTCCAGTATTTAAAAGGCCGAAACACCTGATGAGTCAAAGGGCATACTGCTGATGATGTGTTCAGAAAATCTTTCCAAGGTCATACGTATTTTCCCCCTTTCACAACAAAGTATACCTCATGTGAGTGCGTACCGTCTACTGGCACAATGGATGTTTCTAACAACTCATTCAGTGTTTACTGATTCTCACAATCTATGCAACCAGAACACTTGGGTATCTTCTGATATGAAGACGGAAAAACAGCTAGAGTATTTTTGCATCTCCTATTGATTCAGGAGAAGTCCACAACATGTGCGGGAGAAGAGGGGGGTTAATGCAGAGCAATGGAGAGTACATATGTAACTTCAAACTCAAGGCCAAAATATATCTATTCAACTCAAGCATAAAACTATACTCCTCTACGGCTCTGAAATTTGGAAAACAACAAATCCCACGGGGCAAAGGTGGTAGGGGAAGTTCAAGAAACACCTGGGGAAGGAATGAATTCTGATGAATTTCTTTTCCAGTTTACTCTATAAGGACAAATATTTATTGATTTGAGCATTAATGTGACTAACATGAGCCTTGACACAGTATTTATCACAGGAGTGTGGTTTGTGGTTAAGAGGGTTCTGATTAGCAACTTGATATCATGTAGAGGTATGTTTGTGAGGTAACATGGCATTTTTTTTGCTAAAATGTTAAGTTATTAAATCAAAATGACAGTGGGCCAAAATGTCACATTGTACATGATGTGATGAATTTGGAACATCCATAATTCTAAGATCAATGTTAAAACATTTTGTTTAAAATAATCCAAAGTCTGTCTTTGCAAATTTTAAATATTAATATAAAGGAAGAATTTTTCAGGAATCATATCATTATCCTTGAACTAGCTATGTGTAAAACAGACAACCCTGTACAAATGTGATGTGAGGACCCCAACACAAGAATCTATTGTAAAAGTCTATTGTAAAATTCACCGAGATGCAAAATAACAGCAAATCCAACTGTAAAGAGAAGGACGAAGACCGAGAAGACCAGACTGTTGAAAAAATCTTGGAGCCATGTAAAGATACTTACACGTATGAACTCATTGGTGGAAATTTAAATACTTACACTCTCCGCCACTCTTTATTCTACTACCGGTATACAAGCTAACGAATACAAAGAGACACCCACTCCATCAAAAGCTGTGCTTAGATCTTGTGCTCTGTGCACGCTGTGTTGTATTCACTTTACGGGCCACATAGAAGCCAATCTAAAGCTGCTGGCGAGAAGTAAACGTAAATTTGGTAAAGGTATTATTCACGTCGGAGCAGACACCCGGCTTCGTCAGTCGGAGGTCACCAAAATTAACATAGAGTCGGTGTGCAACTACGCAAAAACTCCGTAGCATTCTCTGGTCCCTTCCCCAATCTGGCCAGCGATGAAATGTTTAGCCGCATGTCGTCGCTTCGTCGCTGGCTGTCACTGTGGTGCCCCAAAAACCAGGTGGCCTTTGTAGACAATTAGAGCACTTTTTGGGGAAAACCTGGTCTAATTAGGAGAGAAGGTGTCCATCCCACACGGGATGGTGCCTCTCTCATTTCTAGTAATTTGGCTAATTTTATTAGACCCAAAGTGACCTGACAATCCAGGGTCCAGACCAGGATGCAGAGTTGTAGTCTTACACACCTCTCTGCTGCTTCCATAGAACCCTCATCCACCAACAATAACATATTTAACACTATAGAGGTAGTCTCTGTTCCACAGTTAAAAGTTCACCAAGCACAGAGCGGGGGAGCAGTCAATCACCATAATCTTATTAAATTTAATACTAAAGCACAAGTTGGAGAAATTAATATCACAATTAAGTGTGGACTATTAAATATTAGATCTCTTCTGTGTAAATCCCTGTTAGTGCACGACCTGATAGCGGATCATCACATTGATTTATTTTGTCTTACTGAGACCTGATTTCAGGAGGAGGAGTATGTTATCTTAAATGAATCTACTCCTCCTACCCATCTTAATTATCATATTCCTCGTGTTACTGGTCAAGGAGGGGGAGTGGCAGCAATCTATCACTCCAAGTTATTAGTTAATCCTAGACCAAAACATGGCTCCAGTTCATTTGAAAGCCTGACTCTTGGCATCACCCATCTGAACTGGAAGGCAGAAAAGCCACTTCTGTTTGTAGTGGTATATCGGCCCCCTGCTGGGCCACATTCAGAGTTCCTGTCTGAGTTCTCTGATTTCTTATCTGACTTGGTCCTTAGAACGGACAAAGTCATTATCATTGGAGACTTTAATATCCATGTAGACGTTGTAAATGACAGCTTTAGAAATGGCTTCATTTCATTACTTTAGTCAGTTGGTTTCCTCCAGCAGATAAACCACCCAACTCATAGCTTCAACCACACCTTAGATCTAGTTCTGACTTATGGTGTTGAGGTAGAACATGTATCAGTGTTCCCTCAGAACCCACTCCTGACAGATCATTCATTGATCACTTTTACATTTGATTAAGGATTCTTCTAACCTCAGAACACAGTCTTACTATAGCAGATGTCTTTCAGATGATGCTGTAGCTATGTTTAAGGAAGCAATCCCTGTGCTAATCCCAGGACCACAGTGTGATTCCCCAGGGATCAATCATTATAATCTTAGCCCTGCTGAGGTTGACTCTATTGCTGAAGGTGCAGCAACCTCACTGAGAATCACGCTTGATTCTGTTGCCTCCCTGAAAAAGAAAATAGTAAATCAGAGGAGGTGTACCTCCTGGTATAATTCATATATCAGGACCCTCAAGCAGAAAGCGTGCAGACTAGAAAGGAAGTGGCATTCTTGTAAAATAGATAGCTATCATGTAGCCTGGAAAGACTGTCTATTAGTTTACAAAAAGGCCCTCCGTAAGGCTAGAACAGTTTATTTTTCTTCTTTAATTGAGGAAAATAAGAGCAACCCCAGGTTTCTTTTCAGCACTGTGGCCCAATTAACCAAGAGTCACAGTGTTTCAGATCCACGTATCCCTTCTTCCCTTAGTGGTGAAGACTTCATGAACTTCTTCACTGATAAAGTTCTAGCTATCAGAGAAGAAGCTAACCAGGCCATCCCAACAACTGGGCCATCACCAGATGTGCTGACTGTGGGAACATACAGGTTCTCCAACGAGCCCTTAAACTCCTTCAGCCCTATATATTTTTCTGAGGCGTCATCGCTAAGTCCACCACGTGTCTTTTAGATCCCATCCCAACACACCTGTTGAAGGATGTTTTACCATTGATAGGCAGCTCTATCCTGGACCAGATCAATTGTTCTTTAGTGACAGGTTATGTACCCCGGTCCTACAAGGTGGCAGTGATTAAGCCGTTGCTTAAAAAACCATCACTGGATCCTGATGTCTTAGCAAATTATAGGCCAATATCCAACCTTCCTTTTATCTCTAAAGTTCTAGAGAAGGTGGTGGTGACTCAGTTACTGGAGCACCTGCAGAGGAACAGCCTGTTTGAGATGTTTCAGTCAGGCTTTAGAGCTCACCACAGCACAGAAACAGCACTTCTTAAAGTCACTAATGATCTTCTCATAGCTTCAGATTATGGACTGGTCTCTATGCTGGTTCTGCTGGACCTCAGTGCTGCTTTTGATACAGTTGATCACAGCATCCTGTTACATAGACTGGAACATGTGATTGGGATTAAAGGGACAGCACTAGACTGGTTTAGATCGTATTTATCTGATAGATACCAGTTTGCCCATGTCCATGGTGTTCCCTCCTCATACAGTAGGGTTAGCCATGGAGATCCTCAAGGTTCTGTACTTGGACCAATCCTCTTCACCTTGTACATGCTTCCCTTACGGAACATTATTCGGCAGCATGGGATAAATTTTCATTGTTATGCTGATGACACTCAGCTTTATTTATCCATGAAACTAGAGGAGACAGAGAAGTTAGTGAAGCTTCAGACCTGTCTTAAAGACATAAAGTCCTGGATGTTTTTGTTTTTCCTTGCCACTGTTGCTTGTCTGGGGTTAGGCCCTGAGATTGTGAAAAGCGCCTTGAAACAATTTTGATTGTAAAAGACGCTATATAAATAAAGATTGATTTGATTTGATTTGATCTAAAAAAAAAATCAATATCCTTTCCCCCTCACTAAGGTTAACAGGCTTATTTGTTATTAAAAAAGGAGAAGGTTTCTCAGTAATGAGTTTGCCATTAAATTGAATCTTATAATTGCTTCACTAATCAAAAACATACTCTCAAATCAATGATATCTAAAACTGTGTTTTGGCCAGTCCTCCTTCCCTATGACTGCATTATCTCTTTAATTGATTGTACAATCCCATACAGTCTTGTTTTGACAGCCATCTACAAACTCTCCTTTCCTGACCTGCTCGGCCTGTTATCTGCAGGAGCCACCAGCTATCGTTCAATAGATGCTTTAAAGTCTTGCTCTACACCCACTGTGATACTATCTGCTGTTGAGGTCTTTCCAGAACATTTACAATGCTGCTTACTGCCTGTGTCAGAGAGCATTTTTGTAGCCTAATAGCATTGACGTGATCTATACATCTGTAGGGAACTGGGAGTGGGGGTGCCACCTTTATCTACAAATGTACTCTATTTTATGTCTCTTTAGTTTTTAGTTACAATCCATCAAGTGTCACAAAACAAAGATAGTGGTGCTTTTTCCTATAAGCAGCATGGAAAAATAGATATTGATCTCTGACACAGATGAAACATACACACCACCATCTGTGGGATACTAACAACGTTTTTCAAGGGATTAGGTGGAGGGTCGTCTTTTTTCTGCATTGATACGTGTATTTAAAGTATCCACTCACTACCTATTTTCCGTGCGCTCAGTCCAAGCAAAGGAGACACAGTGTGAGGTTATGAAGCGTGGGCAGACAGAAATGGAAGTTGGAATGTGAACTCCATATACCCATTTTTATTAATCAATGGTTCTGGCAGGCTTGCTACCTGCACATAACAGGCATGTTCCAAGGGTTAAATCTGACTGTGAAGAGATCAGTCAGTGCTATGTCAGTATAATGAGCAAGGGAAGAAACACACCAGGCATAAAAGGCTCCACTTCATCCTGCCTGCTGCTCTTCAGCACATCTTAAAAAGTTGCAAATTACCACAGGCAGGCTAAAAAAAAGTAATTTCAGAAGTGAAGACACCTCGCGGTTCTGGGATGAAAGGTGAGTAGTGTTGGTGACCCCAACCCTTAAGATTTTTATGAAGACATTAAAAAAGCCTAGTTTAAAATGTCTGAATTTAACCTAACCTAATCTAAGCTGTGGAGCAACATATCAAGGTTTCAGAATCCCCAAACTAACAAGTTTTCTAAAGGACTGATGCAATAACACTAATGTCACACAGAAATTTTATATCTTTTTGTTCTTTGTCAGTCTCCTCCTTTGGCCCTGTAGTGCTGGCAGGACTGTTATCAGAGCTGTTAAGCAACTGACGTCTTGAGGTCAGAAAATGTAAAGTGAATGTCTGCACTGCTGTTAAATCCAGGATACACAGTTCAGCACCATGCTCACATTCACTCATTCATATTTTTAACTGGAGTCAAATAAATAAGTCACTGAAATGTGCCAGCTTCCCAGAAACCTGTATTAAGACTTTCAAGATGAGGGTCTTAATAGCTTAAAATAACTAAGACAAATTTACCACCATTTAGAAGCTTTGTTATTTTAACCCAACTTCTGTATTAGATTGCCAAGTATCTGGTTGAGAAACTCTTTAACGTATCTCACTAACTCATTAATGTATTCATGTTTTATTTATTTTTTTTAAAAGGGGGGTTCTTTAAAAACGTGTGAGTAAACACTTTATGTTCTCGTTAAACAATTAATGAGCAGTTATTACTTTCTAATCAAAATTGCATAATGATTTTTAGGAACTGATTATCTGGAAAATGCTGAATGTTGAGTATGATCATTACTGGGTGCGGGCCTATAAAAAGATAAAAAATGTACTTTAACTTTATTGCCATAAAATGAGGGCCACATTAGAAATGATGGTTTTATGCAGGTTGTCGTAGCATCCATTCATTGTCCATCCGCGCGCTGGCTCGCAGGTGTGGTGACGCTGCCAATGCGGAAGTGCACTGTCAGTTCAGAAAGCGAAAACTTGAAGTAAACAGACGCGGGTTAAACACGATGTCTAACAACGGAGATATCCGATACTGTCACAAATTTTCCTACGTTTTCCTCAAATTCCTCCTCTTCTTCTACGCCATTGTGTTTTGGGTGAGTTGAACCGGTTTCTGTCGGTCAGTCAGCACCTTGCCGAGGTCGTTGCGTGGCCATGTTTTAAGGGCTGCAGCCAGCGGACGTGTGGGGCTCGTTATTTATTTTACAGAAATAATGGCCTGTTCGGCTAAGCAAACAAAAGCTGGGACTAATAAATATATTTTAGAAGCCCAGTTGTATGATTCGCATTGAAGCGACAGGTGTCGTCACCTGTGGAGGGTTGATATGTTACTGTTGATAACGTTGCCACACCTTGAAAAGGCTTGAAAAGGACTGAATAAATAGAAGATTAACGGCTGCAAAACAATAGCAGAGTAAATTCAGGAACTGGTTTGGGTTTGTCCAGCTGTGGTCAGACTGCACACAGTGTCTCAGTTAAAAAACAAAACAAAACAGCACATTACATGAAATTACAGTCAATTACAATTTTGGATTCCCCCACAAAAACCAGGTTATGTCTGCTCTGTTCAGACATGTTTGTAAGAATATTACTTTTTCAAAATGTCACCACTTGTACATGTTTCTAGTCTGCAGGATTATTCCCTCCAGAGAGTAGGATTTTGGAAGTCATGTTAAAGGAATTTTATTTCCGGTTGGAGTGTTGTTGTTTTGGCAGTCAGCAGAAGAGAGGGAAAATATACTGAATGACTGATGAGCGTAAATTGCTGAACTATATGAAAGCTATATCATAACAATAAGTAATACGAGGTTGTGGAAGAGCTTTTGGGAACAAACTAGGATAGGAACTGCCATTTCTTTCTAGTTTAGAATCTCTAAATGCTCAGACATTTTCAGACTTGTGAAATGAATAGAAATATAATTTTCTCTGTCAACCACTTGATTAAGAGGAGGTAAATTGGATGAAACATTTATAAAGTAGAAATTAGTCAAATCTTAATATGGAACCTTTTTTTAAAAACAAAAAAAACAAGCTGGTTGAGAATCTACTGGGATATTAACCTAGTGATTGGCCATCTGGAGAGGCTAGGAACCACTGGAATGGGTCAGGTGGGTGGGCCAGGTAGTGGTGCTGAGTGCACTCTGGCTTTGGCGTTAGCATGAGAAGAAAAATACAAGCAAAAACTAGTATGAGCACACTTAATTTGCTGCAAGCACATCAGTGTCATCTGTTTGCAGTGTGTTCTCAATTACGGTATGCTTCGGTGAATGTGGCTCCTATTTGAAGCTCCTCTGCATTAGGAGCAACGCTGTGATTCCAATCTAACTGGACGAAAGCGTAATTTATCTTTTCTGTTGTGTAAAAAGTAATCTTGTCTACCAACTCGCCTGTATGTTGAGCCCCTTCCAAACTATCAATTATAAAAACATTGCGCCCCATAATTATGTTAACAGCATTTAAAATACCCATTCAATCCGTTGTTGCTCAGTGAACTCTAAAGAGCTAAAGTGTAGTGCTTTGACTCCTGATTGCACCGCTATAATATGCTGTGATATTTACACAGGAAAGCAAGCTGCAGTGTGAGTAGCAGGCCTGTGTCTTCTTGTCTAACTTCTCCTCATATGTGTTCTTTTTAAATATCATTTTCTATTTCTCATTTTTGTTTACATAAAGGAGAATTGGAAAGGTGTGAATCCACCCAGACCACATAGAGACCAGAAAGTTCCCCAGTGCATGAACAAAGCTGAATTGTGTGTTTTACATTTGCACGGCATTCGTCAGATGTAGTTAAACATTAACCAATTACTTTATTTGGCTTCTAAACCTTATTATTCTCTTAACATTATAAAGGCAGATGATTGGTTGTTATCTTGCTTGTCTGAGTTGGTTTGACATGCTCATTCATTGTGGTTGCATGCAGGAAACATCACAGATGTAATAACTGGTTGGATGAGTAGGTTGCAATTTGACTTCTGCAGATGTCACAGTTCAATTTAAATGACTATATCAGAAATTCTTTGGCTGGAAACGACTGCTTTACAGAGGTAAAATCCATGGGCTGCAGCTGCTCCCTGCCATTGTTGACATGACAGACTGTCAAACCATACACACAGACAGATAATGACAGGCTTACTCCACACATCAAATCAGTCTTGTCTGTAAGATGTTTCTGTCATGAGAGAATGAGGCAGAGAACTCAGCAGTAAGTTAATGATGGAGGAGATATGTCATCACGATGGAGGAGGTGCAACATATTCAAAATTTGTGATGGTTCTGCTGCTGCTACAGCTTGTTGGCTCAGTCATGTTAAAGAGACGTTCTAGAACATGCTGTCTTTGAGGATTTGTCTGAATGTGACAGTCAATGAGCAGTTTGTACAATGTTATCACACCCTCCGAGGAATTGCTCAGCTCATGTATAATCATGAATAATCAGATCTCTGGGTTTCTGTTCTTAATGACTAATTTAAACGACAGCAAAAGGATGGATACAAACAGCAAACAAGTACCATCGAGTACAGCTCTGCCTGAGGTTTGTTCATCAGTTTTGTGTCCTTTTTTTAAAACAAGCCTGACCTCTTGTTCACACTTATCCATTGTATCACAGGAAGAGAGCTCTATGGTCTGGAATTCAGCTGCACTGAAGCATATGCTGAAGGGACAATTTACAGAGGAGGATGCCTTTCTTCCTGCTTACAGTAGAAAATGATTTAACTTTTAATGACTTTGTCTTGTGTATTCAGACTTGTGACAACTTGGCAGCAGACACAACTAAAGCTTGAGAGGCAGGCTTTCTAAATGGCATGGATTATAGAATTCGCACAGCTTTGTTTTATTGCTGTATAGTACCAGGTGGTGCTTTAGGAAACAATAGATTAAATCTTGAAGTGGTGGTATTTAAATGTGAAGCTATTATTTGAAGTAGAAAGGTGTGAAATTAGCATTTGTTGTGATTACCAGAATTCTTAATGAAATGTTTACTAAGTTGACCATGGAATTCATGTAAAACTTGCATCTGTATGACCATTTGAGCATTCTTGATTAAGTCAGCATAAAAACACATCTTCATGCAACTTCCCTGTTTGAGGCAGCTCTTTTACCTTTGACCTATGAACCCTTCTAATTTAGCTGTGCGTTACACCACCAACCTTGCTGAAGCGAGTCTTGCTGTGTGAAGAAATCATTGGAGTTTCAGTCCTCTAAATTAAAGTAATTTTAACTGGCATGTCAACAAATAAAAATGACTATGAAGTTAAAATAGCTCTGCATAAGCCCAGAGCTCTTTGTCTTGGTAAAGTCACAACACTGTACAGCTCAGCATGAAATAATGGTAAAATGTGATGTCCCAGCAAATAATGAAGTATGATTCCCCATTTTAAAAGTTATTTTTTTTAAATTTTAGACTTTTTTCTGTCTTGGTCTACAACCAATAACCCGCTATCAGTGTTTCAGCCCTGCCCTGTCCACCCAACAGTTTGTCAAACACACTAATAAGACCTAAGCTGTTTAAACAGCGTGCAATAGGTCATATAAAACAACTTATCCCTGGTGTAATCTATTTACAGCTAAGTGCAGACTGATAAACAGAAGCCTGCCGGTGTCACTGAACTATCATTAATTTTAAAACATTTGTTTACACGGATGAATGCAATTTGTGAACTCCGAAGAAAATTAGAGCTGTGCCATTTTAGTTTTCTAAGTGCTCTCCGCTTGCCTTGCCTGAATGTGAGTTTCAGGGGGGCAGCCGGCTAACCAGCAGGGATACCAAAACAGAGAGCAGGCAGGGACTTGTAAGGAAAAGACGTGATGGTTGAATTCTAAACAGTTTCTGTGTGTAGGTGTGTCTTCTGGCTACCTCAGGTTCAATGAAGCCAGTGTTTTACTGCAAACTGGACATTTGTCATCTTACCATCGATTCACTGTTGGTTCTGGAGAACTTTATCCATGTTTTATCCTCACACTGCTGTGTCCTTGCCTCTAATTCCTGCCCACAGATAAAGTGTATCCCTTGTTCCACAGGTTCTGTAAGTCTGTGAACATGTGCTCCATTTGTTTCCTGTTGCTTTCATTTTTCAGCAAATGTTGCAATACACTTTATCCCCAGTGTCTTTGACCACGTTCCATTCAAAGTGGGGCAGTCTGAAATGGCTATTTTTATTCAAAATAATATCCAACCTCTAGTATCAGCTGCATCTGTGAACAGCCCCTTTGTGTTATTCAAACTACATGGTTTCACTGAAAAACTTGTTTTACCTGATAAAACCTTCTTATTTGTACTCATATCTCTGTGCCTAATGACTCAGGAACCTTAACCTTTATGGATGAATCAGCTAATAAAGCTGCTTTTCAGGGTTGTATTATGTAAGCTTCTTTGGGGTCATGTGATCACAGCGTGTATTAAATCTCTAGTTGTTAGCGAGTATTGACTGTATAAGGCGCTCTGAGACTTTTCTTTGCGTTAAAGCATTAAATATGTCCAGAATCGATACATGCAGACTAGCTTTTGCTGCATGTGTCAGGTATGGTTTTAATATTCACAGAACAGCCCATAGGTTGACCATAGAAACTACTTATTGCCTCATGTGAAGATAGAGATATATCTATCTATATCTGTATATTCTATAGATATACAGAAAGTTTAATCTGTGTTTGTAGGTCCACAATGGCAAAATCCTCATGATGTACCATTTATGGAGGGTTAGGGAAGCTGTTGTGACTTTTTAGGCCATTGTTGGTTTAGAGATGTGGTGACATATATCACCCACAACCATATTCAACAGCATTGCAAATATATTCGGTGCCATTTGCTTTCTTCACTCATCCTGAATTTTCTCACCCAGTGCACAAAATTTTGCACCCTCAGCAACATTATCTGATTTTATAGGTTTTTGTTGTCACAGTCAGCAACTCTTTCACTGTTGTGTCAGCTACAGCTTAAATTTCAGATTTACATTTGAAAGCAGAGTTGATGGAAGGTGACAGGCACCTTAGAGGATGATATTTAGCTCTCTAGCAGCTCACCAGAGCCACCCTCTCTGAGTTTCTGAGCTGTTAGCTCTCATCATAAAACCTGCCTCTGAACAGGAATGGCACTGCTATTCCAAATGCCAGCTTTTTATGAAACCCTGAAGCCATCAGACATCTCTATGAGCTGATTTGAAATTTGTTACAATGGTGTAGAGAATGTAATATGTGCGCATCCATGCACAGCACGCTGGCTGAGCTTGTACCAAACATTCATCCATTTCTGTAGGAAAAACAACACTCCTGTACATTTCTTGGCTGTTGTAATGATCCATGAGTACTTAACAGCTGTAAATATTTGGATTTCACGTGTTATAGTCACTCTGACAATGACGCAGAAGAGACGACACAGACATCTCTGCTACTTTATGCTATTGTCTTTTATCACTGGTGAAAAAACAAAACTATAAATAGTTTTTAATGTTATTTTTTTTCCACTGTGGTTTACACTCCAGTCAGTGAAAAGAATGTTGTTGGACTGAACCAAGTTTAAAGTAATTTTTGAAAGTGACCACTGAACAGTGCAATACTACAAAAGGGATTTTAGCATTTACCGTCTATTTTGTGTTGGCACAGAGATATCAGCAAAACCTAAAATACCTATATGTCTATGCCTATATATCTTCCTTAGACATAGTTTGACTACAGTATTTATGGACTTTGTGTTATCTCATAGACGACAAGGACAATTTGCAAAGCTGTGTTGTAACAGAACTTCCCAGTTATTCTTTTAGTTTTGTAAAAAAAAATTAAAAGAAAGAAAAAGAATATTTTTACTCCATAGAAAGACATGTTAATTGGGAGTGATGGTGGTGTTTTGCAGTTGTGCATCAGCATTCAGTCAGCGTGTTCAAAAATGCTTCCTCTCCATTACATTGTTGCCTCCCAGCAGCAATATCATAAATTGGTGTGTGTGTGTGTGTGTGTGTGTGTGTGTGTGTGTGTGTGTGTGTGTGTGTGTGTGTGTGTGTGTGTGTGTGTGTGTGTGTGTGAATATTGTTGACAGTAACTCACTGTATCCAAAGCTAAAGTTCTATAGAGAACCTAATTATGTAAAGCTGTCATTTATACAAACAATACTGAATTATGTGTTGTTGCAGCCTAGTCTAAAAAAAATACCAGCTATAATTACACATTAATTAGGCTGTATGCTTTTAGATATAGGAGTTTAATACTCTTGTCAGAAAACCTAGTGTTTTATTTAATAGATAGATGTTTACACCAAATTCTAATCTGTTGTGGTTCTGCAGCTACTTGTAACTCAAAGAATTCTGGGGAATCTGAAAAATGCAGCTCCCCTAATTAGAGTTTTTTGGGTAAACATCTGGTGTTGAGGGAAAGTTTTTCCAAGCAACTAACAAATTCCTGGATTGGAAAATGATAAAAGTTCCTGCAGTTAAAACCAGGCTGTAGTGTTAAGATGGTGATAATAATGATGACAACAACAACAATAGTAATGATACTAATAACAACAATAAAGTATAAAGTACTTTAAATGAAATGTATTTATAAAGCGCTCTTCATCAAAGATCTGTACAACTGTACCGACGAAAGCCTATTGTAACAGAATGTGTGTTTCCAGCTGATCGGTGGCTTCATCCTGGCTGTTGGCATCTATGCTGAAGTGGAGAGACAACGCTACAAGACTCTGGAGGGAATGTTTCTGGCACCCGCCATAATTCTCATCCTCCTTGGAGTTGTGATGTTTATTGTTTCATTCATCGGAGTCTTGGCCTCACTCAGGGATAATTTAACTCTACTGAAAGTGGTGGGTAATCTGTTTATAGCAAAGTAGTTAATTTAGGAAACAACAGCTGCTTCTTTGCTGGAGAGACTGTGATCAAATTCAAATGCATACATCCTGCTGTATGCCTATAAAGATCTACTTTTGCAAATGGGTCCTATGCTATTTTGCTGAAATGCTATTTCAGACAAATCATCAGTTACTGGTCAGTGGGCCTTTTGATAGCTATCTGTTTACTCATCTGCGGATGGCTGTCAAAAAGAATTCATGCCTTCAACATTGATAAAACAAGTGTAATTTTGTGTCTAAACTTTAGACAGAAAATTAGACACTAAAGTATCTTCCTCTCTGATGTGTGTTGGTCTACAGTTCATGTACACCTTGGCTGTCTGTCTGATCCTGGAGCTGCTGGGTGGAGTAGTAGCACTGTTATTTCGCAACCAGGTGAGTAAAATGTTTTTATGAGATACAAGTGATTGTGTTGTAAAAAAGAAACAGCAAGCAAAAACACTACTTTATTCTGGCTCAGGAGCCAAATGATTCTATTGTGTTTGAAGCCTGTCATTCAAACAATCCACAGAAATAGATTCACGCTGCTCCACTCTACCGGAAATTTTGAGTGCTATTTCAGTCCTGGTATATAGTCCTGGTCTCAACATCTCATAAGAGCTTCTTGTGACCTGCATTAGAATTTACATGAAAATAAATTGGAAGTTGGTTTTTCTGTGTAAACCTGTCACATTCTCACAGTGATTTTGTATTTCTAAGTTGGTGTGATTGTGTTTGGTCTTATTCCATTAATTTAATGTAAAATCATTATCTGTTTAACCACTATTTATTTTAGTAATCAACATAAGAAATGCTCTTTAAAATAATACTGCCTTGTGAGTTAAATATTTAATCTTTTATTGATCAACTTATTTTTTCTGAGAGAATAAAAAGGAAAGATGTGTTGAGCACATGTAATAAGATATTCCTGTGTTTATAAGTAGGTTTTATTATGAAGATGATTCATTTGATTTTATTTCCATTCATTGCCCATCATCTTGTACATGATAATGTCAAGGATTCCCTACTGGTCTTTTGTTTCTCCAAATCCAACACCTCACTGTAGTGTGGTTTCAACCCTGCTTTGCCTCTATAGATTAGCTGTACAAGTGTCCATAGGAGGCTGACAATAGAATGGAATATTCAACAGCTGTTAATTTTTATGCCTCTTGTAAGATAGCTGGTTTTATTTCAGCAGATCTGATGAAAAGAATTAAAGTAAAGAGTTAAGAGAGAGTTAAGCCTTAATTTTTTTTTTTTGAATAATGCCTGAAGCTTTGTTGGTTCCACCTTCATTCATTTATAATTAAGATTAATCCGTCCAAAAAGAGCATAATAAAATGAATTGTGACATAAACGACTAATCCTCAATGAGAGTAGTAAGTAAATAATCATTCCCTGTCCCTGATGAGGTGACCTAGCCGCACCAGATTGTGACTGACAGATGTGAGCTGTCATGTTTTAATTTTCCAGTTCAGTGGATCAGTCACCTTGACTAATCAGGCCAGGTCCTTTCTATAGTTGCCAGACTGACACATTGATTATACAGTTCTTCAGCTGTGTCATGTAAATAAAACTAATGTGATAATATAGCTTTGGCCAACTCATGAGCATAGATGCACTTTTTTTTTTAAATTTACAGACTGTGGAGTTGCTGAACAAGAATATTCGGAAGGGCATAGTGAATTACTATGATGACTTGGACTTCAAAAACATCATGGACTTTGTGCAACAGAAGGTAAGGTTGCACGACTGAGCATTCCTGTCAGGGCTGACACTTATAAATATAAATGCAATTATAAATGCAACACAATACACAAAGAAAGAAAAAGTACAAAACTGCAGTGGTGTCTAAACTAAAGAGGACTGTGTAGAGCCATCACTCTGTGCACTTGCTCCCACATAGATCATGCTGCCTCACACAGCCCCGAGCTGACAATTTTATTACCAGTTTTTATCAAACACACGTGCTGTGTGTGGAGTCAGAAGAATGATCACACATTGGAATCTGTGAAGAGGAACCCTGCAAAAAAGCTTTCAGGTTGTGTAAGTGTGAGAGATGCCAGCACACAGCAACATTTTGGTGTGATGGTTTGAATGCTGTTCCAGGGTGTGTGATATTGGTTTTGCAAGTAATCTTAGTTATTTTTTTTGTTGATGTGAGACTCAGACATCTTTCTCAGATATATCTCTTCACTGCAGTAGCTTTGAACAATGGGATGCACCACCCTCCTGCAGACAAAAAAATGAACATCCCACTCCCAATTGCCAGTTCTGAATCAGTCCAGTCCTATATTCAGTTTCGCAATTTCTACTACACAGAACTGCAGTGCCCATTGTGGGCATGGTAGGATTTTGCTACTAGAGGTAAATAAATTAGTACAGAATGAGCTTATACCAATGAATGATGACATTCTGAGGTACTCATGACTAATTAAATCTCCACGTTGGGGTCTCAGGGACAACGATATCAGTTTGTAAACCACAATACAGCTACACCTGCTAGTCGCATGTGTCAAACTCAGTCCTCGAGGGTCACGATCCTGCCGGGTTTTCTGTCCTACCAGGCTGAAAATGCATTTAGTGGGTTAGAAAACCCGGCAGGATTGTGGCCCTCGAGGACTGAGTTTGACATGCCTGTATGGATCCATCCACTATGTCCTGGGTCTCCCTCAATTCTGGAAACCTCTCTTGATGTATATGTTTAGGAGCCATTATGTCCAGAGGCTTAAACCAAAGGAACTGGTTCCTCTTATCCTGAATGAGAGCAACTTTCTCTCTCCTTACCATGGTTACAAGTAGGGATGGCATTTCAAGCAAAAGTACTATTTGATAATCACAGGGGAGTCTTTGATTATCAGGAGACTCTAGGAATCAGTTGGACATATTACAACTCAGTCAGTAGCAAAATAATTCCCACTCGCTATGCCTAATAAAAGTTAACAAAACATTGTGATATATGCTAATAGCACAGCCAAACACATGTTTTTACTTTCTTTCACATATAACTAACTCACTCAAAGGTGCTTGTGCTGGTTTCATTTTTGGTAACTCACGTAATCGCAACAAACCATGAACACGGGGATATTTGTGCGCTGACTTCAAGCGATAAAACTGATTTTGAAAATGTTTATTGTTTTTCTAACCAGAGAGACAGCAGTGCCAACATGCCCGTCTTCATGAAGATTAATCCAAGTGATCTTCTGTAGTGGCATCTATCATTAGCATGTCACACCACACATTAAATGATATACTGCCCATGTGTAGAAAGCGCCAGCAAAAAAAGGATTTTTTTTCCAAACATGATAAACTATTTGATTATTTATGATTTAATGACTTGGAATATTTGAAAGTCATTACCCATCCCTATTATCAAGACTGAGCCCAGCCAAGCTTTTATATTTTTGCAAGTTTGATTGTGACATTGTGCAGGCATTCATTCTAAAACTCGCCAATGTGACATCAAACTCAATTACGCCAGGGATAAAGGGTACTTCTGACATCCCAACAATGGTGGCATGCGTAAATGATTAGCCAGACAATAAACCTGTGACTATGGCCACTTCTGAATGTGCTATTGTGATAAATGCCTTGACATTATGCAATGATTGAACAGGTATGCATTTTATTGATTGTCTCTCTCTGTCTGCCCCTCTTGTTCTCTCTCTCTCTCTCTCTCTCTCCCCCTCACTCCCTTCTCTCTTTTTTAACCACTTCTGCATGATTAAGTGGGGTTTCCTTGATTTTAACATACCGGTAGTTTAATTCTTAATTTTGTAGAGGAAAAAAGGTTTCAGAGTGGCATAACTTGGGAATATTAACTTAATATTAAGATGGTCTTTTTCTTCTCTGGGTTGGCAGTACAGTACTAAAATGAAAAAGAGTGAGCTGTACGCCATCTAAAACAGGTAAAAAGATTTAGTCTTTTGCCTTGGAAGAATAAGAGCACCTCGATATTATCAATCATGCACAAAAAATATTTTTGAAATCAAATTTAATTCTGTAGTCACAGTGCTGTTCAAGCTTATCTGTTTTATACAAAGTCCTCCAGCGGACTAACACAGATTTTGTTTCTGCAGTGGTGTGTGATTGTTAAGGGGTCATGCATATTTATAGATTCATTTTGGATTCACTACAGATGCTGGTGGCATTTAGACTGAGCAAGTCAAAGTAATCCCACAGAGATCACATTTCATTACAAGGAAAACAAAAACACTTTAGATTCAAATGCATAAAAGGCATGTATAGTTGCTGAATATGAAATAAGAAATGCAAGCACAGACATGATCCTATCATTATGTTAGGAGGGAAGTCAGAGATTGCTACTATTGATTGAATGGGTCAAAAGATTTTCAGATGGCAACATAATATGGAATTTAGCAATTTAATAAAAATTCTACTGGTCAGGCAACCAAACTTCAATGTCTTTAGGGAGCAGCTTGCTGTAATCTGTCAGTCCTTATGTGAAAATACTCTGTAATGATTTGTGTAATTGTATTAAAAACAAAAATACAAAGCAGAAACAAACAAACTCAACTGTGTCTGGTGTTTGGTTAATTAACACAGTTGAGTCAACATCTCAGAAGACAGAAAAATCATTCAACCAGCATGTCTGTTATTGATACCAGGCTTCATCAGCTACAGAGACCCTGATTGATCACCTTTACCTTAAGGGTGTTCCTAATCAGATAAGAGGCTGGCTCAGCCTTCGGTGGAAACAGTCCATCATCCCAGTGATGTCGTCAGCTATAG
The DNA here is from genome assembly GCF_003711565.1 of Takifugu flavidus. Lineage (NCBI taxonomy): Eukaryota > Metazoa > Chordata > Actinopteri > Tetraodontiformes > Tetraodontidae > Takifugu > Takifugu flavidus. The sequence continues at coordinate 4,536,922 of NC_079521.1, forward strand.
GTTATGTGACATTATACAACAGTCCCGACCAAGTAATTTTATTGGATACAAGATATTCCATAATGGCCGATATAGAGTACAACAGCATGGAGACTTTTTACAGATATTATCACTCTGTTGTGTAAGAGTTCTAATAGCCATTAATTAACATTACATCAGCAACAACCAGTCTCCTTTCAGTTTGCTGAACAATTTGTGTTAGTGGAACAAATTGGCTGATATTCAGCACAACAGTACCCCCACTCATGTAATATTGTTTAATCTCAGTTTTAAGTGCTAACCATCCACTTCATTGAGCTTTATACTAAATTTTGAGCTTTATACAAAATATGCCCTCAATTTACCTTTGAATGATACCTTTGAGTGATGATTCTCTCTGCTATCAATTGCTGCAGCATTTCCAACTAGAACCTGCAATTACCGGTACCACAGTTTTCAATTGATCCACTGATTTCCAATGACAGGTTTACCAAGAGAGTGCTTTCTCTTCTGTTGCGTTACCATGTAACAGGAGCACCGCACTTGGCAGCATGATCAATAATAACTTTGTATGGACATTCTTTCTATGTCAGGTGTGATCCAGGACACAAACTGTAAAAAAAAACTGTAATAACGGAGAATACCACAGCAGATGGTTATCCATAAAAACATTATTTTATTCATAACATCATGTCTAGTTATAAACAAAATTGCTTTTGAGGATGTTTGGCTACCGTGTTGAATGGAATTGAAAGATCTTTCATTGGCAGCTGTATCCAAAAACATTGACAACATGCAGAGTTGTAATGGTTTTGGAATTAAAACCAAAAGTTTCCTTCACTAATCACAATAAACTGCAAAATATTTTACTTCCCTCTGTCACCTGTGTGGGTTCTGACCCAGCGCGGAAAAATAGGGGAGCAACAGCCTGGAATATTGGCATTAAATCAACATACAGATCACATTTCTCTCCAATTCTATATTTATCTTCTCTGCTTATCTGCTCTGCTCTGCCTTGTCTAGTCTCTCCTGTGTTTTGTGTCTGCCTCTGTTTTAAAAGGACTGAAAATTGTGCAACATCTATTCTGGATTGTGTTTATCCTATATGTGTTCGCAAACTGGGTGAGATTGGTTGTATCGCAAATGTCTTGCTGGCTACCATTAACTTGTTTCACATTTTAAAAGGGTTTTGGCTGAAGCAACTTGTGCAAAAGAATTACAGCCAATATAAAATAAGTACCGTAATTTCTGGACTACAGAGCGCACCTGATTAAAAGCTGCATAATCTAATTTTAGAAAGAAAATCAATTTTCTGCTTATACAAGCCGCACCGGATTTTAAGCCATAGTAATATGAAAAATTAGATCGAAAACATTCAGTACCGGTATATGTTTTTATTACCGTAAGAGACGAGTCACTGACGAGTGACAGACAGGTAAGAAACAACAGCCACTCTTTTCACTTGTATGTTTATACAGAGACCTTAAATCCAATTTTCATCACGTCAGGATTTATTAACTTTTCTTTTAATTTAATCCTCTTAGCAACATAGATATATTGTAAATGCTTTTTTTCTGTAATGCAGCTACCTTGAAATATACATTTGTATCAGCTACACACAAATTGCGTTGTTTATGCTTTTTTACTCAAACAATGAACAATCTAAAACATCCCGATGGCCCACCTCTAAAATCTTCTGTTTTCATCGCAGTGGCGATTGCTTTTGCCTTCCGTCTGATTTTTACAGTGGAAACATCATGGCCGCCTGCTCTGTGTCTTCCAGAAAGTTTTCAAGCTCGGGCCACCTGCCATGTTTACGTCTAAAGTTTTTGTCGTCTTTTTGCTTTGTATCAGTTCTTTATGCGGGCGTCTCCACCTTCTCACCATTGATTCATTTATGCCAAGATTACGTGCGGCAGCTCGATTTCCTTCTTCAACCGCCAGAGTCATCGCTTTTAACTTAAAAGTCGCATCATATGCTTTTCTTCTAGTATTTTCCATGTTGATGAGGGTTAGTAAAAATGACCGATTCACAATAGTTGTGATAGTGCGCCACAAAAAAACAGAAATAAGCCGCACCGTAGAAAAAGCCGCAGTGTTTAAAGTGTAGAAAAAAGGTAGCGGCTTATAGTCCGGAAATTACGGTATGTATTTATTAATCTATAAGTTCCAAGCTATCTATATTAAGACATCAAATGTAGTGTGGGTTGGAGTCACTACGTGTACAACATGTCACACACTGCAGGTGGTAAATGACAATTAAGTCTGTGAACATTTGGAAAGAAAATGATCAGAAACACTGAAGGGTCAGACTCAGATGAAGATTTTTTCATTTATGCTCAGAGTAAATTATTGTAGTTAACAATTCTAACTTAAAACCAAGTTTAACTGCAACTTCAGCTGGTTGGCAACTGCTGGTTTCATACACTAAACCAGGAAGTTGCTGAAGGATGAGTTTCCTACTAAATAGTTTGAATGGTGTTAGGTTCAATAATGGTGCCTTCACTGGCCCACAGCAACAATCTGGTCACAGTTTCCTAGTTCCTTTATATCTCTGTAGCCTTGAGTTACAGTTTTCTGAATGACCTTCAGGGCAATATGGCAATGGGACAGTAAAAATCAATGATGTTTGCACAGCCTTGAAATGGTGTGAGAAATTAACGTAAATTCATTTAGACTGTTAAGCACATCTCATTTATTTGCACAAAGACATATTTTCCCATCTTAAGTGTTTGGTAGCAATGGCTGAAATAGGAGCCAATTAAAGATAATTGGTTGGTGTCAGTGTGATTCTGTCACTGGGAACCAACAAGAAGAGGACGGCAGATATCAATATGTTATGCGCTGCAAGTATTATTGATTCTGGAGACAATGAAGAGTGGCTCTTGGTTTCATTGAACATCTCAAATCCTTATTTATGCTTTTCTAACATTAAAAATTTGTATGTTTAGGAAGTAATAGAGTTCACTTCTTATTTACAGTCCTAAAACTGATCCCAGGATTATAAAATAAATGAGTGGATGTTATTTCTGTACCTTTATGTCCATTTGGATTTCCACTAAGCGTCTCCAGTGTTTAATTGTGTGTTACAATTGGCAATACTGTCTTAATTTACACATTTCCATGACACTCAGAAGGCCTCATTCCTGCAACACAATGATTCCATCAAATTGATGTATGTTATAAACATATTCATAATTATATGCAAATTATAGATAATTTAGCTACTTTTTTATTACAGAATATTAATCTGTATGGGACAATGTAACAGTGTTTGAAAAACTCCTTTTCCTCTCAACTTTGATCATTTTTTGTCTTTTTTTGTCAGTTTAAGTGCTGCGGAGGTCAAGAGTACAAAGACTGGTCTGTCAACATGTATCACAACTGCTCTGCACCTGGGCCACTGGCGTGTGGCGTCCCCTACACCTGTTGCATCACTACCAATGTAGGTGTAGGTAAAAAAGCCTAAAAGTTGGTTCAGACAAGAGGGAACACACCAAAACAAATCATTGATCCTGATAATTGAGGTCATCAGAGTTCAGTTTGGTGTTTAATGGCCTTGTGTCAGCTGTTACATTGTTGAAATTTATTTATTTTTTGGTAAATCCAAGTTTCTTGTCATGACACGTCATGTCTATGTGACTTTAACTTTAAAAGAGCACACGTAAACACATTCCTACTCTTCACCTGCCTCGTTGAGGGTCACAACAACAAGCATATTTATGTGACATGTCAGAGAAAATTGAGACGATGAGGGCTCAGAAGACAGCCAATCTGTATGGAAGCCATGAAGGTAGAAGTGGGAGCCCTTTCTGTAGTTTATGTCTTCATTTCTGATTCTTTTCTCTTGAGCTGATTTGCTGAAGCAAGACTATCAACAACCATGTCACTCACAGATGAGTCACACTCTGCTTCTGTACCAAGGTCTATTCAGTCTGGGGTTTGAAGCCCGAAAACTCAGTTTGATAGATCATTAAATAATATATGTCATGGTGTGACTTTGTACATAAAAGGTATTTCATCGCTCTTATGATGGTGATTATGCCTATTCTGCATCAGATAGATGGGCAATTTTCTCCCACACTGAGGGAGATGCATACTCTTTAATATGTACACCTATGCTCTGCAGAGACAGAGAACATACAGACAGTCCAGTGCGGATGTGGCATCAACCTCCATTCAGGCTGCTCAGGCTCACAATAGCTTTGCCTTCTTAGCAGCACATTATCTATCTGCACTTACTCCTGATGGGAACCGAATCAGTATTCTGTGGTTTGTGAATCAAATGTAGAGGTACATTTGTTTCTCATATTTGAGTGAACTATTCATTATCTTTTGTCTGACATGAGGCTGATTGACTGGCTAAGGGCGTTTCCCAAGTCCTCCTCGTAAAAAAAAAAAACTTCTCGCATATTAAACAGAAAACTATTGAAAGTTTCTCCAACAAGGGGAACATTTCGTGATTAATTCCTGACACCCAACTTGGGTAATGGCCTCCCAGGGATTGGTAATTAATGATATGTAGGAATCGATTTCCTCATAATGCAGGCATGCCTGGCTGTACTCACCTGATTGACGGCTGTAACACAACACAACCTTTTTTTTCCTTAAACAAGTACAGATTTTTCCTGTCACAGTCTGCTCTGTCCCTCTCTTGCTCTGTTCAGTCCACACACCTGTTACAATGCACTTCCTCACCTCTGTTCAGCCACTCCTCTCTCTACACCCCCTCATCAGTACCATGGCTTCCACCTTCTCACCATTGCCAATCAAACCTTTATCCCTGTAGCTTCACTATTCTCACTCTTTGCCATATCGTCTATGACAACTCTCCAGGACTTGTTTCTGGACATCTTCTCTTTTATCAAACTGATTCAACCTTCCAGGGCTGGACGATATGGCTGACAACACTATCTTAATATAAGTGTTTTAAATCCATCAATATTAATAAGTGTTTATATTTTTACAATCTTTTCCAAATAAGGACCAGGGGAAAAAAATTACATTTAAACATTTTTATTTAAAATTTAAAATAAAGGCAATGTCAATGCAACCATTGAAAACACTCAAATAATCTTTAAAAAAAATTCTAAAATTACAAAGAACACTTGGCAATAATATCTTAACAAGAATAAAGATTACCAAATGCTTTGTAAATTTTAACAAAATAGCGCAAAGTGTTAAGATCTAAACATAGAGAAACCTCAGCAGCTTTTTTATGCAGCTATGTTGATTGGTTACCAGAGAACGAAGGCCTTTGGTCATTCAACCAACCTTGCTTCATGGCTTCTGGTTTCTTCCAATGATTAAAAAAAAAAAAAATCAAATGTTTTATCTAACGCATATTTATTGCTATTGATATGTGTCTATCAAGAAACACATTCTATGGCTGGGTGCTTCTTTGTCCTGGTTAAAAAAAAAAAAACTCCAACTCAAGGTCTGGATACTTAAACCAGAACCACTGTTTAGCTAAAGTGACACCAGCACTGCTAATGAGTTCCACACCTCCATTAACTACCAAATCCACCTGGGTCCAGTTCTCCAATACCATCATCTGTGTGCCTGTTAAGCCATTAGAATAAAAACTGTCTATAAAGTGAGACCTGGTTTATTTATGCTGCTATTTAGTTCTGTCCTTGGCCGTTACAGTTACAGTTTCATATGACAGACCATTGTTCATATGCTGCAAATGTAGATAATATACGGTAGAGCTAACCTTCAGTGAAAATGAATTAGGAAATAATGTTATTTATTGTGTCCCTTAACTGTTGTAAATTATGCTGATGATGGATCAGGCATAAACATTGTTAGGTATCATACACGTCTCTTCCATGAATTACATTAGCAGTGAGGCAAGGTTATTAATTTTCTACTTTATAGCTGTTGTTGTTGCACTATAATGCATCTTAAAAAGATGGTGTTTCACTGCCAAAGTATGGCTGACTGTTGCAGTTCTTGTGTCTGACGATGTTCTCTATCCCTGCTCGTCTCTCATCCAGCCTAATGAAGTGGCCAATAGCTTCTGTGGCTACAAGGTCCTAAATAAAGAGGTAAGATACCAACTGCAACTTTCACTCTTTTATCGTATTCAGTGGAATTTAAAGGAGGATGTTTAAAATGAATGATAATCACACATATTCAGTAGTTTATTTCATCTTCCTTTAAGAATGTTTTTAGAAGGTGTTTTTAAAAAAACCAAAAAAAACCAAAACCTTTTAAGTTATTTTAAACTCTAAAACCTGAAGGTGTTGTTCTTGTTTTTGGCTGGTAGCGCCTGGACCTGATCGAGGTGATTTACACCAGAGGTTGCACCGACGCTTTCTTCATCTGGCTGACTGACAACTACAAGATTATGGCTGGACTGATGTTGGGGATACTTCTTCCACAGGTACACATGCGCCCACACACCACCTCTAGTGCTAATAGGCCATGGAGGACATTTGTTTTGCTGCACAGACAGGTTAAACTCCCTTGAAACAAATAAGGGACCCTTTTTGCCCTTTTGTCTTCATCGTCACAGCATGGTGAAATGTATTGGGCTTTCTTGGTGTTTCTGCACATTTGACTCAAACCATAATGTACTTAGATGCGTGATTTTGAGTGACGTGAATGTCCAAATTATACACGATTATATTTATATATATATATTTATAAAAATAAATTTAAAAAAAGATCAATCCGGGGCAGTGGTAGCTCAGGCTTTAGGGGAACTGGGCTGAGAATTGGAGGGTTCTTGGTTCAAGCCCCAGGGTGGATAAAACCTTTGAGTTGTTCTGGTTGCAGGGGGAGGTTCCAAGACACTTTGAGAGCACCTCCACCCAAATGCTCACATAGGGTCCTACAATAAGCTGGCAACTCATTCGGAGGTGTACACTGTTTCCCTGACCCCAAAAGGGATATAGTTCAGAAAAAGGAATGAATGTAAATTGTTTGTGCCTATGGCCCAAACAGCAGTTCAGCGTATCCACCCTTTTTGGAGTCCTTAGAGGGAGTGCTGGAGAGTGCTCCTTCTGGGGGCTCCCTCATCCTCCTGGGTGACTTCAATGCTCACGTTGGCAATGACAGTGTGACCTGGAGAGGTGTGATTGGGAAGAACGGCCTCCCTGATCTGAACCCGAGTGGTGTTTTGTTATTGGACTTCTGTGCTCGTCTCAGATTGTCCATAACAAACACCTTGTTCAGGCATAAAGGTGTCCACATGTGCACTTGGCACCAGGACGCCTTAGGCCGCAGATCGATGATCGACTTTGTGGTTGTGTCATCGGATTTGCGGCCGCATGTTCTGGACACTCGGGTGAAGAGAGGGGCGGAGCTGTCATCTGATCACCACCTGGTGGTGAGTTGGTGGGGAAGGATGCCGGACACACCCGGCCGACCCAAACGTATTGTGAGGGTCTGCTGGGAACGCCTGGCAGAGTCTCCTGTCAGAAGGAGCTTCAACTCACACCTCCGGGAGAGCTTTGACCATGTCCTGGGGGAGGCGGGGGACATTGAGTCCGAGTGGACCATGTTCCGTGCCTCCATTGTTGAGGCGGCTGACCGGTGCTGTGGCCGCAAGGTGGTTGATGCCTGTCGTGGCGGCAATGCCCGAACCCGCTGGTGGACACCAGCGGTGAGGGATGCCGTCAGGCTGAAGAAGGAGTCGTATCGGGCCTTACTAGAGGAGGGGGAAGCAGCGCACTGTCAGCGCTGTGTATAGTGGTGATGGTGTGCTGCTGACCTCAACTCAGAATGTTGTGGATCGGCGGAAGGAATACTTCGAGGACCTCCTCAATTCCACCAACACGCCTTCCAGTGAGGAAGTAGGGCCTGGGGACCTGGGGATAGGCTCTCATATCTCCGGGGCTGAAGTTGCCGAGGTAGTCAAAAAACTCCTCGGTGGCAAGGCCCCGGGGGTGGATGAGATCCGCCCAGTGTTCCTTAAGGCTCTGGATGTTGTAGGGCTGTCGTGGTTGACTCGACTCTGCAACATCTCGTGGACCTTGGGGGTGGTGCCTCTGGATTGGCAGACCGGGGTGGTAGTCCCTCTTTTTAAGAAGGGGGACCGGAGGGTGTGTTCCAACTATAGGGGGATCACACTCCTCAGCCTCCCTGGTAAGGTCTATTCAGGGGTACTGGAGAGGAGGGTCCGTCGGATAGTCGAACCTCAGATTCAGGAGGAGCAATGTGGTTTTCGTCCTGGGCGTGGAACAGTGGACCAGCTCGACACCCTCAGCAGGGTGCATGGGAGTTTGCCCAACCAGTCCACATGTGTTTTGTGGACTTGGTGAAGGCATTCGACCGTATCCCTCGGGGGGTCCTGTGGGGGGTCCTCCGAGAGTATGGGGTGTCGGGCCCACTGATAACTGCTCCCTGTACGATCGGTGTCAGAGTTTGGTCCGCATTGCTGGCAGTAAGTCGAACTCGTTTCCGGTGAGGGTTGGTCTCCGCCAGGGCTGCCCTTTGTCACCGATTCTGTTCATAATTTTTATGGACAGAATTTCTAGGTGCAGTTATGGTGTTGAGGGGGTCCAGTTCGGTGACCTCAGGATCGGGTCCCTGCCTTTTGCAGATGATGTGGTCCTGTTGGCGTCATCGGCCCGTGACCTCCAACTATCACTGGATCGGTTCGCCGCCGCATGTGAAGCGGCTGGGATGAAAATCAACACCTCCAAATCCAAGGCCATGGTTCTCGTTCCTACCCTCACCTATGGTAATGAGCTTTGGGTAATGACCGAAAGAACAAGATCACGGGTACAAGCGGCCGAAATGAGCTTCCTCCGTAGGGTGGCTGGGCTCTCCCTTAGAGATAGGGTGAGAAGCTCTGCCATCCGGGAGGAGCTCGGTGTAGAGCCGCTGCTCCTTCGCGTTGAGAGGAGCCAAATGGGGTGGCTTGGGCATCTAGTTCGGATGCCCCCTGGACGCCTCCCTGGTGAGGTGCTCAGGGGGCATGTCCCTCCGATAGTAGACCACCGGGAAGACCCAGAGCACGCTGGAGAGACTATGTCTCTCGACTGGTCTGGGAACGCCTGGGGATCCCTCTGGATGAGCTGGAAGAAGTAGCTGGGGAGAGTCTGGGCTTCTCAGGCTGCTGCCCCCGCGACCTGACCCCGGATAAACGGTAGAGGATGGATGGATGGATGGAATGAATGTAAATCATTGACTATTATTGATTCTCACTATATTCTCCATCCTCTCGTCACGTCGTGTTAACCGCTTTACCCTTTCGGGGTCACGGGATTGCACACAATGGGTGAAGGTAGGGCCCACCCCTGGATGAGTCGCCAGTTCATCACAGGGCCCTATATGAGCATTTGTGGGTTTGGTACCTTGCTCAAGGATACCTCGGTCATGCTCTGAAGGTGTTCTGGCACCTTCCCCTGCAACCAGAACACCTTCCATGTTTTGCCTTCACTGAGGCTCAAACATCTCAATATACCGGTAGTTCCTGTTTCTAGACACAGGACAATTATGTTTTTCAATAGTGTAAATTGCATTACAAAATGCATCTAAACCTAAACAACAAGCATTTCTCCTGTTTACTTATTCCTCTGGTGGCTACATTCAAAGTAAATTTTTATGATCCTGTTTAGTTATTTGTCAGTGATCCTTATTTTAAAATATAATTTAATTTCAATATATTGGATTCATATGTAAATTCATCACTTACAGATTCCAGAAACCTTTCTTTTTAAGCATTACCGTACTTTTGAAAGGGTTCTGGTTTTATTTATTTTATTTTCTGTTGAAGGGGACAGATGTTGGTTCTACCTGTGACCCAAAATCACTTTGATTCCATTTGCTGCACTAGCCTCAGCTGACTTTAGTGCAGATGAAGCATCTGTTTTTATCAGAAATGTATTCTGCCTCAGCAAGTGTGTGAAATATGCTAATTGCTTCCCGTCAGGTACATTTGACAAACTTCAGCAGTCATGTTTGCAATTTTAGTGAGACATGAGTCATGTGGTTGATTTAATTTAAATGTGCTGTGCATTCAGAACAGCCCTGCTTTAATATCTAAGTGAAGCAATTTCAGCAAAAAAAAAGTTAAATATCAGCTAATAGAGACTCCAAATCACAGAGCTCACCTGATGGTGCTTTACTGTCTCGCCATTCCTGTTCCTCTCTGTCTCTGTCTCTCTGAGCGTGAGCGTGGCGAGTGTTGCTGCAGGAGTGAATGTGAAAAATAAGTGTTTTTTCCAAACATTTTCTATATTCTAATCTTTATTGTCACACTGGGTGGTGTTTAATCACATTGGGAAGCACTTTTCTGTAATATTGGTCGTTTATTCACTGTCTTTGGTGGAATTGTTTGGCGGCCACCGTTGCCATGCCGGTCATGGCAGTGGCGTAAGGAGTCTCCGAGTTTGAGAAACTCACCCGCAGACACGGCGTCAAACTTTCTCCACCGACTGGTGTGTCTGTGAAGGAGTGTGCCCTGGCTGTGGGGGAGATTATGGGTCACGAAAGCGTAAAGTCTGCTTCCAGGATGAACAGTATGGTGGTGTTAGTGGACAGCACTGAAAAGGCCGATCAGCTGATGGTGCCTGGGGTGGTTATTAATGGTACACTGACGCCGGTGTTTTCCCTGTCAAACCCGGCCAAAAAGGTGGTGGTGTCAAACGTCCCTCCGTTCCTTAAGAACGACGTGTTGTAGCGGGACCTCAGCCGACACGGACGCGTGGTGTCCCTGATGCAGTTAATTCCTCTCAGGTCCAAGTCCCCACTGCTGAGCCATGTTGTATCCTTCAGACGACAGGTGTCGATGGTCCTTAATAACGATAAGGAAGGGCTCAACATGGCTCTTCGCTTCAGAGTGGACGACTTTGATTACACTGTTTTTGTCACCACTGATTCCCTGAAATTTTTTGGTTGTGGGGAGGAGGGCCATGTGATCCGGTCATGCCCGAATGGCGCGGAGGCTCGTCGGCCAGCCGACATCCGTCAGCACAGCACAGCATGAACGACGAAGACAGCGAGTCTGCGCAAAACGCGCGGAGCGACGTGGGCACAACCGTGGAGGTGGAGGAGCCAGCAGGGCTGCAGGGGGACCACCTGGGGGACCACCTGGACCTTCAGAGTGAGTGTCTCACCAGAGAGCTGGTGGAGCAGACAGCCACAAGAACAACTGAGACCGTCCTGGACATGGAGGATGTTGGAGTGGAGGAGAACAGCCTCAATGTGTCCATCAAAAGGAAGAGTACGGATACAAAAGTCAAAAATGATAAAGTAAAGAAACCTCAGAACCTCACACACAGCCCACAGCTCACAGGACACACATAGCTCACAGGACACACATAGCTTAGACGACACTCACAGCTCAACTCACACGCATATCCCACAGGACACACACAGCTCACAGGACATACACAGCTCACAGGAAAATGCACAGCACCCCAATGGACACACAAAGTGCACAAAGCTCTTTGTTGGACACACAGGAGAGGCACAGTTCACGGGACATACAGGAGGCTTCTGGTTATAATGATGAGATACAGGTGGAGGTACATCATGTTTATTCTCTGGTCAGGATTAAGTCTTTCCTCAGGACCACGAAGGGGATGAGGTCTGTACAGGTGGAGGACTAATTTCCAGACCTCCAGCTCTTTCAGGAATCCATCAAGCACATTATGAAGACTGGGAGCTTCGGCCAGCCCTCTTTCACCGACCAGGAGATCTACCGCCTCAAAAAACTGATGGTCAGGGTTCGGTCTCGGCTTGAGAGCGCTGAATAGGCCACACACGTTCCCTCTGTCCCTCTGTTTTTTGCTAAGCAATGAACAATATTGAGGGGTTTAAGAGCACATGGTGCTTAAATGATGAACTCTGTCTGGTGGAGGAGAAGCTGGTCTTTGGATTCCTCCTCAACTGAATGTTTGTTTTCTGTTTGTTTTGGATCATGTTTTTTGTAATGACAAATTATATTAAGTTTTGAAAAATCAAAATCTTTCTGCATTGCTCTCTGGTCTAACTCTCTTTTCCTCCCTCTGTCTCCCCCTCTCTCATTTTTTTCTCTCTCTCCCTCTGTCTTTCTGGTTCTTCCACTGTCTCTCTCTCTTTCTCTCCTTCGTTTTCACACTCTCTTTCTCTGTCTCCCACCTCTACCCCCCCCATTTTGTCTATCCTCCCCCTTCTTGCTCATTCTCCATCTCTCATACTCCGTCTGTCTCCCTCCCTCTCTCTGCCCCCTTGCTCCTTCTCCATCTTTTTTCTATATCTCTCTTCCTGTCTCCCTCTCTTCTCTTCTTTATCCCTCTCCATCTTTCTTTCTGTCATCTGTCCCTCTTTTTCCCCATTTCTGCCCCAATTTCTTTTCCTTTCTTCTTCCATGTTCTTTTTACTCCTTCCCCTCTCCCTCTGCCCCCCCACCACTACCACCAATTTCCTCCATCTCTCTCTCTCTGCAGTTCCTTGGGGTGATCATCAGCTGGTTGTACATCACTCGTGTCGAAGATGCTATTAATGAATACGGTCACTATATGGACGGACTTCTGAGCTCAAGTGCAGGTGAAAGAGCAGCCAAGAACCATGGCCGCGTGGCCAAGTGGTTCAAGTGTATGCCAGACATCGACTGATCAAACGGCTCCAGTTCCAGCCAAACTGGGAAAAATACTGCAATGCAGCTACATGCTCCTTCACTGAAAGAACTTTGATTTTGGAGAGTTGTCTTTTAATCCATCAGTCTGCTAAGACTCAGTGTTATTGTACATCATATTAGCCACAAGTGAGAAATAAAATATCATTTGTGTTTTTAACTGAATGCCTCAGGGATAAACAGAAACATGCACTCTTGTCTCTGTTGTCATTAATTTAAAATCCTGTTCACCTGCGAATGATGCGGACCCTTTGTATCCAAACAGAAAAACCTACAGTGTAGATGGCAATACACCATCAGGCCAGATGTTTTTCCTGTTTTCTTTTTAAATTCTTTTTGATGTTTATTATTTTTAGTAACTATTTGCAGTGTGCAAACTTTGGTTACTTTGGTCTCACTCTGAACTTAACATTGTTTTATTGAAGCAGGTATACTCTTTGATAGCCACACAATGTGAAATTTATCTTATTACAATAAATGTATGGTAATTTCCTGTTTTTATTCAAGTCTAAGTTCTGAATTTTGTTACTTTAATATATGTTTCTCTTGAAATCTCCCTGTCTCTCATTCTTTTCTCTGTTAATGGCAGAAATGGAGCTCCAGATTTAGCTCTATACTTAACTTATAACTTTTACCACAGACGACATGCTGGAATTTTGCATAAAACATGTGTGGGTCAGATCACACAAATGTACTTCTGCCTGCAGAAAAGGAATAAATGTTTTCCTGCTGTCAGCCTCCTTCAGACGAGTGCTACCTCAGGCCTGACTGAATCCCCATCTGATGGGGCTTGAATTAATATTTTATTTATATTTTTATTGGGGATCATTAGAAAGAGTCTGACCACTTTCACATGGTCACATTCGTGCTCTTGGACACAAAGAGGAAATGGGAAATATGACTTTTTAAACCTCACCATGTAATGAACCCAGTCTGTTTCCAGCCTGACCAGTTGGTCTATCTGATTAAAACAGGTTGATGTAATTTAATGATGAATGTGTTTGAATGCAGCTGAATTTATCATCTCTAACTGAACACTGTCACTGTTCCAGGTTTGCAGAATTTCTTTGATTAAATAGTGAGTAATGTTCTTATAATTGCACTAAAACTAAGAACTTTAAAACTGATGTCAGTAGGTGTGCTGGTGATGAATTATGCGCCAACATTTCCGCAGCTTCAGTTTAAATTGCTCAGATGTTGAGCTCTCCATATGGAGCTGTGCTTTCCACTGTACAAAGTGATGGTGTGGGTGTTCTTACTTTGGAATAAATGCATTTGTTAACGTCACTAGCCTTTAGCCAAGAATTATTTATTTCCTTGTCTTCAGGTGACGTTTACTCAGATTTGATCTCCCTCTCAACAGGTGCAGTATTTCATCGTCACACATCACCATGAAATCTAATGCAAGTTTTGCTAACTCACAGGGACAATCACTTATTCACACAAAAATTATGTTAATTTTTATGTGTGAATTTGGAGGTGAAGACAGAGATGTGTGTTACTGTAGATGTTGAACATTTTTAGGTTTTAAACCTGCAGATTTAACTGTCTGGTGCTGAGCACGCCTGCAGCCATGCTGGGTCAGTCTCATCAGGAAGTGGTTGTTTTTCAGCGAGCTGACCTGCATTATCTCTGGTACAAACAGGGAAAAGACCTTCACCTCCATCACCATCTAGGATGGAAAAAGCTCTGAGGGGTCCAGCGGGAGTTGCTGTTCTCCACCTAAAGTTATTAAATGTTTGTCATTGCTAACTATCATTCCGGGTGAATGGGATTATCTTTGCTGTAACCCATCTTTCAGCTTAAAAAAATGTACAAACTGGTGGACTTGAGTGGGAATTTTGAACAAATTCAATTGTGTCTTGCCTCAATCTCCACGGCAACCTCCTCCAGCAACGGATCCCATAGCCAGCCGTCACGTCCACTTCTCTGTTAGGAAACCATCACTTTCACCATAGGTCCTCTAGAAATGGTGTTTGTTGAGAAACTCATTAACATAAATATAATCGAGTAATAAAAATTTTACATGAATTTTTTTGTTAGTTTATTTTTGCAATATAGGAATTTGTCAGGGCAGAAATAGATTTTAGCTTTAAAGGCAGCAGGGAGCAGATTCACAGAAGCATCTGTAATCCTCACATTGGATAATCCAGGACGTATTTTGTGACCAAGAGGAATTGGACACAGCTTGGTGTGAACAATAAACCACACGTCATTCAGGAGACACAGCAGCACCGCCACGATGCACTGACACGTACACATAAATCCATCTTCTCTCCCTTCTTGTCATTGCATGTTTATAAGATTAAATTCCAGTCTTAAAGTCTTCTAGCTACAAATTATAATCTTCTCTGTGGTGAGGTCTTTTATCCCTCCACACCAAAATGGGGGTCTTTGCACATTCATCAGCTGACAAATCAAATCTAATCCCCAAATGCTGAAAGGAGTAAAAACACCCACCAATCTAGAGAATTTCTCAATCTTACCATGTAAGAGAGCTGATGTGTGCTGGCTTCATTAACCCTTCCTGTTGGGGGGACACATCGGTAGGAATATGAAGTAGTTCTGTGCATGGAATGGGAATTGCAGCCTGTTGTTAACAATGGATCCCTGTCGCAACTCCTTTATCACCACTGTCAACACTAAGCTAAACGTACAGTAACCAGAGCCTCTCCAAGCCATGGTTTCACACGTCTGGGGACAGCTGGACCCACAGAGCTGTCAAACATAGCAGAGAGAATCTCCTCTCCTGTCGTTGGGTCGACCTCTGCCAAGCTAATGGGTTGCTGGTGGTTAATGGCCCTTCCACATCTTCTGAATTACTCATTTAAAAACATGCTCCGGCTGTCAACATTAAACCCAATTTAGACGACATCAAATAAACTTTACACAGAACATTAGCCTAGCAGTTAACACACCCCGGAATTTCACATGCTAATATCTGAATATATCAGGTCTCAGCAATGTGAGACAAAGCAGAACATCAGGAGAAAAAAGACCCACTCGCAGGCCCAGACGCGGGTTATTGTGGAAGACAGACCGCAGACTCATTGTCTTATCAGCAGTATTCATCAGTAAGATGCAAAACAAACCCAAGGCGGTACACATTGTGATGGGCGGTAATCTCAACGTTTTTTTACTTAATAAAAAATGCACCGTTTAGTTATGCAGCTGTGCGGGGGTCGGCTCCTGGAGACATGACAGCACAGTTCCATCTAGGCTCGCATGTACTAACATTTTCTCCTGACATCTGCACGGGACAAGTGTGTTTAGATTCCAGAAAGCATATTTGGAATTTTTTGTTTCCCATTAACTTGTGGGTTGGAAGCTAATGGGCACATAAATATAAATGACCTTTTCTAATTAGTTTAGCTGACAGGGATAGATGGTGTTTTAGAACTAGAACTGTCTACTTGAGAATCACGGATGCTAATGTTGATGCTAGTGCCACATGGTATTTTTCTTACATTAAAAGGTCTAGACCTGAATCTTTTGTCTTGTAATCACTTAGTTTAATGCACCTAATTATACTCTTTTTGGATACACTGATTTTGTCCACATCAAGTCGATTTCTACAATTGAAAAAAACTACAAGAATAGATATACTGTATTCAGATATATTCAGTATAACATGCCCTCCACATGTATTCTCATCCAAGGGTAAAGGCACCTGCTCTGACAAGAGCTATGCACTACTTTATATGCATCATCACAAATGTCCAGCAGTAAAGAGGCCTCTCAGTCTGATTTGTTGTTGGTATTTAGCAAACCCCAAACTCCTGAAAGCGCCTGAACTGAAATCAAACAGAAAACATGGGGAATTACGAGCCTGTGCCATGCCTCAGTGGTGTCCTCTGATATTTATCAAAGGTACCATGAACACTTGTCCAGTCCATCTCAAGCATGCCAACATCGCATCTGTAGCACAGTAATTGAAATGTTTCATGCAGGCAGAATAAACTTTTTTTTTCTGGATTAGTTTTACTGATGAGTCTCCAAATGAACATGTGGGGTTTTTCTTTTTTAATGAGCCAGGATCATGAGCCAATAAGCCTTAAAATGAACATTTGTGCAAAACTCATATCAGAAGCTCATTTTAAAACCTAAAGTGACAATTTTCGGTATTTTGACTGTTAAGTCATGCATGATGAGTGCCTATTTGCTGCAGGTGAAGAATCCAACCAGTGTTCTGCTTCTGTGGCAGTCCTTAATTAACAGAGCTAACCCTCACCCTCAGCTCTGCCAGAATATGGCTATATGAAACCATAATTAACATGCTGCTACAGTAGTACCACAATCTACTTTTTTTTTTTTCCACATTTATGTCCGTTATTCTGTCAATGTTCAGGTTATTTCTGGAATTTTGGGATTTTGAGACAAAACAGTTGATACAAAGACTTAAATACAGAAACTTAATGCTGCTTTAGTGATGTAGTGTAAAACTGAATCACCCTTAACTTGTAAATCAGCCACTTTCTTTGTTAGGTGTTACTGCAAAAATCTAAGTGTTCTGCACAATTTATGCATGCAGCCTACAAATAATGCTGTTCTGAAATCCTAGAGCAAACACAATGACACATTCATCCATAGAGAACATCAGTGCTGACACTGCAGAGAGAAGGTTGCTCAAACTGGACGAATGTCAGAATTTTCTTGCCTGGACATCCTTGAAAATGGTGGAGCTGCTCATTGATAGGATGGAGACATCATCACTGAACAGGAATTATCTGGTCCCATCATGAGACCTGTTTTGTGTGTCTCATCAACCCACTAACAGACGTGCAGTTAATGCAGTAAACTCAGCCGGACCCCTGGAGTATTGGGTAGTTCTGAAACCACATGAGCTACTCTCATCTCTGTGTTTCAAATTTAAAGTCTACGAACATCAAAAAAAGTTTTAAAAAACTAAACTTGACATAAGTTCAAAGTGGATACATTCAACGTGGAAGCTCCACAGAAAGGGCAGCCAATAAAAGCTCCACGCACAGGCTTACATTCTGAGGTATTCACTGACATGAATAAAATGTCATATTAGAAAGCAGCCATGAAATAAATAGCCCACCTTGAAAACCCCCTTTTTTCCCAAGGTCTGTGATAAACTTTCAGTTCCGCCCCCCTGCCTCTATAGCCCAGCAGGCACCCATTTCACACAGCACAGGGTGACCACCCCCCTACCCCCGCTTTGTGTTTGTCGTTGAACCCACATTTGCATATGTTATCCACTCCCACCTCTTCATGCTTAGGCCTAAATTATTTAGTTTTCTTAAAATTTCATGACAATTGGACATAGTTTACAAATGAGTGCCGAGCAGAACATTTAAATACACATTCTTTTATGCAGGAGGCACAAATTATTGAACCAGAGCTGGTTGGAATGCTCCCCTTCTGTGGTGTTCATGTTAAATTAAACCATCAGAATTTACCTGGAACATGCACTAACATTAGAGTACCTGTCTTAGAGAAGTATACTTAAATAAATGCAATATTACTGATTATTAGAATGATAAATGCTGTTGTGATTGTAATGGGGGAACATGTAACCATGGAGACAAATTCTGACACTTCACAGCATGAAAACCACAGGTAGGCTTTACAGCAATAACACTTCCATCATGTGTAATAAGGGGAAGTCTTCTAAATAGCAGGAAGCAATTATTAATACACCACTGAGTCTCCTGCTGTGGGATGTCTAAACATTTACTATACAAACATTGATTTGGTTCTTATTTATGTACTTTTCTGATGTATTTATTTACACATTTGTGAGTGAAAAGGTGCCTTATTCTGGATCCACATGAAGGATGTTTTCAAGATGTGCCTTTTTAAATTCATTTGTTTTAATGTATTTCAAAATTCTAGTTGGTTGAGTTCTGGCTGACATCTAGGATCTGAGGTGTCTTCTAACTGCGCTAACTTGGACTTTTCTAGTTTTCTTTTACAGCTGGAAACCCAATTATAAGATTAAGATGGTACAAAAACCTCATTTAAAATCTATAACAAGAAAACTAATTTATCAGAACTCAACATCCTTTTCTGAACATTCATTGCTGCTGTACTCTTTATGATGGGTCCAATGTTAGATTTAATGCATTCATCATGCTTTGGTGATTTAAACTTCCTCTGCAATACAGCTGAAATTGAATGCATTGTTTACTGCAGCACAATTTCCATGTGATTCACTGCTGTACGTCCCCAGTGTCTAATGTATCTTTGATATGGTAAACCTCATAAGTGCTTCATGGCCCTACTCCTACTGCAACCCTAAATCTGATTTCTGTCCTATCTGGATCGTTGAAAATCTGTTTTCATGTAGTGTGAATAGCACAAATCCAGTTATCTTCCAAGAACGATTCAAATCACCTCTGGAGGTGGTTTCAAATGAGCTCCGACCATGATTCAGCATATTCAAATATTGCTTATTTGTTTGCAGAATCAAAACCTCTCTGCTTGTCTAGCTTCTCTTGTTTCATTTTTGGCTTTTGAGAGAAGTTCTGATGCAGGTTAAACTGCAGACAACAGCCAGCATGTGGACTAACGAGGTTGAGCGGATTGGAACATGATATTTAGCAGCAGACACCAGTTTACCCCTGACTGCACCTTGATAAATGAATCTTGGAGATGTGCACTTGATCTGTAATCTCTCTGACCCACTGTGAGATTACCTGTTCTCCGGTAATCACCTGACAGCTCTGCAAAAACCCCCTCCATACCACAAGCACTACCACACATTTAAACTTCATCATGTGACTTTTTCAAGACCAAACACTGAAGCAGGGTCTCTTTTATTCTTCTGGCCTCAGACCTGAAGACAGAATTGGGTTTCATTATGTCATTTTAGTTTTTGTACTATATCTTAAACAAAGGAAAGCTGAATATCAACGTGTGCACACTTTTTAATACAAATTTGAATCTAAAAACAATGGGAGAAATGGATTCAGCGCAATTCATTTTATCTTTGGAAAAGTGGTAATCTTATTGGAGTTTAAGCCTTTCATCTCCATAATTGTGGGCCAAAAACGCACATGTGTTTATTCAATTATTCACTATATTAAAATGTCCTATGAAAGGGCGGAGGTAATGAGTTGACTAATACCAATTTTTTTACGGTCCCACCATAATCCCCAACACACATAAAATACATGGGTTGTGCATTTTTCCTAAGAAGCCCTGGACCATAAATGAGCAGGAAGTTGAAGGATGATACGTGTAATAACTGAAGTCATCTGCACATCCCAGCAGACTGCTGGATCACATCTGCACCATTAGAATCTGTTTCACCTGCCATATTAACTTATAAATTAAGTCCATTGGGCCAGATTCACGAAGCGTTCTTACGAACAAATTTGTTCTTAAGTCCCACTTACGAACAGTTGACGAAGATTGTGGCATTCACCAATTTCTTCTTATCCTGGATTTATTCGTAGGTAAGAACAAATCCTACGAACACTCAGGAGTACTCTTGCGCACATTTCAGTGCCGACATGTTGGCATGGTTGTGTTTTCTTCTCTTGTGCAGTTCAATAAAATTCAATATTACAATGATAATTCTGTCATATTTATTTATTTATTTGTTTATTTCCTATTTTTGGTGATTTACGGAGAATTTTAAAATTACGTAAATGTGCCAATGACTTAACATTAATCAACCAAATTGGAAACCATGCCAAAACTGTCTTTTTATTTGATTTTATCTTGATTTATTTTATTAGGGGATCGAGGATATGCCCTGGTTGTTGACACCACTGACCAACCCTCAGACTCCACAGGAGTTTTATTCAATCAGATGCATGCGCGCAGTCGCTCCACCATTGAACGCACCATCGGCATGTTAAAGGGGCGCTGGATGTGTTTGGACACAGAGCCACAACCTCGTGAGGATGTGCGTCCTGACGCAATGATGGGGCCAGACTGCAGGCACGCGGTTCACGTTCGAGCGCGATTAATTGCCCGTTTGTGAATAAAATGCATTATTGTCACAATCCGAGCACAGCTTTTACACGTTTATTTTTTTTTACATTCTTCTTTTTTTACATTCTCGTTGATTTCTTTAAGCGTGTTGGCTATAGTCATCAGGGTTGAGGCAATTTTATCAAGCGTGTTAGCCATCCTTTCTTGATTGTTCAACACGGCGTCAGAAATCAGGCGTGGAGAGGCAAGCTTTGGGCATTTCGCTTTGGGCATTTTGCTGCTTTTTGCTCCGTCTACAGGGTCCTGCTGCAGTTCCTTTTATGGGCATTAGTGGGCGGTGACTTATGCTAATCGTATGTTAATTAGACTCACCTGGCACGCGCTTTCAACTTACGAACAGATGGCATTCATCAATCTAAGAACACAGCTGCGAACAATTCTGGGGCTTACGAACGCGTTGATGAATCCGACGTAGGGTTTTCTTAAAAAACTTCTTAAGGACAACTTAAGAAAGAATCTAAGAAGATTCGTAAGAACATATTGGTGAATCGGGCCCAATGATTGGAGCAATGCCATTAGGATTTTTCAGTTGTAATATCTAGACGTTATACTCTGATCACACACAGAGCTACTCTGGAGTCATTGTGCTGTTCCATTATTATGTTTAATTTACTGTTTCTTATCTAGGAGAGATTCTTCTTCTTTGGAAACTCTTCTGGAATTGTTAAACCTGTTCACAGTAGAGTGTAAATATACCTGACACGGTGTTAGATGTGGACACAAACCAGAAAACCACCACAGCCATTTTTCACCAAATCCAATACATATAACTCAGGTTTCTGTCCCAGCAGCTGGTGACAGAGGCCAGATGTCACAGCTCAACTGTTGTGAAAGAAACTCATTTTAAAGTCAGCAGGATTTGGGGAATAAGTGGAGTGTGAGCTGGTGTGGAAGCAGCTGTCAAATTTCCATGATCGGAGGTTATGTGTGTGTGTGTGTGTGTGTGTGTGTGTGTGTGTGTGTGTGTGTGTGTGTGTTAGAAAGTATTTTAAAAAGTCATTATACATTTAAAAAGTCAGTATGATGATCACTATACTTAAGTACAGGATTAGAATTATGTAGGGGGATTAGGGGTAATGACATGAGATATATTATTCAAATTAGAAATGTTAACTTTGATAATTTTCGAATTTAGGAAAGAAACTACATTTCCATGTTTAGAACAGGCTGAGCTTTCTCTCTGATAATACTGTAGCTATCACAGGAGGTGGACCCCTTGGTATAATTCCCAAAATAGGACCGTCAAGGAGAAAGTCCGAAGATTAGAAAGGAAGCAGTATTTTTGAAAATAAGATCATTATCATCGAGCCTGGAAAGACAGTCTGCTAGCTTAGAAAAAGTCCCTCCTTAACGCCAGTATGGCCAATTCTTCAACTTTAATTGAAGAAAGCCACAATAACCCCACGGTTCTTTTCAGCACTGTAGTCAAATTAACTCTTACAGTACTTTGGATCCAGATATTCACTTCTACACTTAGTGTTAAAGACTTCTTAGTTAAAAAAGGTAATCATAATATCCCAACAGCTGCTAGAGCTAGACCATCATCACATTTGTGGACTATAGGATCAGACAGGCTCTTCAATGAGCCCTTGAACTCCTTTAAGCCTAAGAACTTTTTGGAGATGTCGTCTTTCATTCAAAGATCAAAGTCCTCCACATGTCTTTTGGTTCCCATTTCAGCAGGATGCTCCACATGTTCTACCAGTCGGTCATGGCTAGCACCATCTTCTTTGCTGCAGTGTGCTGGGGTGCAGGCATTAAAGCTAAGGACGCCAACAGACTTAACAAACTCATTAAAAAGGCAGGGTCTGTTGTTGGCTGTAGACTTGCAAACTTGGACGAGGTGGTGAGGGACAGGATGGTGTTGAAACTGCGGACAATCATGGACAATCCCTCCTACCCCCTCCATAACACAGTGGACAAACTGAGAAGCAGCTTCAGCAGCAGACTCCTGCAGCCTCGCTGCTCTAAGGAACGGTACAGGAAGTCATTCCTGCCGTCCGCCATCAGACTGTATAACTCATCCTAACCCAGCCAATAACAATAACTGTGTAATGTTTATGTTGTAATTTTATTTCTATTTTATTCTATATTTATGTATATATGCTTATAATGCTTATAATATGTATATATTATATTATGTATATATTATATATATATGCTTATAATATATGCTGTATATATGCTTATAACGTTCTAATCTTATCTGTATTTATTTATTCTGTTTCTATACTTTGTATAGGTTGCTACTACAATTCAATTTCCCCACAGGGATGAATAAAGTACATCTTAATTTTAATCTTAACAAACTTAATGAAGTCTATTTCACCATTGAGTGGCCCTTCTCTCCTTGACCAGATCACTTTTTCTTAAGCAGCATGTTATGTACCTGCATTTAAAAATGACAAAGGCAGTAACCAAACAGTTGCTTGGATCCTGATTAGGCCTCCATAAACCCTTTCACACTGCATGAAAATGCGTTGTCCTGGGTAGAAGCGGGCCGTTTAGACACTGTGCAATGGTTGTCGCGGCATTTCATCCTAGGTCAAATGACCCTGCAATCAACCCGGGAACTTAGTTGGACAAAGTTGCCTGCGACATGAAAGGAGTCCTGCATTGTCCTGCTAAATTACCCACTGACATTGGTGTACCTGCCTGTCGCGTTTGGATTTTGTCAAAAAGATGCATCATATACAGCTTGTGTAGTAATATGACGCTGCTTTTTATCGATCAGGGCAGCAACCTTGCACGATCTTGAGATCTGTGACCTAAACTTAGCAAATGGGACAATATTGGAAAATACTTAAGCACAATGCTGACCATCGACCCGCTGACATTCATGCTGCCCATTGTTTATCTCGCAGTGTTCTGGCACACATGAAGGTGTAATGATGAAACGATGACGAGCACCTGCAGAGACAGTCTGTTTGGAATGTTTCAGTCAGGTTTTAGAGCTCATTACAGGATAGAAATAATCCATCCATCCATCCATCCATCCATTCTCTACCGCTTATCCGGGGTCGGGTCGCGGGGGCAGCAGCCTAAGGAGAGAAGCCCAGACTTCCCTCTCCCCAGCTACTTCCTCTAGCTCATCCGGAGGGACCCCCAGGCGTTCCCAGGCCAGTCGAGAGACATAGTCTCTCCAACGTGTCCTGGGTCTTCCCGGGGGTCTCCTACCGGAGGGACATGCCCTGAACACCTCACCAGGGAGGCATCCAGGGGGCATCCTAACTAGATGCCCAAGCCACCTCATCTGGCTCCTCTCAACGCGGAGGAGCAGTGGCTCTACTCCGAGCTCCTCCCGGATGGCAGAGCTTCTCACCCTATCTCTAAGGGAGAGCCCAGCCACCCTACGGAGGAAGCTCATTTCAGCCACTTGTACCCGTGATCTTGTTCTTTCGGTCATTACCCAAAGCTCATGACCATAGGTGAGGGTAGGAACGAAGATCGACCGGTAAATCGAGAGCTTCGCCTTTTGGCTCAGCTCTCTCTTCACCACTACGGACCGGTGCAGAGTCCGCATTACTGCGGACGCCGCACCGATCCGCCTGTCGATCTCCTGCTCCATTCTTCCCTCACTCGTGAACAAGACCCCGAGGTACTTGAACTCCTCCACTTGGGGCAGGATCTCCTCCTTGACCTGGAGAAGGGACTCGCCTTTTTCCGGTTGAGAACCATGGCCTTGAATTTGGAGGTGTTGATTTTCATCCCAGCCGCTTCACATGCGGCGGCGAACCGATCCAGTGATAGTTGGAGGTCACGGGCCGATGACGCCAACAGGACCACATCATCTGCAAAAGGCAGGGACCCGATCCTGAGGTCACCGAACTGGACCCCCTCAACACCATGACTGCACCTAGAAATTCTGTCCATAAAAATTATGAACAGAATCGGTGACAAAGGGCAGCCCTGGCGGAGACCAACCCTCACCGGAAACGAGTTCGACTTACTGCCAGCAATTCTAACCAAACTCGAAAACCACATTGCTCCTCCTGAATCCGAGGTTCGACTGTCCGGCGGACCCTCCTCTCCAGTACCCCTGAATAGACCTTACCAGGGAGGCTGAGGAGTGTGATCCCCCTATAGTTGGAACACACCCTCCGGTCCCCCTTCTTAAAAAGAGGGACTACCACCCCGGTCTGCCAATCCAGCGGCACTGCCCCCGATGTCCACGCGATGTTGCAGAGTCGAGTCAACCATGACAGCCCTGCAACATCCAGAGCCTTAAGGAACTCCGGGCGGATCTCATCCACCCCTGGGGCCTTGCCACCGAGGAGTTTTTTGACTACCTCGGCAACTTCAGCCCCGGAGATATGAGAGCCCATCTCCAGGTCCCCAGGCCCTACTTCCTCACTGGAAGGCGTGTTGGTGGGATTGAGGAGGTCCTCGAAGTATTCCTTCCACCGATCCACAACATCCCGAATTGAGGTCAGCAGCACACCATCACCACTATACACAGTGTTGACAGTGCACTGCTTCCCCCTCCTCAGACGCCGGATGGTGGTCCAGAACCTTTTCGAGGCCATCCAAAAGTCGTTCTCCATGGTCTCACCGAATTCTTCCCACGCCCGGGTCTTTGCCTCGGCAACGGCCGTAGCTGCACTCCGCTTGGCACGCCGGTACCCATCTGCTGCCTCAGGAGTCCCACAGGCCAGTAAGGCCCGATACGACTCCTTCTTCAGCTTGACAGCATCGGTATTGCCGCCACGACAGGCACCAACCACCTTGCGGCCACAGCACCGGTCAGCCGCCTCAACAATGGAGGCACGGAACATGGTCCACTCGGACTCAATGTCCCCCGCCTCCCCCGGGACATGTTCAAAGCTCTCCCGGAGGCGTGAGTTGAAGCTCCTTCTGACAGGGGACTCTGCCAGGCGTTCCCAGCAGACCCTCACAACACGTTTGGGCCTGCCAGGTCTGTCCGGCATCCTTCCCCACCATCGGAGCCAACTCACCACCAGGTGGTGATCAATTGACAGCTCCGCCCCTCTCTTCACCCGAGTGTCCAGAACATGCAGCCGCAAATCCGATGACACAACCACAAAGTCGATCATCGATCTGCGGCCTAAGGCGTCCTGGTGCCAAGTGCACATGTGGACGCCTTTATGTCTGAACAAGGTGTTTGTTATGGACAATCTGAGATGAGCACAGAAGTCCAGTAACAAAACACCACTCGGGTTCAGATCAGGGGGGCCGTTCTTCCCAATCACCCCTCTCCAGGTCACACTGTCATTGCCAACGTGAGCATTGAAGTCACCCAGGAGGATGAGGGAGCCCCCAGAAGGAGCACTCTCCAGCACTCCCTCTAAGGACTCCAAAAAGGGTGGATACGCTGAACTGCTGTTTGGACCATAGGCACAAACAACAGTCAGGATCCGTCCCCCCACCCGAAGGCGAAGGGAGGCTACCCTCTCATCAACCGGGGTAAACTCCAATATACAGGCACTGAGCTGGGGAGCAACGAGAATTGCCACCCCTGCCCGTCGCCTCTCACCATCGGCAACTCCAGAGTGGTAGAGAGTCCAACCCCTCTCGAGATGACTGGTTCCAGAGCCCTTGCCGTGCGTCGAGGTGAGGCCAACTATATCTAGTCGGAACTTCTCAACCTCGCGCACCAACTCAGGCTCCTTTCCCACCAGAGAGGTGACATTCCATGTCCCTAGAGCCAGTTTATGCAGCCGGGGATCAGACCGCCAAGGTCCCTGCCTCCAGCCGCTACCCAAAACACAATGCACCCGATAGAAATTGGGTGATAGAAATAATGCTTGTTAAAATTGCTAATGATCCTCTTATAGCTTTAGATAATGGGCTGCTTTCTATGCTGGTTCAACTGGACCTTGGTGCTGCCTTTGACAGTTGATCATAACGTCCTGTTACAGGAACATTGGAATCAGAGGGACAGCACAACACTGGTTTAAATCATATGTATATACCAGTTTGTTATATAAGGTCTTTCTTCTTCATGTATTAGGGTTACTGATGGAGTTCAACAAGGTTCTCTACTTGGACCAATCCTTTTCACTCAGCTATATTTATCCATGAAACCAGATGAGACAGAACAAGACCACTTAATTCAGACAAATTTGAGGTCACATTATTTGGTTCTAAGCCTGTCAGGGAAAGATTAAGATAAAATAAGATTTACTTTATTCATCCCTGAGGAAATTAGGAAAATTGGGAATAGGGAAATTGAATTGTAATAGCAGCATTGACATAAAGAATATAAATATAGTATATAGACACAAATAGCAGCAGGTATATTTACGTAAGCATAGAAATAGAATAAAAATAAAGTACAAATAAGATTAGAACGTAATCATAGAAATAAAAATAAGATTAAATTATTACACATATTTACAGAAGCATAAAATAAAATAGAAATAAGATTAGAACATAAACATAAAATTAAGAATAAGATAAGATTAGACACCAAGAAAAGTTAAAAAGAACAATAGGGTGTGAGGATGGCTGCCGCCTGAGACAGCGCCATCTTTTTTTTTGTAATTAGGTCACATCATTACTCTGATGGTCTCTCTAATTTCTCTGTAAGGAATCTTTTAGTAACCTTTAAGAACTGTTATATCAGGCCTTTTTTCTTTTGTGAAACACTACAGAGATCAGGAAAATACTGAGCGGACAGGATGCTGGTAAGTTACCTAATGCATTTGTTACTTCCAGGCTGGACTATTGCAATTCATTATTATCAGGATGGACAAACAATTCTTCGAGAAGCCTCCAGCTCATCTAAATTGCTTCAGCCAGAGTTCTGACAGGTAGTGACAAAAGAGATCACTTTATTTGTGTGTTTCTCTTCATTGGCTGCCCATTAAATCATGAATCGTTTTTTGTTCAGCTCCTCTGAGGTCAAGCTCCTCCTTAAGATTAGAATTAAAACTTTACTTTTTGAAAAATTACATAGTCAGTAAATCTTTAGTTTAGCTATGTTACCATCGGCTGAGGCTGTACAGAAACCAGAACAACGAACAAGTGTATGTCACCCTGATTTTTGATTTTTGGTATTTCCATAGCCATGTTTATCATGTAAGGA
This sequence comes from Takifugu flavidus, assembly GCF_003711565.1. Classification (NCBI taxonomy): domain Eukaryota; kingdom Metazoa; phylum Chordata; class Actinopteri; order Tetraodontiformes; family Tetraodontidae; genus Takifugu; species Takifugu flavidus. The sequence continues at coordinate 4,564,491 of NC_079521.1, forward strand.
ACAATCTAATGCAGTATGATGTCAGACCCATTCAGATGGCTGTACCATTTCTACGCCTTTTGCTACAAATCTGCCAGTTTTTCAATGAATGTGTTAAAGGTTTACATTAGATGTTGCATGCAGTGAATCATCTTAGGCATGGCTGTGATGTATCTAGACATTTTTTAGCCCACTTTTTTCAAGTGATAGCATTTAAAAACATCATTAACTCCTTTTGTGGATTTGCCCATCTCATTGAGGTTGACATAGTGATTGTTATGGTTCTTTTAGAATTGGACCCCAATACTGACAAGTTTCAAATGAGGTTTTAATAGAACGAAAAAAGGCCCGAACAGTGGAATAGGAGAAGAAAAGTCTGTGGATGAGGAACACTCTCGGAATGGAAAAAGATCCTCTAGTACGTGTTTCCCTTCTCAAAAGGAGGGAAGCGTGGTGACCTTAAGAGAGGAGCAAAAATCAGCAAGATTACTAATCTTGACTTTAGGCAAACTAGATCTCTGAGCCTACGTTTTACCGCTAAACTGGTGAAAGGACAACACACTGGTGAGCAACAGGCTTAAATAACCAGTTATGAGTAATTGGCTGTTGATGTAACTATCACAGCAATGGGAAAGTGTCGTAAGCACGCCCCCTGGAGAGAGAGTACAGCAGGAAGACCCAGGCCCTTTTCTTAGGAATTAACAACTTGGCATCGGCAGACTATATCCTACTCATTGGGAACTAGGCTACTTACCATAAGTCTGTAATGATGTAGCTTCTGTATAAATATAAAGGCACTGACGTCATCGTTGAGTGAGGAAACTGTCAGAGAATGTCAATGTTTTTGTTTTTGTTTTTTTTTAAATCACCCAAACTGCAATAGAATGTAAAAAAAATTGTCCAAATTAATTCCATATTGCAAGATTAACTATTCAAATATTAAAATTGTTAAATCATAAGCAAAGCAGCAACCAATATAAAAGACGATTTCTTGAATGAAAAGCCAGTGATAAGCAACTGTTGTTATGTTTGGATTTTTCAATAATTTGTCCTGGGGAAAATCAACATTTACTGACTGAAAAATTTCCCTATTGTCATTTACAACTGAAATATAACAATTGCGCCATCTAGTGGGGAATATTTGCAAACGCAACTCTATTTAATCAGTTTATAGTTTTTTTACGTTCATTATTTACCATTTTAGTGGTTTGTTCTTTATTATTAAATTCTTCCGTTCGGCTTTGTCATAACTAAAAAAAAAGCCGAACCCACAAATTATTATATACAGTAGACATACATGTATATATGGACATCACTCTGTATCTACAGTCTAACTCTGTCCCGTCATATTTGACAGCTTTAAGCTGGCTTTAGGATTCTAGCTTCCCACTGATGGACCTTCTGGTGACGATAAACCTTATCTGACCATATCTGCACGGGGTCTCTGGAATGTGAGAGAGCAAAACAAAACATATCTAATTAGATCTGATTAATTTCCAGATTACTGAGTTTTTTGTCGAACAAAATCGACTTAAAAAAAAAAAACACTGTAGCAAGTGGTTAATGCTGAACTGCCCCAAGAAGTAGAGCTACATTGGTTATGGTATTCTCTGAGTCTTAGTTTGCTCCATATTCAGCCAATTGCATTGATGCAGAAAAAAAGTTGTGTTTGACCAGCATTTTAGAGAAGTTATATTTAATGTAGAATCCTTCAACTGAGGCCAGTTTTGATTCTGTCATGCCTGGAAGGGAAATAAAATTACCATTTTTAATAAAGACAGAACTTTGACTTGGTTTGGAGCTTTTCTTGAACAGGTTTAACACATAAATATTCTCACTTCTGGGAAAATTCTGTCCAATCTGGAGCGACACCACCCCCTGTTGGGGATAAGCAATGTCACCAATGTCCCAAATCACATAACTAATAATCAGATTTTACTCTATAATACATTTATACACAAATATACCTGGTGCTTCACTACAACAATGTTTAATGGGTGCATGATTGTCACGATGAGAGGCCAAAAACAAATTTAAATTTTTTTTTTTAAAATAAAATAAAAAATATATTAAAAAAAATCTCTTCCTCGCCCTCCTGGGCGGTGCTGCCTTCAGACTCGGGCCTTCTACCAGAGGCCTGGAAGTCTGAGGGTTCTGCACAGGACCTTAGCTATTCCTTGGACTGAGCTCTTCTGGACAGAGGTCTCTGATGTGGTTCCTGGTATAATTTGGAGCCATCTACTCAGCTTGGGTGTTACTGCCCCTAGTGTCCCAATCACTACTGGGACCCTGGCCTCTATTGCTCTGGTGCTCAGGGCCTGTTCTTGTGCAGCCATGGGTAGTGCCTCTGTGCTGTCTTTCAGTCCGGCCTTTTCCAGCCACTGGTATGTTTTCTCAATATCAGCCACTACCTTAATTTATGCACTACCATGCAGGGGCTTATCCTTCCATGATAAGCCCCTGCATGAAGGGGGCTTGCTGGGCTTTTGTTGCCTGAGGCAATCACTCAGCACTTGAGGCATTCACTCAGACTTGGCCTTTCTGGACTGCGAAGTCAAGATCACTGAGGACAGAAATCTCACCATCGAAGTCTACAGAAAACCTACACATACCGACCAGTACCTCCAGTTTGACTCTCACCATCCACTGGAACATAAGATGGGAGTGATCAAAACCCTCCAATACCGGGCCAAAGAAATACCCACCACATCCCAAGGCAGGAAGAAGGAACAGGACCACATTAAGACAGCACTCAAAACATGCGGCTACCCAACGTAGACGTAAATTTGGTAAAGTTATTATTCACGTCGGAGCCAACGACACCCGGCTTTGTCAGTCGGAGGTCACCAAAATTAACATAGCAAAAACGATGTCGGACTCCGTAGCATTCTCTGGTCCCCTCCCCAATCTGGCCAGAGATAAGATGTTTAGCCGCATGTCATCGCTTCATCGCTGGTTGTCACGGTGGTGCCCCGAAAACCAGGGGGCCTTTATAGACAATTGGAGCACTTTTTGGGGAAAACCTGGTCTGATTAGGAGAGACGGTGTACATCCCACACGGGATGGTGCCTCTCTCATTTCTAGTAACTTGGCTAATTTTATTAGACCCAAAGTGACCTGACAATCCAGGGTCCAGACCAGGATGCAGAGTTGTAGTCTTACACACCTCTCTGCTGCTTCCATAGAACCCTCATCCACCAACAATAACATATTTAACTCTATAGAGGTAGTCTCTGTTCCACAGTTAAAAGTTCACCAAGCACAGAGCAGGGGAGCAGTCAATCACCATAATCTTATTAAAATTAATACTAAAGCACAAGTTGGAGAAATTAATATCACAATTAAGTGTGGACTGTTAAATATTAGATCTCTTTTGTGTACATCCCTGTTAGTGCACGACCTGATAGCGGATCATCACATTGATTTATTCTGTCTAACTGAGACCTGGCTTCAGCAGGAGGAGTATGTTAGCTTAAATGAATCTACTCCTCCTACCCATCTTAATTATCACATTCCTCGTGTTGGGGGAGTGGCAGCAATCTATCACTCCAAGTTATTAGTTAATCCTAGACCAAAATATGGCTCCAGTTCATTTGAAAGCCTGACTCTTGGCATCACCCATCTGAACTGGAAAGCAGAAAAGCCACTTCTGTTTGTAGTTGTATATCGGCCCCCTTCTGGGCCACATTCAGAGTTCCTGTCTGAGTTCTCTGATTTCTTATCTGACTTGGTCCTTAGAATGGACAAAGTCATTATCATTGGAGACTTTAATATCCATGTAGACGTTGTAAATGACAGCTTTAGAAATGGCTTCATTTCATTACTTGAGTCAGTTGGTTTCCTCCAGCAGATAAACCAACCAACTCATAGCTTCAACCACACCCTATAGCTAGTTCTGACTTATGGTGTTGAGGTAGAACATGTGTCAGCGTTCCTTCAGAACCCACTCCTGTCAGACCATTCTTTGATCACTTTCACATTTATGATTAAGGATTCTTCTACGTATGCTCAGAGCACAGTCTTACTATAGCAGATGTCTTTCAGATAATGCTGTAGCTAAGTTTAAGGAAGTGATCCCTGTGCTAATCCCAGGACCACCGTGTGTTTTCCCAGGGATAAATCATTATAATCTTAGCCCTGCTGAGGTTGACTCTATTGCGGAAGGTGCAGCAACCTCACTAGGAATCACGCTTGATTCTGTTGCCCCCCTGAAAAAGAAAATAGTAAATCAGAGGAGGTGTGCCCCCTGGTATAATTCACATATCAGGACCCTCAACACACCTGTTGAAGGATGTTTTACCATTGATAGGCAGTTCTATCCTGGACCAGATGAATGGTTCTTTAGTGACAGGTTATGTACCCTGGTCCTACAAGGTGGCAGTGATTAAGCCATTGCTTAAAAAACCATCACTGGATCCTGACGTATTAGCACATTATAGGCCAATATCCAACCTTCCTTTTATCTCTAAAGTTCTTGAGAAGGTGGTGGTGACTCAGTTACTGCGGCACCTGCAGAGAAACAGCCTGTTTGAGATGTTTCAGTCAGGCTTTTGAACTCATCACAGTACAGAAACAGCACTTCTTAAAGTTACCAATGATCTTCTCAAAGCTTTAGATCATGGACTGGTCTCTATGCTGGTTCTGCTGGATCTCAGTGCTGCTTTTGATACAGTTGATCACAGCTTCCTGTTACATAGACTGGCCGGGGTCTCTGAGAAGTTTAGGAGGATCTTCCAGAAACATGACATACCGGTTCAGTTCAAACCCAGCAACACTCTCAGACAGAGGTTGGTACACCCGAAGGACAAGATACCAAGATACAAACAAAGTAATGTTGTTTATGCTGTACAGTGCCAGGAGGAATGCAAGGAACTATACACTGGGGAAACCAAACAACCTCTCCACAGAAGAATGGCACAACACAGACGTGCCACCGCTTCGGGTCAAGACTCAGCAGTCCACTTACGTCTAGGAGAGTGGGCACTCCTTTGAGTACTTTGCCAAGTACGGATACTGGCCAGAGAAGACCGCTGGTTTGAGAGGGGTATCAAGGAAGCTATCCATGTCAAATTGGAAAAACCATCCTTAAACAGAGGTGGTGGGCTGAGGCACTTCCTATCACCCACGTACAATGCAGTCCTCCACTCCTTCCAACAGCAAAACAAACGTTCACACCATTCCAGGAGACCTGGTGACTCACCACCAAGTGAGCCAGCAGACAAAGGGGAGACACCTCAACCGAAACTAGATGAACGACCCTACCAACGACCCTGCCAACGACACTCAGGTGACCACTCAGATCATTAACATGCCAATGGTCCACAGGGGCTATATTTTCAAGCTCTGTCCCCAGTGAGTTCAGAACTGAAGAAGCCTTCTGGATAGAAGGTGAAACATCTACAAAAGAGAAGAAACAGAGTCCAGTTGACAGAGAAAACTACCTTGGATACGATGACCTGGATGATTGAGAATCTACACAGACAGCTAACACACAAAGTACCAGACGAATCTCTACTGGAGGACATGAACACGGCACTGTCAACCATCCCTACCACTACCATCACTGAGACCAATCAGCTGATGTACGCAGCGGCAACGGTAATCCTACAGATGCTTGGCTATAAGATGAAGAGCATGAATAGCCATAAGGAGCAAATGGCCCCATGGAGGAGAAGGCTAGAGGCAAAAATCATGGCAACACGGAGAGAAGTCAGCCTCCTAACAGAGCTGAGTAGAGGCATGAATCCAAGGACAGAGCGGCCCAAGAAGTACAACAAACTGGTCATACCTGAGGCACTGGAGACTGCTAAGCAAAGGCTCACTACCCTGGCTACCCAACTAAAGAGGTACACAAGAGAAGTAGAGGAAAGGAGGATATACAGGATGTTCTCCACAAACCCGGCAAAGGTCTACTCTCAATGGCAGGCAACAACATGACAACAGACCCCCCCAGGCCTGAGAGGGAACAATACTGGAAGAGTATCTGGGAGAAAGAGGCTGCCCAATGGCTGCAAGAACTACACACCGAGCACAGCCAACTCCCAGAACAAGACCCAGTAGTCATCACCTTAGCAGACATCAAAACAAGAGTGTCCAAAATGAAGGGCACAATACCGTCCAACTACCGGCCCATAACCTGCCTCAGCACAACATGGAAGCTCCTATCGGGCATCATAGCGGCTAAGATCAGCAGGCACATGGATCAATACATAAGCAGAGCACAGAAAGGCATAGGGAACAACACCAGAGGTGCCAAACACCAGCTACTGACCGACAGGGCAATCACCCAGGACTGTAGGACGCGGCACACCAACCTGTGCACTGCCTGAAGAAAGCCTATGACTCAATGCACACATGGATATTGGAGTGCCTAAAGCTGTATAACATCAACAGGACACTAAGAGAGTTCATCCAGAACTCCATGAAGCTGTGGAACATGACATGGAGACCAACTCAAAGCCAATAACGCGGGTGAGCATAAGATGTGGCATATATCAAGGAGATGCTCTGTCTTCCCTGCTGTTCTGCATAGGCCTAAACCCCCACACCCAGATCATCACCAAGAGTGGCTATGGGTACCAGTTCCGAAAGTGGAACAACCGTCAGCCACCTCCTCTACATGGATGACATCAAGCTGTATGCCAAGAACAAGCGTGACATTGACTCTCTGATTCACCTCACTAGGATCTACAGCAAGGACATCGGGATGTCATTCGGTTTAGACAAATGTGGGCAGATGATATCTAGAAGAGGAAAGGTGATCACAACTGATGGGGTTGAACTACCTGAAGGGAACATCACAGATGTGCAGGACAGTTACAAATACCTGGGGATCCCGCAGGCAAATGGTAACCATGAGGAGGCAGCTAGGAGGTCAGCCACAGCCAAATACCTACAGAGGTTAAGACAAGTCCTGAAAAGTCAGCTGAATGGTAAGCATAAGATCCAGGCCATAAACACCTACGCCCTGCCAGTAATCAGATACCCTGCTGGCATAATACCCTGGCCACTGGAAGAGATACAAGCCACTGACATCAAGACAAGGAAGCTCCTCACCATGCACGGAGGGTTTCACCCTAAGTCCAGTGTCCTGAGGCTGTACACAAAGCGAAAGGAAGAGGGGGGGGGGGCGAGGACTACTAAGTGTCCGAACTACTGTCCAGGAGGAAACAACAAGCTTCCAAGAGTACCTCAAGAAGATGGCCCCCATTGACCCACTGCTGAGTGAATGCCTCAGGCAACAAAAGCCCACCAAGGAGGAGGAACCCGAGGGGCTATCATGGAAGGACAAACCCATGCATGGAATGTACCACCGACAAATTGAGGAAGTGGCTGATATCGAGAAAACATACCAGTTAAATACAAATTAAACAGTCAGTCCAGTAAATCGGCAGTTGAATAGGAAAAAAATGAAAAATGACGTTCCGAGATTAAAACAGTGAACGGCAGCTAATTCAGCAGTGGGCGTGATCTATGTGGTGATCTCGCGATCTTTGCTCCATCCAGCTGAGTGCTGCCGCTCCAGGTTTCACACTGGCCGACTCCCGCGGGCGAACGTGTACCGGACGCCTCCTATCCTCCGACAAAATGTTTAAGGCAGACAAAATTAAAGCTCTCGTCAATAAGCGGCTATCAACCGCGGCGGAGGAAATCTTTAACCTCTTCGTACAAACTATTAAAGAATACGAGGAGATAGTTTTTCAGTCGCAGCAGGAGCTCGAGCGGCAGCGGAGGATGGGCAGGAGAGGTAATTAACTTTAACCTCACGCTGGAAATTAACCTTCACCAATTAGTTAATTCATTAAACTGTCAAATAAATCGGGAGAAGAGCACTTTAGGCTAATCATAATGGTGTTTTGGAGACGTATCTAGCGCCATTATGTATCTCCAAACCGGGCGGGGGATGCAAAATGGCTGTCAGACCTGCACAATGGTCATCTGTCCTGGGTATCATTGCATACAGCTGAACTAACTCACTGTTTTGTAGAGGGTCGTAATTTTAATTTATTTTTTAAAGAGTTGTATGGCAGATATCATCAGGTTTTTTAAATGTTTTCATAAAACAAGAACTAAACAATTAAAATGCATTTGGGGTCTACAGCAATATAATGGCTGCCTTGAAATTAATGTTAAGAGATTTAAGTTGTTTTAAAAAAACAAAACAAAAAAACGCCACAATACTGTGTAAATGATGGAGTGAATTAGAGTAAATGCATACGTTGGCACGTTCACATTGAGGAAGTTCATAGCCTGGTTTGTTATACCAAACCAAATTTCTTATATTTCATGACAATCCAGTAGTAAGTGAAACAAATTTCCTTTGATATTGCCACATTTTGGGCTATTAGAATCTTGTAAGGTCATTGTAAATAGTTTTAACTGTGTGTAGTAAAATCTGTTGAGTATTTTGAATTGTCTTAGTTGAATACCATAATTTAACTATATTTTAATTCAAGAGGTTATGACTGTAAACATTTTCACTTTTGTGTTTGCAGTTTCTCAGCCTATCTATCAAGACGCATAGAGCTGTAAGGAAATATAATTCAAGTGCTCATTCTTTTAAAATTCATAATCAATAACTCATTAATGTTTTTAAAATTGTTTCAAGTATCATAAAGTATGTGACAAAGCTTAATTAGTCCATTGACCTTCCATGTTTTCAAAAGAATCATGTTTTATTTGGGTTCCACCATATTGGCTGGTTTAGCTCTGATTATTAGGAGCCACTTCACCCTCCAAACTGCTGAGATTTACTGAGTTTATGCAAGTCATCAAACCAGGTTTTTGTATGATAGTGTGCAACATTCTCAAGCTGTAGCTGACTATTGGAAGAATATTAATTTTTACAATATTTACTTGACCACACAGGGATCAATCAATCTTTATTTATATAGCGTCTGTTACAATCAGAATTGTTTCTAGGTGCTTTACAGAATCCCAGGGCCTGACCCCAAACAAGCAACAGTGACAAGGAAAAAGTCCCATTTAACAGGAAGAAACCTTGAGCAGGACCAGGCTCATATAGGGGGACCCTCCTACTGATGGCTGACTGAGTAGAGAGAGAGGCGGGGGAGATACAGGCAGCAATCAATATTTGCTCTTATTTTGTTCAGAGTTTTAGATATCTTGTTTGATAGATGCCAAATGTAATTCTAAGTCTGTTATTTCTGTCTGTTTCCATTTTATTCATATTCCACACACATATTATTGTGCAGGTTTTATTTAAGAGCATCAATTCACATTTCTCCCAGTTTACTTTGTGTCCTGACAGAGAACCAAAGTGTGTAATGGTCTGAATGAGATGAAGTGAGGATTCCACATCTCTTAAATACATATTTATATCACAATACAGTGATTTTAAATGTTGGCCTTTTAATTATTGTTTATTTTCACATCTTATCTTCTTAGCTAATGGATCAATGACCAAATTAAACATCTTTTTTCCCCATATGCTCTCATGCAGAACCTCTACAGCTTTCTGCCCTTGAAGGTTCTCTGTCAGATGACCGTCACCTTGACAAGATGTCTTGCCAGGATGAGGAGGGGCAGGAGCCCCTACAAATTAAAGAAGAGCAGGAGGATCTGTGGATGTCGAAGTTATGTGAAAAGCAAGAAGAGCCTGACAGTAATGATGCCATGTTTAATATCATCTATGTGCAAAAGAGTGAACAAGATCGCAAACAGTTTGTGCACCAAAAACAAGTAGCTGAAGATGAACGACGTTTGGCCCACAGTTCATCCAAAGAGCATAAATCCCAAACTGTTGGTGAAATCTGTGGTGCACTGGTGCCAAATAGTATCAATGCAGTCAATGAGGCCAGCGTCATGGCCAGTGGAGGGTTTCCCTCGGGCTTGATGGCAGATGCATCACAAGCAGGTGAGAAGACTGACAGACCGTACAGCTGCAACATCTGCAACAAGAAATTCAAGGTCAGATCGGTTCTCACTCGCCACATAAAGACTCACACGGGGGAGAAACCGTACAGGTGCAACGTTTGTGATAAAAGCTTCATTCAGCGCTCCTATTTGCACACTCACATGAACTCGCACTCTGAACAGAAGCCGTACATGTGCAGCTTTTGTGGAAAGGGCTTCACACAACTGGGGAACATGAACGTGCACATCCGCATCCACACGGGGGAACGACCACACCGCTGTGGGGAATGTGGCAAGAACTTCAGAGAGAAAGCAGACCTTGTCAAGCACAAAATAATTCACACTGGAGAGAAACCCTATGCTTGTTCTGTCTGCAACATGAAATTCAGCGCTCAGTCCAATCTAACGCGCCACATGAGGACTCATTCGGGAGAGCGGCCATATAGTTGCACTGTGTGTGGAAAAAGATTTATTCAACGCTCACATTTAGTCATTCATGTAAAGCGTCACTTGGCAGAAAATATCAAGACTTGACAGGGATGATTTCAGAACTTAAGCTTTTTCTGTTTTTATTCCTCACTCTAATGAAATGTTAACGTAGTTTCTAGATTGAATGAAGTGATCCTGAGCCTTTATCAATAAATTAAAAACTTTTTTGTCCCGTGGAAAGTATGACTAGAACAATTTTGTTTGCAATTATCAAATGATTTTTTTTTTTAATGTAGGAACACTGCTTGAAATCATTTTGTCAATTATCTTTAAATAACATTTAATTGCTTTAAATTAGAATGTTTGACCTGTGTTTTGAAGATATTATCCAGCAACACTGTTAAAACAAATGGCATAAATGGTTACTAATTTCATGTTATAAAAAATATTACCGGTAAAATAAAATGTCCTATGATGGTTCCTGAGTCTGTATGCCCCTAAAGAACTATATTTTCATTTTTGAAAGAAAGCAATGAGCATCAGTCAGTTAAGAAATGTTTTGTTTCCATTGTCATGATTTCACCTGAGATTAAATACACTTACAAATATGGATGCACTCAATTACTTGATTAGTTAACTTTGTACAGCACAAATAAAAGTAATTAAACTTCCTTTCCTTTAAAAAAGCAAATTTAAAATGGACAACTTCAACATATTAAAGTAAGAATGGTATTCTAGCAATTATTACTTAAGTTGATTATGTTTTTGCTTTAAAAATCAATTTATCTCATATTTTTATATAAAATATCCTCAACCTTGCAAAAGTATATGATGCCGGAAGTCGATCACTTGACATCACTTCCGTTGCGCGTTTCTAAATGTTTCGCGCCACCGGAGCACGATACTAAATTTAAAGAATGTTAGTAGTTTATCGGTAATGTCCAGATCGTGGGGATGTGTAGCCGATAAGAATGGAATAAAAATAATTTCCTTTTATAGATGCGAGGTTAGTTTATCCCGTGTTTGTTAGATGTAGGCTCACAGCATTGTCTTTATGTGAGCTAATCGGATATTTCATAGCTACCTAAATGACATTAATGGTTTAGTGAAAGTAACCATGAACAGGACAAAATTGAAGAAAACAACGGTAGGTACAGAATTTAAACCGCTGTTTTTAGTAAAACGTTTTGTTGATCTTTGCAGACAAACTGTATAAAAATACCTACGCTAATATACGAAAACCAGTGAAAATCACCTCATTTTCTGTTCTGTTTATTTTTGTTGATATGCAGTTTAAACGTTTGATTAGTTAGGCAGTGTTCCTGAACTGGTTTTTGAGGCTGAAGGAATATATGAATGCATTATCTGACTGGTAGTTTATTGCTATCGCTTGACCTTCCTCTGTTTATTGCCCTTGTGGAATATTTCTACAAGATACACTGTAGAAATTCAAGTTGGTGTTTTTGTTTTGTGATTTCTGTCAGGCAACAGGAGGACAGAAGAACATATCATCCTTCTTTATGTCTAAAAACCAACTACAGGTAAACGGGTTCTGTCATTTATTCGCATACTTGTGTATTGTTATGTTAATCCCGGACCAAGGGTTGCTCAAGATAACATATATTGCCATCTTTCACCAGCACCAATCAGCCACATGAACATGTGTTCTATATTATTGGATATTTTTACAATGAGTTTGTGGATAGAAAAAAAGACACAGTGCACTCCCTATCACCTAAAGGTTAATTAATTTACACATAAGCACAGATATCCAGAGACAAACTCACAGAAATAAGACTACAGCCATAACATCTTTTTGTTTTTCCTGTTTTCAGCATTTCAATCCTTCTTAGTTTTAATGTTATTGCTTTTAGGACTCCACAACCTTAACAAAATTGCCCATTGCCCTCCCTGCACCAGCAAAGCCTGAACCTCACATCAACGACGAAACATCTACGTTCATACCTAATTCTCCATTTAAGAGGAACATTCTTGGGGACATTGATAACCTCCTGCCCTCCTCTCCAGATCTTCTGTATGTCCCAGAAACACCCAAAAGTCAGATGAGGCTTTTCTTGGCTTCTTCCACAGAGAAAAGTGACTGGAGCCCTCAGGCCTATAGGCCTTTATCTAGAGAGCCACGCATACATCAAATTTTATCAAAAGATGAAGGAAAAACAATAAGTCATTTTTCTTGCACCAGAAAAAGACTCATTAGTCCTCCACAAGAGTCCTACAGTGCCAAGAAGTCAATGAATTCCAATGGGTTGACACAAACAGCCCACAGCCTAAATATTACCAGGCCTTTTAATGCCATGCAGTCAGATGTTCATAACAAAGGGAATGAAATGTTCATTAGTGCTAAAAGAATAAGTGAAACATCTATAAGAAATGGGACCATGGAGAACAAAACAGGTTATATTTTTACTCAAAAAACAGCTGATTCAAAAGCTTGTGAAAAGCTAAACCCCCACCCGCATGTTAATTTGCACGCCGGAGCTGGTCACATGCAGAAATGCAATTTAACAACAGCCACATATGCATTGCTGAAGACTGCAGAAAAGGGAGGGATGGACTGTAACAAGAAGGATGCTGTGAGAACAGAAATTAACTCATCAAAAGGAGACCGAGACAATGGGACTTCGAATCCAGAAGGAGTCAGAGGTATAGTGATTCAGTTATGGGTTGTTGTTTTTTAACGTGTAGAGAACAAATGTCACTGTTGACTAGTGTGTGATGTAGAACTCTTACTGAAGATTTGTTCAAGTTATTTTGTGTTTGTGTAGGTAACATGGGACGTAGCCTTTTAACATTAGAAAACAACAGTATTTAGCTGTCCTTTCAAAAAAAATAATGGTTTATAACGAATGTACTCGTGAATCCTAATTTAAATACAGGAGTGGCATCAGCATGTCAGCTTGATGAGGGGTTGAACGAGTGCTGGTTTGAGGAGCAAATGGATGATGGAGATCATGTCACAGAGGAAAAACCCCAAAAGCCCTGGTGAGAACTGTAGGAAGGGATTTTTTTTAATCCATTTTACTTGACGGTTATTGACTGCCGTGTCCTTAATAATAAAGCTCGTACTTCAGGTTTCAAAAAATATACCTTAAGTGTGCTGCAATGTTTGTGTCCTGTTCATGACAAAATACAGAGAGATGATGGTTGGAAGCACATCTGTCCCTCTGCATCCCTTTAGGAAAGTTCCTGACCATGTCATCCTTTCTGGAGGTCTAAATAATCGCTACTGGGTTTTGGATGTGGAGGAGAGACCTGGCCTCAAAACACTGACTGTCTCATGCTCCAAAACACTGGACTTAACTGAGAAGTGTCTTCTGAAAGATGGATGGTAAAACTATTTCTGGGCCTCCGGCAGCTGTTTAGCTCATATGTTTAATTGTAGCATCTGTCACAAGCTGTGTTGTGTATTTTTTTTTTTTTACTGTAAACATCCTTCTGTGGATGTATACAGGGAGATGACACCCGTTAGTATCGGTGATGTGGTTCATCTAGAGGGCCAGTCTGAGGGCGGATCCTGGTTAATAGACAGAGAGAAGGGCTTCCTGGTTTTGCTGCCTGATAGTCTCATCTCAGGTACCAGCATCTCAAGCTCCATCCGCTGCATGAGGCGTGCAGTATTAGGAGATATGTTTAAGGTAAAATAATTTAATTTCATTCTAACTCTATCAATCTGACTCAGCATCTTCTACCTAGTCCCTCCACAGATGTTTAACTGGATCTACAAATTCATTATGGGTCATATAAAGATGTGTTACAGGAGTTCCCCTTTGACAGCAGAATGAGTGGTTTTGCCATTATTGTCATGGTTTCTCTTTGCTGTAATTCAGAGTTTTGATGGTGGCTCAAAGCAAATGCTGAATGGTACTATGGTCCATGACGTCTTCCAGAAAGCTGCCACAGCTAAAGATTTTTCCTCAGAGAGTCTCTCAAAGCTGGCTTCTGAGGCTCTGTGCAGCCCTCAGTACCTGCCTGATATGTAAGTGGTTTGTTAGTGTATTTAGAATAATTGTACAGAATCGTGCAGATTAAATATTAAATTGTTTTGGGGTTGTTGTTTTTTTGTTTTGTTTTTTCAAGCATATATTTCACGTAATGTTTGATTGTTGTGCCTCGTCCACATTTCTTCAGGTACTGTTTGGGTGTGAGTCAGGAAGAGATGAAGCAAGAACTGGATGTATATCTGCCCTCACTAGAACACTGGGCTAAGGACTACCTGAATCCCACCTCACCCAAAGCCATTAGTCTCAAAATGTATGTCCACCTAACAGAAACAAGCAGACACGTTACACATTTACGTTTCTGATAAAGGATGAAATAAATCGAGCGTAGTTTTAGCACATTAACAATCTAATGCTGTCTCTTCAGCCCTTGCAACAGCAGACCTCCAGGCAAGTCCCAAGATGCAACAGCTATGGTCAGATTCACTGAGCTGGTAGATATAGAAGAGAATGTTTGGTCGCCAAGATTTGGATTGAAAGGGAAAATAGATGTGACTGCACAAGTTCAGATCCATAGGCCACGAAATGGACAGAATCACAGAATCCAAGAAGAGAGGACCATCCCGCTGGAGCTGAAAACTGGGAGGGAATCCAACTCCATAGAGCATCGCAGTCAGGTTTTGGACTACAGCATTGTCATCTTCGTGGACAGTGAATGGATCAAGTCAAAAGTTTGTTTAATTTTGGTTTTTCTCTGTGTAGGTCATTCTTTACACTTTGATGAGCTTGGAAAGATACAGGCCTGAAGCTGGATTTCTGCTCTACCTCAAGAATGGGAATCTCCACCCTGTAGTGCCCAGCCACATGGACTACAGAGGTACAAGTGCACTCAAATGCTGATCACAGCTTATCACAGAGGGCCTCCATAACTTTCTCTAAAAAAAAAAAAAATCTCCGTCAGAGTTGCTGAAGCTAAGAAACACTTTGATTCATCACATTCAAAACTGTGTGGAGAGACAAGGAGAGAAGAGCCGATTGTCACGACTTCCTGACATCCTAACTAACAGACAGCCTTGCCAGTATTGTCCTCAGAGGAGAAACTGTGCTTTATATGAGAGGTAAACAGAGACATTAAGCATTAGCGTTTGTGCTTAAATCTGCAAGTTGTAAATTTGGGTTGTCCTTTTCTTCCTACTCTCTTCTCTTTCTGCATCCTCCAAGGGCGTTGGATAACACCACTGCAGATGCATTGGTGGGCGTTGTCCGTGACTTTCTGCAGCAAGAGACGGGTCATCTGACCCCACCTCACCTGAAATATTTTTCCCACTGGCTGCTGCTCTGTTGTCTTGAGGCTGCCGCCATGGAGACTAAAAACAGCCAAAAGAAAATATGGCTTCAGTCACCAGAGGAGAGGTAACAACCAGGCTTCTTCAGTTTTAACCATAAGACATGTAATGTTTGAATACTACAGCTACATTAACGATGGTTTGAATGTTGGAATGATCTGAACTGTGTATTCAGTGAGAAAAAGGGAAGCTGCGTGGGCAATATGCATATCAGTGGCCCAGTGGTGCAGTCCAAAGGAGCTTTCCTCCATCATTTCCAGCGAAGCTGTGCTGTGCCACAGGAAGGTTACCACATTAACGGCTTGGTCAGTGGGGATCACATTGTGGTTAGTGACCAGGAAGGTCGCTTTGTTGGCTTGGCAACAGGATTCCTGTGTGAGGTTAACAAGATGTTCACTTCAGTCAGCTGCACTCTGGATAGGTAAAAATGAATTATCTGGCTCTGGCATCTCAAGTATTTCAACTAAATATGCAGCTGCTTGGTTAAACTCGCACTTTTTAAATGTTTTACAGAGATCTATCGAAGTTCACTGGGGTATTGTTTCGACTGGATGGTTATGAAGGTGTGGTGGGTCTTAGCACACATCTCACTAATCTTTCCAGTCTGATGGAGAATAATCAGGACAGGTAGGTACTGACCCCTGAGACGGACATCTTTGCAACATCCCTCTATAGTCAATGATTACTGCTGATGGAATGACACTTTATGTTACAATGCGGATCATTTGACAGTAACAACCCATGAATTATGTGGACGGGCATCAGGACAATAACAGGCTATGAGTGATTAGCTGCAATCACACTCTCCCCTTCGCCCTGCAAATGTATGAACCTTTCAATACACCTGGCAACAGAAATGGTGAACCGTGCCTCTCCTCCTCCAGCTATAAATTAGGCCTTCAATGAAAAAGATTAACATCAACAAACCTGCAGGACCAGATAAGATGCTGTGTTGCACTTTGAAATGATGTGCCAAACCATCTGGCAGGTGTTTTTCCTCAACATTTTAAACCTAAGGCTCACTACAGTCCATGTCAGCCTCAAGATCTCCATCATTCTGCCCGTGATCACTAAAAGAAATCATCTGTAACCTGCTTGAATGACTACTGCCCTGTCGCTCTGGCTCCAGGGATCATGCTGTGCTTAGAGAAGATCTTCCTAAAACACATCAAGGTCAACATCCCTGCTGGTCTGAATTTATATCAGTTCAACGAGAGGGAGGATCAACGTAGGATGCAGTCTCCATTGCACTTCCCCAGCTGTGACCCACCTGCAGCATCCTAAAAGTTAGATTAAGAGCCTATTTTTGTCTTCAGCATTCACCACAATAATCCCCAACAATTCGACAGTGATGCTCCACAGACTGTCATTGGATCAGGACCTTCCTCACCAACAGGCCTCAGGTGGTGAGCATGGGAAACGGCACATCCTCCACACTGGTCCTAAGCACAGGTACACTTTAGGGCTGCATTCTCAGCTGAGTCTTCTGCACTCATTTCCGTTCCACAAACATGGGCTTGAAGAACGCAGTGGACCCCACTGTCAGCAAGACCAAGGAGATCATCCTCCTCGTTCACGGGAAGCTACTGAGCCTGGTGACAACATAGAATTCCTGGCATCCACATCACATCTGACCTGACCCGTTGCTTTGACACAACGTTGTAAAGGAGGCTTGACAAAGACTCTTCATCCTCAGGAAGCTGAAACAAGCTGGATGCTCCCCTCCGCCAATGACACAATTCTATAGCGGTGTGGTCTGGCAGCTGCACGACTCGGAGGACAGGAAGCCCGGGAAATGAAAACAGCACATGGGGTGGGGGGAGTCCTCTTCCACAACTTGAATCAAGAAGAAAGTCCAGAACAAGGCCTGACCTTGCCACTAACCCCACACATGCATCTTTTTTAGCCCCGAGCAGTCCAATACAAACATGCACTCACACAATGTGTGATAAAGAACTGAGTCTTGCACTTCTGCACTAAATAACTCCTTATTGCTCCTACAGATTTATATTTGCCGTTTTTATCAATATGTGATTTTTATGATTTATAGCTGGGAGAATTTTTTTTTTTTAATGCATGTCATGTGAAAACATAAGGACAAAGATTCATTATTCTATTACTGCAGCTTAAAATGTCACTTTATTACTACTGTCACTTTTTGCTCTAGTGCACTGAGCACTTTATAGTCTGACTACTTTACTCTTAGATTTGGTATTGATTTGTTAGATGCTCAAATGGAAAGGACTGCTAGTAGAGCCAGAAATCTTTCACAGTTTTTATTCAAATTATTTGTCTCATCAGTGCTCGTCTGAGGGAGCTGGTTGTTGACCTTCGTCCTCCAGAGTTTATTTGCAGCCTCAGCTCAGTTCTGCCAAGAGAGACCAAGGACACGGTGGCCAGCATCCTCAAAGGTTGTTACTTGTTGTAGGTTGTAATTCAATTTCCCCACGGGGGATGAATAAAGTTCTTCTTAATCTTAATCTTACCCAGCTCACAATTATAGGCAGCACAGACACAACAGCAGAATGCCTCAGTTAGTTTCATGCATGTCTTTGTAGGTCTCAACAAACCACAGAAACAGGCAATGAAGAAGGTGTTGTTATCAAAGGACTATACACTGATTGTTGGTATGCCAGGCACAGGCAAAACTACAACCATCTGCACCCTGGTAAACTCAAAACACAGACCCACACGCTTAGCCTCATGTCATCTCTGTTGAAGTAATGATCTGCTTTTCTCACACCTGTGAATTTTCTTCCAGGTTCGCATCCTTTATACATGTGGTTTCAGTGTGTTGCTGACCAGCTACACACATTCTGCTGTTGACAACATCCTGCTGAAACTCAAGCGTTTCCGTGTTGGGTTTCTGCGTCTTGGGCAGGCACAGAAGGTGCACAATCATATGTAGTTTTTGTAGAATACTGAGCAATTAAAGTATAAACATTACAGTCTCAGAATTCTTGAGATGCTGAAGTTTGATGACTACATTTTTAGGGAGGTGTTTCCAGGATTCTTTGTGACTGTAATCACCTCTTCTTTCATCCCATCAGGTTCATCCTGAGATTCTTTCATACACGGAGGAAAGTGCTCGGAGGAGGGGGGTTCACTCTCTGTCACAGCTGGAGCAGCTTTACAACAAGGAGGTGATATATCTAAAATAAAACAAAAGAATGAATAATTTCCAATCTATATTTAGAGCCTGTGTTAATAAAGTGATCCTCTTCCCTCTTACTAGCTTGTAGTGGGAACCACCTGTATGGGCATCAAACATCCCATTTTTACCCGTCGCAGGTTTGATTTCTGCATCGTAGATGAAGCCTCTCAAATCAGCCAGCCTATCTGCATAGGACCACTGTTTTATGCCAAGAGATTTGTGCTGGTTGGAGACCACCAACAGCTGCCACCTATAGTACAGAATCAGGAAGCGAGGTACAATATGTGTGTAGTTAATTCAAGTATAAAGTCATTTTATAATTGCCGTTTACCAGAGTGAAACCGGGTTCAGTTTTTATATCTGCGCCTGTGTTTCTTTTAAGGTCACGTGGAATGGATGAAAGTCTGTTTAAACGCTTGGAACTTCATAGTGAAGCTGTGGTGCAACTCAATGTGCAATATCGAATGAATCGGTAAACCCACTCACTGAAAAGTAGTTTCTCTCAGGTGTACCCTCTATAATCAATGTTTGGTCTTTGTGTTTTGTTTTTAGGCAGATAATGTCACTCAGTAACTCCTTGATGTATGAGGGCAGGCTGGAGTGCGGATCAGAGAGGACGGCCACAGCACTGATCACCCTTCCCTTCCTGCCCTCAGTCCTGTCTGAGCTTGGTTCCCACTCTGCAGCAGATCCTCAGCAAGACCTGGCTTGGATACAGGCTACAATTTTGCCAAGCAACCCTGTTTGTTTCCTTGATTGCTCAGTGGTTCGTATAATTAACTGCCAAAATTTTTAACCTGTGAAATGTTGAGGTTGGAATCTGCTGAGAAAAAAATCTATTTTTTTAGGTTCCAGCATTGGAGACTGTTGAGCAGGGAGGAATAAGCAACCACACTGAGGCTGTTGTCATTCGTAAACTACTTTTGCTGCTAATAAAGGTTCCTTGCTGTTGTTGCATTCATCAAGTAATTGTAGTTTTGGCATTTTTGCTGGTTCCTTGCTATTGTTCATCCTCTGTTTACTTTCATTTTCAGGCAGGGTGTAAACCCAGTGACATAGGTGTTATCGCCCCCTACAGGCAGCAGTTAAGGACAATCTCTGGTCTGCTTCAGTCTTCTGTCTTTACTGGTGTGGAGGTCAACACTGTGGACAGGTACCAGGGTCGGGACAAAAGCCTGATCATTTTGTCTTTTGTCAGGAGCACCACAGCGGAGGGAACTGTAAGTATTTCCTTGTTTTGCCTCATTGACTGGGCAGTTAAGTTGACCTGATCTTGTTTTTCCCTAATCCACAGTTAGGAGAGCTGCTGAAGGACTGGCGCCGCCTTAATGTAGCCATTACCAGAGCCAAAAACAAGCTGCTGATGGTGGGCTCTGCCACAACACTACAACGATACTCTCCTGTGGAGAAACTGCTCAACCATTTACAACAAGAAAATATGATATCCTTCATAAAATATAAGAATTGTTGCCACTCTGAAGAGTCACTTGACTCCAGTGGAAATGCATATGGTCTTTTATTTACTGTAAAATCTTTATTTTGTTAGGAAGGGACTCATCATGGTGTCAATAGAGATTTCAAATAACCTAACTTAAACCGAACTCAAATTTTTGAATTCCTGAACCATTTTCACATTATTCAGCTTCCACCAGCTGCACACAAGGCGCTTCCAGATATGGACCGAGTGGACATTGACATGGACATGGATGTCTGTCTGCCAGCAGAATAAAGTCAGGAGTCCAGGAGTCAGACAGCCAATCCTTGAAATTTCAGGGTTTATTTTAAAAAGGTGTTTTGTTTGTTAGAATTGCAACATTAAGATGCTATTTAGCAGCTTTTCCCATTTTTTCTTTTTCTTTAAAGAACCAGATTGAGTGGACTGACATAGTAACTAGACAAACACTAAGACGAGCTTGTTTTTTATTCTTGAAGTCACATAAACAGCTGATGACAATGCTGTGAATAATATTTGGAGTGGGAATAATAATTTGGAATGTGAATTGAGTCTCTTCTTTTGGTCAGGTCAGGATATGAAGTGCTGGAACTGATACTGTGAATCAAATGTCAGCTAACCTGAACATTTCAGCAGTACATATTTATGTTTCTATACCTCACAGCACTGACAATCCAGAATGCAAATATGTGTTTGTTTGTTTTTTAAATCTTGTGATTTGTTCGGTTTTATAATTAATACCGGTAATACAGTTGTAGTTTATGGCTTTGCGTCCAGGTGTTATATTAAAGATTTTCACATTAAATAAGCAGCCTGAAGACTCTCTTGATCAAATGATGTACAAGTGCTCATCAATAGGTCAGTCACTGCACCGTTCTGTGCCTACAGTGTAATTGTTCCTTTCAGTACAGTAACAGCTTTTCCACTTATGTGAATTCTTTCATCCTTCACTTCTAGCTGGAGCTCTCCGCCTCGACTGGAGCACTGATATGCTGCCGGACCATAGAATAAAGAATGTTGGTATTGACAGAATCAACAACAAACATACTACTCTTCTGATTCAAGTTTTTGATCATTTTTGAAAGTTCAGGGTGGAAATAGTGTGGGTAATTTATTTACCATGCATTTTAGTCTTTCCTAGCTTCTGGGACCAGTAGCCACCCAGTACAGTATGAGCAGAACCTGCAGGGACAAATGATTACCTTATCCATATATTACATTATACATTTACTAGTGTGTGCTGAGATTTAGCTTCTGCTTACACACAAATCACTTGTCGCGTGAAGCCCTTTACCCTTTACTCAACATGCATGTGTGTGGTTTGTTAATGGTTACCAGTGACTGGATCTTCAGGAATGCCATACCAGGGAGCAAAGTATCTGGAGTAGAAATCATATCCAGGTTTGCTGTCGGGAGATCCTGTAGGGAATCAGGAACTGTGTTCATCGATGAACAGGTGACCAGAGACCTGTACTGGCTCAGTAAATACTTTAGTAAATACCTTTGAGGGTGATGATGAGTCCTTTGACTCTTCCACTTGTCTCATTTCTCTGCAGAGCAACAGGGTCAACTTTCAGGCTTGTTAACACTGACCTGTACAAAAAAAATATTGCATGTTGAACTGGGAATGCAACCTGAGCCAGAGAAAATCAGGCATATGCGGCCCGCGTGCTACTTGATTTAGGGATTAACAGTAATGAAGATAACCACTTTTTTGCCCAGATTATTTTGTGTGTGTGTATGCGTGTGTAACCTGTTGCAGCTATCAGCTAGACGGATCAGTAGTTTTTTGGTACTAGAACTAAAACACACATCCTGGATTGGGTTGTTTCCAACTGCAGTCTGTCTCACACACACACAGCAGCAGCAGATAATCAAAAACATGACACAGTCAGGAATGTTTAATGATTAATCCTTTAAATATCTCGAATTTAAATGTCCAGTCTAACTGACCTTGATGATGTCTCTGAACTCATTTGGATCCTTAAAAAAGATTTTGTAAAAACAGGAATTAGAATTGGCCACTGACATAATTAGGAAAGGTTCATGTACTTTATGTAGTTACGGTAAATGAATAATAGAAAGTGATTCAGTT
Source organism: Takifugu flavidus (assembly GCF_003711565.1). Taxonomy (NCBI): domain Eukaryota; kingdom Metazoa; phylum Chordata; class Actinopteri; order Tetraodontiformes; family Tetraodontidae; genus Takifugu; species Takifugu flavidus. The sequence goes on from NC_079521.1 coordinate 4,586,782, forward strand.
GTGTTGATCATGATTTCTAGCTCTTTGTTCCATCTGTAGATCCCTCTTTAGCTGCAACACATGTTTTTTCCTACTTGCTGAACTGGGGTGTTGAGAGGAAAGTCCATCAGATATGCTGCCTCCTGCATGGAAACAGCCAGATCCCCACTCCTTGTCTCAAACACCAGTGTGTGGTTGACATTCTCTAACAAACACAAGCCAAAAGTTATGTTAACCAGGTGCAAATACACATTATCAAGAAGCATCCATGGGATGTTTAAGGGTATTATTGAAGACTCACTCATATGCTGGAAGAGCACGGCTGCAGAGGCCAGAGTGGCGTGACCACACAGACTCACTTCAGTGGTGGGCGTGAACCATCGTAGGTGGAATCTTGAGCCTGGTAATTACAGAACATGAGGGTTGTCATAATCATTGAAATTATGAAATATTGAACAAATCTGGTCCAACCTGTGGTAAAATTGTCAGAGGGGTCGAGCACAGAGATAAAAGTTGTTTCTGACAGATTCATCTCGGCTGCAATCTTCTGATATAGCTCATCCCTCAGCTCCTGTTAGAAACACAATCATTACACCATAAAACATGCTCAGGCCATGCGTATGAACACACGACTGCAAACAGCATTGTCATTTTGCCACACGTTTTCTCATTTATGCTTTCAGAGGATTCACTTTAAGGCCAGCATCCACACTCACCTGTTGTAGCAGACAAACTGCTGCAGGGTTCCCTTCAAATTGTACATTAGTAAAGGCATCTATTGTAAATACTGGGATCTCCATGACTGTTAGGCGCTGAGTTTAGAGTAATAGAGAGCATGTGGTCTCCCAGCAGTCAGTCTGTGAACTTTGAACAATCTTTCAGATGCACTTTGGTCTCACCTCACTGCCAGACTTTTATTAAACAAGTTGGAAAGAGACCTGTGACGTCAGGGGGGAAAGATGGATGGTCCTCATTTTTATTCGTAAAAATAAGTAATAGATTATGTAGATTATTGCCATTACTAATAATCAGTATAAATAGCAGCCGCAGTGGAAATACAAAAATGGGTCCTACTATACTTACGTCATTATTATGCTTACCATAGTCTCGCGAGAACATACCTGAGCTTGGTTGTTAGCGGTGCTACCTGAGACTAGTGACAGGAGCAGGAGACTGGGAACAAGCTCTGGCTGTAAGATATTTGAATCGTTTTCAGACAATTGATGCCGTCGTATGTGACGTCATTGTCTGTGGGAAAATATCCCGTGTGCATTGTTCGCATCTGACATGGGATATATGGTGTAATTTGTCTTGTACTTTGACCGTTGCTATTGCCCTACAGTTAGCCGGGAGCCTGCTAATGGCTAACGGTATCAAGCTAACATGGAGCACGAAGGTCCGGCTGTAACGAAACGTTAGCATTAGCTAACCGAGTTTGTAGCATGGCAAATTTATTAACTTCATACGAAGTTGTGTTATCAAACGGTACACAGCCAGGATAATTTGGCAGGCGTTAATGAGTTGAAATTGCGTTGTCTGAGCCACAAGTTTTATGTTAATAGGAAATATCTAAGCGTTAACTTAAGTTTAAGCGGCGTCTCATTGGTTTAATTGTACATTATTGATTGTCTTGCTGCTTGACATTGACTTTAATTTCGAGTGCAGAAGGTATTTATTGAAAACTAAAACCTGTTATAACTAACATCTATATATTGACATTTAAATAGGAATAAATGGCACAAAATAAATGGTCCCTTGTAAAATTAATGTTTATTTAACCTAGTTTATCTTATTTGAACGCTTGTCTTTCGCATTGTCACACCCGCAGTCATGAGGCTCCACGTCCGAGTTCAGCCACCTCATGAGCAGCCAAGGGCATCTGGTTGGTCCTTTGGTTGAAGCTTTGATGTGAAGCTGCCTCCAATCAACCTGGATGATTAAGAAACCTACAGGAACATGGTAACTCACGGTTCTCCTGTTGTGTTGTAGGAATTGAGGATGTCTTTGAATGACGAGGGTTATGTGGTCCGGATCAGAGGTTTGCCCTGGTCCTGTACACAGGAGGAGGTTGCTGGTTTCTTCTCTGGTAAGAATAATAGTAATCATACAGTTGGTGCAAGAGAACACATCAAGTCATTTTAACCATTCTACCTTTATGCACAGACTGTGACATCATTGGAAAAGTGAACGGCGTGTGCTTTACCTATTCCAAAGAGGGTCGGCCCAGTGGAGAGGCCTTCATCGAACTCAAAACAGCAGAGGATTTCAAGAATGCACTGGCAAAGGACCGGAAATATATGGGCCACCGATACATCGAGGGTGAGTCTGGTGGGCAGAGCATTCAATGACCCGCATCAGAGCCAAATGAGTTTAAAAATCATTTTCCAAACTTAACTATTTTTGCAGGTCCTAATATTTTCCGCTAAATGTTTCTCTTTGATTTAGTGTTCAAGTCGAACCGCAGTGAGATGGACTGGGTGCTGAAACGCAGCGGTCCTGCTGACTATGACAGCTGCAGCGGTTGCACCCTGAGGCTCAGAGGTCTTCCATTTGGCTGCAGCAAAGAGGAGATTGTTCAGTTCTTTTCAGGTAAACATTAACATCAAATATTTGCCTTGATTCCCCGATTAACTTTGATCTATGTAAATCTTTAATAATACTCAGAAAAACACACGTCTCTGTGCCACTCTGTGATGTTAAGATGGATGTTTATGGAAAATTATTTGCAGGAAGTTGTGGCCATTTTAGTCTCTGTCCAATCAATAAGATTTATGAAAGGATTATATTATAAATGTTTCTGCTCAATATCTCCCTGATGTCCATGTTTTTCCACAGTACGCGAAACTAGGCAAAAAGATTATTCTTCTGTGACAGGCTGCAGTGCAGGGTCAGGGGTCAGCAGTGGACCTTGTAGGTTTGACCAGGATGCAGAACTAACAGTGCTGACTGAAAAAAAAAAATTAAGTGGTGCCTTTAAATGACTTGTCAGTTACATGTACCGTATTTTCGCGACCACAAGGCGCACCGTATTAAAAGGCGTAGTCTCAGTTACGGGTGCTATTTCTGTATTTAACACATACATAAGGTGCACCGGATTATAGGGCGCGGGCATGGTAAAACATACCGGTACACTAGCTTAAAACATGAATGCTAGCATGTATTTAGCAATGTACTCACGTTATTTTTTTAACAATCCTCATCCACAAATCCATCAAAGTCCTAATTCAATTTCCCCACGGGGATGAATAAAGTTCATCTTAATCTTAATCTTAATCTTCTGTATCCGAAATGAACAGCTGCGCTAGTTCTCCATCGAACACGCCAGGTTCCCCCTTGTCATTGTCAGATTCAGTCTCGTTGCCGTGCAGCTCCTTGTAAATGATGGCGGCTTTTGCAAAAGCCGAAAAGCATTTACAGATTTCGGAACTTGGTGCACACATAAGACACACCGTCCATTTTGGAGAACATTTAAGACTTCTAAGTGCGCCTTATGGCTGCGAAAATACAGTAAGCTGTAGAGACATTTCTCCTGTCAAGGTCATTTAACTGGTGACAGTGAACAATTCAATAGACACAAAAGGAAGTAATGCTGTACGTCTACCTTCAATATGCAATATCAGTTATTCTGGTAGTCTTTATATTTTCGTATAAGTGAAACAACTGTCAACTTTATTCAATTAAACCATCTGCCAGCTCAGCAGCGGGTTTTGTTCTATCTATTCTATCTCTCAGTTTCCATACCGACCTCTGTATTTATGTGTGCTTGGGTTGAAGGGTTGAGAATCGTGCCAAATGGGATTACTCTTCCAGTGGACTACCAGGGGAGGAGCACAGGGGAAGCCTTCGTGCAGTTTGCTTCAAAGGAGATAGCAGAAAAGGCTCTGGGGAAACACAAGGAAAGAATAGGGCACAGGTGGGACAGACGGGAAAGGGACGGGCTGGATCTGGGCTGGTGTTCTCTTTTGGGGGGGGTCGTAGAGTAATTTTGGTATGTGTAATGAAATAAAGTTTGGTGTGGTTTACTTGAATTATTATGGTAAATATTTAAGTGGTTAATTGGGTGGGTCATGTAATCTATGTTAAAATTACAGTGGGAGGGGTTGATGGTGTCATGTTTTGTAACTATGGTAGGGAAAAGGATGAAAGATCATGTGTAGGATCGTAAAGTAGAAAAAGTGTGGAACCTTAACAGAAGAAAGTGAAGACTTTTTTAAGTTTCACACGGGTTTCTGCTGATCTCCAAAATATTGCACTTTGTAAAGAGTTTTTTTTATTACAAATATCAAAGGTGAGGTTAAACTACAGATATGAGAGCAGCTAATGATTGGAGTTTTTGATCAAAGCTTAGCGTCTTAGTTCTATTTCCACTCTGTAACCTCTCCTCTGCTCTCTCCCACCTCATGGACTTTTCACATCATAGGTATATAGAGATTTTTAAGAGCAGCCGTAATGAGATCAGAGCCTATTATGAGTTGCCACGGAGGGGGATGGGAGGCCAGAGACCAGGGCCTTATGATAGACCCATGATCAGTGGCCCCAGAGGAGGATTCTTTGGACCAGGGCCCGGACACGGGGGTTCCCTGATGGAGCCGATGAGGAGTGGAGGGGGCTATGGAGGAGGTGAGATTGTAGTGAAATTGGTATCTGAGGTTATTCCCTTTTTCTTTTAACTCTGTTGACCTTTTACGAGTGTTATTTATTTTTGTAGTTTACGTCGTGGTTACAGTGATGCGAACAGCTTCTCCATTTTGTTGTTGATGGATTTCCTCTTTGTGACTGTCTGGTTGTTCCAGGTTACACGAGCTTTGATGGCTACAATGGTTTCAACAACTATTCCTTTGGTAACGGCATGTTTGATGAGCGACTGAGAGGGGAGAGAGGTGGAAGAGGTAAAGTCCAAAATTCATTCAGGGTAATGTTTGAAAAACCTACATGAGGTGTATTTAACCATTTACTGACCAGCTTGATTATCTGGTTATTTTAAACATGATGATTTAAAAATGATCAATTTTCTTAAATAGATTGACTATTAAAGTGCTTTTTTTTCCTGTCATTATCTTTGCAGGAAGTCGTCAAAATGAAACCACAAGCTCTCACAGTAGGTTCTCCCAAGATTTCACTCAGGTGATCAGAAACATTGAAATCAGTAACAAGTGTGTTCTTAGGGATGGGGGGTCATGGCTACAGCGGTCAAAATGACGGTGGCCCCGGGTTTCACAGTGGCCACTTTGTTCACATGAGGGGTTTACCTTTCCGTGCTACAGAGGGCGACGTCGCTAAAGTGAGTAACACTTCTATCAAAGGTCTGAAGAAGCCTCTGTGCTTTCAAAAGCATTCACTGTTTTAATGTCCCATTTTTTTTTTTCCCCTTAGTTCTTCTCTCCGTTAAATCCAGTGCGAGTCCACATTGATTTCGCCCCCAATGGCAAGTCGACTGGAGAAGCAGACGTAGAGTTCCGCTCACATGAAGATGCAGTGGCAGCCATGTCTAAAGACAAGAATCACATGCGTATGTCCCCGGTTTCCTCCAAATGATGCTCGATACAAAACATAATCAAACACAAACTTTGGTGATCCAGGACATTTTTCCATAGGAAAATATTCACTCAAGGTGCATTTTTCCTTCACAGAACATCGCTACATTGAACTGTTTCTTAACTCGACATCCAGTGGTGCATCTGAACTGGGTGAGTTTCTGCCTGTTCTGTGGCTAAATCTGAAAGCTTGTGTATCATCACATGATCAAGTTATCTGTTGTATGACAGATCAAATGAACGATTTCTTTTCTCTTCAGGTCGTGGTGGGGGTAACTACTACAGTAATTCAGGAGGGGGCAGTGGTTCCCGGAGTAGTGGACTTAGAAATTCTTACTGATTCATTTTTCCAGTCCATCCTGATGTTTGTTTCCCACTTATAATTGGCCACATTTTCATGATTATTTTAATTCAGGGGTTAATCTGAAGTCTCACGTGTTGTTGTTTTTTTTAAACTGCAAGTTTTTTTTTACTTAAATGTCACATAAGATATTAGAACAATTGAATTTAGATCCTAATGGCACCATTCTACTGATCCTCTGGACTCATGAACAAAAGTGGTAATTTATTTTTTCAGAATTTTAAATTATAGCTGATTGGAACATCGAGGTGTTAGTTTTAGTCATTGAGATGCAGTTTGCATGGTGATGTTTGTATCTCAGTGTTGATAAATGTAAATTTTTGCAGAAGCAGTGTGAAGATGAAGCACAAATGGATAAGGGAAAAATTATCTTGAGATAAAAGTTGCCATGTTGAGGGAGCCTCTGCTCTGCAGGAGTGATTTCTTTCTTTTCTCCCCAGCAGAACATTTGATTGTTCTTTTTAACACAGTGATTCTGATTTTCACATCAGCCTTCCTGCTTGAAATTTTGATAAATGTGAGCCGTGTGCATTTTTTTTAAATTATCTATAAACGTTTTCACACTTCATTGAAGAACTTAAGTTGAATATTCAGTACAATAAATTCTCTATATTTGAGCTGTAAGATAGCTTGTGCGGCAGTTGTACATTTTGCTGAATAAATTTTATATTTAATCCTCTTTGTCTTTGAAACTTTGTTAATGGTTTGATGTTTGCTCTGAAACTGGGCACTCCTGCTTTTGGTCTTTCTCAGAAGAAAGACCAAAAGCAGGAGTGCCCAGTTTCAGTCAATTCAACTGTTGAAACAACCAGAAAACATAAGGGATTGTTATGTTTTAATGAAACAAATGTCCTGCAGGTAATAATGTTTAACCAACAATATCTCATAAGCTACGTGGTCACAGTGATCATAAATGTACAAAATGCTATCAACACGAGAAGTCCCAGTTACAGCTGAGACACAATTGTACAAAAATGATTCGGAGTTCTTTTTAAATACAAAACAAACCTGCAACAGTCCTAATTTTCAGTTTTGAAAAGGTCACAGGTTGTTACAGTTTAAATACAAAAACCAGAACGTGCTGGAATGATCTTTACCGTTAATTTGTCACTTTCTTCTCAGGAATGGAGCAGCAATGACAACAAATAAGTCAGACTATACAACAGATTCCCTGAAACCTAAAACCATTCTGTGCACTGAACCAATGGAACAGTCTACTGCAAAAAAACAAAACAGGATTTGCAAGTTTTGTGTGAAATGCGGGCAAAAATCAGTTAAAACAACCATAAATGCTCTGCTGCTCACACATCTCTAGTGAACTGAATATATGCAGCATATTTCTAGTATCTGCAAATGTTTAACCAACAATATCTCATAAGCTACGTGGTCACAGTGATCATAAATGTACAAAATGCTATCAACACGAGAAGTCCCAGTTACAGCTGAGACACAATTGTACAAAAATGATTCGGAGTTCTTTTTAAATACAAAACAAACCTGCAACAGTCCTAATTTTCAGTTTTGAAAAGGTCACAGGTTGTTACAGTTTAAATACAAAAACCAGAACGTGCTGGAATGATCTTTACCGTTAATTTGTCACTTTCTTCTCAGGAATGGAGCAGCAATGACAACAAATAAGTCAGACTATACAACAGATTCCCTGAAACCTAAAACCATTCTGTGCACTGAACCAATGGAACAGTCTACTGCAAAAAAACAAAACAGGATTTGCAAGTTTGTGTTGAAATGCGGGCAAAAATCAGTTAAAACAACCATAAATGCTCTGCTGCTCACACATCTCTAGTGAACTGAAAATATGCAGCATATTTCTAGTATCTGCAACAAGCTAATGTTGCAACTTCAATAATGTAAGATTGTCTCTACAGAAATTGCTTCTGAAGAAATAAAGGGCTGATTTTGGCATCCTGACACAGTAACGTTTGAAATACTGCATTTACACTGGCACAAGTTAGCAAAGACAAACATTAAAAAATAGCACAGAACATTCCATCAGGTTTTTCATGTCAGTCCATGTGTGCATATTAAATACTGAGCAGATCAGATGATCAAAGCAAAATGTGTGCCTGATTCCTCTGACTAAACAGAAAGCTGCATTAGACAGTCATATGTGCCTGTGTGAAGGGCCCATCGCAAATCGGGAGTCAGACAACACTTACAAGGCCGCCACATGGTGTGCATAAAGTTTGGCTGAACGGTTTTGACAGTTTGTTAATACAGTTTGACTTCTGTACAATTATAACTGTGCTCTTCAGTTTCACATCACTGTAGAAGGCTTCCTCCTGAAGCTAAACTCTTCCTGTAAACTTCATAGGGGAATCTGAAACGTCTCTGATGACGTTTCATTGTGCGGCTGCAAGCACTGCACCAAGTTGGTGGGTCAGCTTCACACAGATTTAGTGCGTTTAACGCATTTCCAGATACTTTAAAGTTACTCTGACCTCTTTCATAAGGTCAATGGTGTGACACAAATACAGAGTGTGGAGGTTATTATTCTTCTGATAATCAGTGTTACTGATGGTCCAGCAGCCATCTAGGACGTGTGGTTGGTTTATACCGTTAAGCAGCAAACAAGACACGTCCTGGTGGCGAGGTTCCTTTGTGCTCAGTGATGGTGAAGCAGGATGACCTGGTGTACCGTTCAAGTGGCATTGGAGGAACACCGCTGCAGCAAGAGAGCGTGGCAGGTGTCGCAGACTCTGACCGGTTTTGGTGAAGCGGGCAGAGGCAGCTCATTATCTGAGCAGCTGTTGCAGAAAATCTCTCCGCAGTTCCGACAATGGTGCTGGAAAAAGACCAACGCTGAGTTTTTTGTTCATTGATAAAGAGGTATTGAATGTTTCCAGTGATCCGGGGACCAACCTTTCTTCTGGAGATGGAGAACTCCTTCTCACACAGCTTGCATTGACTGGCTTCTTTGTCCTTTAACCAAACCTGACCCCCCTGAAACAATCATTCTACATTACCAACATGTCTGAACCTGCTAAAACAACACCAGCGACATCGCCGTTACGCTACCTGAAGAGCTTTGTTGGCTTCTTTAATATCCTCAATTTTCATCTTTGATCTGGTGAGAAAAATAAGATGTCAAGTTAATGAATCAGAGATTCTCTTCCTGTCTGATTAAAAATGTTTAAAATCTAAACTCGGCCCTGGGATTATCAGGAATAATGACATGGAAAACCAAAGTTTCCCAGTAAAACAATTGACATAACAATAGACTAACAATGGTTTTTAGGCTGTGGTTACTCAGATATCAGCCAGTCATGGTTGAGAGTGGAACAGTTTGGAAAGGACCACACAGGTTCTCTTTTATCAAGAACACATACTCGCTCAATTTGGATCCCAGTTCTTCCAGCGCTTGTTCTTGGTCCTCACAGATTGTCTTCAACTGAAAGTTTTCTTCCTGGAGTCGATGGAACTCCTGGATCAAGGAAAAAACAGACCCAGTAGTGCAGGACTGACGTGAGAGGCTGAGATGACCAACGGCATAACCTGTGTTTATGTTTTTACCTTCTTCAGAGCACTGATCTGCATGGCCTCCGTGCTGAGCTGAGCCACCGTGTCTTTCTCTCTGTCCAGATCATCTTGTAACGTCTGCCTCCACTGCCTCTCGATCTTTAGGTCCACCTCCAGCTGCTGCCTGCAGGAACATCAGATAATCCATTGATTTGCCAGATGCACACAGATCTCTTTTTGTTGCAGTCGGGCCAGAAAAACGTGATTTACTCACAGCTGCTTTTCCTTGTTTTCAATCTGCCACTGCAGGCTCTCAGCCTTGTTGGCAAAGTCCAGCTTGAAGCGTCTAGTTCCTTCCTCAGCTGAGGTGCGGCGTCTCTCTGCTTCCTGTAATCTGCACCATTATAACCAGGGACAAACTCAGGACCATAGATAGAAAAAAAATGGGGGTTGGGGGTTGGGGATGGGGTGGGGGATGAGTAGGAGAAAGGGAAAGATAATGGTAGACGAGGAACAGGAGATGGCTGAGGATTTTTTTTTAAAAAATGCTGATGAGGAGAGAAACAAAAGATGACTTAACAGGTGAAAGAGCAAAAGGGATGCTAACGGAATGTTGCATCTTAGCATGATATCAACCATGCATGCTAAATCTGAACAGCACCTTGGGCACAACCATGAATCCAAAACAATCCCATCACGTTCAAAAGAGCCAACTTTATTATCCACGACAGTAAAAGACAGTGTTTTTATCCACTTGTCCAAGTCATTATTATTATCCTCCAGTCTATGAGGAGGTACAGTACTTCACTCTAAACACAAAAGTCAATAAATATACCGATACAAGATGCAACACAGTCACATTTCAATTGCAGAAGCTCCAGAGGAGTACAGAAGTGTCACTACAATCACCTTTTAATCCTACAATCCTCACAAGAGTTGGTGGTCCCATTATTCTTTAAATATGTGCAGGAGGATGAAGCACAGCTATATTTTTTCTTACCTCATAGCCCACAAATGTACTGCTCTCTGCAGAACTAACTGCATATACTAAAGTGAATGGCGAGTCAAAGGTGAGGTGGTCTCAGCTGCTGCAGCTTCATCACAGCCAGTCAGAAGCAGGTCAGGAGGGGCGTCACATACAGAGATAGCATCTGTCTCAGCAAACAGCTTGATGGAAGGCTGTTGACTGACTGGGATGAAGTCTGGCTGCTGTGGGGACAGATGTCACAGCGTATGTGTGGGTGCTCTGACCCCAACGGCAGAGAGAGACGGTCGTGGCAGAGTAGGGATGGATATAAAAGAGGGACTGTGCAGCTTCAGAGAGCGTCATGTGAGTCTGTCTTTCAGTTATCCAGCAGACGCTTGATTTATTCAGAGATTCAACAACAACAAACCAACATTCTCTCAGAATGTGAACATTAGCAGGTCCTGGGGGTCCAGACAACCTGTCACCATTACTGCATATAAACAGAAAAAGGAACAGAAAAAATCTGCCTGCGTGTGTTTAGTGTATGAAAATATGAGAAATGAATGATGCACATTTAATTAAAAGCTTTGTTAAACTATAAGTAATTCAATATTCAAAAAACATAAACCTGAAAAGGCCCGTCTAAGAATGACTGGATTCAACACCAGCATGCTGCAGTATACTGTGAATCATACACTGACAACAACAAAGACGCATCGTGTCAGCCAGTGCACTTCCTGTTTGCTGTCAAACCTCTGAAATCAAACTCCTGAATCTTTTGTGCAGAAAAAAAAACAAAAAACAAAAAAACGGTCAGTTTATATCTTCAGTTTGGAGTGACTGTGAGTCTACATGTGTGTGTCTGTCAGAAAGAGATGTCCTTCACTAGCTTGTACTGGTGCTCTGTATCTGTGCTAGCACACTTAACAAATGACATGGCCAGGGTTCGAGTCTGGGTCAGCAGATCCTTATCACTGCAGGGGTACAATGAGCCATGGGAGGGGGGAGCGATGAGTGATGAATGTTGGATGGCATAAAAGAGACAAGAAGGAGGGGGGTATAAGGAGAGAAGGGAGGAAGAAAAGAAAGGAAGGAAGAAAGGATGTCAATACAACAGATTTCTAATTATACTAAACCCTTTGATTGACTGTTAACAACACAAGCACACAAGCTTTCTTTGGTCTGAATATCCCCCCTGAACAGCTCTGCACATGCACTGGTGCAGAAGAAAGAAAGCAAGCGCAAATCTTCGTATCTATGTATACATACGTGCATGGAGTTCCACTGTAGTGAGGCAAAATGCTACCAACATACGGTATTTTAAACGAGTGGGTGTAACCCAGGATCTCCATCCTACTAACTTAAAGCAATAAAGCAGCAAAAAACAGACATTCACAACCAAGCATGCGACCCAAAACAGGATGGAGCCACATCAAACTAGCAGGAGACAGAGGGGAGGAATGGACCATGTTAACTGGGAAAACAATGTGGTGATGAGGGATCACTGCACCCAACAGGTCTTCTGTGTTCAGCAAGGTACCAACACATGCACATCCTACATGACTGAGCTAGCTGCGGATGCATATATAGCAAAATATCTTCTGTGGAACTGAACAGGATAAATTTACTATAGCTCCTCTCTCTGTATTTGGGGGTGTACCATAATGGCAATTCATTAATAATTGGCACTGAACTAATCATAGGTGGCAGAGCAGTATTCTGTGTGACGTTCTGCATCGTCACCCTTGATTTTAGAAGCTGGTAAGAGAATTTCCGTGCTTTCATTTTAGATAAGAATCCGATCTGATACCACTTGCGTTGAAGAGACACTCAGTATGTTTACAAGACACTTGCAAAAAACTATTATTGAATTATTGCCTGAGTCAAACAATAACTGATAGCAGAATTCTCCTTATCCAACAACCCAGATAATGTGAATGGAAATCAATTGTTTTCATGCAAAAATCTAATTTAATAATAACAGACAACAAAAAAAACATCTCTTGAAATCACCGTGATCACCAGAGATAGTGTGTATCTTATCCGCAAAATAGATAACTAATAATTATGGACAAGATGAAGAAAACTGTACAATTTTCCATCATCCTGTTGTCCACAATGCCGGTCTTCTGCCCGACTCCAGTGGCCACATAGTGTTGAGGATGGCAAGTTTTCATGTAAACTGAGACTGTGGACAGAATTCCACGAGACACCAAAGTTGAATTTCGAGCAAAGCTCCATTAAGCCATGCATGAAAACGTACTGAAGACATAATGAGGACAAATTCTGCTCTGAGAGAAAACACTGAAACTGTGAGAAGACTCAAATTATTTCTCCATCCCACTGTTTTTTCCTGTGGCTTGCTTCAGAACATTACCCCAAATTACGGTAGCTAAATCGGAGGAAATTGTCGTTCTAAATAAGCCAAAGACATTTTTTTTAAAAGCAGCAGCAATAGTTAACTAAAATGATCTTAAGCTATGTGGAGCTGATGACACAGAGGTATGGTGCATGAATGCTAACATAAGATCACAGAACAAACACAAAATACAAATGCCTCAGCTTCAAAATGTAGTATTTTCTTAACCCTCTCTATGGGAGACTGAGTAGGCCACGCTAACATCGTTTCATAAAAAACATTAAAGTGTGAAATTTATATAAACTTAGCTAAATAGTGGGTGCAATTCTGGAATTAATTATGATGGAGATTAACAATCCTGTGAGTCATGTCTGTACAGGCAGCAGCTCTCACCTTTGCTCCAGTTGCTTCATGGTGGCGGTGATCTGATTGGTCTTCTCCTCCAGGCGGCCGATCATATCGTTCTTCTTCTTCATCTCATCATCAGATGCCTGGCAAAAAGGAATTACCTAATAAGGTGATATTAGCAGTAATAATTTCCAATTTTGATGGCAAGAGAACTCAGTTCAGTGCCCTCAGTTTCACAAAACTACCTCGGAAAAGAAGCCAACTGTGTGCATCAGTTTCACACACTGTTGACATGCAAACAGTATGAATCTTTAGTCTGTCAGGGATTTGTACCTGCATCTTCTGGTACATTTCAACATTGATGGCTTTGACTTCATCCAGCTGATGCCTGAGTCCAATCAGTGTGTCCTGTTGATCAAAAAAGGTACTGATCACATCCTGTCCATGTCCACCAAAGTCCCTCTGGTTTCACTGACAGCTGTTTCATTAAAATTCCATCACTGATCTGCTCTTTAAACACTTTGTATACTATTTGATCAACCAAAAATAGCAACCACAACAACCACTGAAATATTTTAATAACAGAGTCTAGTCGGTAAAATGATGTTATGTCTTCAGTGTGGACAGCTGGAAAAATAATGGTCACTAAGGTAACATCTAATTAGCACCCTAGAAAAACAGGGGTGATTGCCTCTCCTCTCCTCTCCTCTCCTCTCCTCTCCTCTCCTCTCCTCTCCTCTCCTCTCCTCTCCTCTCCTCTCCTCTCCTCTCCTCTCCTCTCCTCTCCTCTCCTCTCCTGTCCTCTCCTCTACCTGTCCTCCCCCTTCTCTTCTCTCTACCCAGCCGGCCATCAGCAGGAGGGTCCCCCTACATGAGCCTGGTCCTGCTTAAGGTTTCTTCCTGTTAAAGTGGAGTTTTTCCTTGCCATTGCTGCTTGTCTGGGGTTAGGCCCTGGGATTCTGTAAAGCGCCTTGAAACAATTTTGATTGTAAAAGACGCTATATAAATAAAATCTGATTTGATTTGATTTGTATTTGTGGTGACAAGGTTGCAACCAGAGTAACCGGAGATGAGGGAACAGCAGCTGAAAAGATCTTTACTCTATTCTGAGCAAGAAGACGCTCGTCAGAGATTTTTTATTTTCTTTCCCACAGCATCTAACTCTATCTCAGGAAATTAGCCCCTAGTGGGTTTTTTTTATCTTGCTTGAATATTTACGCTTATGCACATCTGGTGTGAAACGATGTCTCATGAATCTGGGTGACACGGGGCTTACCTGTTTTTCATGAATATCTTTCTCAAGAAGTTTCATCGCCAGCTCCATTTCCTGTTTCATCGACACCTGAGCAACTAATTCATTCTCCACATCCTGAAAATAAGACCGCACATATGAAGATTTACATAAACCACAGCTTCAGGTTTGCTGGCTGTTTCATAGGGGCAGCTCAATGCTGACCTGTCTGAGCTGACATTCCTCCTTTAACTGCCTTCGAGCTTCATTGTACATCTCATCCAAACCTTGACGGGACTGTTTATATGTGTCCCTCTCCACCAACACATCCCCCTGGGTCACCTGGGTGAACAGAACGAAGAACATTCCAGCTACATCATTTCCCTTACTTTTGTAGTCATAAACGGTGACAAGCATTAACAAAAAAAGCCTGTTTTTGCTAGGGCTTACCGTAATTTCCGGACTACAGAGCGCACCTGATTAAAAGCCGCATAATCTAATTTTAGAAAGAAAATCAATTTTGTACTTATACAAGCCGCACCAGATTTTAAGCCGCAGGTATCCGTAGTAATATTAGATCGAAAACATTCAGTACCGGTATATGTTTTTATTACTGTAAGAGACGAGTCACTGACGAGTGACAAACAGACAGGTAAGAAACAACAGCCACTCTTTTCACTTGTATGTTTATACAGAGACCTTAAATCCAATTTTCATCACGTCAGGATTTTTTAACTTTTCTTTTAATTTAATCCGCTTAGCAACATAAATATATTGTACCGGTAAATGCTTTTTTTCTAACGGTGTCTGTAATGCAGCTACCTTGAAATATACGTTTGTATCAGCTACACACAAATTACATTGTTTATGCTTTTTTACTCAAACAATGAACAATCTAAAACTCCCCGATGGCCCACCTCTAAAATCTTCTATTTTCAGCGCGGTGGCGATCGCTTTTGCCTTCAGTCTGATTTGTACAGCGGAAACACCGCGGCCACCTGCTCTCTGTATGTTCACCCAGTCTTCCAGAACATTTTCAAGCTCAGGCCACCTGTGATGTTTACGTCTAAAAGCTTTTGTAGTCTTTTTGATCAGTTCTTCAGGCAGGTGTCTCCACCTTCTCCCCATTGATTCTTCTCCCCGTAATGTATGCCAAGATTACATGCGCCAGCTCAATTTCCTTCTTCAACCGCCAGAGTGATCGCTTTTAACTTAAAAGCCGCATCATATGCTTTTCTTCTAGTATTTTCCACGTTGATGAGGGTTAGTAAAAATGAGTGATTCACAATAATTGTGATAGTGCGCCACGAAAAAAAACATAAATAAGCCGCACCCTAGAATAAGCCGCAGTGTTTAAAGTGTAGGAAAAAAGTAGCGGCTTATAGTCCGGAAATTACGGTATATAAATTGAGGTGATGGTGCATGTGTGTACCTCGAATTGTTGCTGTGTCTTCAGCAGAATGAGACTGTTTTCACTCCTCAGATGCTGGTTTTCTTCCTGTAGTTTGATGATGTTGTTCTTGGCAATAGCTAACTGCACAAAACAAATCAACAGGTGAATCAGGGTTTACAGTAAAGGCAGGATAAATGCCAGGTTGAACACCAAGTAACGTTTGATTACTCTCAAACAAACTGAACAGAACCTTTTAAATGCTTATATCCAGAAATGCTCCGCCCTATGACCCGCTTAGTCTAATGGGAAGCGGTGCTGAGAAGCGGAGGGTTCTTGGTTCGAGCCCAAGTGCAGACAAAACATGGAAGGTGTTCTGGTAGCATGGGAAGGTGACAGAACACCTTTAGAGCACTGACGAGGTGCCCTTAAGCAAGGTACTGAACCCACAAATGCTCATATAGGGCCCTGCGATGAACTGGCAACTCATCCAGGGGTGGGCCCTACCTTCACCCAATGTGTGCCCTCCCCGTGACCCCAAAAGGGATAAAAGAAAATGAGTGATGAGGCGAGATATCAAAAACTGACTGTCCCATACTGTCATTCTTAAAACATGGAACTTACCTCTTCTATGAGTTTAGAGTTGGACTTTTCAAGAGAATCCACTCTGCCCTGAAGACCATGGACTGTGGAACTAAACACAAATACACAGTAATTAGGTACAATATAGCTTAAAAGGAAGCTGAACTGTTTCATGACAGTCTGAAACCTGATAGTTCAATTAATCAAATAGTAACTAATGCTGTGATTACATGTTAGACATGTTGGACATTAGCATGTTGTAAAATCTAAACACACTTGAATTTAAGGTGATATAAGACAGTGGAATTAGATGGGTAAAAATATTAATTATGCACAGTAAACAAATATTAATTTACAGATAGAAAAAAGATCCTTACTTTAGCTGGCGGTTCAGCTCTTCTACATAGTTTTTCTGATCCAAAATAGATGCAATCTGGCTGTTCCTGTTGCCACGGAAACAGGAGCTCTATATTACATTTAGTGTTAATGGGTGTATCTGATAAACAAATGCAGTATCATACCTCTCCTCACTTCTGTAGTCATCAATGTCATTCTTTAAGTACAGTGAGAAGTCAATCACCCCAACCTAAAAAAGAGTTAAGACCTTATAAAACTGTAAATCATCTGTTTGCAGCTATAAATACTAGGCAAGTAAGGCGACTTGACTTTATATTTTATATACAAACCATAGAATATAAATTAACTGAAATAAATCAAAATTTTGCTCCATCGATTTAAACAAAATTCCATCATATTGATAGCTCCAACTATAGTAACTGAACCCGTAGGGAACAATAATGTGTTTTAGTCTCCATTTGTGCCGCCTCATCTATATCGATATCTACATCAACATCGTCAAAAATAACAGAATTCTTGGCTGGTATTTTTAACTGAACTGGTAGAAAAGACATTCCATGTAAATGTGTTATTTTCTTTGAAACAAGTGATTATCTCTGCCCCATTGACAAACACTACTTTAAAGGATCTAATCTCTCACCTGAGAGTCTAGGTCCTCGCCCTTGACACACAGATTAGCATCGATGACGTTTAAACCCACCAGCAGACCCACGATTACTGCCCCCTCTTCCTCCAGCATCAGAGCTGAATTTTCATAGAAATCACTGGACAGACACACAACACACACACCACAGTGTCAGTATTGTTATTAAACGTTAATAAAGTAAATCATATTTGGGAGTTTTGAAAGTTTTCTCAGGTCCTGGAATTTTTAACCGTCAGTTAATGACTTTTTCAGAAACAGATATATAATGTACACTGTATGATTTAAATTAAATGTGCCTCCTGATAGACAGAAGAGTTTTATTGTGGGAACATGCACACCTGAGCAGGTCTTTCCTAGTAATGAGGAGTCGTAGGTAGTCAGCAAGGCGTTTCTGCATGAGAGCAAGACGCAACCAGGCTCTTGCTCTGCCTAAAGGAGTCCTGCACGCACGCACACACACACACACACACACACACACACACACACACACACACACACACACACAGAGAACTGTTGCAGAATTGTTAAAAGTGAACTATCACAAACTGAGTGATGGTTGCTGCACTGCACCTGACTCAGTACCATCAAAGGAAACAGTTTCCAAACACTCTTCCTTTTTTTGTTGCACCTGGATTCGACTCAACACATTAACAATGTTCCATTATGACTGGCAGCTCGACATAATTATAAAATATTGAAATAAAAAATAATGCAGGAGGCCAGAGAACACAAGAGTATCCTAAATAATGTAGGTGCCTGTAAATAATTCAACCCATATCACCCAAACAAGGAAGTGAAATTAATGTAAAGAATGAAATAGGCAGGGTAAAGAAAAATAAAGTGAAAGTAAGTCAATGAGCCTATATTTCTATCAGGTTGCTCTTGAGCTGCACATTTGAATGGACTCCTTACTTAAGTCCAGGCAGATCTCGGACAGACGCCGATATCTCCGCTGCTTCAGGACACAGTTTCTCCACCAGTTCCAGAGGACCCCACAGAGACTTATTAAAACCCAGAAAGGACTTCTTTACTGGAGGGACACAAAAAATATGTTAGAGTGTCTTGGATTGACATTGTGGATGAAGTACAAAATCCCAGTGTGACACCATTTAAAATCTCTTCCCTACTTTCACCTTTGAGGCCATGTTTGAGGCAGTGCTCCATAACTACAAAGAACTGCTGGAGGGGTGGGTAGTCTGAGTCTAGAGTTCGTCCAAAGCTCAGAGCCGACTCGATCAACCCTTTGATACTCAACTTTGCCATGTTAAGCAGGTTGGCCCTCTCCATCGTCATGGGGTCTCGCAGGGCTGCAACATATAAAAATGGTAACCTTCTGTCATTCATACCATAAATCCTGTTTGAGATTCTCAATATATTAAAAAATGGGGGATAAAGGAGATTGTTCATTGTCTGCACTTCTGGTCCTATACATTATCAAAGTCTGATGCCCTGCCGACTTCCCTGACATACAGAAAAACCAGCTAGACTACGATGGCATCTGTCACCATGTGACTTCTACCGAATGACAATATTCAAAGCAATTGCTGTTTGAATTTTAAGTTCATTATAAAGACACTTTCATCTTGGCTTTGTTATTTTGTAGATATGTTAGAACAAAATAAAACCCTGAGATGTCAGATGTCAGCCATAATTTGTTTTTAATAAAAACACACTGTATTTCCAAATCGTGCACATAATAGCACAAGGAATAATACAACAATGAATAAAAATGGCATAATCATATATATTTGCATTGTAGGCTGCCAAACCGTGTAAAAACCCAAGAGGAGAGACTGAACTTTTAAATCATAGATCTTTGAAAAATCACGTGGTCACACACAGGCCGTGGTCAAAGTGATGAGAATTGCAGTTGAAAGATAGAAAAATGTTCCAGATACACACACGCACGCAAACACACGTTCCAGACAGCAACTGGCTGCATTGGCTGTTCTTGGTCGTCCTATTAAACATTGATAACAGTATGTAATCACACAAACATTCATTTCCTTGACGTTATCAGGCCTAATATTGGGAACCGCGTTCTGATGATAAATCCTCCCTACCTTGGACGGCCCATTCCCCGGGCAGAGACGTCCTATGTTCCGACACTTTGGGAAGGACGTGAATGCTGCCCGAAATGGTCTCGGATGCTTTCCTGGCCAAAGCAAAGATCGGAGCTTGCCATCGGCCGTCTCCTCCTCCACCACCACCACCACCGCCGCCTCCTCCTCTTGCTGTGCTGTTTGATTTATCCCCAGATCCTGTTTTTTCCTCCTGCAGCCTTAAAATCCCAAACAGCTGACCTTTCTCCTTGCTGCTGTCCGCTTCAGACAGGACCAGGTCGTGGTCTGCGGACGATGCCATCTTCGCGTAGCTCTGGAACACGTTTTAGCTGTCCGGCGCTGGTTCATACGGCTTTCTAAATGTTAGCGAGCATTAGCTTGATAAATAATTTTCCCCGCGACAAAAATCCCCTAATAGCACCTCCTTCCGAAGTTGTGACAGCAGCCCGGTGGAGCTACAAAAACAGTCGTCGAAATGTAGCGTCAACTGTTAATGACCGACGGGCGTTTACGTGGTTGCGACAGCGGAAAAGGCTCGGACACCGACCTGGACGCGTTAACAGACCTCTCTGTACATCGCAGTCTGGAATTCGTTTGTTTATGTTCGGCGAACGGAACAGACAGCAGCCTCCCGCGACGCTCCCGCTGTCCTCACGGAGGGGCGGTGTCAAAAAATACTCACGAGACACACAAAGGGCAGCATGACGTCATTCAGTTCCGTGGTGCTATGGACGAGCTGCCCACTACTGCTCAAAAAGAATACTGCATTGGACAGTATACAATGTGTATACATACACATTGTATACTATTATACGATATTTGACGTGTTCATATATGTGATCTACTAAATTGTCCACTTATGTGGTGCGGCCACCAAATTCTTTGCCATTTATATTGCTGTTCGTGTAATTTTAGGTAATCTACCAACTTCCAGATATAATGCATATTAAGGTGTATTCTAAGGATTTTGTATGTTTTGTACATTTTACTATCATTTCATGTTTTTGTTGAAATATCTTCAATATTGTTTTTTGTTTTGCGTCTAAATGTTGGCGTTTTTTGAATGAAAATGTGGACCATGATGTTTCCAGTTGTGACCAAAGTAATTTCTTTGAAAGTAAGAAATTCATTGAGAAAATGTGAATAGCAATGGAAATTTCGAACACCCACACAGATGCAGTGAACAGGAAGAACAACTCAAGCACGCTAAAAGTAGTGTCACATAACAGAATGCTTCTTATCCAGTCTCATTAGCTGCAGATTACTTCCTCAATGCATCCAATTAATTCAGTATCCTACCTATTAGTCTGGTGTATAAAATGGTAAAGTTGTGATGAAGTCTCTAAATATATTTCACAGAGCAAATATTTAGGTTGATTTGCTTAAACCAGTGAACTTGAGGTTTTATGCAAATAGTAAACAACATGACCATGCTGCCAAGTATGTTGGATCAGATATATTTACTGAAAAAGGTCACCCATGCAAAGGTGAGTTTACCTTGGCTGTAGGCTAAGCGCTCCATGCTCTCACTGTGAGTGATGCCCCAGCGGTGAAGACTCTGGGGTGAGTACATATCCACTGGGCTGTCCTCATCCAAATACTATGACAAATCAATTGAGTCCTGTGTTGGTCCGCTCCAGACCACCTTCTTTTTCCACAGAGGTTGAGATTCCCATCAATCGGGTGGCTTCTTCTGAAACACTGGCTTTTTCACACAGGATGGGTTCCTTCAGGTGTCACTGGAAGTACTCGGATTCAACTGAGCTGAACGGGACAGTATAGAACAAAACACACAGTGGAACTAAAACCAAACCAACTCTATTTATCTACTCTGCACACATAGCAGCTCTCGCTGCACTATTTAATGATAACATATAATCCTCTCAGATTAA